>NC_135739.1:38281071-38914285 GCF_041903045.1 Epinephelus lanceolatus
GGTAGTCTACATGTTTTGTTCACATGACATGACAGAAGTGCATATGCAATTGATTGATGCTTGCTTGATATTAGGACGCAGTGTAAAATTCATGATGATTTCCCATTAACATATTGAAAAAAAAAAAAGAAGTGCACCTGCCACACGAAAATGGCAGAAGATACAGCTAGAACAATGTTGTTTTTGGCATGGAATTTTTTTTTAATTTAATTTTATATACTTTATTAATCCCCGTGAGGGGAAATTCAATTTTTTCACTCTTTTGTCATTAACACACAGGTCCGAAAGACACACACATGCACAAACAGGACCTATACATGCACAAAATGGAGAGATGTCAGAGTGAGGGGGCTGCCTTGGTCAGGTGCCCGAGCGGTTGGGGGGTTCGGTGACTTGCTCAAGGGCACCTCGGCAGTGCCCAGGAGGTGAACTGGCACCCAACCCTATGGACTGAGCTACTGCTGCCCCTGTCTATAAATATAAGTATGTATTCAGAAATCTGTAGTGGAATATGTTTAAAAGTAACCCTCCCAACACTGTGTATAATGCTGCAGGCACACGTACAATACCAGAACACTGTCAACACTGAAATATGTACAAGCACACAAAATACAAATATAAGAGACAGAACTCACTCTCCCATGCAGGCACTGGATAAACAGTGGAAGGATACCAACTCTACTGTCTCTGAGTACTCTTTTCCCATCTCAAACAGGACTCTCTTATAGGAAATAAACTCTTTCTCCTGTCCATACACGCAGTCCTGGTACACCTGTGGTGCAGAGAAAAAGAATTCATAGATAATGAAAGACTATGTGAGCAAAAAGGCTGCCAGTAACTCTATTAAACCACAGTCTGAAGACACAGTTTATGATCACCTCATCAACTAACAGTAGGAGTCTCTCAGTTGCTGCAAACCGAATCACCTCCTCTATTGATTTCCAGTCCTGCATGTGACCTATGAGGACAAACAGCAGCATACACAAAGTGATGACAGCAAGGAAGTTTAAACAGGTGGCTTTAATGCAGCTAGTGTGTGTTGTTTACCAGTGGGGTTTCCTGGGTTGCTGATGTAAATTGCTCTGGGTTCACAGTGCATCCTAGCAGTCTTCACTGCTCTGTGCAGCTCGTCCAGGTCTACAGCCCAGCCTCTGTCCTCCATCAGCTGATACGGCACCATTGTCACCTCGGCCTCATCCAGCAGCATGGGCAGGGTGTGTGGGCATGGCGTTGGGGCCAACACACCTGTCTGAGTCGCCCCCCTCTCACTGGTCAGCAGCCTAAGGACCATCTCAATACCACAGATCAATATATTTAAACTTACTGTATATTGAGTCAGTCAGTGCTTAATCTTACTATATAATGAGGAAAACTCTGTCTGTGGGTGTGTCTGTCCGTGTGTCTGTTCAACGTTTTTCTCCTCACTGATTTGGTGAATCCATGTGAAGTTTGGCACAGTGGTAGAGGGTCATGGGAGGATGCGAATGAAGCAATATTACATCAATTGGCCAAAGGGGGGCGCTATAGCAACCGATTGAAATTGAAAACTTTGAATGGACATATCTCATGCCCCGTATGTCGTAGAGACATGAAACTTTGCACTGAGATGCCTCTCCTCATGAGGAACACATTTGCCTCAAGAACCCATAACTTCCAGTAATATAGATTTTCTGCCATTTTGAATTTTTTGAAAAACACTTCAAATTGATCTCTTTCTAGGAAGTTTGACCGATCTGCATGAAACTCGGTGAACATAATCTAGGGACCAATATCTAAAGTTCCGTCTTGGCAAAAGTTGGAAAACTTACTAAAACTGATCTTCTATAAGGCAATGAATACTGCGGAGGGCGTGGCTCATCACATAAAGGTGTATAACGTCTCAAGGGTTTCACCGATCACCACGCAACTTTGTAGGCATATGACCACACATAATCTGAGGGGACCCCTCCATTATTGACCCCATCAAACAAAATGGGGGCGCTCGAGAGCTAATTTCTTATCTAGGCCTAACCGCCATATTGATTTTTACTGAACTTGGTAGATATGTAGAACAGGACGCCTCAAGATGACTGGAGAAATTTAACACCAATTGGCAACTGGGTGGCGCTATAACAACAGAAAAATGCTTAAAAATGGTTAAAATGCGACCGATCGCTGTGGCTCCCCCTGTGGACCAATGTTTGTTTTTTTTTCTAATTTTTGGTATGACTAAGTCATGGTATGGTATGCTGTACATAATCACGGAAACTGTCAGGGTGTCATTCTGTCAGTCAGTCATTCTGTCTGTCCCATGTTTTTCTACTCACTGACGTGGTCAATCTATGTGAAACTGCACATAGGCATTGAGGATTGACATAGGTAGAAGGTGACAAAGCTACCAATGGGTATGGACTAGTTTAGTCATAATTTCACATTCTGGCCTTTAAAGGGTAATAACAGTAAATTACGTGTGCCTTACTTTGGGGAGTTTTGGCTAAATATTTCCATCAGTTATGACAATGATTGCTGAGATCTGGGAATTCAGT
Organism: Epinephelus lanceolatus; assembly: GCF_041903045.1. Classification (NCBI taxonomy): domain Eukaryota; kingdom Metazoa; phylum Chordata; class Actinopteri; order Perciformes; family Serranidae; genus Epinephelus; species Epinephelus lanceolatus. The sequence goes on from NC_135739.1 coordinate 38,283,597, forward strand.
CCTATAACTGAAATGAAATCCTAAACACAAGCTTACAAGTTGTTGTAAATATCCATCACCACCACCAGGTGGGGTAATGCTGAAAACACACGAGGCAACAGAAAAGTGCGGCTCACATGTTTCAGGTGGGAAGAAATTCTCTGGTCAATATTTCACAAGAGTCACACGACTCTGTTAAGTGATTGGCTGCTGCTGTTCTCTGGCTGCAATTCACTACTAAAAGTTAACTATCCCAAAATTTCACTGCAGAATCAAACAGCCATAGCTCTCCATAGATGTTGCATGCCAGCTCGCCGCAGGCCACACTTTGCTGCTGCTTGGTATGTTTTCAGTGCAATGCTGAGTTCACACCACAGCAACACAGCAACAGGCTACAGTTAATTTTTGAATAGAAGCCAGTGACATGAAGCTACAAAGTGCTACCTGATACTACTGATGGTTGTGACACAGCACAAACAAAAGTTGAGTTGGTCTCAGGTGTCAAACAATCATATGTTTTTTTTTCCCTTACCTGTGGTGCTGTGTTATTTAGCTTAGTTAGCTACTGCTATGATAGTTTTTAGGTTGCACAGGGGATGCAATGGGGTGGCAAAATGTGATGTTAAAACTGGGCTCAGACACTGATCATAAGCATAGATATTTTCAAGATTAAATACAAACTCTAGATGATGATCAGTCAAGGTGCTTTTTTGCAAGTTGCAATCACACACAAGCCCATGACGACGTAAGTATGGTAATGAGAGCTTGAGCGACACTTCAATGGCGGCTCAGCAATAACGTAGGTGAGGGTTGGTATGTAGATAGATTCACCATGACAGTCCGTCACAGCGCCTGCATAGCTGCGCTTAACTGCCTATTCATCTCACACTCCATTTAACTGTCACTCATTAACAAGACCCCAAGATACTTTAACTCCTTGACTAATCACATAATGTCACAATTGTAAGGCAAACTAAAATCCTCAAGTGCATATAGGATTCACACTGGAGGGCAGTATGCTTAGGCTGAGGATCTAAGTCTACATCTCCATTAGTTTTTCTTCCCTCTCAAGTAATCAAACTAATCTAATCTTGCTAGCCTGAATCTTAGTAACCTTGCCAACACAAGATCACTTTAAAGGAACAGTGTGTAGGATTTATAGGCATCTAGGGATGAAGACTGCAAACTGCAACCGACTGAAACTTCTACCAAATGCAAAGCATTAACTTAGGATTCATTTAGCATTTACTGGTCAGGAGCTGGGAGCCGAATTATCCGCAGGTCTTTTCCTCTCTAGGAAAAAACAGATCCGGTGATGAAAACCAGAAAACACATTAAATAACTTGGTTATATGTCCCAAATCAGTGTTTCTTTGGTGCAGTTTGCTGCTAACTATGGTGGTTGGTGTGAAAATGCAAAAATGCAAATATCCCTATCTAGAGCCAGTGTGTGGTTTGTCAGTTCTGGGCTACGGTAGAAACGTGGTGCAACATGGTGGACCACATGCCTGTAATACTACCCCAGAATGTATCTGGACAATGAATAGTGATGATACAACAATAATGACAGTGTATTTATACCATCAGGGCCCTTTGAGAACCAGCAGTAATGATAATATCTTTGGCATATGAAGGCGCTCCAGCGTCTCGTCTCATGATGAACTCAGCGATGCTTTGCTTGACGTGGTTCAAGCCAGTGGAGGCTGTATAGGAACCTATGGATCAGTCATTGGATGTGTTATTTCTAGACATTTGATTAAAATGCCAGTCTGTCTGTCGAGTTTTTAAGTCAGACAGATTGTACAGGAAAAACCTTTTTGCTGTCCTCACCCACACTTCCTCCATCGCAGACCTCCAGGATCCTCTGAGCCCTCAGCCTGACATCCTGAGGAAGATTTTTGTCTTTCAGCAGCTGAGGGTGCAGACATACTGCCAAGACCTGCGAAAACAGGCAGATTTAGGACAATATAGACTAGAAGCTAGAGAAAATTTATAACTTTATATAACTTTATAAGTTTGTGTAAGCAGGAAAGTGCTTTTCTGAGAAAAAAAAACACAGTACTGGGGGATCCTAGTCCAGAAATCAGCCGCACAGACAGCATGGTTAGAAATTTTTTTTATGACATTGCTAAAACACAAAGAGAGTCTTCAAGGATCAACAAAGTGTGTGTGTCATCATAAAAAAATGTAAAATTGCATGGATGTAACACATTAAATGGATGAATAAAATCATAATACAAATAGCTCTGATGATCACAAACATAGTCTGAAGAAAATATTCTACAAACACTGACAGCCTCCAAATCATGGAGAAGAGTTTTAAAGGTGTGAAAAAAGAGAAAGAAAACCTGATATGATAACACTCACCTGGCGAACAAATGAGATGGGTTTTATTCCTGCTTTGTGTGGATCACCCGAGCTGACATCAATCACCTCTCTGAAGGGTCTCTGGACCCCCTGCAGGAGAACATATTAATTTAGGAAAGGATCAGATCCAGTCTGGATTAAAGTCTAAAAAACCACCTTAACTTTTAAAAAATCAAATGATTGGTTTTGAGAAATGATAAAGTGTTTTAAACTCTATGTAATTTAAAATGTCTTTCAGTTTTTGAATTTGTTGCTTCGGTGTGAATCAGTTGTTCATGATCAACGGGTATTTAATCGGTTTGGTCAAAGTTGCCTTGACACCTGCTTAACATCAATGACCACAGTGGAAGTAAATCTATTTTGCATTTGCAGATGCCAAAAAAATCCCTATTCAAATTATAGATATTCAGAAAACATAGAGCTATTTCTCCAGTACACACAGACCGAATGTAGAGCAAAAAAGTACAGATTACCAGCACTTACCTGTGCGATCTCTTGTGTAATGCGAGCAGCCAGACTTTGCAGTCCACTGTGTGGTGAGACTCTGATGCCCCTCACCTTGGGATTTACATGTTGCAGGGAACTCATTGTCTTTTACTGTAATATTTTATTTGATTTCAAACTATTTACTTTAAACTACTTTGTGTGATAAGACTGGTCAGAGAGACACCTGACAGGTAGGTGAATGCACCCTTCTGCAAAACTTCTTTCCTACATGCACTAGAGAATGGTGAATGTCTAACCAGTCTGTTACTGCCCTGTCTGAAAATGTTAGTTTCACCCAGTTCTCCTGTTTGATGAGTAATCCTTTCTACGCATGTTCTGCTCCACTTCAGTATAAAACCTAATCTTTAAGGTGGACTTTTACAGGTGAAACCTCTCCAGAAACACATTAAGCACAAATGGATTACTGAACTGTCTTATTGGGAACAAATGACCACAAAATGAAACAAAAAGACCACAAAGAGATGTAAAGGGACTGCAGAGACACAAATGAACTACAAAAAAGGTAAAAAAAAAATAAAAATCCACAAGTAGACACAAAGCAACTACAAGGAGACACAATATGACTACTAAGATACACAAAACAACCAAAAAAGACACAAAATTACCTCATAGGAACACAAAATTACCTTTATTAAACACAAAATTGCATCAAAGAGCCAAAAACAACCACAAAGAGACACAAAATGACCTCATAGAGACACAACAACCACAAGGACACAAAAAAAAGTATAATAAGAAGATAAAAACACCACAAAGTCTGTATATCTTGCTCTTACGTAGGAGAGCTGGTGGGGCCCTTTGCATATCTACACCCAAGGGGGTAGTTGTCTTAAAATTTGTCCATGTCAATGAGGGTGTCAAATGCTCCTCCACTGATGTTTTTTTTTTCCAGATGTGACATGATACAGCTTTGAGACTTTTTATCTTAATTTGGTTCATTCATCATTGTAGATTTTAAATACTTTGGGCATGTTGAAATAGATACAAATGACTTGCAATAAAGTATTACTGTAAAACAACAACAACAAAAAAACAACAAGATGATTATGAAATAATAAGCTGAGGTTTAAAAAGTGACCAGATTATTCCAGAAATTCATAGTTATAGTGGCCAATATATTTGGTCTGAATTTATTCATACAATTAGTTATTATCCACAAGTCATTTGTCATTGAGAGCAACAAACCAACATTTGTATTCTTGAACAACTAACACTGAAGGACATCTAATTGACTACAGGACCCATAAACCATCACAAACCACTAATAACTGACTCTTTGATTGGCTAGATCCCCAGAAAAGTAAGTGATGCACCTTCCTTAAACACATGCCCCCTCCTTAAACACATGCCCCCATTGGCTATCGAGGCCATAGCAACAGCACTGGAAGCTCCAATTGTCCCAAGTGAGGTGTCATTGAAAAGGCCAGGAGTTTGCCTCCATTTTAGCATCCTGCTGGTCAGTTTGTTTACATGCAAAATGGGAGAAGTTATGGATAATATGTAGAGAAATATGAATGTTTGACACAATGTGACGACATTTCATAGATATCTATAGTTGTAATAATGTGTTTGGACTAAATATCTTGCTGGATTTAGAGCGTCTGGACCTTTGGGAATGTATGAATATCATAATCATCAAATAAAACCTTAGGAGGGCCCACTGACAGGTTTTAATAGGAAGGCCAAGGAGTCAGTCATGATGTGATTATTCTTGTTGCAAATATTTGGCAGCTGAACGATAACCCTTACAAACAGTGCTTGTATAGGCCTAGTTTTCAGTGGTTGAAAGTAACTGAGTACATTTACTCAAATACTGTATTCAAGTACAGTTTTAGAGGTACTTGTTTTGTACTCTACTGTAGTATTTCCAGTTTCTCCTACTTTATATTTCTATTCTACTATGTTTTGGAGGTAAATATTGTACTTTTTACGCCACTACTTTTCTTTGATACCTTTAGTTACTTTGCATTTTTTAGTGTAATAATACAAATTGTAATAATAATAAAATAGTAAAAGTTGATGTATTTTTATAGGCTAAGGTAAGACTTTATTGATCCCTTTGTGAAATTTACAAACTAGCTGGCAGTAAGATTTATACTACAAACTAAGTCCCACTTTTACCAGCTGTAGTGTTTATGTGTTTATGTATGTGATTATTGTGCTTACAGTGTGGCACTTTGACATTAGCTATGGCAACTTCTACCTGTGGATCCATTGAAAATTAGAAATTCTCTAATCTATTATCCCATGACAATCGTACATCTGCTGCTTTAGGTTTGCTATAGCCATAGATCATTTTGGCTCAGATAAAGATATGCTAGTGTTACATCGAACCTGTCAAACCTGAAAGTCCCCCATTTGAGAGCGACTTTGCAAACACAGTGTGAAACAATGCACTGATCACGAAGAACATAGTGATGTTGCACATCAAATTAAACAGCAGAACCTGGGCTACAAGGCTGTAAAAAACATTTTTACATGCCCCAAACACAGCTCAGACAACAACTACATAAACAACAACAAATCCAACTCCATACAGCACAGCCGTGCTGCCTGCTCTCGCCGGTTTTACGCCAGGCTCAGCTCCTTTCAAAGACTCCTTGCGAAGCACTCCTCCGGGTTTTTTTCGGACCTAATTGTATTGCGGAGTTTTGCACAGCGGCGACCGGATCTTTGCTCTCAAACCACAAAAAATGTGATGGCACAACAGTCTCCTTCAGTACATTATTCTATGCTTTCTTTTGATTTTCACATTGACTAGTCATCCTGTTTAAGTTGTAGGAAGCCTCTGCAAGTAATTGGTTGCTGGCAGACACTCTGTGCTGCAATAAAATGGTTAATCAGCAGTGCCGTGCACTGTAGAGCCAATGTGCTGCTGGTTCTGCTGGCTTGAATAGAATATAATGTCTATAGCCTTACTGTTGTGTACAGCCTTATAGACTGAGCTGAGTAGTGATGCGCGGGTCAACCCGTAACCCGCGGGACTCGCAAATGGACCTGCGGGTCGGGCAGCAGTGATCGTCTGTTAAATCGGTCTGTAAATGATATTTTGACATTATTGGCTATTACTGTCATGGCATCTGAAGGTACTGATGCGTTGAGCAGGTGACAGTCCGCGGCCGTTTTCAAAACACACTTGTGTCACGCAGTCCAAAAGAAACTTGTTGAAACTTTAAACAATAATTTATTGTACAAAACGGGGGAAACAAACGTTGACAAAAATGGTTCCATAATTCATATTAAATTCAAAAGATAACGAAAAAACAGCTACAAGTTAGAGGGAATAGTGATAAAGTGGTAAAACTTGGCATTGATCCACAGCCTCAGACGGATGCGCTCAAGCGTGCCATGCACAAGCTCCGTTGGTAGGCGATACTATATTTTCACATTTTTAACAATGCAATGTAAAAGTTTTGATTTTTATTGATAACCTACATTTACCAACAACAAAAAGACTACATTTAGCACAAAAAAAATGTAAAAAAAAAATAAAATAAAAATAATTTAAAAAAAAAAGTAAATAAAAAAAACGAATATCGAATACCAAATTTTCATGACGAATACCTACCCATAGAAACGAATATTCGAATATCCGAATATTTGGGTACAGCCCTAGAAGGAATGTGCCCAACTCCTTATGACATTTCCAGCATTTACTGTCCTTTTTTTTTAAACAATTTCAGTGGTGTAAAATAATACCTATGTACGATCTTATAGTGGATGACCTTACTCCTTGCATCCCTTGTAGCCGAGCCTACATTTGAGATCATATCCTGCCATACATCTTCACTAATCTCACCACCGAGATCCTTTTGCCATATTAGTCTCAAGCTCTCACACACGAAGAGGCGGAGATGGGCTGAAGAGAGCGACTCGGATTGACTCAACGATGGATGGGCTGAATATTCTGCTTGAGTCATCGGAGCAATCACACATCTGCTCTTCATCACCTCCACATTACAGTGATTCCTTTGGCAGCCCTTGCGTCTTGCAGGGCTGCTAACACCCCAGATAGCGTCTTGCTCTGGGACCACCGGATTGACACTTTTTAACACAGGGGGCTGCCTTTGCATCTGGCTGGGCAAGCAAAGCCCCAGGCAGCCTTTGCGTCTGGCAGGGCTGTCAACACCCACGTAGCGTCTTGCACTGGGTTTTTATTAGTTTATCTCCTCATTATTTGCACAGTGGAACGATCGACTTTTCTTCCTTTCATCCTGAGGACGCCTTTGCGTGTGGCGAGGCCAGCGATGCCCCAGGTAGCCTTTGCGTCTGGCGGGGCTGAGGAAGCCAAAGTAGCCCTTGTGTCTTGCAGGGCTGCTAACACCCCAGATAGCGTCTTGCACTGGGACCACCAGATTGACACTTTTTAACACAGGGGGCTTGCCTTTGCATCTGGCTGGGCAAGCAAAGCCCCAGGCAGCCTTTGCGTCTGGCAGGGCTGTCAACACCCACGTAGTGTCTTGCACCGTGACTTATTTAGAGTATCTCCTCATACTTTGCACGGTGGATGGATCAACCTCTCTTTCTTTCATCCCGAGGGCCGGCCTTTGTGTCTGGTGAGGCCGGCGATGCCCCAGGTAGCCCTCGCGTCTGGCAGGGCTGTTGACACCCCGTGCATTAAGCCTTCGCGTCTGGCGGGGCTGAGGAAGACAAATTTGCCTTTGCGTCTGGCAGGGCAAAGAAACATTAGCTTGATTAGTGTTCAAATTAAAACTACATTCCTTCTCACAGCAACAGTTGCTCCTACAGCTCAGTCACCTTAAAAAACAGAACATCCAACATAAACAAACCTCATGGAAACACTGGACCAACAAAGCTCCCCAAAATTAGTTTAAAGTCTGCCTAACATTTAGCCTATATTCCTAACAATTTGCTCCCTTAACATAATCCTCCAGAAACCAAAAATGCCTTCATATGGCAAAAAAGGTAAAGTAACTATATGAAATACATTATATTCATAATATTCAATAATTTAAAGAGTACTTGTCTCCCTAATCTTGCATGTCTGTTCTCACTTCACCACCTGAGCTGCTGTTGTTCACCGTGGACAAAAAGGTAAGTGTGAGCTTATTTATCAACCATTTTTTCTTTGATATGTTTATTTTGCTAAGGTTTCTTTTCTTACTAACCATTTTTGACTTTCCTCTTATCTCACTCCCCCACCTGACCTGCTGTTGTTCACCATGGACGAACAAAGTAAGTATGAGCTTCTAACTCAGAGAAAAAGTGACCTAGGTAGAATTGAATATATATATAAAGTTTTATTTACTTTATTAATCCCTCTGAGGGGAAATTCAATGTTTTCACTCTTGCTTATCATCCACACACAGGTTTGAAAGACACACATGCACAAACAGGACCTATACATGCACAAAGTGGAGAGATGTCAGAGTGAGGAGGCTGCCCTTGGTCAGGCGCCCCGAGTGGTTGGGGGGTTCAATGCCTTGCTCAAGGGCACCTCGGCAGTGCCCAGGAGGTGAACTGGCACCTCTCCAGCCACCAGTCCACGCTCCATATTTGGTCCGGACGGGGACTCGAACAGGCGACCCTCCAGTTCCCAACCCAAGTCCCTATGGACTGAGCTACTGAGAAATTAAGTAATGTATTATATTGTGTGAACCAGCTACATACTGTATACAATTCCTATTTATTCATATTTCATGCGTTTAGTCATTCAAAAATAATTTTCAACCATTTCTTTATTTGACAAATTTGTTTTACTAAGTTTTCTAGTCTTACTAACCATTTTTGACTTTCCTCTTATCTCACTCCCCCACCTGAGCTGCTGCTGTTCACTGTGGACTAAAAAAAGGTGAGTACGAGCTTCTGACCTGTTATTTTGTAAGCCTGGTTCCCCATGTAATGTGATTTATTCAGTAAATAAAATATTATTTGATTTACTAACCATTATCTCTCTTTCTCCACCACCTGAGCTGCTGCTGTTCACTGTGGACTAAAGGGTGAGTAGCTTCTGATTTAAAGTATTGTATATTATTGTGTAAACTAGCCACATGTGCACCTGTTTATCCTTATGTTAACTCTTGCTTAATAAATAATAGATTATCTGTTTTACTCTTAACAGACATTCCCTGCATCTTTTAATTGGAGAGACTCAGTGTTCCTGCAGTGCACCCAGTGTTACCTCAACAAGACAGCTGGAGAGAAGTGGTCATCTGTGTTTCAGTCCACTAAGTAAGTATCTTAATTTTACAAAAATAGCAATACATCAACATATGCTGATGATATTTTTAATAGCTAACTTGTTTAAATATATTTCATCATAATCAGTGTGATAGATGAAGCCTGTGAATATTTTCTGCACTAAAATAACCTGTGACAGATTAATAATGTTAAAACAGAGATGATTCAGTCCGCAGGCCGACACTTTACAGTCCATTAGTCCAACATAATTTTGAGTAACATCAATGCTGACAGCAGACACTGTATTATTTTCTCTTATTACATGAGTACTAATGAATGTATTTGTTGTTTTAGGGCAGGACTCCTCTTGTGTCCAGGGGCCCCTGAGAGGGGATGTGAACCAAACTGCACAAAGCCAGCATCACAACCATCCACTGAACACACTCTGTCATGCTATTTGTCAACTTTACCAGTTAGCTGTTGCAATCAATAAAACACTCAGTCATCTAAAGTGACACTCTGTATTGTGAGATTGATTTTAACTTCAGTGATGTTGAGTTCATGTGAAGCTTTTTAAATAGTGAATCAGTTGCAGGTGTGTAGTGGCTAAAATGCTGCTGAAAAGGTAGAACATGAGTCTCTCCAAACAAGCAGCTACACTGAGTCATCTGGATTACTGTGTCATTTTAAAGCATTTCCATATATCCAGAAGTTCTGAGAAACCATCACAGATCAGGGAGGTAAGAAGATGAACACATTGGACAGGTTGTAAACACTTTAGAATGGGGAGAGGAAGTGTAGTGGGACCATCAGCCACTGCAAAAGACCAAAAACACACACACACACATGGAAACACCTCTTTTATATCAACACAAATCTATGAAGGTAACAGGACATTATACATTGAAATTACATGTACCTGTATACATTTTTAATGCATTTCAAAGGCCCATTCTGCTGCCACAATTGTCATATAAAACAGATGACAGTTTTATGTAACATCAGTATTTCATGACGTAATTAAGCATTACTTTGGGTTTGTAAGACAAACAAAAATGATGTTTTCTCCACAATAAGACTTGAAGTCTGTTTTCATGCTGTGAGGATGAAATGATCATTTCACACAAAAAAAACATCGGAGGGATGAAAAATGGAGAGCAACACTGCTTTGTTTGACCTCAGGGTGGCATCAGAGGAAAGGCCGCCATCATGGATCATGGTTTATCCTCTGTATGAGGCAACTAAGTTCAAGTGTTCAGCTCTCGACAGAATGCCCTCTTTATTCACCAAACTAGTCTCATCTCAGTTTGTCACAGTTTCAAATATAATATTTAGTATTTGTGCAACATGTTCTGTGTGTGTAAAAGGCCTTCAGTAGTGTTAAAGTGACAAAGTACAACACACAAGGTTAAAAAACAAGCAGGCAGAGTTTGAAACATCTTACATACACTTGTGCGTTCCAAAAACAGATGGGAGCCGTTGCAGTTTTTAAAGTATAGTCATGTCTGCACCACCTTACACATTCAACACACCAGTAGCCCACACATGTAATCCAGCAGAGGATTTAGTAGAAATTCAACCTGCCTCAGAAGCTGCTGATCCAGTTCTCCAATGAAATAATCCAGTCTGTTCTCTAGACATCCATCACTGTGTGCTTTGGATCAGCCAACCACCGAACAGGACAGGAACAGACGACAACAATCAGAAATTGTAAGTCTATAACAAGATCAGACCATACCTCAGCCCTGCTGTGTCAGACACATATCTACACATGCAATCATTCTCTCAACAATTTCCTACTGTCTCCCAATTTAGTCCCTCACAAATGACACCACTGGACTAATAGCAAGACTATACAACAGAGCTTACAAGACCCATGGAAACCTTCCCCCTTGGACTCACCACTGCATTCTCACATTCTAACGACTTGACTTTTCAAAACTACACTAATAATCTAGCCATTAAATTTTACCTTCAGATCCAAAACAATAAGGCAGAAACGCATCACTAGAGCAGTTTCACATCTACTTATTCCTATACTGCCTAACAAAAACAATTATGGTCAGAAATCATTTTTTCACATTAACCTCTATTACACATGTCAAACATGTATATAAACACTACTGATGGAAGGACATACCTGCAACCACTAATTCAAATCTCATATCCCATTTTGCTCACTCCACTTCAGTCCTCTACTCGGCAACGTCTATGTAGCTGCCTATGTTTTGTTTTTTGTTTTGTAGCCTATTATAATGTGGTTTGTGTTGCGTAACAGGGACCAGCTGAACAACAGTTTTTTAATTGAGTCAGGACCGTTTTAACTGTAACACACAATGTTACTTTTAGAGTTGGGTATAACGCGTTACAAAGTAATGAATGTACTCTAACGCTAGAGTACTTTGATTACTTTTTGCAGTAACGAGTAACCTAACGCGTTAGTTTACTGTTTGAGTAATCAAATACTTTACATTTTCAAACAAGACATCAGTTACTTCCGTTACTTTTAGAATGCTGGTCCTTCCGCTCCGAAACAGCAACGGCTGTCGTTTGGTTCTAATAACGGAGATAACGTTAAACCTATCAGTCTGAAAGAAGCCACGGAGCTTGTGGCTCGCTACATGGTCGGAGAAATGCTGCCGTTGTCTACGGTGGAGTCTAAATAGGTGGAGTAGGACTCACTGACAGACATATTTCAGACTCAGGACTTGCTTTATGCCTGGTACACGCTACACGCTGGTACTCACCAATTATCCCCGGTTGTCTTTCACGGCGTGTGTGATGTCATCGGGTTATTCTTGTCCTATTTTTAGCACTTTGACTATTATTTATGTCTGTCCATGTGCCAGCCGACATGTTGTTGTAGTCCCGTAAAAGAGTCAGCAGATGGCAGGAGCTACATTTGAAGTGCCATAAGTAAACTGTCAAGCTACTGTATCTTCCACAGGAAGTTCTGACAAATGTTTCAGAATAAAAGCCTATTTAGAAACTGGAGGGATTCTCTAGCCGAGGTTATAAGGGGCTTTTAATTTGAAACAAGTGTTTAGTTTGAAATGACGGTGCGATATGTTAACTTTATTAAGACAACAGAGCGGATAAAAAGTAAATATATAAACACACAGAGGGATTAATAAATAACAGACCGTCTATAATGTAGGTTGTTTCAAATGGAGCTGGGAGCCTCTGCAGTTGTGGTGAGTAAAAGCCCCGCCGCTATTTGTTAATGTTATTACTTTATGTCCGACTGTGAGGATGTACCATTGTTTGCTAGCTTGATGCTAATGACAGTAACGTTAACTCAGCGGGTTGACAAAGTGCCTCTGCTGTTTCATACCATCATTTCCCCCTTTTACTCTGTGTGGTAACATCCCTAGAGGAAATATTAAAAACGCTGGGGTGTTGTTGTCATACAGTTGTCTACGGCAGCAGATTGTTCTGTGTTTCTACTGGTCAAAGTGACGGCTGTGATGGGAGAACTGGATCTCAGTGAAGGGCAAGTGGTCCATAACTTTAATTTTGGAGACAAAAACATGTAGGCTTAGCGCCCTGTGGTCCATTGCCCAATAGGAAATGTAGAATACTCAAAAGTACTTTAAAAAGTGCTTGAGTTACTTTTCTCAGGGAGTAATGTTGGAAGTACTTTTAAAGTAATTGAGTTACTTTACTCAGGGAGTAACGCAGTAAAGTAACTGGTTACTTTTTTTTAGAAAGTAACACAGTAACGTACTTTGATTACTTTTAAAGTAACCCTTACCCAACACTGGTTACTTTTAATTCCTTTCCTGTATAAATAAAAGAAATGAAAGGGACAGTCAAGACTGCAGAAAATGTATTAGTGCCAGCCTGACTTCCATACAGGACTAACGCACAGTGGTGTAGTGGTAGGTGATGAGATGGATGTACTCCTAGGTAGATGGGTAGTTTACCAAGAAGGAAGTGGGTATACTCTTCTACCAATGGCTTTTTGGCTGATAGGTTGGTACACTGTAAACAGTCATAAAAAGAAGTGAGTATACCCCGTGTGTACCCTCCACTACACCTCATGAGTCAGGAAATGGGCAGATAACATCACTGCATACCATCACACCCTGGACACAACCTGTTCCACACCACCATGTCACTGGACCATTTTCTGCCTGCATGACGTCACTATGATTAATATTTAACACCAGTGACATAGTGTCAGGAACAATCCCTGAGAAATAACCCTATAAGCATCCACCTTACCAGTAAAATAAATATGTCATAATCTAAACACTCACTGCTCCTTATCATGTTAATATCATCCATCAATATATAAGCATTGCTGTATACACTATGTATGTTTATATGATATGTGTAACAGTTTGTATTGAACTGTTTGGTACATGGCTCTCAGTTCAGTATGCATTAGGCCTACAAATTTGCAATTTGTTGAACTAATGAAGTGAACTTTTATGACATTTGGAAAATATAATATAGATTGTGTGAAACTTTGGGCTCTAGTTTCGCAGACCGGGCGAGGCGGGGGCGCAGCACACCTGCGCTTCCCAACTGGGTGTGGCCAGGCGGATTTTGCAAGTTTGGCACACCGTGCGCGCTGGCACAGCTACTCCTCTTTCCCACCTCCGTCCCTCCTACCTGCGCAAGTTGGAAAGAGGGAGGAGAGAAGGCGTGGAGTGGGTTTTACACACATCACACCAATCAAATGAGCCCCTCTCCTCGCCCTTAAATGCGCTGCGCGAAGGCGTAATGAGAGTTTACTCAATTCGCCATGGCAGAAGAGAGCAGCAGCATCAGACGGCCAAACTTCTCCCAGGAGGAAACGGATGTTTTGGTCCGGGAGGTCCAAGCTGGCAGTGCCCGAATATACGGAACTGCGAGCAGACCTCCACGGGCTGATGATGCAAAGGTAGCCTGGGAGGAGGTCACCACAATTGTAAATCAATGTTGCGTTTCTCTCGTGCGCGCGCTGTCTCTTTCTCTCTCGCAGTCTCACTGTTTCTTTTCTTTTGACTTTTCTAAGATGACAGATGCTGAATATATACTCCCTATCTGATGATGTGGCTGTTTGTGGTTGGCTGAGAAGGATGTGAACTCGTTATTTTGCAGGCTGTGTTAATCAAATCAGGTTGGGTTTCCATTACGCGTACCAAACGTGCCAAACGGTGCCAATCCCCTTTGATCTGACATCAGATGTGACGGGACAGTCGATATAGAGATACATTTATGTGCTGATTGCAGATAGTTGCATTGTATAGTGGTTTTGTGGCTATTTATTGCATCGTTAATGAGCCTGACATTCTGGAAACCTGCCTGTGAGGTTTTGGTGACGTGTGCGCACTGTCCGCCGGTCAGCCAAACTTCGGCTTACGCCGGCTGCGCTCCGCCTGCGCTGACAGTAGACGTGGTTTCAGCTGGCGAGCTGTTAGCGCACCTTCGGCGAAGCCTTTTGGCACGAAGCTGTCACTTCGCCAAGCTGGATCTGTCGACACCTCCCCCTGCTGCGCCGCCACACCCATCTCAGCGCACCTCGGTCTGCCAAACTACCAAACTGAGCACACCTTGGGTTACGCTGCTCGAAACTAGCTCTGCTCGGGGTTCGCCACCCTGCGCCGCGCCGGGAAACTAGAGCCCATGATGTTCTTAGTGCCAGTCAGCAAGGCCCCTGTTAGGGTGCTGGGTCCCCCCCAACTATTTTCTAATACACAACAAAAATGAACTGATTCACAGTGGGAATAATTTTGGTACTGCTCATATACATAAGGTTCCAGAATGCATAAAAGAAGTATCAAAATGGAGCTTGTTTATTAACAAAGTGCTGGTGGAGGATCCCCTGGACCCCTGGACGGAGGTCCAAGACTCATCCCCTAATGTCCTCAAATCCTAGAAATGCCCCTGCCATGCACGGGGGTGCTGCTACTGGCCCCTGGCTTTCTGTCATTTTGCAGAAGTGCAAAGATCAAACAGGTTTTATTACGTCATCGAGCCGTCTTCAGGGCTCAGTGTTGAGCTTCTCACTGAGACGTCATCAGTCAGACAGAGATGAGTTCCGTGCAGCAGGTGAACCCCACGGTGCGGGGGATCAGAGCCCCAACGAGCCTGCAGAGTCTGGCTGCACATATCACAGAGGAGATCACACAGGTGAGTCACAGGTGTGATACACCTGAACCAATCTGAGCAACATGTTTTAGTTCACTGCTGTAAGAAGGAGAAGAGAGAACAATCTGACCGCAGATTTGAATTGGTAGTTTTTATAGTAGAAAGTGAACTTTCAGGACAAAAGTTCTATAAGCTGTGTGTCTGAAGCTTTGAGGGTTTTAAAGGTTTTTATTTATTTATTTATTTTTTTTAAGAAATGTATTTAACAATATGAGAAGATTACCGGCAACAATGTTACTTTAGTTAAAAGTAACAATTCTGCAACGTAAAATAAATAAATAAATAAATAAAAATAATAATAAAAACTCTGTTAGCCTATCAGTGTTATGTCATTACTGTATTATTGGACTTTTGTTACTTATGCATCAACATGCCTGCAGCATTTTTGATATTACAGCTTCTGGAGGTTGAGTGAGTGAGTAGTGGTCAAAGGTTTAACCTCTTTATGCTGGGTGGTTTAATTTGTAACAGTGCATCCCATTTTATAACCTGATCACATGTTTAGTATGAAATGTAACTTGTATATATAGTTACTGGGCAAATGTAATGGAGTAAAACAGTGCACAATTTTCCCCTTGCAGCTGTAGCAAGGTAAAATATAAAGTAGCAGAAAATAGAAATATTCAGGTAAAGCACAAATATGAAGGCCTGACTGAATAGCAGAAATAATAGTAGTAGAATTCCTGGCCTGGCCAGGTGATTGGTAGAAAATGTCAATATGTAGCCATGGTTCATAAAAACAAAATAAAGAGTTGGCCATGTTCCAACTATAGGGTAACTGCAAGGTGATACTTCTACTTTTTTACTAAACGCAAATAATGAATGGCAGCCTTTCTTCTTTCACTCAATTAAATATGATTAATGTCTAGGTTTCTGATAGTCAACATGCTGCAGCCTGTTATGTTAGGGAGCATTCTGTAGCCACCACAAGCTGCTGTCGTTACCATGAAAGTCTTGTCCTCAGCTTCCCCCTAACAATGCAACCACAAAATATATAAAAAGAAAAATGCACAAGTAAAATGGGAATGATAAGTATGCACTCAATGGCTACATACTTTACATATTTTCATGCTAAAAGACCTAAAAGAAAGCCAAACAGGTGCTGGGTAAAAAGTTCTCACCAGTTGATGACATGTAGAAGCCTAAAGATAAACTTTGTTCTTATTGCAGGGCAGCTAGTTAGCTAGACTAATATTGTGCAGTACAGAAAACAAGCAAGATGTTTTTTCTTCCTAACATGAACCTGTTAGATGTTTCTCATATACTTGGACAATCAAAAAAAGGTTAGATTTATGTTTAAATATTTGGATTTTCAGAGATGAGCATGGAAGTAAAGAAAAAAAGTACAGTACAAAAGTACTTATATATAAATGGAAGTCGGAAACGGAAATTCGCCTCCTTCGCCCAAATCAAACCTGAATGCCAAAAAATCGGGGGTCTGCCCCAGAGGCTGTATTGCCGTCTGCCGAAAGTCAGATGCCGAATTCAGCCGATGGGTTCCGAGAATGCCCCACAGCACATCCAACAAAGAATTACCAAAGCTGTCCACTAGGTGTGTTGTGTGGTGCCTCATTTCCGCAGTTTCTTAGTCCATGCTGTTAGCTACCTTGTGGCTCCACCTCTTAATCCAGCTGTGTGAAATGCACCTTCTTTGGTCAAAAGTAGGACAAAAATCCATCCTGTCATATCACCTGGTCCTGCACCGCAAAGAAAAGTCCCATGCATGGATGATCCACATCTGACTGAAGACCCTTGGATCCTGCAATGTCAGGGTTGACAAATACAACCAACCTGAGCTAATGTCTAATTCACACTGTTTGTTATAGGGAGTGAACAAACCCTTCCAGCAGGTGATTGATGTCAGTTCAGGGGATCCCCACAGGGCAAGGATGGCACCTACTTCATTTGTTCGCCAGGTTGGTGCTTTATAATTCATCTGTGTGTGTGTGTGTGTGTGTGTGTGCCAGCAACAAACCTACCTGTTTGTTTTTTTAGGTCATGGCAGTGTGTCTTTACCCTGAGCTCCTCAAAGACAACAGTCTTCCTCTGGATGTCAGGCAGAAGGCACACATGTTTCTAGGGGCCTGCTGTGGAGGGAGTGTTGGTGAGAATGATTAATATTCATTTGTACAGATTTGAAAACATTTGGCCCAAAATGGTTCACAGAATTTCTCTGACTCTGCTCTGATGGCTGATCAATTCAATTTATCAATGACAGGTTCGTACTCTGTAACCACCCTTGGTATTCCATGTGTCCAGAAAAGCATTGCTGAGTTCATCACGAGGCGCGATGGTGGAGTGATTTCAAACCCAGAAGATATCATTATCTCTTGTGGTTCTCAGACGTGTTTGTCGGTAAGATGAAAACAACTTTTTTTTTTTCCAAAAATGATCAGTAGATTTTTAGCTGTAAGAGTATTATTTAGGGACACAACATGCTTTTCTGCATGTCCATTATGAATAAACATCCATTAACCAGCGTAGGAACTAAGTCTAAAGTCACACCCATGTTAGCATGCCAACATGCTTACAATGAAAATGCAAACATGCTGATGTTTACAATGTTGACCATCATACTTAAGTGTGTGAGCGTGTTACAGTGTCATACTACATTACAGCAGTAGCTGCAATCCATACAGTCTGTTGTGATGTTGAGTGCGGTGTCATCCAACGATGTCATCAAACATTTGAAAGTATGACTATGCTACACCCCTGTGGCTTTTGGTGGCATTTCATTCAACTGAATGTTCCCATTCACTTGAGGGGTATTGACTGAAGCATAAATAAAAGGTATCGAATGACGAACTCAACTGGTTCAGCATCACTGTGCTGGTATTGGCACCGTCGCTGTAATTGTTAAACGATACCCAACCCGAGTTATCATACTCTGCTATTTAAGAATTGTATACAGGTTGACAGCGCCAGATCCATTTAAACAGCATGGACACAGCAAGGATAAATGAAAGATGCTGAACATTTTTCCTCAATGCCAATAGTACTTTAATGAGCAATAAAAACATACATTTGGCATGTTCTGAATTGTATGGCTCTTTATTGTGTTAAGATGATTTTGCACCTGATGGCCAGTGGCGAGGGGGACACTCAGACAGGTGTGTTGATCCCGATGCCTTGCCCACACACCCTACCATCCCTGCTGGATATGTCTGGAGTGACACTGGTGCCGTACCAGCTGATGGAGGACCAAGGATGGGCTGTAGATCTACATGAACTGCAACGAGCTTTAAGGAAGGCGAAGGGGCGCTGTGAACCCAGAGCCATTTACACCAGCAACCCAGGAAACCCCACAGGTAAACAACACACATGAGCTACTTTCAATAATGTCTGATACTCACTATTATTTGCCCTTCTACGTCATTTACAAGACAGGAAAACAATAGAGGAAGTGATTCGTTTTGCTGCAACCGAGGGCCTTATCCTGTTGGCTGAAGAGGTGATTACAAGCTCCACAAGGAAACTGAAATCTAAAAGTTGTCCTCATCAGTTTTCATTCTCACACAAGCTCCCTTTTTTCATGTCTTCTTGAACCTTCTAGGTGTACCAGGACTGCGTGTATGGACAGGGGCAAGAGTTTATTTCCTATAAGAGAGTCCTGTTTGAGATGGGAAAAGAGTACTCAGAGACAGTGGAGTTGGTCTCCTTCCACTGTTTATCCAGTGCCTGCATGGGAGAGTGAGTATTTTTGATGTTTCCTTTAGAACAAACCTTTCCTCAGCTAATTGTGTGACCCCTTGAAAGATGATATTTTCTTACTTTTTAATTTATCATAATGTCAGAAAATGATTAACACAGCATTGACATTGCTGTGTTCTTGTTTTATTAATGGTCAGTTACTAGATTTCTTCATCATGTTAGGAGCAACAAAATACCAAAGGCTTCATTGTATAAATATCAGGTTTGGTTATAACTCATGAGCTCTCTGAAACCACGTACAACAGTGGGTCATTCAAGTGGACTCCTTCACAAGACAAACATGACCCCACTTAAAGCCACCATGGTCCATTGTTAGGACAAAGTCGGAAGATTTTTAATGTATTTTACAGCAGCAGGTTTCATTTTCACAGGTGTGCTTGTGATCTTACAGATGTCTAGACATATCAAACAAAATGATTGTGCTTGACTATAGACATCTGTCCTTATATTTGTGACACTCTGGTGTGTCAGGGTCACTGATGGGTCAAATATCTGATATACTTTGCTCAAAAGTTGTCATTATCAAAGTGTTTTCAGACTGAATGGGAATTAAATATCAGAGGTGGCGTATTTGCATTCAAAGCTAATACAAACATGAGTGGGTATGAACAGACAGATTTGCTCGAGGTGAGTGAAGAACCAATCAAAAATTGGCAGGTTTACAAAGCTGTGTAACTCCAGTTTATGAGTGTGCAGAGTTGAGATGAAAAGGGAGAGAATAAGAACGAAAATCACAAACCTTGTCTCTAAAAATGACATTTATATACCTCAAATTTGCAACAGCAAATGTTGACAGATTATGATGCTCAGGAAAGAATTTAAATGAACATTTGTTTGTTTCCCATGTAGGGCTAATACATATTCTCTTGTGTCAGTTTAGGCACGGTTAATGATTATATGGTTATGTTTAGCCAGCTTTATGGGAAGAGAGAAGTCTGGGTTATATATTAATAAAGTCAACATGACCTTAGACAGTTTTTTCTTTTAAAATATTTAACCAAATGACAGTCTTGTCCTGTTATAAGATAAGATTAGATTTAGATGTACTTTCTCAGATGGATATTTGTTTTTACAACCATACCAAGCCTGGTCGAAGTCCCAACATCCACCCAAACCAACATGTCACTAGTGTATTATATAAACATATTGTGAGAAGACAAACTCTATCTTTTATCCAACAAGTCTTCCAATCATACAACCACGTAAGTGTTGTGTTTGTTCCTACCCTCTATATGACCCACAGTGTTATAGCTAAATGGCAGAATAGGTTTCACATGACTGTTAGTGGTTGCTGTTTTAAACAAGGGTTAACGCTGTGAAACAGTCACAGTTACACCAAAAATATTTTGTCACATTAAAGCAACAAGACTGCTTGGCTATAGGTTTAGAAAAAAGATCATAGTTTGGGTTAATATGTTTGTTTGTTACTAAGCAACGTGACGTATGAAACCTTTGTCTTGATTATAGCAGAAAATGATTTAATGGGGTTATGATCCAACGTCAAATAACCTTATGTTAGTGGAATAAATAAGATGAATCAATCAGTCAGTCAGCATTGTGCTGCATTCACATGGACTCAGGCAGACAGTAGACAGCAGACAGACAGCACCCTCTGGACAGCACAATAAAAAATGAGCATTACAGAAGGAGGGCAAAATGAAACATGTAGGATGAACAACAATAAGTTAATATAGCTGTGTGCTGGGTGCCCCCTACCTCACTTGGTACAGTGAGGTAGGGGGCATGTACAAAGGTTGTGCCCTTGCCACAGCAGCCGCGGGTTTGATTCCAACCCATGGCCCTTTGCTGCATGTCAAAGTAATTCAATTACTTTTGAGAGAGGTAACTAGTAATTGTAACTTATTACTAATTTTCAGTAACTTGCACAGCACTGGAACTATGTGGTGGTATTTTGTAGGACAGTCACGTTTCTCTCAGGTGACTGTAGACTCATTGTGCTGTGTGCTCACCTTGTCTTTAGGTGTGGTCTGAGAGGAGGATATATGGAGGTATTTAACATGGACCCAGCAGTCAATATGTATTTAAAAAAAGTGCCGGTCAGCCCTCCAGTTTTATCACAGCTTGCTTTGGAGGTCATGGTCAACCCGCCCACAGCTGAAGATCCTTCCTATAAAACATACTCACAGGTGAGGGTTTCATCCAAAATGATTTCTGGCGCAGTCTCCTAAAAAATACTGCTTAAAATTATAAACATACACATACATGTAAATGCACCATATTAATAACCATATTTCTACTATATTGTCAGCCAAGAAGGAAACATACTCACTCCTGTATGTCTGTTAATTAGTCAGCAGGACATTTAGAAAAATGAAAGTGGTAAATAGATTTTATTAATATACTATTATTTTGATCAATTCATTATTTAGATTGATTTATTTTTAGTTATATCATTTATGATAATTACTGTGTATTTTGATGAATTTCCAGATTAAAAGTAGCTTACCATTTTCTATTTTTAATGTTTTAAACTAATTGAGACAATAAATGCAGCCTTTGCAGATGTCTGTTCCACAAAGAAGTTGTAAAATATTTTTTATCCATTATGTTGTCATGTTCAGTAAATTTGTTCCTGCAGTTTTCTACACATGCTTATAAAAGACAATATATTCCACCATGGGCTGTGAAACAGTTTATAAACGCTATTTTACAAGCTCGGCAGTAACTGTGGCAAGAGGGATTTTACTTTTGGGTTGTCTGTCCATCCATCTGTCCCTGTGTCTAAACTTGGTAGATATGTAGAACAGGACGCCTCAAGGTGACTGGAGAAATTTAACTCTAATTGGCAACTGGGTGGCGCTACAACAACAGAAAAATGCTTAAAAATGGCTAAAATGCAGCCGATCGCTGTGGCTCCCCCTGTGGCCGAATGCTTTTTTTTTTTCTCATTTTTGGTATGACTAAGTCATGGTATGGTATGCTGTACATAATCACGGAAACTGTCAGTGTGTCATTCTGTCAGTCAGTCATTCTGTCTGTCCCACGTTTTTCTACTCACTGACGTGGTCAATCTATGTGAAACTGTACATAGGCATTGAGGATTGGCATAGGTAGAAGGTGACAAAGCTACCAATGGGTATGGACTAGTAACATAAGTAACTTTGTTATTTTTTAACCAATCATTGAAGCTGTCAGACATTAAAACTGCTTTCACTGATTTCTTTGCCCCTGTAGGGCGTTGTAAAAAGCAGTAAATACAATATCTGTCATATCATCTCTTTAAAGTTGATATCAGGAAAGTGATAGCAAACAGGTGCATATTGCTACATCCAGCATTTATATGGAGATGTATTCCTGCACACCCAACAAATCTAACCTCAATTTTCATTCAGCTTTTAGCTCTGTTTAGTTTGAACCAACTCCAGGGGAAAAAAATCTGGCTTTAGCTGCTAGATGCTCCAAAATGTTCACCAGTTAATCACTAACCATGTCTGCCAGCCATTTGGTTCTGAACAGGTAGTGTAGTGTTACAAATGAAAACAGAGTTGATGAAACTGTAAATTTGCAGGGCTAAAAACATAAACAATAAGCTGAAATGTGCTAAGACATTTTATACTGTAGCTCTGTGAGGAACTGCTGCGTCAGGTGATAATTCTCTGTTGCTCCATCACTATGAGTGACTCCTTTCACATTACACAGTCATTTTTCAGCTGTTAAAAATATTAATAAATGCAGCTTTAATTTACTGTCAGAGGAGTTTTAAGGGGCAGTCCAGGTCTTCAGCGTGTGTGCTTGCACAACTGTAAACTAGTTTTTGTCTTTTTTTCTCAATTATAGGAGATTCTTCACTCTCAGACAACTCTGTCCCAGAATGCTCAGCGTGCTTTTAAGTTCCTGAATGATCTACCAGGGATGAACTGCCAACCAGCGATGGGGGGAGTCTTTCTTTATCCCTGTCTGCATCTACCACCTCAGATGATAGAGGAGGCCGAGGTGAGAAACCATCTCCACTGGGCCTTAAGTATTCAAGTTTTACTACAGTTTGTGGCTGTAGTGCTTTTGATTTAAGTCATGACTTATTTCTGAAGCTGTAATCAATTTGTTTACATCAATAATGTAAAAACAGTTATTCAGATATGTACACCAACTCACAAAATATAAATGATTTGTGAATATATGCGTCATTTATAAGGTCAACAAAATACTGATTGTAATGTTTTCTGATACTAGAAAAGAAGTCAAACAGGCAGATCTCTTTCATTTTTATTTCTGAAGTCAAAGGTATCACTGCTGATAAGAAACATAATTCAATAATGATTCCCACTGTGCATAAAATCTCATACTCTGCATGGAAAAGCTATAATTCCAGCAGTAATTTAAATGGTGTGCTGTTATTAATTTCAGATGTTGGGAGTGGAGGCAGATGTGCTTTACTGTCAGAGGTTACTGGAGGAGGAAGGTGTGTGTTTTGGAGCCGGCTGTGAGAACGGACAAGAAGGTCAAAACTACCACATCAGGTAAGACAGACAGCTGCATGTTTTAGACCTTTGGAGTGAGGACATTTTTGGTAAGAGGACACTTTTAAATGAGAGGACACTCTTGGAAAGAGAGGACATTTCCAGAACGTGAGAGCATTATTGAAACAGGAGGACAACAGTTTGATAAATTCAAGACAAGCTCTTATAATACCTGTTGAGCACTAATCATTCCATCACAGAGTGAGCCAGGTCAGGTTATTCCTGCTTTAAGCACAGGTGTGTCCATATATGCAGACTGTTTCCTGTTTTTTGTGTTATTTTTCCCTCACAGGCTGTGTGTTCTGGCTCCTCCTGCCACCCTGGAGGAGGTCTTGGCACGACTTCGCTCTTTCCACCTGCACCTGCTGGACAGATTTCCCTGACAGAGGTGTCAAGGACACACTTTGGAGACAAATATCAAGCCATGGTTCATAGGATTTTCTCCCACCAAAAGTAATGCATTATTTTTCTTTTAACTGCATTTTTTTAATGAGCATTGTCAATAAAAGAAATAACTTATTTCCTGACCCTGCAAAGACTTAAATATACTACAGCCATCCTCACCTCAGTAAATAACAAAGCCAAACTACAGGCACAACGGATGCAGTTAATGAAGGTTCTTTGAATTATAAATGAGGTTTGATTTTATTTTATTCACTTCATGTCTTGCATCCTGAGACATATATTGTTTCACATAAATGGTAAATGGACTTGCACTTGCATAGTGCCTTTCTAGTCTTCGAACCAGTCAAAGCACTTTAACACTATACATCACATTCACCCATTCACACACACACTGCATACACTGGTGGCTGAGGCTGCCATGCAAGGTGCCACCTGCTACTCAGTTACAGTAAACATTCATATGCATTCACACACCGACAACACTGCCAGTAACTTGCCCAAGCATACTTCAACATGCGGAGGAAACAGGGATCGAACTGATGATCTTCCGATTACTGGATGACTGCTGTGTTCTATTTACCAAACAACAAAACAAATACTACAGACACATATTACACATCAGACATGGCTAGAGGTAGAAGAATTATTCAGTGCTAAAATCACAGTATGAAAATACTCTGAAAGTCCTGTATTCAAAGCCTTACTTTTGTAAAAGTAGTCACAGTGCAGTAAAATGTTCCCTGTCAGTATTTTACTATTATACGTGACGTTTCTGCATTAATTGCTACTTAATTACTGCTGCATTAACATGTACGTTGCATTTTATTGCTGTACATGTACACTCTGTGTGTTAGAGTGTAAATGTATTATTGTACCTCACTGCAGATATAATCTATATGTGCACCACAAGATAAAGCAGCAGCCACATGGATGTCTAAATATTCATTTTGGGCGACATGGTCAATTTGTTTGTTATGAACAGTAACGTGTGGAGGATACATGTTCACTGGAAAAATCAAAATGATTGATTTGATTGATAACAAGTGAATTCTTTCCACATCACAATCTATTCACACAGTACCAATGGATACTATATATGATTAGTATAAATATATTTGGAATATCATACACAACTCTATGCATCATTTACAGTTTAGATTTCTAAGTTGGTAAAAGATAAAGCACTTTATGATCTCAGTTAGCAACCGGTGGTCCTTAAGTATAGAAGGAAGTGTAAATGGAGGGCAGTAAAGTAAGAGAACATGAAAAAGCAAACCCATTTGGGGAGCAGTGTGAGAAAAAAAAAGATGAAGAGTAAAACACTTGATTTCACAGAGGGAGTCTGGTGCTGAAGAATATAACCAAAATCCGAACAGTACCTTGTCCACTTTTTGATAACTGGCCTCAGGTGTTTTTTGTGGAAACTTGTATGTAATTATAATAATAAAAAAGAAAATCACATATAATTTGAAGAGTGTCATGTTTGGGCAGTTCTGCACTGTGGATTCTTTTTTTCTTTGGGTCCAAGCACCAAATGCTCCATGATATTATAGCAATGTGTTAGTTTAGTGATCACTATGGGATATTTATTTTACACTCCCACCCCCTTGAAGTATCCTATAATATAAATTACCCCTACAAGTCTTTTGGACTCAAATTATTGTTATAATTCTGTACATCTGTGCTGGTTTGCTCTGGCTCTGCAGGGGTTATGTAAGGACAGGTGAAACAGATGCAGCAGGGACCACAGATTCCCAGGTCAAAGAGTGGACTCTGTGTTTGTGTCTGATTACTGTTCATTTCTGAGAGTATAAAAGCCGTATGCCATATATGCACTCAGACAATCGTCCCAGAGGAATCATGATGAAAGCGGCCCTTGTCCTGCTGTTTGCTGCCTATGGTGAGTCTGATCCACCTGCTGTAAAGAGGGGCACCTCTACCTACATCAGGGTTAGAGTTACAGGATTAGTCTGCAGTCATTTTGTATTTTTGTCATTATCAGCATATCCTTTGTATGTGTTTGTCCATCTCTCAGTATTTTCTGACTTCCCACACTCAGCCCAAAGCCCACTGTACTATTAGCAAATGTAACTCCAACAGGAGGAAATAGTGCATTTGTTGGGGAATGTTTTCAGCAGTGGATTCATCCAGTGAGTGTTTTAGGCAACAGTGTTTGTAGGATATAGTCAAAATAAGCCCCAATGTGTGAATTCACTCCACCACACATTACAGGAGGATATGGTCACAAAGAGTTCCCAATACAAACCAAGGGTGCAAAATCTAAGTGTTATTTTTTCACGCTTTATCTGGCAGTGAGTTGAATCTTTTGAAAGTTTGCATAGGAAAAGCAGGAAAGGAGCTGAACTGTGTCAGCCTTTGTAACCTCCAGTTCACTCTCTGGTCCAGCTCATGGGTGTGGCAACCCCACCTACCCACCCACTGTGAGTCGTGTTGTGAATGGGGAAGATGCTCGACCCTACAGCTGGCCCTGGCAGGTGAGTTAATTATGATCAGTGTTTGGCAATATAACAGATATGGCCTACAGACCTGCCAACTGCTACACATTTTACTGTATCACATCTCTTAAAGTGGCAACCTCTTAAAAAAATAAAAATATGTCTGCTTTAGGGCGGCACGGTGGTTTGGTGGTTAGCACTGTCACCTCACAGCAAGAGGGTTTCTGGTTCGATCCCAGGTGTGGGAGCCCTTCTGTGCGGAGTTTGCATATTCTCCCCGTGTCAGCGTGGGTTCTCTCCGGGCACTCCGGCTTCCTCCCACAGTCCAAAGACATGCAGATTGGGGACTAGGTTAATTCATAACTCTAAATTGTCCGTAGGTGTGAATGTGAGTGTGAATGGTTGTTTCTCTCTATGTGTCAGCCCTGCAATAGTCTGGTGACCTGTCCAGGGTGTACCCTGCCTCTCGCCCAATGTCAGCTGGGATAGGCTCCAGACCCCCGCGACCCTCAAGAGGATGAAGCCGTTAGAAGATGGATGTCTGCTTTATTTGTTGATTTGTTGCCAATGTTGCAGATAAGTGAGCTGGTCTGCTACATAGATGCTAATACAGTATTATTCTTCAGCAATGGATATTAACAGTTGCAAAGAAATAACAGATAAAATGAACACACCAAGTGACAACACACATAGACACACACATAAAGTACATACACATTCATATCTCTCACCTCTAATATTAGAAGACATTATTAAAACACTTGCTTATTTTGTAACCTGAATGCTCAATATAACTTGGTAATTTAGACATTTGATTTCAAACTCCAAAGACTGACCTCTCAGGGACACCAGGGTTGAGACTGTAATCAAAAGTGTTCAAGCCCAACTCTATTTATTAACTACAATGGTTTATTACATTGGTGGAATACATTTTCAGATCATTTACTTAAGTAAAAGTACCCATACTACAATGTAAAAATTCTCCATTACAAGTAAAAGTCCCTTATGCAAAATCTTACGTAACCCCCATTTTTGTCATTTCTCACAGGTGCTTTATTCTATCATTCAGAATTTTTAGGACTTCGTCAATAAATTTGTTCACAATGAATTCATATCATTGTTCCTGTTTTTGTTCCTGTTTTAATTACTGATTACTAATGTACCACTGTATTGGGGTCCTGGGGGACTCCAGTCAAAGCATCCAATTATGTCTATGCAGTTTTAATAGAGGAAACTATTTAATATGTTCATGTTTGCCATGGGAAAATTGTCTGAGACTCTATGGCACAGCCTGCAGGACAGAGAACACCTTTGTTTTAATGTGTAATGATACATCTGAATGACGTGGAGTTCCCCAAGGCTCCAGTATTGGGTTTCTTCTATTCAACTGTGATTAGATGTGCCAAAATTTCCGCCCGTTAAACAAATAGCCTATAAAAGTTTTACCATATAGATATAACACAACTCAGCTTAACTTAAAATTTCTGAAAACTAAAATATACTAGAATCAAAGAATCATAAATAACCTATTAAAGAAAAGTAAATGTTTCGGTTTTACACAGTATGCAAATTAACTAATTTACTAAAATAATAATTATGTTTAAGGGTTTTTTTCAGATGAAATTAATTACATAACTAATAATGTTTTAAGAAGAAATAATGACACAATAGTAACGCTATGGTGGTTGTTTCTTAAAGTAGTATGTTGGTAGGATGAGGGTCAAGCACAAAAACAAAACAAAAAAGACAACAGCCACAAGGGGGCCTTGACTGCAATGTTGTATACCACTGATCTAAACTGGCCAACTTTAAAGTAGTTAAGGCTCCACCCTGAGCAGTAATATGCTGCTTACTCACTGATGCATCAGTATTAAAATACATCAGTCACAGGGATGAGAGTGGTACTTACCTTTAGTTTGCTATAATACTTATTTTACGTAACCCTCATCCTACCAACATATTTAATATGCAAGGACTACCAACTGGGGTCCCTGGTGATCCAAAGAATAAACTACTCTAAGAGAAAATTACCATGGCAAAGTGTTAATTTTGATTAACTATTTTGATAAAGACATTTTTTATGTAAAATCCTAATTTGAAAATCTCCTTGTGACTGCTCTGTCAAATAAATGTAGTGTAACCAAAGGTACGTTACCCTCTGAGCTGTACTGGGATATAGTATAAGCATGAATTGTAAATACTCAAGTAAAGTATCTCCAAATTGGACTTAGTTACTTTCCAGCACTTGTTACTTATTATAGTGATGCATCACTCTATGCTGCTCTCTTCTCAGATCAGTTTGCAGTATCTCAGCGGCTCCACATACCGTCACACCTGTGGAGGCACTCTGCTCGCTGCCAACTGGGTCCTGACTGCTGGTCACTGCATCGGGTGGGTCACAGTTTACTGTCATTCTCTGTGTTGTTTTATCTCATGATATGAAATAAAGGTTTAATCTAAAGTGTGTATATATGTATATACTGTTTATGTATCTATGTGTTAGACCTCGTACCTACCGTGTGGTGCTGGCTGAGTACGACCTGACCAAAGAGGAGGGCTATGAGCAGTATAGAAGTGTGGAGAAGATCGTGGTTCACCCTCGCTGGGATCCAAGCTGCCTGTCTTGTGGGTAAGTGAATATAACGTCTTCACACAGCTGTTCTCAGATTATGTTTCAAATTGAAAAAAGAGCTGCTACTGAGCAGCTAATGTAAGTGATTCTTTTTTCCTCTTAAAAAGATAACCTTAGTTGTGTTTTGGTGGAAATGTTTTCAAGTTTCTGTTTATATTTATTATGACACATAAGAGTTTTCTGTCCATGAGATGTGTGTCTGTGTTTCAACATGATTTTCATGTTGTTCAGTAATGACATTGCGATGATCAAACTGGCCTCACCGGCGACTCTGAACGACAAAGTGCAGCCCTCCTGTGTGCCAGAGAGCGGAGAGACCACTCCTCACAACTACCCCTGCTACATCACCGGCTGGGGAAGAATCTACAGTGAGTGTTTGTAATGTGACAACACACTGATCCTAATCTATGATACTGTGTTTTACTATAATCTTATTCTGGATTTAATTAGAAATAAAATATGACAAATTTGGGACCACATTTAAGACCATGTCGACATATTATTTAGTTAAAAAAAACTTGCCACTTACAAGCAAACAACATACAGAAGAAATGAATTATTATTATCATTATTATTATTTCCCATAACTTCTTACATTCAAATAAAGCACACTTGTCTCCAAAGCAGTTCTCATTACAAAGGTTACAATTAATCATTTTATTGCCCAGGCTCCTTCCTGTTGGAGTATGGATCATATTTATTATATTATTCAGGAATCATATTGTGCGGTGTCGTAGGACACTTTAAAGGACTAGTTTGACATTATGGAAAATATGCTTATTTGAGTTAGATGTGAAAATCCAAAAGTAATAAATTACAGTCATAAGAACAATAAAAGGCTTGATGACATCTGGAGGATATTAAGTTGAAGGTTGGAAAAAAAGCAGTCCTATTCCAGGTTTTATCATGTGTGTCACCACCTGACAATGATCTGGGTTTTTTATTATTTCTTGCAGGTGGTGGTCCAATCGCCACTAAGCTCCAGCAGGCTCTCCTCCCTGTGGTGGGCCACGAGGTCTGCAGCAGCAGCGGCTGGTGGGGGAGCACCGTGAAACCCACCATGATCTGTGGTGGTGGTGACATCCGCTCTGGCTGCCATGTATACACCTCTCCCTCCATCACAATATGTTCATTGCTATAGTGTATCAGTGTGTTGCCTTCACTTGACTTCTGTCTGTCTGTGCAGGGGGATTCAGGAGGTCCTCTGAACTGCAAGGGTAGTGATGGCAGGTGGGATGTGCAGGGGGTGACCAGCTTCGTCTCCTCTCTAGGATGCAACACCCACATGAAACCCACAGTGTTCACTCGCACCTCCTCCTTCACCAAGTGGATCAGTGACGTGAGTTTCTTTCAGAGTAAAAGCATAGTTGCATGTTGCACAGTCACAACATCTTTACTTAATCAGCACTCAATCAGTGGTTTTAGTGCATAAACATAACCACAAATTAACCACAGCATGTAAAAGTCACATATCCATTCAGGTATTCATGAATGTTTGCAGCCTCTAAGTTTCTTGAACACCTGTCTCAGAAGAGACAAAGTAAGCAATGACAGCCTGTGGAAAAGAACAAAGCAGGATCCCACTGACTCACAAATTCTAAAGAGAATGAGGAGTTGGATAGGACACACCCTCAGTAAACCTGCCACAAACATCACCCAGCAAGCCCTGAAATGGAACCCACAAGGAACTAGGAAAAGAACAGCTAGAGAAGAGGTGTCCAGACAGATATGTCTAGGAGTGGGCTCAGCTAGGGAGATCTGTAGTGAACCGCCAACAACAGAGTGAAATGGAAGACATTTTCCAATGGCCTATGCCAGTGGTTCCCAACTGGTGGGTCACATTCCAAAAGTGGGTCGCAGATCCATTCTTAATGAACTGCAGGTGACTTGCAAACACGTATAGTTTGTAAAAAAAAAAAAAACAATCTTTATTTTTAAGTACTGTAAGTGAATTTCCGGCACAGAGCTGCATTTTTTTAAGTGTTGTTTCCTGCTGTAGAGTGAGTCACTAATTGATGGCTACTTGACAGGGACATCAATGTAGTTTGACAACATAGCCAAACGCAATGAATGTACTGAGGCTGGACTAGTTGGGAACGACTGGTCTAACAGACAGACAGACAGACAGACAGACAAGACAGACAGACAGACAGACAGACAGACAGACAAGACAGACAGAGTCATGGTTTGCTGAAATGTACAATGCCAACATTTATTCCAGCAACTGGGTCAGCACAACCCTCCAGAACAGCCTCAGTGCTCCTTGACACAAATGTTTCAAGTTACTGGAGCTCTACTGGAGAGATGAGCAATGCTCCGCTTTAATATATTCCCTCATTTTGATGATGCTGGTTGAGAGTGTTGTCTAATGTGTGAGTCAATGGTCTGTATCAAACTGCTAAAAGTAAGATTTTGGGCTAAGGTATACGATTAAAATAAAAATCCTTCACCTTTACTCACCTTACCACAAACTTCCAAAGAAATTCATTTTTAAAAATTTCTTATTAATTTAAAAAAAATTGTTAGCATTCGTGAGCTCCAGAGGTGTCTCAAATTGTAGATCCTAGATGACAAAACAGAGGTGAGCACACATCAGTATAGTGTTGTGCAAAACATCACTGCTAAGTTAACTGATGTATATGTAGTTATGTAGTATGTGTAGTTAGTATAGTTTTATCAATTAATCTTCTCAATTAATCAAATATAATTTATAAACCACATTTAAAAACTTGTAAAATGTTGATCAGAAAAAAGAATCAAATAAACTGCAATGATCAACAATAAAATGATGACAAAACAAAAGAGTAAAATAAAAAATAATGATAATAATAGAATGAGTGTTTATGATAAAATGACAGAATTATAAAACACCAGATTAAAGCCAGACTAAATAGATGGGCTTTTAGCCTACATATGAAAATTTCAATATCCTTTGCACTGAGTAGGAATTTTATCTACTGCCAAGGTGCATGGAGAGGGAAAAAGTCTGAAGAGGCAACATTTGTTCTTCAAAGTTGTTCTTTATACTGTTGCTGGAGTTTTGGGGGGACTTGGACTCCTGACCTAATGTTACCTCAAAGTGAAGCTATAATCTAATATTTGGCAAAAAGAATGTAAAGCTACAAACTGTGCAGTACCTCAGAGGGAAAGAGCAGTCTCCTCATGTGGCCTGCATCTGTTCATTTGCTCATGTTATGAGGCATGTCTGTATTTCTTACTTTCTTTTTTTTCCTCTTTCATCTTTCAGACGATGCTGCGGCACTGAGGACCTGGAGGCTTTTTAATGTCAATAAATCTATTTGACATCCAGTTGTCTCTGTTCTTTGAATCAAATTTGTACCACAATTCCATAGGCATAGATTAATTTTAAGCAGGTTTTGCATATGTGTGTTCACACTGGAAGTGGAAAATATAAAAGCATACCTGTAACAGTATTCAGACCAATAAATGCATGTTTTTTAAGCACACTGATGAGGGACAGTACTCTCCCAAAATGCAATGCACAGATTGAAAATACATTTTTTTCCTGCTGTGAACAGAAAAAAATAGAATATAATGAATCATGGATCAGCTCTGAGAAGTACCAAGAGAACAAAAAAACAATACCTATTCAAACATCCAAAGAAAGAAAAAATTGTGTCAATTTGTGAACTTAAATTGACAGCACTATTTTAAAGTCTAAATTTGTCTTTGGAGCATAAGTTTGTTGATTTCTTTTGTACACCATGACAAATTTAGCACTGCACTCTAACTTTGCCAGCCTTACAATGGACAGTTAAGGGAGGCTTCAAAATCAGTGCTTTTCTCCTTGTCAGGTTGGTTAGAGATTCAGGTGTGTTTTGCTAGTAGCAGCTAATGCCTGGAGTCTGCAGCAGAGATGAGCAGTGGGCTGCAGAGGTCTGTTTAGCTCACTTCTTTCAAACTCCACACCTCCAGATTTGGACATCATCAAACATCTTCAAACTTATAGTCTTTTAGACCCAACTGATGGTGACTCAAGTGACATCACTTAAGAACATGCATCAGGCTTCACAGAGATCTCTGGATACACTACAGCAGGGGTGGACAAACTACAACTACGCCCGCTGCTTGTTTTTAAAATCCTGCTGCGAATTTTTGAAAATAAACTAGAATATGGCTGGAGCATATTTCTAGTAAGTTGCACAGTGTGTACATTGCACAGCCTAGTTTAAACACAGTGTTGCTGTCATCTTAAAAAACTAGGCTACTGCCAAGTGCCAATCTCTGGGGCTACAAAATGAGGTCAACTCGTAAGTCCCAAAACTGCAGTTCTTTGAATATCCACTAGAGGCTGGCTCGAGAAGTGGGTCAATCCCCCTAGACCACCATATTAAAATGCTCAACTTTACAGCAGAAATAAACATTTTAACAGCCTAGTACAGAAAACAGTTTTGATCTCTATAGGCAATTTCCTCCTTCATCACAACTGTAACAGGGTCATTTTTTTTAATAACTCACCCATTAACATTTTAGTAAGGCTAAAAGATATGCATAATTAAGCGTGGGTCACTTTAGCAGGCTGTCTGCCGATAGCATCCTCAACCTCTTAGTCAGATCCACCCCTCGCTCCTCCACGGCACCAGCCTCTCGTCCAAATATGGTCATTTCTGGCTCAAAAAAACCAAGATGGCCACGGCCATAATGCCAAACTCAAAGCTTCAGAACGGGAGTCCACAAACCAATGGGTGACATCACTTTAGCTATAGCTATTATTTTTATAGTCTCTGGCCACTAGTAGCGAGCCCTGCAATTGCACTTCTTAATTGGAACACAAGATGTCGCTACTTCACCTACAATGATAGATTACTAATGGACAAAATCATTTAACTCAGTAAACATGGTGGTGGACCTAAAAAAACGGAAGATATAGAAATACTTTTGGTAATATGCCAACACACCAATAAACTACTGTAATGTCTAGAAACTGTAATGTCCATGGTCTAGAAACAATTTTCTTGCTGTGTAATTGGTTGAAAACAATGCATTTAGGCCTACTATTGTTGGGCCAGTACTCCTCATATTTTTCTCTATAAGGCCCACAATCAAAAATGTTTGTCTGCTCCCCTGCACTAAACACTTCATACTGCTTTTTTTATTTTATTTTTTTTTTTACTACACACAAACAGCAGGCCTTGTATGCTACAAGACCCAGAAACAGTCTTTGAAGTGTAAAATCAGTGAAACTCCCCTTTTACTCTAAATCACTATCCGAGCATTGTAGGAACTGATGGTGGTGTAGTTTCAGTGGGTGACCACAAGGTGTCAGTGTTAGCTTTTGCAGTTGATGAGCGGATTTGCTGATGAGAGAGAAGGAGGCAACATATAGATTTGTATGTGTCGTGAACATAAAGGAAAGATCATATCTCACTGGTCTTATCATTCATTCAAATCAAGCTGCACATGAAACTTAAACTGATCCTCCAGGACTGAAATTTAGGGCAACACTCGAAGAGGTGTATCCTGAAAATGTACACACACACACACACACACACACACACACACAATTTATCACCATAGAGCAAAGGAATAAAGTGAAAAATAGCAGCTGGCTTTGTCTCCATCTGGGGGGACTCCTCCAGTCTTTAGCCGCCTGGAGTTCAGCCCAGCGAGTGAATAAGTGAGCTTCAGATCACAGGCCATTGGCTGGCTGCTCATTACTGAACGATGCATTAAATCCTCGGCTGTAAATAATGTGATAACTGCTGTTCCGGGCTCTGCGTTACCCATAGGAACTGGCAGCCATCTTTCCTGCTCCATTTCTCTCTTTATCACTCACCCTCTCTATCCTTTCACAATGAGTAGAGTTCAGTTTTGCACATGCTATGTAATTATTCCACTCCAGTTGCTCCAGGGAGAGAGAGAGAGAGTGAGAGGGCTCATTCCTCAAAAGCAAAGCCCCACAATCTACTCCCTCCCCCATCCTCCCCTCGTCTCCATCCAGCCTCCACCACTCAGCTCAGGGTGCTCCACTGCAGGAGGCAGAGGGGATGCTACAGCATCATTTCCAAGGCTTCACAGAAAAGCACAATCAGCAGCTTTACAGGATAGAAAACCAAGGCAGGAAATAAGGGTCAACTCCACAGATACACGTGAGGAGGGACAGTAAACACTGGGGAGGTATAATGCAGGTATGTCTGCACACTGACGATTGTGATGTTGAAACGCCTGCTTTTAACATGCTGCTGAAAAGAGGCATCTGGACCATCTTTTACTGTGAGGGTCTTTCCTGTTAGACAGTGTTAGTTTTGCTCAGTGTGCCGAGCAAAGCAGCATCAATGAAACAGGCTGCATTAGTGAACCTTTTCCTTGATTTCTGGTGGAAAATGCAAATCTGTCTGTTGCACAGGATGGGACTTGTCAAATGCAATCGAATCCACAACAGCAAGTAGAAGAGCTTCTACACACTAAGGTCTCTACTTGTACTCTTTGACTGATTACATAAGAGCTTTCAGCCACAGACTTTCTTCACACATGGAGCAGAATCAGACTGGAGGAACAATTAGCTCCAGTAATTAGCTACAGCGCAGCACATCTGTGTATCCCTGACACAAGACCTTACACTCAAGGATGTTGTAATCTGATGAGATGTATGGACTACAAAACTGAAACATAAAGGGCAGATGAAAGAAAAAAAAAGAAAATAATTTTTAAATTGACAGAACAATAAACAGTGGTTCAGTTGAAACAACAACAACAACAACAACAACAATAACAAAAAGAAACACTAGGCATAAATGTTGGCATTGTACATCTCTGCAAACCACGGTTAGCTTATGATACCCAGTCATGGGGCATTATCATGCATGGAACATAGCAATATCCTGGTAAAAAAACAATGCTTTTTGTCGCACTATAAATGCGGCAATGTCTTGGTAAAAAGAAACGCTGTTCATTGCACTGTCCCTGGTGGAAAAAAAATGCTTGTAATGGGGAATAAAATGCATTTGGTGGCTCAAACCTGGAAACTGGATCGTGTTTTGGCTTAAAAAAACTGGCTTTGGGGCAAAATCTCACCTGGAAACGCAGCAATTTTTTTGCCATGGTAAACTACGATCACTTTTCACAACAGTATCCTAGTAAGTACAGCAATGTCTCAGTAAAAAAACAACTGCTTTTACTGGCACTACCCTGGCAGGAAATGCAGCGATCTCTAGGTATAAAACAACTGCTTTTTGTGGCACTATCCCAGGAAAAAAAACAGCAGGGGGTTACTGAAAAAAAACATTTTGTGGCTTAAATGCAGCTGAACCTGTGACAGGTCACTAAAACACAATTGATTTTGTTGTTTGTTGGTTTCGGAATGTGGTCTTAGCTTAGCAGATGCCTCAGCTAGGTTTTACTGCATCCACCATCCTCTCCACCTCCATCATATATTACAATGCTTTATAAATGTTGGTATGATTTGTATTTAACGTGCAAATGTAACATTTTTGTAGTTTGCAGAAATGTACAACGCCAATACTTTCTCCTGGCCACTGGGCTGCATATGTTTATAAGGCAGCAAAATAAAAAAAATAAAAAAAGGAGAGAGAGAGAAATGAGGTCATATGAGGACAAGACTGAAAAATGGTTTGAATATAATATTATAATTGCTTCTAAAATTTTCAGCTTTGAACTTGTAGTCAGGCTTCTAGTTCCTTACTAGTTCCTTTCATCCTTCAAGGATTAAAGTTCATCTAATGAATAGGTAATACTTCATAAAATGTCTTGGTGTTAAAGTGCATTTTTCATGAATGAATGTGTATTTTTGGCCTGAAGAACAGTTTCAGCCTTTAGGCTTCATGAGATTTTCTGAACATTTTGTTAAGAAACAATGATTTAAACTTGATTTTCCCAGTATATTTTAGAATCAGACATTTTCCTCTGCTTGGATGTGTATTATGAGGCTTAATCACTATAATAATCTCAAATAGGAATTTGTTGTAAACTTCTCGTTTGTGCCAATGTTGCTGTGCAACTGAGCCATCATTTGGATACCCCTTTTAATTTTTTCTTATGTGCTTTCCCTGGTTCCTCAAATGCAATTAGATCCTCATGTTAATCCAATCCCCAGCACTGATTGTCCGCTTGTTTGTTTGGCCATCTGCCTGCTGACCTGCCTGCCTGCCTGGATTTCCACTGACATGATGGCAGCTAACACACGTATAGTACAGCAGATCTGATGCACCTCACTGTAAACACGGTATACAAACAGGAGGTGACATACAAACACAGGAATAAGACATCAGTGGGGACAGAGTGTGCAGGAGCAAACTAAATGCTGTCAGAGAAGAGGCGCGCTCCTCCTCTAAGGAGTTACAGCGGGAGCTTGCAAGCTGTTGTGATGCTTACCATGGCGACCCGACAGGACAGGCTGCTTGTTTTCATTCTCCTCATCTCTCTATTTTTTCCTACACCTCTCTTTTGTCTGCTTTTTAATTGTATACATGTATATGTCTTTTCTTTCCTCTGTCACTATTTCAGAAATACTAAATGTCTTAACTCTTCGGCACCCTTCAGCTTCCCCAATAACCCCACAGTGTATAACACAGAGATAAGGGCATCGACCAGCAGAGCTCACACTATGTCAAATGAGAGAACTGAAAAATGAGCCACTCACAGTATTATCTAGTTACATATATTGACTTATTTGTTATCTTTTTTTTTGAGTTTTTTGTCAGTTTTGGTGCTCCATATGATTGCTGCACATCTATGAATAAAATGACATCATATTACTTTTTCACTTTATCTCAAGTATTTAAGTAGTGCAGTACCAAGAGAGATGGAGAGACTGTGTTGGAGGTGCATCACATTAGCCAGGCAAGCTAACAGTCAATAATGGGTGAAATAAAAAAGAAAGAAAAGATGTAGCCTCTGGGTCTTGGGTTGGGTTGTTTTTTTTTTTGTTTTTTTTTGTTTTACAAATTTTGCAGGTTCAGTCTAGTTTGGCCTTGAAAAAACAAAACTGCATTGTTCACATGGCATTTTTTTTCTCGGCATGTGAAGCTGGCAGGGCGCTAGGACACCAGTGTCTTTCTGAATGTTCAGAGATTTTCAACAAGAAACGCTCAGAGTGACCACACAAAAAAGTTGGAGTGCTCTGAAAAAAGATAATGGGTGCAGTGCTTTGTCTCTATAGCTACCACCTGCGGCTGCATACGCCCTCTCCTCTTGGGAACAGTTGAAAAAAGAAACTGGTGCTCAAAAGTAGGGAATTTAAGGAAGGGATGAGGAGGATGCTGGCTGGGCGTTAAGATAATGATAATAATTACTGCCATATACTTTTCCTTGATAGAGATAAAATAAATGTTTCATAAATCTTCAATATAATGTACAAAGGGTTTGACATGCTCCTGACCAGACTTAATATTTCCTTGACTATTTATTAGCAATTGACATTATTTTCATTACAACTTTTTGAATCTTCCTTAGATTTGTGAAATGCCCTGCTGCTTGACAAATGTTATGTTTTAAGAATAAATAATATTTCAGTTAGAAACACTTCAGTCAAAGAAAATTATTATTATTATTTCCATTTGCAGTATTTTATTTGGTGGTATGGTTCTGTTCTGGGGCCTCTCTGCCTTTCCTCAGGCCTGCGCAGAAAGCTTCTACCACATGCCTATGTGGGAAGTATAAGGTGGAGAGAGCACACCTCCGCCCTTCTGCGTGCCTACGTGAAAAGCCTAACGACCAATTTCCACCAGATGCGTGTTGGTTGCGTCTGCGCTCCGGCACGGCAGCGGAGCCGATAGGATTCCATTCTAGTCAATGTGTGTGTTTCCACCAGCTGCGGCTGTGCTGCGTTCCAGCTCCGTCTCAGCTTCGGCACTCCGGAGCCCTCCGCAACAGATACGCAGGACTTCTATTTTTGCCGGACGCCGGAGCACAACGCAGCAATTCAGCACAGAGCAGATCGTGCAGAGCAGGAAGTCGTGCACAGAAACACAATAAAACATCCGGTTAATTTTCAAAATAAAATACACAGTGTTCACGGCGGATCATATTTCCCTGCACTACACCTTAAAAACTACATAATGGGCAGAGGCAGGCCTGAAGTCAACAGGTCAGAGGTTTTCAGATGTCATTTCACCCCGTTGACACCATGGATGAGGAGATATTAATCATGGCAGTGCACTGAGATGTCTTCCAGCGGAGCTGCACCGCACCGCACAGCAAACGCAGCCATTGGGTATTGACGGATGGCGGAGCACGCAGCGGATAACCAGCGCTGCCGTTCCGCAACGGACACGCATCCAGTGGAAATCCGGTGTAAGACAGAGAGAGCACACCTCTCTGCCCTCCACGTGCAAAAAAATGAGGAAAGCCTGAGGCAGAGAGGCAAACCACCCTGCCCTTCCATGCGCCTACATGGAAAGCCTAAGGCAGGGAAAGCAGCAGCAAAGACCCCCCTCGGAACAGAACAGAGCCAGCATCAATGACAAACAGAAATGACATTGATAAGTCAGACACAACATGAAAAGGAGGAGCTGGAGTGGAGACGGGTTGCAAAGCGGCTTGCAGAGGAAGCAGCAACAGTAAGCAGGCCAGAGCAGTTTAAATAAGATAAGATAAGATAAGATGAGATACACCTTTATTGATCCCATAATTGAGAAATTCCAGTATTACAGCAGAGTCAGATTAAAGATTTCAAAATTTAAACTTCAAAACTTAAAACTTAAAAACACTAGGCATGCAAAATAAGTACAAAAATACAAGAAACGACAATAAATAACAATAATAATAATAATAATAATAATAATAATAATAATAATAATAATGAGCAGCAGTGAATGAAAATAAGTAGTGAATAAAGGGAGCACATCTAGTGAAAGTGATTGTATGTGCAAAACAGCAGACAGCTGTGGTGTCCATAAAGTGTCCATAGTGTCAGTAAAGTGTCCATAGTGCAGTTTACTGTGAGCAGTGCTGGTTATGTACCCTGACAGCAGCAGGCAGGAAGGACCTGCGATAGCGTTCCTTCACACACTTTGGGTGAATCAGTCTATCGCTGAAGGAGCTCTCCAGAGCTTTTATCTCCTCCTGCAGAGAATGGGAGTCATTAGTCCTCAGAGATGACAGCTTGGCTGTCATCCTCCTTTCTCCCACCACCTGCACAGAGTCCAGAGAGCATCCCACGACAGAGCTGGCCTTCTTGATCAGCTTGCCCAATCTCTTCCTATCTGCAGGCGAGACGCTGCTGCCCCAGCAGACCACTCCGTAAAAGATGGCTGATACCAGCACAGTGTCAAAGAAGGTCTTCAGGAGCGCCCCCTGCACTCCAAAAGACCTGAACCGCCTCAGCAGGTAGAGTCTGCTTTAGCCTTTCCTGTGTAGTGCTGTTATGTGATTAGTCTAGTCCAGTTTATTGTTAAGATGAACACCCAGGTACTTATAAGATGTCACCATCTCAATGTCCTTTCCCTGGATGTTCACCGGTGTTGGAGGGGAGGAGTCTGCGCCTGCGGAAATCCACCATCAGCTCTTTGGTTTTACCCGCGTTGATCTGAAGGTGGTTCCTTAGACACCAGTCCACAAAGTCCTGGTTGAGTTCTCTGTACTCCTGTCGTCCCCATCTGTGATGAGGCCAACGATGGCAGAGTCATCAGAGAACTTCTGCAGATGACAGGTGGGAGTGTTTTATGAAAAGTCTGCAGTGTAGAGGGTGAAGAGGAACGGTGCCAGCACTGTCCCCTGCGGGGCCCCCGTACTGCAGACAACCAAGTCCGATACACAATCCTGGTTTCTGACATACTGCGGCCGGTCCGTGAGGTAGTCCAGGATCCAGGATGTACGTACTCCAGTTGTCCCTCAGAAGTGCAGGCTGTATGGTGTTGAAAGCGCTGGAGAAATCAAAGAACATGATTCTCACAGAGCTTCCGGGCTTCTCCAGGTGGGAAAGAGCTCTATGCAGGAGGAAGATGACGGCGTCGTCCACCCCAATGCCAGGCTGGTAGGCAAATTGCAGTGGGTCCATTGAAGGGCCTACTGCGGGGCGGAGACGAGACAGGACCAGGCGCTCCAGAGTCTTCATGAGGTGTGATGTTAATGCCACCGGTCTGAAGCTGCTGAAGTCCTTGGGGTGCGGAGTCTTGGGCACCACTGCCACGCAGGATGTCTTCCACAGCTGTGGTTCCGTTAGTTTGTTTAAAAACATAGGCTAACATTTAAATGTGCCACGACTTTTTAGATCAGCCGATGCCCAGCCCTTCCTCCGCTATGGAGACTGAGGACACCACCCCATCCCACTTCCAACCACCAGCCTCGGAGCCCAGCCAAAGTTCGGATATGCTAGCCCCATCAATGCATGTTAATTCTGAGGAGATCGACCAACTCCTTTATATGGAACAACAAAAACAGACCACTGCCCAAGAAAAACACGCTTCCCAGCTGAAGGGTCTGACAGGTGAATTGAGGACCACACATCAACAGCTTCAGCCAATAGCCAGTAGCTCACGACAGTTGGTCAGCGCTCTGGCAGGTCTGAACAGAAACCTTGTGGGCTTGAGATCCGACAAGAGCGAGAAAGGGGAAAAATGTAAGCCCAGAGAGAGGAGGGAAGGGGATGTGATGATGTATTTATTTCTATCTTCAAAGGAAAAATAAAAAAGTCTGAGCCAAGCTGTCTTGTTTGTGATTCAATCAGTGTTGAAGTTCTAAAATAATTGTTATAGATTTTTCTGTTTTAAAATGAATAATCATAGACCCTATGAATGTTGAGTGAATAAGGGTTTCTAAATTGATTACTTTGATTATACTACCCACGATTAGAAGGCTTTATTGTTCAGTGAGATGACGAGTGGCTACTGTACACTCACGCTGTCATGCTGCTTGTTGGATGGGTTGCGGCTGTGGTTACTGCCAATTTTGACCACTTATTACTATTCCCTATTACTTTTTGCTATTTCTTTTTTCGTTCACGTTTGTTTCCTCCGTTTCGTAAAATAAATTATTGAAAGTTGCTTTTGAAGTGCATGACAGAAGTGCGTTTTGAGAACGACCGCAGACTGTCACCTGTTCAACGCATCAGTATCTTCGGATGCCATTAAAGTAATAATGATTATAATAATAATGTCAAAATATTATTGACAGACTGATTTAACAGATGATCACTGCTGCCACGATCACTGGAAAGTCTGGGCGAGAGGCCTCCACAGAGGAGCCCCCAGTTTGCACCAGCTTTCTAAAGACGTTATTTACTTCACTCAAACTGCGTGTGGCTATTAGCGCTAGTGTTAGTGAATTAGCCATTGTTTATCAATGAGGCTCATTTGCATAGAAAGGGGCAATTTTTGTGCCAAATATATACATATTACCTCATTTAAATACGAGCTTTTTCTGAGATCTGAATTTTAAAAATGGTCAAACGGTGTGCATGGGGTACATGCAACTCCGACACAAGGTATCCTGAGAGGCTGGGTGACAAGGTGTATTTTTTACCCTTTCCTAAACCACATCTCAACCGAGAAGTATCTCCTTTGTATAAAGTTGTGCGGTAGACCACAACATCAACTCAACGTAGGCCTGTTATGATAACAAATTTTGCTGGGTGATTAATTGCATCAGAAATTATTGCGATAAGTGATAATATTGCGTATTATTGTGCTTTTAAGACAATTTTTATAATTGTTGTAATTTTGCTGTTTTTAGACCATTTTTTAAACTTATATAATGATGATAAAGGCATAATGATGGAAGTAAACCCTTTTAAAAAGAAATAAACATTTATTTAACAAGAATATTTAGGAACGCAAAAAAAAAAATTGAAATATCCGAAATAACCCGTAAATATATCGAAACAAATAAATAAATACAAAAAAATAGACTTTCGGTCTCTCACTCAGGTGTGCAGAACTTAAGTTGGTCATATTCACTCTTTTTGTTGAGATGGTTTTAGAACAAACCCAGCACACCAACTCGTCCAAATTACTGGGCTCCCCTCTGTCATTTGGTTTAAATCCAAAATACTCCCACATAGGGCCGTGGCATTTGGTTTAGGAACAAGTTCCATGTCTTTCTCTTACTTTTTCTCCGCCTCGTCTCCCCCTCACGAAGATCGACGTGTGTGTGTGTGTGTGTTCATTACGCTAATGAACCAACTCACCTGGCTGCCAGACCATGGCATGCACGGCAGTGAACGCTCTTGTCATCCAATCTCTTTGGTGGAGAGAGACGAGGAAAACAAACACGCATGAATATGGCAATTAATCGCGGCCAGAAAAGTTACCGTCTCCCTTTTAACTTACTTGCAATTAACCAACTCATTGCGCATCGCGACAAGCCTAACTCAATGTGAATAAAATTAACAAGGATGTCTACATCTGTTCTAAGGTAAGTCAACATTGTGTTTGAGGCAGCATATTGTCACTTTGCTGGAAAGAAATATAAAGTTATCTTTAACATCTCTAGCTAACGTTAACTAAAGTTAGCCTAACGTTAGCTCCTAGCTGCGTTGTTTATCATGTCACCTTGTTTGCTGGGAGTTCATTAGCCTATGTTGATCTAGTTTTTGTACTTTGGTGATCGTACATCATTGGTAGCTGTTGTCCAAAGGGCTCTAGTTAAGCTAACGTTAACTTCTGGAGCTTAGCTTCATTAACTTATCTGTAATGGCAGAGATGACAAAGGTTGGCAAACGTTATGCTGAATGATTCAGTTTAAATACTGTAGCACCAAACTGAGAGACACTATTAGGGCTGTGCGATATGACGATATATATCGTGTGATGAGAGAAAAATGTCTATCATTTCATATTTTGCTCTATCGTTTATATCGTTGTGACGCAAATTACACTTTTTACGGCAATATTTTTCGTCATTTGGAGTCTGTCCATCTTTTGCACGGATCACATTGATAAATTACTCTTCTTGGCTTTTTAATACGCGAAGCTTTTACAACACTATGTTACACAGTAACATAAAGAGTTTATATAACTCCACCGCTGTCTGTCTCTGCTGCGCTGACTCAGCCCCGCAGCACTGAGAAAGAGCAGACAAGAAGCGAGACGGCGACAATATTCAGACCAAATCAGGTAGTGCGGAGTACAGCCTCAGTATTGAGTGGAGGTGTGTGGGGGTGTGGGCATGTTTGTATTGCTTTAGAACATAACCGCTGTGAAACCATCAGAAAATAACGTTTCAGTGATGTGATTCACCAGCTTTCTCGCTACCAGCGCTCCCTCTCTTTACTCAACTCTCTAGCTTGCTCGACCACAGCTGCTCACTCTCTGTCTCTCTTTTTCTCTGGTCTTCTTTACAATGAGTTGGTTGCCCGACTCATCGTAATGTTATCAAACGAGGAGAAATGTCCTGCCCTCACCCTAGTAACATATTTGTACTCCTTCATGGCAGAGTTTAAAGCTCTGATCAGTCTGATCTCTGTCATACCTCTGAATCTAGAAAACACCTGCATGCTACGTAGAAGCACACATTTATGCCGTTGGGGGCGTTTTATTCATTGGATTAAAATGTGCTATATCGGGATAGGTATTGTTTTTGGGATATGAAATGACCTATATTGTGATATGAGATTTTGGTCATATCGCCCAGCCCTAGACACTCTTGGTAAAGATGGTAAAATGGCCGTTATCCTTTTCTCATTCTGAGCCAAAAACCTTAACTTCTGTGGCACTTTGATGCACCAAAATTTGATCGCTTTGTCCCCAAAAATCATCAACTGCCTCCTGCAAAATGCCGTGTACTGTGACACTTGACATAGGTCAATTTTCTTTACATGCCAATATTCACAACTTGAACTAATTTTTTATGGAAAACCCTTGTGATAATTTTGCTCAGTGGACCCTTAAGTACAAAAGGAAAAATGGACATGGATATGGATTTTATCACCGCCTCAAAGGCAGGCCCCCAGGAACAGGGGCTTTGAAGCCAATTTTTTGTAGTAGCCAAACAGAGCAATTACACCATCACTTGATGCCCTGTGGCACAAAAAGACCT
Organism: Epinephelus lanceolatus; assembly: GCF_041903045.1. Taxonomy (NCBI): domain Eukaryota; kingdom Metazoa; phylum Chordata; class Actinopteri; order Perciformes; family Serranidae; genus Epinephelus; species Epinephelus lanceolatus. The sequence continues at coordinate 38,328,366 of NC_135739.1, forward strand.
TTTTCCCAAAGACTGACATTGTGAAAAAGATGTCTGTAAATCAGTGGATACGTTTTTTTGTGTCACAGTCCGCCACGAAATGGGTGGTTACACTATCAGGATTTAATCCATTTCTGATAACATTTGGAAAGTCTAGAATAGCTGAACAGTTGAAACGTATTATCCCCATTCACGGTAACGGATCACTAAAACCGGAAGCAGTCGGTGCAGCAGGCGGAAGGTAGCTGCTTGGTCACGCTCAGTGGCGCTTTGCAGCTGTAAGTCTCTAGTGCACCTGCTCTATTGGCCAGACAGTGCGGAATCAGTGCTGATCATTTGGGAAATTTTATATACAGCAGCTGAACCATTTTAGCTTCATGCACCACTAAGCAGCTTTCACAGGAATGAACGAGGCATCACATTCAGTGCTGTATCCAGATCTCTTAATACATCCATGCTCAAAGGTAGGATGCCACAACTATTTTTCCATCTCTCTTGTATCCTATGGTGATAAATGTGAATGAATTATACTTCAGTGGTCATAGTTTCCATAAACTGAACTAAATGATTGAATTGTAGAGACCAAGCTTATCAAGTGTAGCATGTCCATATTGACAAAAGTTGTTGACTTAATATTTTGATGCCCATTGCTAAGCCGCACAGAACTAGCTCAAGTGGGTCACCAGCAGGGCAGGAATTTCATGAGGGCCACAAGGGCCATGGCTCTCGTGCCCTCCCAATCTGGCCCTGTGCCCTTGAAAAAAATATCTGCCCTAAGGCCACAGTGGCCTTGATACCCCGCCCGCACTGCCCCAGGTGATTTTGCGGTTTTCTCCTCTGCCTCTTTCCTGTCAACACAGCTTTGACACCTGCGTCTATTGAGAAAAAAATAATGTGATGACAGTCTGGATTCTTCGTGTTTCTGATAAATACTTTAATGTGCACAATAATAACCTTTCACATTGTAATCATATTTTTATTTGTTATCTTTTGCATATGTGTGGCTGCTCCGTGTGTGTTGGAGCAGAGTGCACGCGCGTTGTGCACCCGCCTAGAGACGCATATTACTAACTTGTTTAACAGCGAAAATACTGCGCCGTTGACTTTAGACCAGGTTTTTGTTAGTCACTGGCGCATTTGCTTTTTATGTCATCTAACTAGCAACGCACAATGACTGCGCCTGACCACTCCTCATTTTTAGACCAACACACCCAGAGAAGCGCAAGTTCATTTGCTAGTTAGACGACGACGGCGCAGGGAGTGAAAATGACAACTGCGCCTGCATCTAAATAGCAATGACACTTGCGACATGGATTATGCGCCCTCTGCCGTCCGCTTTAGACCATCTAAATAGGGCCCATTGTGTGTGTTGTTAAGATACTGTTAATGTTACTTATTATTCTTCTGTGCATTGATAGCTCTCTTTTAGTCTGTTTCTGCATCATGCTGAGGAGGACCATGCCTGTGTATATATAAATATATATACAGTACAGGCCAAAAGTTTAGACACACCTTCTCATTCAATGCGTTTTCTTTATTTTCATGACTATTTACATTGTAGATTCTCACTGAAGGCATCCAAACTATGAATGAACACATGTGGAGTTATGTACTTAACAAAAAAAGGTGAAATAACTGAAAACATGTTTTATATTCTAGTTTCTTCAAAATAGCCACCCTTTGCTCTGATTACTGCTTTGCACACTCTTGGCATTCTCTCGATGAGCTTCAAGAGGTAGTCACCTGAAATGGTTTCCACTTCACAGGTGTGCCTTATCAGGGTTAATTAGTGGAATTTCTTGCTTTATCAATGGGGTTAGGACCATCATTTGTGTTGTGCAGAAGTCAGGTTAATACACAGCCGACAGCCCCATTGGACAACTGTTAAAATTCATATTATGGCAAGAACCAATCAGCTAACTAAAGAAAAACGAGTGGCCATCATTACTTTAAGAAATGAAGGTCAGTCAGTCCGGAAAATTGCAAAAACTTTAAATGTGTCCCAAGTGGAGTCGCAAAAACCATCAAGCGCTACAACGAAACTGGCACACATGAGGACCGACCCAGGAAAGGAAGACCAAGAGTCACCTCTGCTTCTGAGTATAAGTTCATCCGAGTCACCAGCCTCAGAAATCGCAAGTTAACAGCAGCTCAGATCAGAGACCAGATGAATGCCACACAGAGTTCTAGCAGCAGACCCATCTCTAGAACAACTGTTAAGAGGAGACTGCGCGAATCAGGCCTTCATGGTCAAATAGCTGCTAGGAAACCACTGCTAAGGAGAGGCAACAAGCAGAAGAGATTTGTTTGGGCCAAGAAACACAAGGAATGGACATTAGACCAGTGGAAATCTGTGCTTTGGTCTGATGAGTCCAAATTTGAGATCTTTGGTTCCATCCGCCGTGTCTTTGTGAGACGCAGAAAAGGTGAACGGATGGATTCCACATGCCTGGTTCCCACTGTGAAGCATGGAGGAGGAGGTGTGATGGTGTGGGGGTGTTTTGCTGGTGACACTGTTGGGGATTTATTCAAAATTGAAGGCACACTGAACCAGCATGGCTACCACAGCATCCTGCAGCGACATGCCATCCCATCCGGTTTGCGTTTAGTTGGACGATCATTTATTTTTCAACAGGACAATGACCCCAAACACACCTCCAGGCTGTGTAAGGGCTATTTGACCAAGAAGGAGAGTGATGGACTGCTGCGGAAGATGACCTGGCCTCCACAGTCACCGGACCTGAACCCAATCGAGATGGTTTGGGGTGAGCTGGACCGCAGAGTGAAGGCAAAGGGGCCAACAAGTGCTAAACACCTCTGGGAACTCCTTCAAGACTGTTGGAAAACCATTTCAGGTGACTACCTCTTGAAGCTCATGGAGAGAATGCCAAGAGTGTGCAAAACAGTAATCAGAGCAAAGGGTGGCAATTTTGAAGAAACTAGAATATAAAACATGTTTTCAGTTATTTCACCTTTTTTTGTTAAGTACATAACTCCACATGTGTTCATTCATAGTTTTGATGCCTTCAGTGAGAATCTACAATGTAAATAGTCATGAAAATAAAGAAAACGCATTGAATGAGAAGGTGTGTCCAAACTTTTGGCCTGTACTGTATGTATGCAAAAAAAAGTGGATCGGTTGCTGGCTGCTAATAATGTGGCCCATCGACATGATCTGGTTTTGAAATGCTTCCCAGATGAAATAGTAATTGAATAGCCATGCTGTAGTTTGTTTGTTTGTTAGCTATCTAACAACACATCAAAAATAATTGTAAGCCAGTCTTGTTCAGTGAATCAGTTTATCATGTACACTCAAAAAATATTTAGGCCTAATATTTAAGATTGTTTGCTTATAAATACATGAACCTGGTTGTTCTATATTCAAAACACATTGGGTTTATTAGTGCTTATTAGTGTTTATTAAATAAATCACATTATTAATTATTATACTCATTATTACTTGAGCTTGTTTTATTTATTCATTTCACAGATAGTTATACATCCTTAGTCCTTAAATTAAATTCATTATGGACGTGGACTTAAAATCATTGCTTTATTGTATGGCCTTGCTGCCCTGACTTTTGGCCTTTGTGCCCTCAAAAAATTGACAACACGAAAGGCCAAGCGGCCTTGCCCCTAAAATGACGAAATTCCAGGCCTGGTCACCAGTGATGACCTGGCAGGTTTTCAGAGGTTTTAATATTTTGAAAGCTAAGACTTTGTTTCTTTGAAATCAGATGAAAACCCATTGTCCCAGCCCTGCCTTGTTACTATATTGCTAAGCCTTTCATTCAGTACTTCAGTAAGCCACAGAGAGAGGGAGGGGGAGTGGCACTGAGTGGGACCACAGTGCGGTTGACAAACGTTTGCTGCTAGCTCATCATCATGCCTTACAAGCTTCAAATTTGTATTCATCGACAGAATTTAGCAATGAGAGTTTCATAATCTGAAAGCTGACTTTGTTTATTCAAAATCAAACAAAAACAAAAAGGACCCAAAATCAAGATGTTGACATAAATTCATGTTAATCTAGAAACTGTCTGAAGAAAGAAACACCTAAAAATTTATGGATTGCCTACTGGTGCGGAAGCCCATTCACATTCCCAGCTCATCAAATACCATCACTTTGTCAGTGATCCCTCAGATGCCCACGCACAAAGGCACCTTTCACAGGGGAAAATATGCACCACAGGGTTCGACATAAGCAATGGCCCGATGGCCCGGGGCCAATCAAAAAGTACGTCGGGCAAGTTGACTGACAGGTCACGCTGTAAGGCTTTTTTTTGTCAGGGGAACTACTCCAGTGGATTTTTTTCCCACTTTTCTCGAGCCTTCAGTGGATTTATTGGGCTTTTTGGCCAAAGGTGCCTTTCACCTTTGCTCGTGCAGTGAAACGCCGGAGGACAGGGAAACGTGCCGGTGCGCTTGTGCGTCTCCGCCAATGCGGACACCGCACACCGCTGCCAGGTATATTTCTTTCCAACGTGTGTTCGCTGGCCAATAAACTGGATGAACTTCAGCTACTGATGGTGAAAAATGAAGACTTTCTACATCTGCAGTTTTGTGCTTAACGGAGACATGGCTGTGTGGATCGTTACCAGAATCTGCGCTGCAGCTGGCAGGCTTCTAACTCTTGAGAGCGGATCGTAACACGGAACTCTCCGGCAAAACTAAAGGTGGCGGTATCTGTTTTTATACTAACAGTGGCTGGTGTAATGACGTGACAGTGATCCAGTAGCACTGCTCTCCTGATCTGGAATCTTTTTTCATCAACTGCAAACCTTTTTACTCCCCCCCCCGTGAGTTTGCTTCATTCATTCTGGTCGGTGTTTACATCCCACCGCAGGCCAACGTGCAGGAGGCACAGCGCATGCTCGCCGACCAGATAGCTACTGTGTGTGGAGCGGTCTTACCCAGACTTCTTAGTTATTGTCCTTGGCAACTTTAACAAAGGTAACCTCACCCATGAACTCCCCAAATACAAACAGTTTATAAAATGTCCAACCAGAGAGAAGAACATCCTGGATCACAGTTAGGCCTACACAACTGTTAACAACGCCTATCACCCGGTCCCCCGCGCTGCACTGGGCCACTCTGACCACAACACCTTCCACCTGATTCCCTCATACAGGCAGAAGTTAAAGCTCTGTAAACCTGTTGTGAGGTCATCTAAGAAGTGGATGAGTACACAGAGGCTGTGACATCATACATCACCTTCTGTGAGGACTGCTGTATATACCATCACGCACTACGGTGAGGTATAATGGAGTTAAATGAAGTTAAATTAAATTAAGTTTTATAGACATTCTCTCTGTCTCTCTCTCTCTTTTTTTTTTTTTTTTACTTGGGCCAGGAGGAATATACAAGGGGCCAGTAAAACTCTGAACTACTGGCCCGGGGGGCCAGTGGGGAAAAAATGTTATGTTGAACACTGCACCATGCTGCAAAAGTTGTTGATGCAGTGGCCAACAACCAATTTCATCAAATACTGCCATTCTGACACCGACGCACAAAGGCACCTTTTGTGGCGTATTTCGCCTTTGTTGTAAGTTTATTTTGAAAAAGACTGTATGGATGTCATGAACAGAAACTGTACATATCCAGTGAGAATGGAAGTGTATTTTAAAATGACGCAATGCATGTAACAAGCATTGGCACGCCATCTTAGAATGTCCAAAACAAAAGCAGGAGGATACCTAGCGCATCATATTTGGACATTTAGGTCCACTGTATATATATATATACATATATATATATATATATATATATATATATATATATATATAGATAGATGATAGATAGATATAGATAGATAGATAGATATAGATATATATGTATACATACATACACATATATATATATATATATATATATATATATATATATATATATATATATGTATAAAATTAAAGATTTCTGATGGTGATTTAAGGGCAACTAGTTAACTCTATCATCTTTGTCTTTGGACAAAAAGTGTTTACATTCCTTGAACAATTTAATAAATGCCTCTTACATATATTCCATTTTACTTGGGCATACATCGCATTATAGAGGCTGAAAATTAATTGGTTTTGCTCTCAGTGTTTGGCTTGTACAGAACTCTAATTGGGGATGTCCTGACCCAAAAGTTGAGAGTCACAGCTCGAGAGTGCTCTTAGTGATGTAACACTTCATTAAAACACAGCTGCCTCTTTACAAACTTTGCTTTAAAAGGCGCCTGATGATGTGAACAACATGAAGAATCAGACTGAGAAGTGGATTAAGCAACATTTCAACCCTCCTTTTGCTTCTTTTCCCAGACTCTGTGACTCAGTTGTTGCAGTAAGCTCATTAGAAAGGTGGTACGCTCCATGCCAAATTGTGTTGCCATGACTATTTTGGAGAAGCTCTGGCTCTGATTAACTCTCTTTGTGTAGCTTATGATAATACTACAAGTATAAACAGGCCATTACCAGTAAACAACACATGGGTAGCTTGCTGAAAATATGCTGCTAATTGCTTGTTGATTATTTTTTTAACCATCAACACAGGTCAGTCTGTGATCTGATTGGCTTGTTGTGGATGCATGTGAAGCTGATTGGCTGGGTCAGAAGGCCTGAAATGCCACCAGACTTGAGAAACCATCTTGTGTTGGAAGGATGCTCATGTCAAGCTGAGTGAAGCTAAGCAGCTTCTAATAAGTGATGCTTGACACAGAGTGTTGCCATGGATACCTTCTCTGAAGGCGTACTCCATCTCATCTTGCTTTAACATGTTATTGCCATGAAAAACATTTAGGACACACTTATTATGTGTACTTAAGGATAAATATATTGATTCTTGCAGTTTGGCATCAAAACGTTTGAGTCTAAGTAAGGCTGCACACACACACCAACACACAAACCCTCCTCCTTTCCCTTTCCCAGCTCCGTCTGCCCTAAATATCTTGGCTGTAGCTGCTGGATGCCAGCAGGTGGTGGAAGGTGTTGCTGGGGGGTGAGAGGTGCCGGCTGTCGGGCAGCAGGGGGGTTGATGGGGCTTTGGCAGGTACAGCTGCCCCCGTAGGCTCCATGGGGATGAATGACAGTGAAAAAGGAGCACCTTGGAAACCAGGGTCAGGGGTTAGACAGTTAGCATGTTGTTCACAAAGCCTGCGGGAATACATAATCTTATTACTGTCAGAGGAGGCAGGAAGATACAACCACAGATGGCTGTAGGGTTGAGCACTGAAGTTCTGTCTAAGGTCCAACAGTGTTTATTGTTTTATAGATTCTAGTGAAACAGTACATATTGCTTTTATATGTCCAGTTGATTAAATAAAAAGAGGATTTTAGTCTTTACAGGTCCTCTAAACCTCAAACTGTATTGTAATCTGCTATCCGATGCTCCCTCTCTAACCTCCTGTGCAGGAATTAGTGGTTGAAACACAGAGCAGGTCAAAGTGTTCAACTGTCACTGAATAGGGGTTATAACTCAGAAGAAACACATCGCTATGTGTTAGTGTGGGCTGTGATTAGTTGCATCACTGCAATGCAACAAAGAGGAATAAATAGAATTTATCTTTATCTATTTGTTTTCTAGCTGCACTAACCTCAATCAATTATGTAACTGTTACATGAAATCATACAAGGTACAACTCCAGTGAAATGTACTCCATTCAGCTCTTTTGACTTTGTATTATGGGCTGCTGCTTTATAACTGTCCATGTTTGCTGACTGGCTGTAGTGAGTGTGTTTATGGCATCCTGGATGATTCTGGTAATTCATGGTTTCTGGTTGTGGAGTGCAGTTTGAGCTACAGTTGCTAAATCCATCACAGATTCAGTGAATTTATCGATATCATCTGTGACATCAACAGACTTGGCCTAGAACGTGCTCCAGACTCTGACTGGCTCCATCTCTAGCCTCACAGGGGGCATGCATCGTAGTTTGTTTACATATCTTGACCTAAACAACATGGTCATGTGATTGCTTTCCTCGAATACAGGCAGCAACTCCGCTCTGCAGCCACCTCTAAACAGCACATAGCAGTGGTCCAGAGTGGTTATTCCCCCTCTGCATAAGGCAAGCAGGACTGGGACATCATTTCATATTCCCACTGTCACACCAGTCCTTATTCACCATGAAGCACACACTTCTTCCCCATCTTTCCCAAGATTCCTCTGTTTTGTCAGATCAGCATATAGCAAAGAGTCACCTGGTTAACCCTATGGGCCCGAACGACGCATAGTGCGTCCAAATTCACACCCGTTCTTCTCTGTGGATTTTCTCCACAACCCTGCATCATAGCGAGAAGCCACGCATATCAGGTGAAACAGCGGAACTGTAGCTTTCCGAGAAGGCCAAGCACTTGTCAGTAGTGCAATGTTTTCACAGCGAAAAAAATGATAAAGTTACACTAAAATGATGTATAACAGAGCTTTCATACAGCTTTGCACACACATTACTCTTGGATGGATTGCTCGCGAATGCAGGCTCGCACAGAAATGCCACGCATATCACATGAAAGCGCAGGAGCAGAGCTTTCCAGGGATACCACACACATCATTGTACTGTCATCCCATCAGGCTATAAATAGAGATTGATTGTCTACAAAATAAAAACCTGACGAATTTCTTTACAATCCATTATACAGATCTTGTTATCAGTCACTTCATATAGTGAGGAATATCATATCTTACCATGTCTTAGGCTTGCGTGTGTTTCTCCCTGTCTGTCCACATTTGTAGTCCGGCTTTCAAGATGCAAATATCTCCATATTGTCCAGTTGACACTCCATCAAACTTTGTATGACAAGACCAGCCACTTCACCTTTGCACACCCAGACAACTGTAGCCTAATTATGCATGCTGACAGGGCAGTAGTCACCATATGCATTGAGGGGGACACGTGTCCCCCCACCAATGCCCAAAATGTTCCCCCAGTATATAACTGAAACTGAAAAACAAATATTATCTTGGAGGACATCATTGCACTTGGTTGACTATTTTTCTGTTATCTTAGATGTAAATATTGCATGTTTCTTTCAGATAAAACACATTTTTGACTTGTGAATGAGTCAATGGAATTTCTTGCAATAATGAAAAAATACTGGCAATCATGTCCGCCTGGCACAAACCACATGTTTTGGACAACTGTGAAGTGACAGAATGTCCCACCATCATGGTTCTTATATTGCCAGATTCCAGAGAGTCTCCCCTCTTCATATATGGCAGAATATGTCAACTTCCAACTTGCTATGGTGAGATACATGTAAAAATGTAAGAATTTAGTCACACGGATTTGTTTTTTTTCATTGATATAAAAATTAATATAAAATACAGGCACATAGAAGGACATGTAATGGCAAATCTGGTTAGCCCAGATTGTCCTGAAAAAAAACCCAAGATATAGCATGTGTACGTATGTAGCCTTTATAAGGACTGTGATATGAGCTTAAAAGTAAAGGCAGTAAAAATACCCCAAAAAGGCCTAGGGCCCAAAGGATTAAAAACCATTGCCAGGAAAACAAATGATTTTACAGTTCTTGATATCCTGTTAAAAACTAAAGTGGCACCAAGGTCATCCAGTTTGTATAGGTCCAGTTTGTGCATGTGTGTGTTCGGACCTGTGTGTAATAGCCAATGCCTGTGCAATGGTTAGCAGAGTGCTAGTTTGGGTGGTGCCATCTTCTCCATCTTTTCCTCAGTGTTTACTGCTTTTTTTTTCATTTGAAAACCTCAATCTGGCCAACTAGCAAAATCAGCAGGAGGAGAGTTTCCAGACTGCTGAAACCATCCAACACCAAACACAAATAGCACCACCAATACTTACAAAATAGACAACAAAATTTAGAACACCTTTAGTGGAGCTGACAGAGGGGTGAATAGAAATGTCCACACCTACTTCAATTATTACGTTCTTATAGAGCTTATTTGCAATGGCAGATAAGTTTTATAAGAACTTTCACAAACAGACAGTCCAGCAACACAGAGACTGGATTGGTGTGTGTAGGTATGAAAGTAAGCAGGATCTGAACTTGTCTCTAATGCTATCTGTTGTTCTTCCAAGAATTACTTCTGCGTACCGCATGTCACTTTCTATGTGGACTACTGATGGCAACACCATAAATGCCTTCAAGGTGAGACTGCCTGAAAATGCTCGCCATTGTCCCCATTAGTATGATTCATCTTCTCTAGAAGACAAAGAAATACAAAAAGACACAAGAGTTAATGGAGAAAGGCTGATGGAGAGAGGTTGTGTAGGCAGTAGGATGCAGGCTGGAGCCGATCACAGCTGACGTTTGCCCAGACTATATGAGGGCTGACAGACACACAAGTTGCTTTCTTATATGAACTCAGGACAGTGTCCAGAGAATCAGGTCTGGATGTTGTCTGGAGTTTCCCTTTAAAACATGTAGCACACAACAGGCGATTGTCCATGTCAGATGCGTTCTCACTGGAAATACTCTGGTCAGTTTAGGCGTGGGGATGCACCTCGGCAGAGCATGCAGGAGGCAGAACATGAGGCCAATTACACCACAGTCATAGCCAGTTTGTAATTTGGTCCCCAACAACAGAGTCTCTTGTCATTCCTTGAATTTGTCTGACGATTACAGCGCCTGCCTTTACTGACACAAGTTCCATAATCTTGTTGTCCCTCCAGTTAGACATTTGTGTTGCAGGGATTAGAACTTTTTGTTTTTGTTTATCACTTTGTTCATATATATCACAATAAACCATTTCTATTTTATTGCCTTTTTAATGATTACTAGTTCATACCCATTGAGTACAGCATACCATACCATGACTTAGTCAAACCAAAAATTAGAAAAAAAACATTCAGCCACAGGGGGAGCCACAGCGATCGGTCACATTTTAGCCATTTTTAAGCATTTTTCTGTTGTTATAGCGCCACCCAGTTGCCAATTAGAGTTACATTTCTCCAGTCACCTTGAGGCGTCCTGTTCTACATATCTACCAAGTTCAGTAAAAATCGATATGGCGGTTAGGCCTAGATGAGAAATTAGCTCTCTAGCGCCCCATTTCGTTTGATGGGGTCAATAATGGAGGGGTCCCCTCAGATTATGTGTAGTCATATGCCTACAAAGTTGCGTGGTGATCGGTGAAACCCTTGAGACGTTATACACCTTTATGTGATGAGCCACGCCCTCCGCAATATTCATTGCCTTATAGAAGCTCAGTTTCAGTAAGTTTTCCAACTTTTGCCAAGAGGGAACTTTAGATACTGGTCCCTAGATTATGTTCACCGAGTTTCATACAGATCGGTCAAACTTCCTAGGTAGAGATTGATTTTAAGTGTTTTTCAAAAAATTCAAAATGGCGGAAAATCTATATAACTGGAAGTTATGGGTCTTTGAAGCAAATTTGTTCCTCATGAGGAGAGGCATCTCTGTGCAAAGTTTCATGTCTCTACGACATACGGGGCATGAGATATGCCCATTCAAAGTTTGCAATTTCAGTCAGTGGCTATAGAGCCCCCCTTTGGCCAATTGATGTAATATTGCTTCATTCGCATCCTCCCATGACCCTCTACCACTGTGCCAAATTTCACATGGATTGACAAAGTCAGTGAGGAGAAAAACATGGAACAGACACACCCACAGACACACAGACAGAGTTTTTCATCATTATATAGTAAGATCATAAAAGGTTTTTGTCCTTCTTCTTCACCCACAGATGTTTGTTTTCTTACATTTTTTTGCTAGCCGCATGATAAAAATGGCAGCAATGCACCCACTCGCTCGTGGTGAATTCTCCGGACAATTACCAGCTCTATTCACACATGGTCTCGGTCCATGTAAAGTCTGATTCTGACATTTGCATTTTCCCATACAGCTCCTCCAGGTAATGTCTATATAATTTCCGTATTGCAGTGCATGTGTGCAAGGGGCATTAGAGACAGACAACCATTTAGCGCACATTCACACCTACGGACAATTTAGAGTCAATTTAGAGTCAGCCATTGACCTTTAACCTTTAACCATTAACCTTTATCATGCATGTCTTTGGAGTGTGGTAGGAAGCCAGCAAACTCAGAGTAAACCCACGTTGACACAGATAGAACATGCAAACTCTACACGGAAGAGCTTGATCCGGGTTTGAATCTAGAACCCTCTTGCACCACTGTCACAAAAGCAGTGAGCACATCATTTTTTTCCTTTCCATATAATTCCATTTTGTGATTTTTGTGATGCATGTCAGCCTTAAAGTTACAATGTGTAATTTACATGGTTGTTTATTAGCAAATATCAACTATTGCTTTCATTAATATATATTTACTAAAGTGTAATGCAATTCACATACAAATGGAAGCTTTCTCGTAGGCTTAGAATGATTTCTCTATATATACACAGGCAGGGTGCGGTCTGCTGGAGGCTGCCCTCTTGTGTCGCCATATTTAAATACAGTGGCCGAAAGGGATATACGCGCTTCGCCTTTCACGTTTACCTAGAACTTACTGTCACTGGAGAAGGTGAAGCTCAATCCGGAGCGCTTCTGCGTGAACCTGCTTTGTACTTTTATGATTCTGTCGCACTTTAAATGGAAGACCACACATATGTTTTGCCCCATAAGAGGGAAACCACGCCACCAAATAAAAGAAAAAGATCAGATAAGCGAGGACGGGACAAAATGCAAGTATCGGCGTTGCTTATTCCAGGTGGAAAGAACTCCTGTGGAAGAACACTCTGGAAACGCATATATTATAATCGTACCAACGTATATTTGCCGCACTGTGCCGTGACTATCACATAAACGTGTTATTTTAGCATTACTGTGCTAATGTTTGCTCGTGTTACCAAAACAATTAGAGATAAAACACTCCTAACATAACGTTATATCTCACAGATAACCTATATGTCACTGGTAAGCTATAACATATTGTAGCGTCCGCCAGGACGTGTGGAAAGGATGACGCAGTTATTCGGCAAACTACCGTTTATTACTGAACAGTACAGGTTAATGTTGGCTGTAACCATGCCAGAACAACCAACAAACAAGAACTTAGCTGTAACTCCAACTGTGCACTCCTGCTCTCTCCTCCAGCTCGCTCATACACAGACCAGCACGCGCACTCACACAGCCCTCATTCCCGTCACACTCGCACCCCGCCCCCCTACCTATACTCATTCAATCCCAAACATGCCATTAACTGACAGAACATTGATAATATAACAGAACATTTACTGCAGGGTCGCTACAATATTGTAACATGGTTTAGATTCCTAAATAAATATTCACCTCATCGCTAGATAGACCTACTCCTGAAAAACTCGTGGATGATGCCATCTCTGTCTGCGCAAGGCTTTTTGTCCTACGAGGCCACCGTCACTTACCCGACGGGAGGGGTGAGCGAGTGAGCGCTGCAATCTAGAATTTGACCGCTGATGTCACTGTTACTCACCATTTTTACACACTGAGGCTTTAAATGTTCACATACATGGTAAATTCTCAGTGCTCTCTGAACACAAGTGGCCTGTGTTTGCCTCTCAGCTTTGTTTCTCCTCCTTGTCTCTGTTGGCCCTGTGTGGCTTCTCTCCTTAGTGAAATGGTGTCTCTTTCACATAGTGTCTCCCTGGGGATGTTTTAGGCTTCATACATTTCCACCTCATTTACTTTGCCAGCCTGGGGACTGCAGACTGGCTATTACTGTTCGCTGTGCGTGTGTGTGTGGGTGAGTCGGTGGTTGTTGTGGTCGACACATTATCCTCCTCAAGGCAAAAGAGAGTGTTGGATGTTGTGTCTAACTGTGTTTTAGTGAAATTATGTCATATTAGGATCTGGCATACACACATTATTGGAAGCGATCAAAGCAGACACAGGACAAACAAACAGAGACTTCACTCAGCTGGTTCTTGCAGAAAGATACAGGCATGTACTCCTGGCACTTTGTTTCCATGCTCTGAGTCTGAAACTCTTCTTCGTCAGAGGCAACCTGAGGAAATACTGTGCATCATCCCATTTCATCTCCTCCACATTTACTGCACAGTGACTGACTTATCAAGTCATCATTACTCTCAGGCTATAGCACCCACATACAGCCATTATTTCCCCACAGAATTGTTTAATTGTTTGTGCACTCTGAGGGCGTTGAACCAAAGAAATCCTCTTACAATGCACAGCACTTAATCAGACTGCAGCCAGTGAAATCTAAAGATGAAAACAAACCCCCAAAAGGACAAAAGTTAGTTGGGATTAGAACTTTTTGTTTATCACTTTGTTTATACGTATATATCACAATAAACCGTTGTTTATTTTATTGTCTTTTTAATGACTATCATAATAGGTGTATACATTTTTGTTTGTCTTTTTTTTTTCTTCTGGCAGCTTTTTTAGTTTGTTCAATCGACCAAATGATAATGTAGATGAGTACGCACTGTAAAAAATAAAAAAATACAGCTGTATTTGAAATGTTAAAAAAGGACTAAATGAATACATGTTGGGGCTTAAAAATTTGTTGATTATACATTAGTTGATTGATTGACAATTAATCTGCACCTATTTTCACCTAGTTCTAAGCAAAATGTCAAAAATGACTAGTTTTAGCCCCTCAAATTTATTTGTTCTTCATGATATTAATATCTTTTAGACTGTTGATCGGTAAAATAAGACAGGAAGACATCACTGTGGGCTTTTGTTAGCTCGCCTTTTTTTTTTTTGCCATTTGGTGACATACAGACCATATAATTAACTGATAATGAAAATTATGTCTGTCAGCTTTTTAACTCTGACCTTCAGTTTGAGCAATTTATCTTCAAAGAACAGCATGTATGATATTCTACAATTAGCGCCACATGAATGACGTTGCATCCTTCACGTAAAGTTATGTAATTAACATAAAGTTACGGAGGTTAGGTTTAAACAAGTACAGTTACTGTGGTTAGGTTTAGGAAAAGAAACATGGTGAGGACATACCTCAAAATGACTCAGAGTTCATACAGTTCCCAATACTGGTCTCCTGAAGGAAAGTCCTGTGTTTTGTGACCCATCCACCCCCCTGCCTACTGCCTACTTACAGGTCCACCCAGGACCACTTCCTTCTTTACTGCTGTCCGTACATTAATGATCGCAGCCTTCCAAAATATGTATGTTAAGCACAAATTACTGGCTCACCATTTTGTGGAAAATATACACATTTTGGTGCAGTACTTTTCATAGGGAAAGGTACAAACAGTCCGTGCCAGGACTGCAGGAGGTATGCCAGGCTTTGAGGCCAATTTTTGTTGTGGCCAAATATTGGAACTTCTGGTGTCTGTTATGTTATGCCCTGCAGCCCATTAACTTTGCTTGGGAAACTGACATTTGTAAATTAGTGGATACATTTTTTTAATGGCACAACCTCCATAAAATGTCTAGACTCACAAGTCAGTCTTTAGAGCTTTGCTTAACTAAAGACTGATGACTTTCTCCCTGATTTTGTGTTTAGATGGGCGGATACAATTTCAGAGTTTAAAAAAACTCCCTACGTTGCAGAACCAATAGTAAATCTGCAGGGCGGTCCTTCGGTGGCTCGCTGAACTCTTGTGCTTGTAAACATAGTCTGACTAGAAACACGCGTAGCGGTACAAAATGGCTCAGCCGTGCTCTCAGAAAACGCCGTCAAAGTTCAGTGGATGTTTGTCGCGGTTGCGGCGACATATTCTCGCCAACTAAAAGAAACAAACATAATCTTTTACAAGGCCATGACTCATCCGTCCGGCCGGACTATAGAGGCAATCGCCTTGTTGTTTACAAATACTTCCGGGTAGAAAACCAGCAGAGCTTTTAGCTATATATATAGCCTATATATCACATTTTTCACATCACTGTGTCAACGTATGGACTAATCCGATGTTTGTAAAGTCTATAAACACAATGATTGAACAAACATTACTATTTCTGTGTGCACGTTTAGCTGGGCTAACCGTTAGCTGTTAGCCCTGTTAGCTGTTAGCAGTGTCTGTAATAGGTAATAACTCATTAAACGGTCCGTGAAAAAAATATTTTTTCCAGCGGATGTCTTAGTTACAACATGATTGAGCTAGTAAAGCAGTTTTGTGTTGCTATGTGTGGTATTTATTCAGTTTTAGGAAATCACAATGTCTAGAAGGGTCCATGTCATTGGTTCGACAGCCCATTGGTTCGACATCCCATTAGTCTGACTGTCCGCGGTGCTGAACGGCTCGCGGCGGGCGTATGGTGCGCCGCGACCGGCTTGAGGCAGAGCAGGCTCACGGCTTATGTGTCTGTCACTTTCTTTTTCATTTTAACCCACACCATGATCTTTTCCTGACCCTAACCAAGTGGTTTTTGTGCCTAAACCTAACCAGATCTTAACCACAGGGCATCATGATGATTTCGGAACGGACTTCGAAACAATGAGTTTAATATGGTTGGAACAATGGGATGTCGAACCAATGGGCAGTTCCCGTCTAGAACGCATCAGTGGCTGCAGCTGACAGGGTCAGCTAACAGCAGCAGCAAAGGTAACAGGACGTCATCTGTTAAAAGCCTCCTGTTGTCGGATACGACATGAAACTACTCCAGTTAGCTCAATAATGTTGTAACTAAGACATCCACTGGAAAAAAAATTTTCTTCACGGATGAGCACACGTTTGATAAAACGGAGTTAAATCTCTTGGCATCCATTTTCAAGCTCTCTGTGTGTTTGTTTCCTTGCGGATGAGAAAAGGAGGAGCGCACATTTCCGAGAAGGCGTATCCTTTTCAAAAATGCAAGAGGCGTTGCTTTGTTGCCGGCCGTTTTCGCTGGTGTGTTAAACACACTTTAGAAAGGAGTGTCCCCAGACTATCAGAAGGCGGAGATCTCTGATTGTCTGGTGGCGAGACTACAAAATGTCTTGTTTCAGTATCAGGTTTTAACCTATTCAGTTTAGTAACATTTTAAAAGTCTAGATGAGCCGCAAGATTAAATATTTTTATCTACAGAAGTTGAACCATTGAACCACTTGAACCAACCAACTCTCATAGGAATGAATTGGGCCCTGCTGCCAATGCTGCATCCAGTTCTCCTAATACATCCACAATGAGAACAGCCTGAGAATTGTATTAATGCATACACATTAACCTGTTGACTTCTTTCCTTCACACTTTAGCAAAAAATATCATGCATCATTTTCTTGCCCCTCAGCATTTGACAGGAAACAATATGGGATTGACAGACACAGAGGCATGTCCTTTTTAAACGTCTCATTCTTTAATTGTTTGTAACAGACTCACTGGTGAGCAGCAGTGTACAGTTTTATTTATACATGCTATCAAAAGCAGCCTCACACGTCATTAGGCTTTGTTTTGTCACTCTTCCCGCTGGCTGGCATTGATTGCCTCTATGAATAGCAACACTTTGCTAGATGACAGACACGGAGCAGAAGACTGCAACACAAATACCAGGATAGACAGCGATGCTGTATTCATCCAACAGAGAGATGCTGATACAAGAGTTTATTGTACTTGTGATAGAAAGACACACAGTGGGAAACAGTGAGTATGTGGTGCTGTGAAACTATTGTTATTTTAAATGAGGTGAGACAATTGAGAGGAAAATGTGGACCTAGTCGGTTGCCATAGTGATTAGTGAACTGTAGGTGCTGCAGGGGACTGTATGTTCAAATGTCTCTTTGTGGAGCAGTGCACATGTGAGTGTTTGTCTTGGAGCAAAGAATAGCCAATCTATTTTAAAATTGTAACTACCATAAACTGTAAAAATAAAGGACATAGCTACCGTGACTTCACCTATTGATTTGCAGACTCCCGTTTTGAAGCCTAGAGTTTGGCATTTCATTCATCACCATCTTGGATGTTTGTAGCCAGAAGTGACCATTTTTGGGTGAGAGGCTGGAGCTGTGGAGAAACCTGTTACAAAAACTCTAATGGCATAGGAAAGTTTCTGAGTTGGTGTGTGAACATGATTGACGCGTCACACATTAAATGTCAAATGTTAAATGTGTGACAATTTCAGATGAGAAAAATGAACTTGTTGTGTAAAGACCTTAAATACTCTACATGAGGAGGGGCCAGCACTAAATGTGCACTAAATGCTCATTAATGTGGCTCTTGAATGACTGGTCAGTGGGTGGAACAGAGCAGCAATGACCAATCACTGATCTCCACTGTTTTTATTCTAAACACTTTAACTTTAATATCTAAGTCTGCATTAAGCAGTTTATTATTATTGGTGTCATATTTACATGCACATTGAAGAGCTGCTTGAAAAAATAGCTCACGAAATAGCTCACGAAATAGCTCATTACAGTCAGCTTTTGGTTACAGTCAGCTCAATTTTCTTGAAATTGTTTTTTAATCTTGTATCTAATCTCATATGTTATTATGTCATGGTGTCACACATGAAAATTAATATGTGACATTATCTAACAGCAAGAGATTCTGAAACTATGGAAATCAGACCCCATCAGACCTGGTAAAGGGAATTGGTGGTTATTTTGCATGTTGACAGACTGAGATACAAACTGTCTGGCAACCCTCAGAAGTTTTTATGAACATGGAACCTGTTTTTATAGCACATCAAGGATCAAAAGGACTCTCCCTCCTTTGTATAATGCACCTTTGTATACTTTTTAAAATAGTAAAATATTAATAAGAGTGTTGCCCTAATGAATGTCTTATTTTCATCATCAATACACGTGTATACAACATAATACCCCCTTTCTTTTTTCCTTTTTTCCTCCCTTCCTTTTTTCCTTAAGAGAGTATCAATCAATTTCAATCAATCAATTTTATTTATAAAGCCCAATATCACAAATCACAATTTGCCTCACAGGGCTTTACAGCATACGACATCCCTCTGTCCTTAAGACCCTC
The DNA here is from genome assembly GCF_041903045.1 of Epinephelus lanceolatus. Classification (NCBI taxonomy): domain Eukaryota; kingdom Metazoa; phylum Chordata; class Actinopteri; order Perciformes; family Serranidae; genus Epinephelus; species Epinephelus lanceolatus. The sequence continues at coordinate 38,347,140 of NC_135739.1, forward strand.
ACAGCGGATAAGGAAAAACTCCCCCAAAAAAAACCCCTTTAACGGGGAAAAAAAACGGTAGAAACCTCAGGAAGAGCAACTGAGGAGGGATCCCTCTTCCAGGACGGACAGACGTGCAATAGATGTCGTACAGAACAGATCAGCATAATAAATTAACAGTAATCCATGTGACACAATGAGACAGAGAGAGAGAGAGAGAGAGAGAGAGAGAGAGAGAGAGAGAGAGAGAGATGCAGGTAATGACAGTAGCTTACAACAACATTAATGAAAGTAATAATATTATAGTTATAGTTCTGGCTACTGTGGTACAATATGTAGTAGGGACATGCTTCATTGCAATTATTATTGTTATTTTATTTATTTATTCAATCCATATCATTTGTTCATTTATTCATGTTTATGCCTTGACTGCCATGTTTTATTATGTAAGCAACACCACTCTAAATAAAATGTGAAAAAGAACTCCAATGCCTAAAATCACAGTCTTATTTAAAATTTCAGCATTCAATTTTTCACTGACCTGTCTTCACCTTCGCAGTTTGTGTGCTGACATCTGTTTGTAACTGAGATGAAACAGTAACTCAGATGAAACTCAGATGAAACAGGGGCCCTCTGCTCCTGCTGGCCTCTTTCAGTCTTGTGAGTCTGTCTGACTCAGCTTCTTCTCTCTGCTCAGGGGGCTACTGACTTACAAACCACAACCTTTATATTCATCAGTAAACCCTGTCCGTCCAGCGCTGATGTGCACAGTTATGTGGACTACTGGTGGAAAGAGTTTTCTCCTGTGTGGGTCATGACTAGTTATGCCAAATGTATCTATAAAAATTAATCAGACTAGAACTGACATGTCATTCATTGAATTTATTTAACACAACCCATATAGCCTAAATGTAAACTGGGGGTCAATGCAAAGGTTTAAATATATTTTCAATAAGTTTTGTTCATTTCTTTTAATTCCCTTAATGTGAATAAATGTGACACAATGTGAGTGACAACAGTGGGCAACTAATGTATGTAAATTGCCTAACACTATGTTAGAACAGTGCTGACTTTTGGTTTACAGTAGATTATGGAAAATACATAAATGTTTTCATGTAAACAAAAAGGTGAAAAGATCAGCTTTCATCAGGGGGCCACATATTTTTGTTGTCCCAGGGGCCATATATATATATACATATATATATATATATATATATATATATATGTATACATAGACAGAGAGAGAGAGAGCAGTAAACTATGTTTCAGAATTTATGTTGTGATTTGAGATGTGAACAGTACTTCTAGGGAGTGTTTTCACTGGACCTAAGTTTGAACAGCAATCAGTTAGCTCAGACAAATTAAATTATTTTATCCATAACTACAAATATTTTGAACTGAAATTGATTTGAATGAGCAATTTTCTCTAAAATTCAAACACTCCATGGTGCTTATCAAACATGAATATTTTACCACTTTCAAATTAAAAGTGACAGCCCCAGCTTAGACCAAGAATAACAGTTAAACCTCTCTTTCAGTTTTAACAGCCTCACTTCTTCTCACTCTGTCAGGCTCTCTAAATAAATCATCTTGGGTCGCCCCCACTGAAACAGTAAGTCATAATTACTTTAATGCAGAGTTCTTTTTACTTTCTTTTTTATTTATTAAGTTATTTATCTTACCTACAATCATTGCTCTTTCTGCTCCTTCTATTCTGCCTCGATGTGCTAAATTCATTACTGCACCAACCCCCACACACCTCCCTGCTCTGTTTATAGCAACGCTGTCTTTATTCCGGGCCCCTGCATCTCATGCGGGGCCAAACACACACAGCACAGAAGAAGAGTCAAATATTGCATGACAGTAAACAAATAACCGCACTCAAACCTTTGTTGTTCTTCCGGACAGAAGAGCTAAAAGTGTTTCGGCCCCCTTCTCGCATTTGCAGATCAATGGAGGGCATTGACTGTGCTGCGAGTGAAGCCCCCTGTTTGTGAACCGGAATGAACAAGCACAAACACCAAAACAAGAGCTGGGAGGAGCGGGTGAGGGATGAAGGCCAAATGGTTTGTAGTGGGTACGACAGGAAAAGTTTGCCTCATGCCAGTTTGGTACATGCCTTCGCCTCACCCTTTTTCTTTCTTTTCCTTTCTCTTTTTTTCCCCTTACCCCCATGCCTTGCATTTTTTTAAGTTACTGTGTGAATGCCGGCTGGAGTGAACACCTGATTAGAATCAACATCATGTGTCTCTGCTTGAGAATGAAAAATGTACAGAGGGATATGGGGCCAGAGGATGAAAAAGTGAAGTAAAAAGGAGTGAGAGTATGAAATGCACATCATTAGATGCAGAGGCAGATCATAGGAAACAAAGTGTGTAAAAGATCAAAGTAGAGATGATATTTGTAAGGGCATATGTTTGGTTAAGCACAGTAGTACTTGGTAAACAAGTACACAAATGTTATTTTCTTCATTTATATAAATCTTGAAATAAATAAATAATAATTCAATAAGTTATCATGCTTTCCATAGTAATGGTAGTAAACCAAAACAAACAAATGCAGGATAATATTACTATATTAAACATATTAAATACATTAACATCTATTTTAATGTCAAAAATTAACCTCTGAAGACAAATAAGGTCTCATTTCTATCTTCACTACAAGTGTCTATAGATAGATAACTGAACAGGCCCGGGCACAGGTAGGCACAAAAGTCCAACAACAAAACCCTACAAAATGAAGAGACATAAAATGACCCCATAAAGACACAAAACAGCTACAAAGAGGCACAACCCCCCAACCCCAGAAATACTTAACAGAGACACAAAATGACTAAAAAGAGACATAAAATGACAAAAAAATACACAAAAATGACCTTACACAGACACAAAATGGCCTTGAAGAGACACAATGACCAAAAAAACATATATATTGACTAAAAAGAGACATAGAATGGCCAAAATATACACAAAAAATACCTTAAAGGAACACAAAATGACTAAAAAGAGACATAGAATGGCCAAAAAATACTTAAAATGACTAAAAAGTAGATATGAAATGGCCAAAATTACACAAAAAATACCTTAAAGAAACACAAAACGACCAATAAAGTACACAAAATGACTTCAGAGTGACACAAAACAAAAAGACACATAACAACCAAAACTACATTAAATGACCATAGAGAGAAACAGAAGCATAAAAAGATGCAGATCTACAAAGAGGCACAAAAAAAAAAAAAAAAAAGGCTGTGTTGTCTGTGTCTTGCTCCTGTGTACAAGAGTTGGTGGGGCGTTTTGCATATCTGTGCCCAAAGGCCCATTGTCTCATAATCTACCCATGCAAGTACCCTGTTGTTTATCAAATTATCTCGATAGATGATCAGTTCTAGCATCCTTTTTGGGGAAAATTATCTATAATAAAAAAGTTCAGTGTGTGTTTTCTTTTTTTTTTTTACCAGGGAATGTGGAGTAGTTGGGGGACTTCTTACACAGGGTATATGCAGGAATCCTGAGGTTAATTTCAATACCTTTTTAAGACTTTTATAAGACCTTCCAAAAAAACCTTAAGACCTCATCGCCACTTCAAGCTGTCGTTAGCAGCAACGCATCTTTAACTTACTAAACAGTTGTAGTTTGCAATTAAATCTATGGAGCACGAACATACAACATAACTCAGATAAGATGAGAAGGAATAAAGCTCGTAAGAATAAATTAAACCAAAGGCAGGTTTATTCAAATACACCTTAGGTCATAACAGCTCTACAGCTCAACATCAGCTATTCAAGGCCAACTTGCTGAAAACAACAGTAACTTGGTGAAATTACAATATTACACCACCTCCTACCAATGTCCAAATCCGGAAACATTGACTTAAAGATGTCAGAGATTCCTTCGTTGGACTTCAACAAGTGGTGACTAACAGCTGTGTGGAGACACCAGATAACCTCGACACACATCGTTGGTCCGCCGCCCAGAGGCACCCTTATGTCGGCAGATGTCGCTGTCGCTGTTGCAGTCGCAGTCGCAGTCGCAGTCGCAGATGTGTTTGCTGGCTCAGCTGTCACATTACCTGGTCGTGGTACTGGAGGACTGCAGAAACTTGAAATAGAGAGCTGCCGCTCTCTGTAGCTAATGGCAGCCTTATGGCTAGCCCCTTGCAGGTGGAATTTAACTGCATTTATTCCCATCGAGGCTACACTTATCTTCTTTTGGCAGTATTTGCAATAGGCTTAACAGTTGTTACCTTCGACCGTCTTTATCCAATCTTTAAACTCCGGCATCTCCAGCCAGGAGTCAGCAAACTTGCATTTCCCCATTTTTATTGTCTTTTGCTCCTCTGTTTGGTGCCTTGACGTGCGCCGTCGCGTGATGTCGCACAGGTACGGGCATGGCCCCATGTGGCAATCAGAGTGTGCCTACCTACACATCGTTGGTTGTAATAGTTGTGAGGAGGAAAATAAATTATACATTCAAGGATACTTTTTGTCAAAGCATGAATGCCAAGAAAATTTAATACTTCATAAAGTCGCGATTAATACTTTTTAAGGGCCTTAATTTTCCGACATTTGATTTATCAGCTTTTAATACTTTTTAAGACCTCACGGACACCCTGTTACAGCCCTAAGTGGCAGTTCCACCTCTGAATATTTGACTTGGCAGAAAAGATGGCTTGGTAATACTAGGCTGGTAATGTGCTGTGCTATGTTGTGTATGTATGAAAGGTGATCCAATAACTCCTCCCTGTGTGTACATGTGTGTATGGGCTGTGTTTGTGTTTGCACCACTAAACTCATTTACCCATCTGCTTTCCTCAGTATGTAAACAAGTGAGCGCAGCAAAATCACGAGGCTCAGTGTCTGTCTCTTCATCCGGCTCACTGTCATTCCTGCCAGCCTCCCTATTCTCTCACCTGTCTGTGTTTGTGTGCGCTTAACCTTCACTCTGTGTGCACACTTGTCACCAGGCCGCATTATAAAAATGTGACACAGGATAACTGAGATGGTGCAGTCTTGGGATGTGTGTGAGCTCTTCCACTGATGTTGTAAAGGGAAGTGGATCTTTTCAAAGACAGACAACCGTCTCCCTACAATGCAAACTGAAAGAAAATTATTACTTGATATCAAAATTTATGTCTTGTGCAAAGTTGCACACAACCTGTATCCTGTATCCATCTGTAACATCCCTGGTTCGACTCTGGCAGAGAAACTGCTTTGTTGCATGTCATCTCTCCTCTTTTCCTCTGCATTTCCTGTCTGAATCTCTACTGTCACTATAAAATAACGAAAAACTGACAAACAACTTTTTAGATTTTTCTGTTTTTCATGATAAGAAAATAGTCTATTTTAACGACTGAGGAATAGTAGATAAGACAAATGTACAAAATACAACTATCAGAATCAGAATCATTTCTACTGGCCAATGTAGGCGTGCACACATAAAAGGAATTTGACTCCAGTTTTTGTTACTTGCAAAGAAACACACACAACAGAAAGAGTCATGTCCCTTGACAGATGCAAAACTCCTTCAAGGACACACATTGTTCTGTGACTTTAACAGAAAGAAATGGACATCCAGTAGAAATAGTATGTCTTGATTGTTTATGCTAAAATTTGCATAGAAAAGGTGAAAAAAATTGAGAAAAACACCTGATTTTGAATGAAATGCTGGATCTTGTAGGAGGTGGGTGAACTTACTAAGTATGGACCAAGCTTCAGCTGAGCTTCAGCTCTGCACTTGGACACGATGAACTGGATTATAACATTAGTCTCACTTGTTGCACAGCACTGTTTTGCTTGCTATTTCCAGAAACTTTCTTGGTCATTTTTTCTCCTGCCATGTGATGTCAATCGCTCTCTTTCAGTCACAAAACAAAAACTAACTTGTTGAAAATAATGTTAGGAGTATGACCAGCAGTGAGCGTATCAGAAGAAAACAACTACAATCATTCAAAAGAAACTAAACTCACAGTTTTAAGCTGAACATGTTCACAAATGCTGCTCTCTGTCAAACGTGTGCTCACTCCCAACTCATCAAATAGCAGCTTGGTCAGTGGCCGTGTGCTTCAGAGTATGATGCTCTAGGTATTCTTTTAGCACTGATTTTGGAGAACCAGTCCACAACCAAGGCATGAGCTAACAAACAAAAGTCCAAAAGGCAGGAACCAGTAAACTAATAAAAAAAAAAAAACTGGGCAGGCAAGGAACATGCACAAAGGCTCAAACACCATTACTGTAAGATTTAAAGGGCAATGTGGCAAGAGAGTCCGCTAAACTGAGAGACTAACATGAGGCATGAGGAGCAGGTGTGAAAATCAGGTGACTGGAACTGGTGGGATCACACTAAAGGCAACTGCTTGTAAAGTTAGGCCCCATTTGCACCCAGTGTTGGATGTTGGGGTTATAGTAATGTATTACTTTTTAGCAGTAACAAAGCAATATAATGCATTACCATGTGAAATAAACCGTTTCTTGTTTTCATTTTTCAGTCATCCACTCCACTTCCACCAGTGTGCCACCAGAAAAAAATATTCCCAGAAGGTTGTTGCGTGTTGTCATGTCATTCATTATACGCTACCTTATAGAAGATGATGATATGAAGTCATATCCAGACATGCCTGGGCAACACACTACTATGTTCTGGCTTTAGTGGGAAGGATTAAGAAAAAGAGGTGGAGACTCATCAGAATCTCCATGGGCATAACATGAAGAGCGCAGAGAGTGAGTCTTCAGTCTGGTTCCGGAGTCTGACTCATGAGTTGTATGTGTTGTTGCCTGTGAACACAAAAAAACTCGATTGCACCTCATCCTGAGTGTCTCCCGTGACTCCTTGAGTGCTACCTTATATATTTTTCATGAGGAAGACGAGTTATGAACGGAGGCGTTGGGGTGAGGTCCGGAGTCATCTGGCTCGACTTCAGACATCGTTTTTTTACTTTGTCAGCTGTTCATTTATTTAAAATGATCTATGCTATTTAATGGATCTATTATCACACTGTAATTAATATAGGCAGGGGGTTTTAATACAAAGTGGTAACCACTGTATGTAAATGCATAAATGTGTCCAAATGTGGTCTGGCTGATATGGCCACATTTCTCAATCCCAATGTGTTCTGTACATATTCACAACCACAATTAAAGGTCCACTGTGTAGGATTTAGTGGCATCTAGTGGTGAGCTTGCAATTTGCAATCAACTGAAACTTCTCCTGTGTGCCAAGTGTGTAGAACAATGGTTGATGATGTGAAAACAACAAAATGCAAAAATGCAAAAGGACCCATCCAGAGTCAATGTTTCATTTGTCCATTCTAGGCTGTTTTAGAACATGGTGGACTTCATGAAAGAGACCTGCTTGGTATGCATATATAAATGGTTCATTCTAAGGTAACAATAACACAACAATTCTTATTATCAGGTGTAAAGACCTAATGAAAATGTAGTTATGATCAGTATACATAATTTCTGCTAATGTCCTCATAAATTGTACACACTCCTCTAAATCGACACTATGTTGTCATACAGTTAAGGAGTGGTCCATTTTTGGCTGGACCGCAAAAGCAAGGCATTAGGGGCATGGTGGAGTTAGCAAAATAGATAGGTAACTATACAGCTGCTACAGGAGTGAAATTTAACAACTTAATGCTTCATCAACAGACTTTTGTTATAGCATAGGTAAGCACATTGTTATCATCACAGCTTATTTTCTGTATACCATCTAACGTTAGCATAAAAGCATTGTGGAATTAGCTAGCCGGCTAGCTAACAAGCCAGTTAGCTTAAGAGTAAATGTTATGTTTTTGGACAGAGAAAAGAGGGGATCAACACATCAATTTGTTTGAGGAACTGCTGTGGCTGTATGACACAAGCCTTAAAGTTATCTAAATGCTAGGCCTATGGACTATTATGTGTTACAGTGTCAGAACTGGTGCTGCAACACATTATGAGGAGAAAGAGAAATCAAGAGGATGGTTGAAAATGAGGTGTATATTATGTGTTAAAATGCGGGAAGAAATGCCGCCACAAGGACAAAATCCGCTTTTGGTAATCGACGGCAGTTGGACGTTATTCGCGGAACTTGGTTCTTGGCTGAGGTTGTTCAGCCTCCACCAGTCATGCTGGTAGCCTACATGCATCCATGATTGGAGCTGAAGAGGGGAGGATTGCGTTTAATGATCAGTAAGTGCAGCTCCAGAGAAAGCAGGGGCAGTGACTTCCAGCATCAGACACTGACGAAAAAAGCTGTCTTTTCACATCGGCATGATACGCAGTGTCAGGGGAAATTGGCCAGAAAACAACGTAACTTAAGGGGGCAAAAAGTCAGAGTAAGTTGGGTGGGTCCGAGGACCACTGACTTTTACCCGGGAGGCTGGTGTTCACTTCCTGTTTGAATGTAAAGCCAAATCCTGTTGTTTTTTCTAAACCTCAACATGTGCTTTTGTTGCCTAAACATAAACCATGTGCATGTGTTTGCTAAATGTAACCACATGCCTTTTTTGTTAAAGGAAAGAAAACGTGAATTTGTGGTGTTGTACCGACGTAGTAGGTTTATTTTGAAAAAACTGTACGCAGACTGTACATTTCCTGTGAAAGCAGAAGTGTATTTTGAAAACACACAATGCATGTAACAGGCTTGGCTCTCCAGAACGTCAACAGCAAATACACCCATGATTCCTTGCATGTCATAATATGTTGACTTGGAAAGTCCACAACTAAGCGTTGATATGTGACGAGGTCAGAGTGAGAATGTGTTGGATTTTATAATGCTAATTTGCTGATTAACATTAATACAGCTGAATGATGCAGGCTCCTCAGTCCTACGCTTCCAGTAGAAGTCATCTGTTGTACATGTATGTGACATGCATGCACATCAAGGTCCAGCCTCCTCCTGTTCCTCCTCTGAATGCTGTCATACAAGCTCTCATTCTACCTCTGTCTCTTCTTACTCCCTCCCTCTGCTCTTTCTCCCTTTCTGTCTCTCATCCTTCCCCTCCCTGGTGAGCAGCATGGTTTGCAGGCGTGTGTGTGATCTGAATTTCAACATCAGTGTCTGTCTACCAACCAGACTCCTGGGATGCTGCTGCCCAGAATTTTTGTTTTCCCTCCCTTCGACTCCCACCCTGTTGATTTTTTTCTCTCTCCCTCTTCGTCTCTAAACTGGCAGTGCAATCACATCACTGAGTCAGAATTACATTTGGTTAATCACCTTAATAATTTGTATGAGCTATAGCTGACAAATCAAAGCCTGATTTGAGTGTCAGGCAAAGTGCTAATTTCATTAACAGGGAGGAAAGACATATACACTCATCTTTAAGAGCATCTAATGTGCTGTGTGGCACACGTGGTACATATCCGACTCCTGCTACTGTCATGGGAACAAAAGCTCAGTCTGAATTACTGAGGGATTGAATTACTGAGGGATTCTGGACTTGTGAAACCTTGATGTTGAGTTGTTCATTTTGCTCTGCCCTTGAATGGGTTTAGTGATCACAGTTCCTTTCAGTTCAAGAGGCATTTGAGGAAAAGGTGCAGCTCAGAGGTGTGTCATTCATGTCATTCCTGTTGGCAGTACAAACGATATTATTGCTGCTGGAAAGTATGAACAGGCCACAGCTGAAAACTTGAAAAGAGGCTCATTTCAGTCCCTGTGGTACAGATAACAGCAGATTAGTTTAAATAGGTTTATGCCTTCATGTTTGGAATTACCATATTTACTGTCGGGATAAGATAAACTTTAATATATGGAAATTAGAACCCATCTTGCAGTGGCATCACTCCAGCTGTGATATAGTGATCCATAATTGAAATGGCCATTTCTTACTTTCTGCACCCTTGCTTGGACCACGGTCATCTTAGATCTCAGCTGTCTTTGTGTTCACCACTATTCACCTATACATTTTCGTCGGTGAAATTTTTTGACTGCCCCATGCATGGCCACAATGTTATCAACTGTCAGACAAAATATTCCCGCTACAACAGGCGGCAAATTTTGCCATGATGACACACACATAGAGTCACAAGGTGAAAGCAATACTAGCCATTGCGTTTTTGCAGCGAGTAATCATAAAATTTATTCATGTTCTATTAGAGGCACGCACAATCATTTTATTATCTCAACAACTTTTTAATGATATCCAGTGACATTTGGAGGGCATTTCAATTCATTTCTCACAAACTATTACACTTCACTTTTTAAAACTGCTTTTTTTTTTTGTCATGCTTTGTTTTTATTTGAGTATTGACAATGCAGAGGGACAGGAAATATGTGGAGATGGAGAATAGTATGACAAGCAACACTGAAACCATAATTTTGGTACGCACCTTAACCACCAGGTCCCCACACTACTGCATGAATCCTTTGGTTGTCTGGATGTGTATTCTGATGATTATTTACAGCTGCAGATATTGCTGTTTCTCAGTGTGCTTTCTTCCATATTTACACTTGCTATTTGAGTGTGTTCACATTGACAAGTATGGTAATATACAGTGCACTATGAGTACCCAGATTGTGTACTCATCATGGTCAGAAAGTTGAGTGTGAAACACTGGACACTTCTCACTCTCAATGTTTGCCATCTTGGGTATGTAGCCAAAGGAGAAGGACCACCAAATTTTTGAAGATGGCTGCAAAGGAAGCTGCAGCAGTTGCTCCGGTGAACAAGCATACAAGACAGTGGGCAACAATCATGGTCAAATGGTGGGGGTTACACTCTGTCAAGTTGCAAATTTGGTATGGAAAACAAGAAGAAGAAGCAGTCGAATGTCATCATGATTTTCATAACTCAACAGTCCTGTCCAGTTTAGACAACCCTATCCTGTTGAATTTCACGCACCATGCAAGTAAGTACATAGTATATACACAGTGTACTTCATTAAGGTGCACTATATAGAAGAATCATAATTGAGACAAAGCATGTCTTTTTCTTTTGTTTAAATTTTCTGTTCTGTCTTCAAATCATTGTGATGTTTTTTAATAGGCAATGAAGTCCATTACTATCTGTTGCAGATTTAAGGATTAAACGATTGCTCTGCCTTGGTGCACATCCTCATGCTTTGTCAGAGATTCATTCATTACAAGGGCACTGAATGACTGACAGCTGCAGACCAGTGCCTCCTGGGGTTTCATGGACATGATCACCAACAGATCATGGATATATTGGATATGTTTTGCAAGCTTTACAGCTGAAACTTGGAAGATGGACGCAAAGGAAACATTTAAGTGTCAACATACTGGATTTTAGCTCTAAACCCTGAACCCCGGGCTGAGACAGACTTCACTAGGAAATCATCAAGAAATGCCATTACAAAACATCACAAAAGGACATACAGTTGACTGCATCATGCTGGCATCACACAAAAACACACAATCAGTATACATTGTCATAATAGTAATAATTCTTTGAAATGAAAGTTACAGAAATAAAACAGATACACAGAAAATATTTGTATTTTTAAATTTAAACGAGAGATACTGCAAAGTATGGCAATGAATCTAGGTGGAACTAGAATAAAAGAAAACTGGATGAAAAATAACAAATTTGTTTAAACACAACATTTCTACTTTGACAAAGGAAGACTTTAAAATATTTTCTTCAAAGCAAAATGTTTAATAGTTTCATACTGACAGTGTTGATGATCATAATCCTATAAATTATCTTAAATTTGCAGCCATCTATATATCAACCAGGCTTCATCCAAGACTGAGAAATTAAAATCAAATATGACTGTTTGGAGAAATAATTAGGGGGCTAATTTTGCTGGAACAAACATAGCCAGTTTAACCAGAAAAATTGGCGGCTTCATCAGTGAAGGAGCTCAGCTTTGGTGTTCTGGGACTGGCCACTGTGTTGAAGAAATGGTGTGTTTAAAAGCCAAACAAAGACGTAGATGATGTGTGTGCACTTTCCATGGATCTTCTCACAATGCAGACCATATACCAGCCATTAAAATACATCTTTGCTTTCTCTTCATTTTTTGTACTTACTTCCTCTATCCTCTAATAATTTAAAAAAGTAGCTAAATCCTCCTCTTCATCACCACAGTCTTGATCAAAACTCTACCTTTTTACAATATTTGTCTGCAGTTGGATAGTAATCTGTCATCATGCATTATGACAAGCTGAGAGTCTTATATGCTTAAGGTTTTCTGTCTGGTGATAATTTCAGTCATGAATATTTCAATGGGTAGTTCTGCAGGGAGCGTACATTGCTCGGTATTGAAGAGGTAAATATGTAGCTCCTGGTTAGGGTATACAGTAAAAAAGTGAGAAAAACATCCTCCACTGTTCTCATTGAGATGCATCTCAGCGGAGCTCCCATTTCTGCTGCCGTAACAGTCACCCCTGCAGCTAGAACAAGCCCCACAGAGACACGTACAGTAGCAGCAGCAGCAGTCGGCTACGCTGCAGCCTGAGGCTGGACAGACACATCATCATCCAGAATGGGATCACAGAGCATCAGTTACTCGTCTTCACTGGAGTGTGAAATGAAAGCGAGATTATTTTATTCTGCGTAACAACTTCCCAATGCTGCTCCTTCTATTCAAGGTGAATGTTCTTGAGACATGTGTGTGTGTGTGTGTGTGTGTGTGGGTGGGTGGGTGTGTTTGCATGTGAGGTAATTGAGTGATTTGAGTTTTTATAGATATATTGTTGGATTAAAGATGCCTTTAGCATTAGGGTATATTTTGTCAGTGAACTTGCGCTAAATTTGAATACCTTCGATTTAAAAAAAAAAAAAACAACCTCAATTACATAATGAAATTTAAAATTTACAGTATTGGGTTTAAGACCTGGGCAGCATGGTGGTGCAGTGGGTAGCATTTTGTCGCCTCACAGCAAGAGGGTTCTGAGTTTGAACGCGGCTTGGGTCCTTCTGGTGGAATTTGTCACCGAGGGTTTCCTCTGGGCTCTCCGGCTTCCTGCCACAGTCCGAAGACATGCTGGTTAGGTTAACCAGTGACTCTACATCGTGAATGGTCTTTCTGTCTGTGTGTGTCAGCCCTGTGTGTCAGCCCATTAAAAGTAATATCATCGGCGTAAAGACTGACTTTATGTGCTGTGGTCTTAAGCTTCTTCAGTCTTGCTTAAGTGAAGTGCTGACCTTTTTGAAAACACAATAAAAAATAAAAACTAACAAAAAAGTGGAAAGGGGACGTGGGCAGCCTTGTCTCATATCAGTAGAAAATGGTCACATGGTCACTTTAAAACTGTTTGCACGTAGTATATTAATAGTACAATAATTTAGCACAACTTTCAAGTTTTTTGTCAGACTTATAATGCAAGTAACCAATTAGCAATCATGACCCCCCCCCCCCCTTTTTTTTTTATTAAATTATAAATTAAATTCTAAAACTAAGTCCTACACTTGCTGCCAACAATCATCATAGGTTTGCTTGAACCATGAAGGCAATTCCCAGACCTTAAACAGAGTTACTGCTTTTGTGTATTTGCTATGCTGATGGACCCAGACCTGCAAAATGCTCATCATCATAGTTTACTATTTAATTCAATCATGTATATGTCACATGGAATTTTACAAGGTAAAACTCCAGTGAAATGTGAACCCATCAGCTACTTTAACTTGTGCACTGTAATTTGTTTTTGCATCTTCTTACATTGTTGGCTGCTGCTTTATATAACTGTCCATGTTTCCTGGAGGGTTCTGGTAATCCATGTAGAATGATTTGACTGTCTGCAAATACTGACCTCAACAAGATGGCTGTATGGTCATTCCCTCTGAATACGGCAGCGCCACTCTGCAGTCACCTCTGAACACTGTATAATAATCCGCAATAATCCGCAGCAGGGCAGGCTGGGACAGCACCCCACAGTCCCACCGCCACACCAGTTATGATTCCCTGTAAAGCACAGGTCTCCTTTCCTTCTCTCACCAGAGTCCTCTGCTCTGTCAAATTGGCATATAGAAAAAGAGCCTTCTGGTTAAATAACGCTATCCAGGATTAAGCCAAGTTTTGGAGAATTAAAGGATATTACACTCTGTGATATCTAGTGGTAAACTAATGGTCGTCCAATTTATTTTTCAATACCTGTACAATGTCTAGCAGAATGCTAGTCCAGGTGGTGCCCATTTCTTCGCCATCTTCCTTGATGTTTACATCTGTAAACCTCAACCTGGCTAACTAGCAGCTAGCTAGCTCAAAGTCATTAGAAGGAGAGTTTACAGACTGGTGAGTTGATTTGTGCTGATATCTTCATCCTGATGAGTGACCTGAAGCCACATGCTACCACTGCCCAGGCCAACCACAAAAAGCACCACTAACACTTGCAAAATGGACATTGAGAGCCTAAGTATAGCACAAATTTAGCAGAGCTGAGAGAGAGGCATCTGGAAGCGTCTGGGCCTGCATCATAAATTACGATTGATGACTGTTGGAACTTGATAGGTTGAAGGTCTCCATGGATACTGGTCAGTTTGTGTTTTTAATGGCTTCTTGCTTTGGCTCCTCTCATAATCATCATGCTCACTTCCATGTCTTTCCATTATCATTATCCCCTTGTCTGTTTTACTTCAGCTGTTTTCACAAGAGGCGATTTGATTACACTCAGATCATGTGATCAAACTCTTTGGACTCACTGATATCTGTCTGTCATACAGGAAATCCACGAGGAATTCTTGTTATTTTCTTGTGCTCGGTTTCATTTATTCTCACTTTTCCACAGTATAGTGATTAATTTCACCTGTGAAGGCCACTTATAATATTGTTCCGTGTGTGTGTGTTTTTTTTTTTTTTTATTCTGACTATTTGAGTTTATCTCCCCTCTGTTGTTGGGAGATGCATCATTAAATGTCTGTCACATCACCCCTGTCGTACCCACCTTATTCTACTTCAAAAAAATGCCTCGCCAATGCAGCATCCCCTTAATTTAATTTCCACTTGTCCCAGTTGTCTCAGCCTCCTTTCACTTCTCTACATCCTCACCAAAAGTCAGTTTACGTTGGAGTTTTATGTCTGCACTCCATGTTCTGAGCCTCAGGGCTTTGATCTTTGTCTGTCACTGCCGACAGACAGCGTGGCCAATTTAATTAGTCAAACAATCCGACAGAAAATTACACCAGCAGAGAGGTGCCTGGTTGAGAGGAGATAGCTCGGTTCCACAGAGGAATCAAACATAAACTGATTCAACCACCTGACTGGAAGAAACGTCGGCCTCCTCTCATATAACAATGAAAATTAGATTCATTGTAAGTCTGAATCATCCATTTCATTTTTAGTCCATGCCACACATTCTCTCATCTACAAATTACACCCTTCGCTTCAATGTATGCTCACACACATTATCATCATTACGAATATCATTATCAGTGGTTACACAGAGCATATTAGTGATGTTGTGGAGGACTTCCTACACGCTGCAATTACAATTATTATTTCATTACATACTGTGGCGATGGCGCATGCCATAGAGCTCATTTTGAGGATGTGAAACATGACGAACCACGATCCTCTTTAGACCTTTTGTTTATTGAAATGCCAGCCAGTTAACATGCATCGCCTGACATTTCCACCAGCCAGTTCAATAGTCAGTGCGTGTGAGGAGGAGGTGACAGTGGTGTCGTCTTTCACATGAAGTGGCTTCGGTGTCACAAGGAGAAAAGATTGTGGATTTACAGCCTCAGCGCTTACAACTGAGAAAGTTCATCCTCCACCTGTGTCCGGGAGCGACTCTCAAGAACATCAACCGTTTCATGTTTGTATTAAGGCTCAATTTCCTCCCCCTCATCAGACAGTTTCCACATTAACATCACTCAGTGTCTTGTTGGATCAGTTCATCCTGTTACACTTTTTGCACATTTAATCCCATTGATAGTGATACATAACGATGATATACCACAAATCTCTTCTAACTGAGTTACAGGGCAAAATGATTGAATAAGCCTGGGATTGGAAATGTAGTGAAAGTATTCTGCACAGTCCATTATCCCAATGAAATTATAGCAAAGACAGTGTCAATATAAGACAGTACAGGCAGTAACCATACAGAGAGCATGCCCCATAATGTACTTCCTTTGATTTTAAGGAAGCTGTGCAACAGTGCAGCAGTACCAGGAGCAAAATTTCTTTTCCTAGGATGGGAAAAGCATGACCCACCCTACCCTGCTTCTGATTGGCTAGCACTCATTGTTTCATTGGTTGGGTTGGTTAGGTGTAGAGCAGGATTTAAATTTCCATGTTGATTGATGCTGTGTAGTGTAGCATGCACGCTACCCTATTAAGCACAGTTTAGGTGCTAACAGATAGCTACACAGTTATTATTTGGGCTAGGTTGGACTCTAGGAGTGGAGAGTGAGACACTGAACACAGTTTAGGTTTAGCGACACCATATAATTGTGAACCATAAACACATTAAATATTAACAGCAATGAATAGAATAAGAATACGAATGGCCATTCATAGGAAAACACAATATATACAGTTCATTTTATCATTCGACATTAAATGACTTTGCAGTGCACAGATGATCCATAATTGCCCAGAAAGGGAGTTC
The DNA here is from genome assembly GCF_041903045.1 of Epinephelus lanceolatus. Taxonomy (NCBI): domain Eukaryota; kingdom Metazoa; phylum Chordata; class Actinopteri; order Perciformes; family Serranidae; genus Epinephelus; species Epinephelus lanceolatus. The sequence continues at coordinate 38,363,624 of NC_135739.1, forward strand.
AAGCTTCGCCTGTAATGGCAAAGCACAACCACAGTACAACGGCCCAACGGTTGAGTGTCCAATGGAAGGGGGAAAAGGTCCGTATTGGGAGGTGAATGTGTGTAGTGGATGTATGGGCCGTTAGTGAGTTGCAAGGGGGCAAAAGTTAGAAAGAGGAGCAGCTGCACAAAAGAACCTCCTACCAGCCCGACTAGAGCAGTGGTGGTTCAGTTGATTCCTTCCCGGCACAGTCTTCAGGCTTTGTGCCCAGGCTAGACTCTTAGCTCGCCATCAACCTGGCCTGTATGGAAAACAGGTCCAATTAAATATCCAGTGTGCAAAAATACTACAGCCAAATAACACAGACTGCATTAAATAAATAGCAGTATATCAATTTCAATAATTCCAATATTGTACAATATAATCAAATCATGATATATAAATCAATGTGAATAAATAACAATGTTTGTTATATTAAAATATTCATCACAGTAATTTCAGTATCGCCAAGACTAGCTTTAAAGTGCTTAACGTTTCATGTGGCAGGACACATTCAGAGAACTAGGCAAATAAGATACTATTACCCACACCAAACAATCAACAGGTAGCGGCTAGGCTAAGCTAAGCTAACGTCATTTAAATGAATAGCGTTAGCTCGACTCACCAATTCCGTGATTCAATCGGCATACGGCTCTGATTCAGACGCTCAGCGGCTCCGGTAGTCGGCTCCTATGTTTCGACAGTCATTGCATTTAGTTTCAGAATGTTTTGATGTTATATTAAACGGGCGATGATACGACGTACCTGCAGCAAACATTTCCCCAGCGTGCTCCTCTTGCTACCACTGGCAGCAAGCCACAACTGAGTTACGTTACCTGCCGCTCTGTCACATGACGGCGTAACGGCGTGACATGATGACGCACGACATCACGTAATATTTTACGTTTTGAAAGAAAAGGGGATAAATTAATAAGGGTTTTTTCCCCCGGGTTACAGTAGCCTGACGTGCACCTACCCATACATGTAACTACACGTCACAGTGTTGCAGACCTCTTGTCTATTTTTGTGAGCTGAAAACCATTTCCCTCAGTCGAAATAAAGTTTGTATTTACATTTATTTCGCAGTTAAGAAACAACATATTGGAAGGACAAACACAGCATAAAATAAAATAGCAAAGTCTTGTGTGTGATTTATCCTGGCTTCATACGAGTAGAGGAAATCTTCGCTCGTCAACAGGCTAATTTATACAATGTAAAATGCCATAGGTTTGTGCTAATAACATTAGCATGTTGTATTTGTGAGGGACATGTATCTAGCAAAAGGCAAGTGCTTTGTCTGTGAATCCTGCAAGTTACAACAAAGCCAATTTGTGTACTCATATGAAATTGTCACTATTAAGTCATGTTTAATGTGTGTTTTGGGTGTCATTTGAATCAACTAAACTTTACAGCACTTTACAGCACAACACAGCACACACAGAAACCCCACCGCCGACTAGTGTTTGAAAGTTTTAGTGTAACTGCAGAGTGACACAGACACACCACTGCACAAGTATAAATGTTCACAACAGTGAAGGCCACACATGCAGGCTACAGTGTAGGCTCTGCAAAGAGCTGACACATGAATATATATCCACATAAGGGTGAGAGGAGTGACATTGATTCAGGTTAGGGTGAGAATGTCAGGGTATGCATATTAGAGGCAGAGTAAGGCAGAGTAGGCGGGTCATGCCTTCAATACCCTAGAAAAAATACATTTGTATGCCAAGAAGTGTTATGTTGCCTAGGTTCAGTTGCCTAAAGATACTGAGATTTTGAGTTTTTCCAGTGCTCTTGTATTAGGCGTTGTACGCAATTTATGTTACAAGAACAGGATGTGCTGGTATCAGGTGGGACCAAAGCAGCTGATTCTTCATTATTCTTCCAAAATATTAAATCTTAAGCAATGTAAAGATAGGAAGTCATGTGGTTTTGCTTATTGTGACAATTCTGAATTGTGACTATTTTTTAAACAGTAAACCCACAAAAATCCATGAATACCTAGGCCTATGTATTTTATATAGTGACACTAGACAGACAAATAAATAAATTAAGATGATAAAATTATTCTGTAATCTATCTATCTATCTATCTATCTATCTATCACAAGCAAAACAGGGACCTTTTCATAAAAACTGTTGCTCTGTTGTGCTACAAGTGGTCAAAACTCCACCATCAGCACTATGTTATGCTGCAAGTAGTGTAACTTCAAAGTGTACAGTCCACAAGCTAACAAGCAGTGAGTCTGTTGAGTCTATGTCAAGGAGGATTTATTTTAATATTAGTCTGCTTGTAAGATATTATTCGGGTAGTGCTTTATGTAAAAAAAAATTAACTGTGATTTCGTGGAATTATATGTTAATTTAACCTATGGTTTTATTTTATGGGTACTTATAACCTATTTCGTGGTAATCAGCTCATCAGAGTACTGCTATTGAATATTGAATGTTGAACCCACAGACTGACTGTATAATAAAATGGATCACATGACAGCTCCCAAAATTGAAGCCAAAGCACCTCAAAGTAGTAGATGGTGGGCCAAATTAAAGACTCAAATTAAACAATAAAGAAATCTTTCTTAAAGATGGTTTCTGTCATTTCGAGCACATTACTGTAGAACAAGTGTTTTTTTTCATTTGTTTTTTTTTTTTAAGATGATGGGTTTTAATTAGTTATATAATGCTTTTCAGGCTATGTGTGCCAGTTGGTGTGCTTGTGTTCAATGGAACTGCTCATGACAGGTTGGACAGGTATTTGGGCAGGAACTTGATCCCGCTTCTACACAGACTTTGGCTCCAAGTGACGTTACCGGCCCAAGATGGCAGAGGCCATATACTGGATATTTTGGCTTCAGTCTTGCACAGTGGGGTACGAGGGGACATGTTGTCCATCTTTATATACAGTCTATGGTTTTAACTTTCTCTGTACAAGAGCTGAGTCAGAAGAAGTTATGGTGAGTGTATGTGTTTGAAGTGCTCAGCACAGACCACATATAGCCACAATAAGTTAGACCAAAGTCGCCACCTGCACTGCTTAATTAAGCCCGAAAGTCCCCCAATTGAGGGAATTTGAGAGCGACATTGCAAACACAGTGTGAAACAATGCATTGATCACTAAGAATAGAGTGATGTTGCACATCAAATTAAACAGCAGAAACTGGGCTACAAGGCTGTATAAACCCTTTTTACATGCCCCAAACATAGCTCAGACAACAACTAAATAAACAACAACAAATCCAACTCCAGACAGCACCGATATCCCGACCCACTTGGTATATTTCCGGCTCTAACTCGACCACACGTTATTCAAAACACATGCTGTTAATCTCACATGAAAGCTGAGACTCCGCTGTTTCCGCACATATGCGCCAAAGCACTCTACCCCAAAGCATCAGAGAGCTAGAGGCCAAAGAACAACAACAACAGAAATCTTTTTGCCAAAATATATTTGTAATATCTCTCTTACCTTGTTGTTTTTGCCATGAAAAGCTCATTCTGCCATTAAATCACGCTTCATTCCCGTTGACCGACATGTTGTCCGTCGTTCAAATGAATCCGGGCGGAAAATTTGACGGCCAGAGGTTCCAGGGGTAAGCATAATAATGACCATTCACAGCAGCCGACATCTCCCCACAATCACGTTTTGGTGGGTATAGCGTCATTCTATTGGCTCTAACAAATCAAACGAGGTGTCAATCACTCAAATTGACCAAGCCGTCACGGAGATACAGGCCTCCAAATCTCAGAATAGAAACTCAGTTTCATATGTAGTAGGTGTGTATTGGTCAGTTTGGAGTGGGAAATGGAAGAAAAAAATGAAACGGACAGTTGTATGTGTATACCCTAAACATCATTAGGGATTTACAGAAACAAAAAATGAAAGAAATAGGATTATACATGACAAAAATCACATGCAAATATGGTGCAATTTTGGAGAGCTCGCCTGAATTTTCTTTGAAATTTGAATTTTCTTTTCACATATTGTACTATGATGTGATAGAGGTTTAGAGCTGCAGCTGCATCATTCCAAAGGGATACTCATCCTGAAAATGCTTTTTTTTTAGGCGAACCTCAAAATGTTTCATTTGTGCTGTGTGCCATCTTCATTTACTCTTCACATATAACACATATACTGATATTTACACATCTTAACACATCTCACAAGTGTTCCCTTTACCATGACACCAAAAGTATTCAAATAGACCTTGTGGTTGCAGAGATATATTCATTTCATTTTGGGTATGCAATTTTCAAGCAGAGGCTTAAAAAATAGGCTTAGTTTTGAAAATTAAACCAAACTAACATTTGTCATTCGGCATACAAGTGAGATTGCAGTGGTGTTTAAGGGTGTTGTGCTTCCATTTTTTAATACTTTTCATTTCGTTAAGTGTGGGGGCTATTTCCTGGAAGCAGTATGTAGTAGTGCAGAGTCAGATCTCACCACTTGAGTCTCAGTTGAGAAGATTTCATTGTCCATTTTTTTTTGCAAACGCCAGACTGCAGCAAAGCCCAGATCCTTGATGCTGATAGTGAGGGCTGAAGGCTACATTAATCTAACTGTGAAGACCGTAAAGAGAGCTGTGCCTATATTGATGTGAAGGGAGAAGGGGACATAAATCGAACAGTAGTGGACTGAATGGACCATTAATCTCTGAGGGGGCCAAGGGCGTAGCTGACTTTAGCCTTTAGCCAGTGGTTCCCATGGCAACCATAACTGGAATAAATAGGAATCCCCAACAATACACTCAACAGTACAAACCTCCCCTGCTCCTGAGGCTGAACCCTGAACACACACACACACACAAACTCAACTGTACAGGTGTGCCATTGGTATGCAGTGTGTTTGATGAGGTGTGTTCACTTTAGCCCATTACATTGGGAAATGAGACACAGCCCTCACCCATCATTATTGTAATTGGTTAAATTGCCGCTACATGTATCTCTCCCCACCTGCTGCCAATTTAGCAATGAGAGCATCCGGTGGAGGATTAAAGAAAAAAAAAGCTGTTGTGCTGAAATAAAGATGACAGGTGAGTTTTCTCCTGGGAGAAGAAGATAAGCAGTTATATTTATATTTTTATGTTCCTCCTACGCTGACAGACTCAGACACCGTCTGACAGTTTGTGCACTAACATCACAATTGTGGAAACTTGAAATTATCCTCATTGTTGTGTGGTACTGATGCTGCAAATTTACGTCATCAAAAACTGCTTAAAAGAATTGCCTTGATTAGGTACATTGCCAGAAACTGTCCTCAACCAGACAAAACATCAGCTTTTTTCTTCACAAGCAACTTCCTGTCACCAGCCCAGTCACCAGAGGAAAATACTAGCACTGACAGTCCTGCAAACCACAGATATATTTCAGTTATACATTTCATGCATATAATAACAATGTTTCTAAATTCTGATGTATAGGGATTGACACTGTCATTAGGAGGTGGAGGGGATGGTGGATGGGGTGATGCCCAAGCGAGCTGCCAAACTGAGACCTTTGGAAATCACTGTTTGAGACCAACACGCAACAAAATGCAACAATTGTGCAGCCAAAACCAGGTATTAAGCCAAAACATGATTTTCTCCGAACCATAGGCAAGTGTTTTGTGTGCCTAAACATAACCACATATCAACCACAGCATTGTTAAAATGTAAAGAAACATGAAACTTCAACATAATAATAGACAAACGTTATATATGTGTGGTCTGCATATTTGTACAATGTCAACATGTATTCTGCTTATTGGTTTGGTTTAGAAGAGTCTGAGTATGACTGTGTTATGTCATCATGAAACATGGGGGAAGGCAGGAGATTGGGGGGAATGATTGGGTGGACACATGGTGCAACTCATACATGGCAAAGGTTTAACTTACCGAGATCCTCCTGTTCAAGCTAGTAGGCCTCTTTTAGCTATGAGCAATGCAGACAGTTGAGAAAAGAGATTATCTCATGGTTTTAAATGTTGGATAGAAAAGTTCCACATTGCTCCACAGTCTAAAACAACAAATCAAATAATTACCCCTTTCAGGATTGTCAGCATCCTCACCTGCTCCCTGGGTCTCTCCCAGGTATGTTGCATGAGTGGCTAATTGCAGGTCTGGATCATGATGTCAGCTCTGACCCTTCAATCTATTTGTCTTTTTTACCCTCGTATTTTTAGATGCCTAAACTTAACCACAGCTTTACCACTAATAGTAACACGTGGATTTATGGAAAAAACTAAATAATATAATCAGAACACAATGATGTTATATAAATGGTAATCTGCATGTGATCATTTTATATATTAAAGGGGAACTATGTCCATTCTCAAAATGTATATGTTATCACTATTGTCTAAGGGCCCTGACACACCAAGTCGACGGTCTGTCGTTGCTCAATGCATCTGTCACTAGTTTAGTCTAGTTTTGGTGATGTGTCTCGTGCCGTTGGAGCCAGTCAGCGCTTGTTGGCCCTAGTGGACAAGAAGAGAAACTGAAGTAAGGAAAGCAAACAAGCAACTAAATTCAAGAGGGCATGAGATTAGGACAATAAATTGTTATGTTGGTTAAGATGATATTTTTAGCCATTGAGGTCTTTAGCATAAAGAAGAGGAAGTGGTTATACTGTCATATATATTCAAATGGATTTTTGACTGATAGGTGGGTATACCTTGTATACTTGCGTATTTAAAATCCTTCACAACAAAGGTCAAGTGCTGGCTAAAAGCAAACCACAATTGTACCTGCTACATGCACTCAGACTTTTAAGGGGCATTAGTGTAAGTGTTTTGATGTATTGTAGTATGTGTATACTAGCGTGTCTATTGTAGCAGATGTATTGTGGGATATGATGTGACATATGTACTGTGGTGTGTATACTGTAGTATGTGGTTTGTGGTATATACATTTTATCGTGCCTTCCATGTTTATAGTGTATTGTGGTTTTCTGATGTTTTAAACTGTACATTTTAGTAACACTGTAGGCCTACATGTAAAAGCCCAACTAGGGTAGTCCCTGTCAAATAAAAAATAATAAATAGTGTACCCTCCACCACACCACTAGGGATATGTTGTTATTGTGCCAACTGGTTAACTGGCATCTTATATCCATCCTGTCAGTCTTCCAGTTTCCCTTTTTGATTGATACAGACTACAATCTCCTGCTGGTATGGAGAGTTATTTCCACTCACGCAGGCACAGAACGTATGTGCTAGTTGGCCGTCAACAGTAGGCTTTGCTCTGTGGTCATGTGCAACTTATTGGCTGAGACACAGGTTATTTGAGGTGATGCAAGTCAGCCTTCGTTGCTGCTAGTTCTTTGATGTCGGTTTAGGTGCCTGGTTTTTAAGCCTGTCCAAAAAATACTAGTAAACATGAACAACTCTTCCCTAAATCCAAAACTAGAGGGCCAAAACTCATATTTGTAATGTCATAGGATATTAAGTCTAGAGCTGCTCCACAGACAATGAATGGTGAATGATGTTATAGATGACACTGAGAGAACCCAGGGGAATGTTGTGAGTATATGGGTACATTTTCTGTTTCAGCATTGAGAACACTACAATAGAATAAAGCTCAGTTGGATATCAAAGAAAACAAACAGTCTGTGGGTTCACAAAATCAGACTCTCATGGAGCAGCTCCAGACTCTTTATCCTATGACATCACAAGTTTGAGACTTACTTCTGTGGTCTCTGGCTTTGAGAGAGAGCAGCTCATGTTCACAAATACTGATTAAACTTCCTCAGCCATGGAAATAACATATTTGAATTCTTAATTTAGGTGGTGTTCCCCTTTAAGTCAATAGCTATTCAGCCAGCTGGTCTTACATTTGAAATGTCAGTGCACCATCATGGAGTTCTCAAAGGACCAGTTTACCAAAAAACACAATACATATTTTTTTTTTATCAGTTGGTGGTATTTAGCTTTTCACATGATGCCTTCAAGTTTGGTTCTGTTCATGAGTTGTAACATGTACTGATGTTTTTAAAATTCTGCTATTACTGTCTAAATTTCTTTGTCTATGTTTATTGCACAACCGTACATTAATGATGACTATATCAACAATAAAGGCTGTGAATGGTTCACTGTCTATTATTGTCTATCTGAAGAGTACTGAAACAAATGGAGAGCATGGGCTGCAAGAAAAGGTTGGAAATCATGCAGTTAATGTGTTAAATTAAGCCAAACCACCATTTTAGTGCCTCATATATGCACACATGAAGATTCACACACTCACACACATACACACACACACACACACACACACACTCCTCTACACTTCTCCTCCCACTTGTAGGGCCTCTTCTCACCCATTGTGAAGAGAGAAGAAGAATCTGTAGTGTTCTCACCCCTCCTCTGCCCCGGATTGATTTTATGTAGCGCTCCAAGAGGAGAGCAGGATAATGAGATCACAGCATGCATTTTTCATGGACAGGATGAAAGTGCTACAGACACGGCGCAGAATCTACATTTCAAATAAACTGCGTCCCACGTCCCTTGCAAAAGAACCTTTGCCTCGTGAAAAGAACTCATCCTTTAGTGCTCTGCCTCCAAAGTGAAGACAATAACCTTTACCAGTGGCAGGACAAATGGTGAAAGAAACAGTGTGAAGAAACCCAGAAACTGCGGGAGTTCCTTCTGTAACGGGTCTGATTTGTAAATGAAATGACAGCAAGGAACATAGATCAGACTGAAAAGCTGGAAGACCACAGCTTGCAAGAAATTTGCAGATCTGACAATGTATTTTATTCACACCGCACTGATCTTAAGGGCCTAAATCCATTCCATGCAAGAGACTGTGCAGCAGTGAAAGGGGAGACAACACAATAACAGTGATTACACTCTGATAAAGGCAGTAATTTCATTGTGGTAGACAGGCTGTGTGTTTTGGGGGGAACACTTCACCATACAAAAGTCTTAATTTAAAGTCATGTTTGAGTACAGGGACACATGCTTGCCTCGATAACATCCTCCATGCTTTGTTGTGAGGTTCCTCACTTTTTTGTTTAAGATGGTTTCAGCTGAGTGCATTTGAGTCAACCCATTAACTCGTTAGTTCATGAACCTTCAGTGCTGTGGAAACATTTTTTTTTCTTAATCAGCCTCTTATTATAATTGATGGGGTTTTAAAAGAATGCACTGTTATCTCAGCCCAGTCACCAGAGAAAAATGATGGCATTGTATCTTTCTGCAAACCACAGATAAGTTAAATTTGTACATTTCATACCAACATTTCTTAAGTGACATAGCTCAGATTACATGTATTTGAGCTGAGTGTTTCTCATCAGGTGGAGGGCAAGACAGCTGCCAAGCAGCAGATCACTGTCCAAGTCCAACAAACAACAAAAGTGGCAATTTTTTAACAGGACGTTGGAAGATTTCCAGCCGTGTTTTTGGTGACATAACCGGGTAATTTCAGCCATACCTAACCACACTTTAACCACAGAGCTGTCACAACATGAAATTGATAACTGAAATATGAATAAACATAAAGTTTAAACATATACGCTACATATGAAATGCACAAAAATTAAGATATGAAATGTACAGATGCAATATATCTGTGGTTTGCAGAAAAATACAATTTATTCAGGCTTTTGGGTTGATTATCTTTAGGGAAAAAACACTCTTCATTTTAACACAAGATATATATTCCCACCAAGACTTCCAAACTTACTGACAAAATAAGTTGTTTGTCTTGAAACAACACTTGCCACAGTGGTGGTTAAGGTTTTGTTTGGTTTAGGCACAAATACTATCTGCTGCTTGTCATTAAAAGATTATGGCCATGGTTAAAATAAAACCAATTTAATGAGAACTGTCTCCATTTTCAAAGTTATACACTTTCCTGACCCAGCAAACAACCCCTGACCTGCAGGTTCCTATCATGCTTCTTACACCATTGCTTCTGAGAGACAACATTCATAATCTACATGACCTCAAGAGGTGTCCTGTCATCAAAGGACAAACACAGGTAATTTTAAGCATTTGAACAAACAACCACTGCCATCATTTTTTCCTTGTGTTGCAAAAGGTGATGTCAGGTGTCTTTATACACCAATTTCATTCTTTTTTTATTCCATATTCTATTTGCTTGTTCATAAAAAATATAGCAATGTAAAACATATTTAAAGAAAATGACAGTCACATAGCCTATGTGCAAACAGAGATGAGGAGGAGGCTTAAAGCTTGTAGAAATACCTCTCTTTACAAAACTCACACTGACAGTGTTCATGCTGATATTTAGCAGGTGTAATGTTTACTGTGTTCACCGTGTCTCTTCGACCTAAGCATGCTGATATTTACTAATCAGCACTAAAAACAAAGTGCATCTGAGGCTGATGGGAGTTTCATCCAACTAAAAAACTGACCTGATAATGGCGCTAGAGGAGAAGTCCAAAGTTATTACAGTTCATCCTGAGGGGCACACGAGTGAGCTGATGAGACATTTCACTCAGAACCTCATGGTGTCAACAAAGAGGAAAGTCAGAGGATCCCCAAAGTCAGAGGGATTCATCCTCTCAAGATCATGAATGTCTGTATCAAATTTAAAGGCATTCAATAGTTGTTGGGATATTTTAGTCTGGACCAAAGAGGTGGACCAACATGGCCGACGTTGATGTTGCCATTCCTAGAACCAAGCTCCTAGTGTTGTTCAGAAAAGTCAAACAAATTACATTAATTATGAATAATAATGGTTAGAGATAACCAAAAAAAGAAAACATGATGAAATACTTGCAGGAATTATTAGGAACAGGAGGAGATTACATTCACTGGAACAGGCAGATTTAACCCTGTTTTGATATAACTAATCTACTTATGAAAAGTTGAGGGAGAATACATTCCACAGCACTAAAAGTAATTGGTTTTAAAGAGGCTGTGGTCTGAGCTTTAGGATTCCTCTAAAGTTTATTTACCACGGCAGCTCGATAGGCTGGAATAATCTCTGCAGCTTCTCATTTACTTTGGTTATTTCTCTGGGTCTATTTTTACTGAGGTCTGGTATTCAGCTGCCACAGATCCTGATTGAGTGACAGCTGACGCATTTTTCATGCAATGCAGCGCAAATGCGTACTGACACAAAAAGGGAAACAAACTTTAAGGAGCTATGGGATTGTGACAGTTGTAAAAAACTACTGTTTATAACTTCAGTCCTCTGAGAATTAGATAATTACTCTTTCGTGGGAAAAAGAGCCACCAAACGTACACACACTAACACACACATCGCATGGAGACACTGAGAAATGTACTTTGCAGCGCAGTTGTCTTTTCTCACCCTGGCCTGTCGAGCCCTCTGTAAATCAGCATTAATGGAAATGCTGAATGTTTTATTTATCAAGAGAGAGTTGTTCCTCGTATTGTTTGGACTGCTAATGTTTAACTCTGCGCTCTGCTTGTCTCTGAAGATGTCTGTCAAAGCTTTTTTTCTTGCCTTTTCTTCTCCCCATTTATGGCTCGTTTCTCCAGTAAAGAAGTAGCTTTCTCTGTTGTGTTGTTGGATCATGTCGCAGCAGCGTGCTGGGGGGATTGGCCATGCTGTAGATGCACCAGTTAACTCTGGGTTGATGGTCCCTTTTGTCTGCTGGATGGCTGGGTCACAGAGCTCTGAGTAACTAGCTGTCACAACAAATTTGTGCGCCAACACACACACGACGCTGTCATGTAGGGGCTTGGTGTATCTCCTTCTCAGTAGCCCGATGAGGCGATCTTACAAGAGATAATTGCTCACCAAGGCAAAGGCAAAAGAGGCACAGACTGCAGCAAGCTTATAATGAAGTGACAGATAGTGTTACCATGTGACTGCTAACAAGAGGCTCTGCTGATTGATTGGTTATTACTGGACAAAAGGAAAGTAATTTACAGCATGGGCATAGAAACAAGAAACATTAACAAGGCTGAAAGTTTGCAGTTACGCCAGCAGCTCTGTGAGGATGCACAGATAAGGGTGAAATGTTGATCTGCTGCTGGCACTGGAGGGAAAGTGAGGAATTACTTTTTAAGTTATCACAGTTCATCCCAAGGGGAACATGAGCCTCTGCACTTAATTTCATAACAATGAATCATTGCCAAGATTTCACTAAAAAGCACAAATGCAAACCTCATTTTGGTGCTACAGGAAAAGTCCAGTATCACCATAGGCATTAGGATTCATCCTCTGGGTATCATGAATGTGCACATGTACAAACGTTCATGACAAACCATCCAATAGGGGTTGAGATAGTTCAGAGGACCAATCAACCAACTGACAAACAAACCAACATCCCTAGAGCCAAGCATTTCATTACTATGCACCACAGAACTGTAACAGAGATAAACCGTTATGTGATGTGACTTGCCCCGACTTTGACTGTCTTTAAATGAAGGTTAAAAACTGCAATGTATCCTCATACAATGGTTTGTGTATCTTACAAAAATGAACATACAACAGCACATATAATGTCTAACAAATTAACACCCCACAAATGACACTGCCGTGTTAAACACGGAACATAAAGTAACGTACTTAAAGCCCCTACAAGGAACTTTCATTTTGAGTTGATTTTGGCGACCCTGTGGACAAAAGCGGTAGTGTTTTGCCGGAATGAAGCCTACATTTTCCATGAGCTCTAGCGCCTATTGTCGTAAAGATGCTTACCTGGCTCGTGCATATGTTTGTTTTGAGGATGAATGAAACAAGACGGGAAAACTTTGCCCCCGCTCCTATCGGGGATCCCAGCTCACCTCTGCCGCACCCCAGCTCCACCTCTCCGGTGTTAGCGCCACTGCCGCCGGGGTAAACGCAGTGGTCGGCTGGTAAGGATGAAAGCCTGTTTGGCGAGCACTTCCACGGCTTCTTGGACTGAGCATGGAGCGGTGCCTCACCTCTTTATTTCTCGACATTCGCTGGAACCTTTCGACACCTGGCTGGTACCTGTCGTCGGCCCGGATGAGGTGTTCCAGCCCCGTGGCCCCTGCTCTCCTCGTCCCCGCGGGGCGCGGGGTGAATCTGCGCAACCTGCAGCCTCTGTGTGTGGCTCCCCGGACAGCTAACGTCGTGGACCCGCCGGCTCATGCCAGGATTGGGCTGGTAAATGTTAGATTGCTAGCGAACAAAACGTTTATCCTGAAGGATTTCCTGACTTCCTGAGGATTTGGTTTTCTTTGTGTGACTGAGACGTGGCTGACTGTTGGTGAGTCTAGTGCTTTCACAGAACTTTTACCCGATGATTGCTGCTATTTTAACTCCCTGCAGACGTCGAATCGAGGAGGAGGAATAGTGACTATTTATAAGAGTCACTAAATGTAAGCAGCTAGGTAAGATGACGTGTGCCGTCTGAGTGCCGTAAATCGCTTCGTCCTGGAAGCGACCTGGTGCGGACACAGTTTCCTAAAGGTATGGATGTACACTATATAGAAATAGCTTATCTTCACACCGATGGTCTCATTTGCCGTTGTAGGTCACGCACAGACATCAGCAGAAACAAGAGACTTTTGCATATCCAGTTAAAAGTTCCTTGTAGTGGCTTTAATGTAAAGTTACGTAGGTTAGGTTTAAGCAAGTGGAGTTACACAGGTTTGGTTTAGAAAAAGAAACATGGTGATGAGATACTTTAAAATTACTCAAAGTTCATTTGGTTTCATACAGTCTCAAACACCAGTCTCCTGGGGGAAATCCTGTGCTGCTTGAACCATCCACTGCCCCAACCTGCCACTTTATACTGACTTTTGCTCTTTTTACTAATTCTTTCCCCCATTAGAACAATGGTCACATGATCAAAGCCTTCTCTATGATGTCAGTTATATACGAATTACTGGCTCATAATAACATGCATCATATACGAACTGCTGTGCATTGCTTTTTGCAGTTATTCATACAAACAGTTCATGAGAACAGCCTGGAAACTGTCATGTTCTCTGCTGCCTTTGACTGAACCTTAAGCATGCACTCAACATGGTCTCTATCATTTGTGTGTGAGTGGTTAATGTATTTCCTGTGAAATGTTTTTAATGCATTACAATGTAAAGCACTTTCAGGTGTCTTTGTGTATGAAATGTACAATATAAATAAACTTGTCATGCCTTGTGGAAAAAAGACCAAAACTGTGCCATTATTTACTCAAAGTAATCACAAAAAGTTTACATTCCTCCATTTACCAGATAAAGACTGATGATCATTGTGAGATGAAAGCTTTTACTGGAAGTTTCTTTGCCTGTCAACAGCATATAAATGTGCCTGGTTTTCTAAAAGGGGGAAAAAAAAGACAAAAACACAAGCAGACAAGCTAATTAATCCAGGCTGTTCTCATGCACTGTTTGTATGTATACCTACGAGAAGCAATACACCAAAATTTGTATATGTCCCACATAATCAGGAGCCAGTAATTCATCAGTAACCCATGGCTGTGATCCTGTGACCAATGCACTGACAGAGGTAAAGAAGGAAGTATACCGCGTTAGAAGGCAGGTCAGGTTAGTGGACCTAACCTACGTAACTTTACTTGCCTAAACCTGAAGACACCCAACCATATTTCTTTTCCTAAACCTAAGCTACATAACTTCACTTGCCTAAGTCTAATGTACATAACTTTACATTAAGAACGTAACGTCATTTGTGGGGCCCTAATTTATTAGATATCATACACATCATTGTGTGTGCATTTTCGTAAGTGTCTGTTGTATGAGGATACGTGGAATAATCACGGTTTTTGTTGTCTACACATGGTAAACTACATGGCCAAAAGTATGTGGACAACTGCAACTGCTAAACACCTGAATCCAAAACCAAGAGCTTCCACTCTTCTGGTTTTAGGTTTTCTACCAGATTTTGAACCTGGATGCAGAGATTTGCTTCACAAGAGCATTAGCTAGGTTGGCCCTCAGGAGGGGAAAGAGGAACGGGCCTTCTTAAAATGTTGACACTGAAATGATAATGACTTTATACTTTAAAACTAATATTTAACTTCATTTGAACTGGCTTAACCATGAAAATAACCACTGATCTGTGTCCACTTACATTTGGCCATAAATGTTTGTCACCAAAACAAGTAATTACATTTCTGACAAGGTGCACATATCAATCCTTTCCTTCAACCAGGATAGGTGAAACTGAATCAAATGAATTAAATTGTTGATAGGAGCTAAAATTAGGAGTTATAGAGATACAGTTCCTGACTGTGTTGTTGGTTGTTATCTGGTGTGGTGTATGAGTGCAGGGATTATGAGACTTGTTTTGACCTTGCATGCTCTTTTACTGTGTTTACTAGCTTGCCTTTTGGGACAATGGGCTGAAATGAGTTGAATTCACTTCCTCCTCAAATGAATTGCCTCCATTTTGTTGAATTTCTTTTACCCCTAAGAATTGTATATCAGAGTACAATTTTACAACAGAACAATAATTATTACTCTCTGACCTTTGAATTACTCAGTTTGCTTGTGTTATTTCCCCAGTGCCTTGTCACATTCACTTTTTATTGTGATCATACTTGTATGTGTGCAGTCACCCTGGTCCTCTGTTTCCCTTGACGTCACTGTCACTGTGCGAACTTGTCTACAACCTGTTACCCAACGAACACTGGGGAAATCTAAAGCTGTCTGTGGGGCCTCTGCGAAAGTCGAGAAAATAAATGTTGAAGTGTGAGGATGTGGATGAGTAACTGGGTGAAAGGAGATGAGGCAAAGTGCTGGACAGTCGGGGAAAAGAAGAATCTGTTTCTTTCACCTCCTTAATTGAAGAACTGTCAGTGTATGTATCCATGTGTGCCTGTGGGACCACTAGGAAGCATTGCGTGTCTCCAACAAGTCCCGCCATGTAGCGAGGCCGCTCGCTAGAGTCTCCATGGCAATGGCAGAGTGAGGAGGAAGAGCGGGGAGGCTTGTGAGGACCCATGTGGAGATCTCCATTGATCTGGACGAGACTGTAGCTGAAGAGGATGATTCACTCACTCAACAAAGCAAACAAGAACACAGAGTGGTGAGAGAATATAAGGACAGTTCAGAGCGAGGAGCTTTTTAAAGATAGCCTTGTTGAATTCATCCTTTTAAATCACACATTTGTCAGCGAGGGCCTGACTAAGATATAGCCTGATAATCAGATTGAAGGGCCATTTTGTTAACACTTCATCAGTCACTCATTGCTCTCTTGTCAGCCATTTTCTGTGCAGTGTGGATTTCATTGCTTGAATCCACTGATATAATATCTGTCCACTAGTAAGACAAACTGCTGGTAAGCAATAAGAAGTATTGCACTACAATATGTATTAACAAATGAAAATAAAGGCCAAGGCCAAATCAAAGATCCCCAGGAGTTTTCTCCAATGAATCTATTGTTGTATTGCATCAGGATTCTGTGTACAGGATGTTACTGCTGTTGTAACATGGACACATACTAAAGACTCAGAGGCTTCACCACAGGACAACTAGTTGAGGCAGTCAACATGTTTTATGAAGGTTGCCTTTATTTAGCAGAGTAACAGTCTGGCTAATGTTCGAAAACTACTTTGCAAAGTTAGCTAGTCACTCAGTTGCCTGTTATATCCAGTTTTAGCCTTTTATTATTTAGTTATTAACCCTTTTATTGCTTGTAAACAGTGACACATGTAAGCATGCACATGCAGTATAACAATGAAGGTAATGATGGAGTGCAGTAGCTTGTCAAGCTTTGCAAAGGCATTAACCACTAAAGCTCTTGACTGCTACTAAACAAATTTACTTTGACAAATAGTGACTGACTTCTAGATCCCTGTGCTATTAGTGAGTGGGTAGAAGATATTAGAATGTGGCCCAATATTCAGTGGCCAGATACATACCTGTATGTGGTGGAGAAACCTAGCACTTATGTCAGCAAGAAATTACAAGCATACAAGTAACTAAATCACTATGTCTTTGGTCTTTCGTCATGTTCAGAACGTCATATACCATGACAAAGACGTAGACTTTCTTGTGTCTTATATCAAAATTCCTTCTTAAACAAGACAAGGACACTATGTATGAGGACCACCATGTATGAGGCTTGGATTATAATAAACAAACCACAAAACTACATCCAAACAGGAAATTGTACCTGCATGGCAATGTAAGTATTAGTTTGTGTTGTTGCCTTTCGAGCTAGCTGATTCAGAGCTTGATGTAGTAGTCAATGCATTTAATTACTTGCAGCCATAGATGCTGCTGGTTGCTTTGAAATGGTCCTTATACTGTCAGAATTCTGTAGAATTTGAGTCTGCTCTTGAAATATCGATTCTGACAACTGCACACGCAACAACCAGACAATCTGACCAACAGTAGCAGTAACATTTTTAACAGTTTAATTCAATGTTTAATGCTTGCTAGCTGTTTGGATGGCAGGGGCAAGATGCCACTTTCATGTTCTTTGTTAATATGTGCATACTTTTAATGGTGTCAGCAGTAAAAGGTTTTATAGGGACAGGTGTAACTGCAACCAACATATCAGGCTACCATAAAGTCATACTCCATCCAAAGGATGCAGGGCAACAATATTGTCTTATTTCAACAGTTGCGCCACCAAGGGGAGGCAACTACACGAGCTAAAATATCTGGAACCCAACGTTATTGTGTTTAAGAAGCTGTGGCATGTTAATTTTTTAAGTTAAGGTAGTGGTATCTTGTGCAACTAGACAGCCTAAGGCATCCATGGATGTGAATCATGTCAGCAAAGCTTGTCAGGATGAGGATCATATCTTGCTCCAAAGGTAGGCTAAATTTTGGCAAGGAAACAACTGGCATGGCCATTTTCAAAGGGGTCCGTTGACCTCACGCCTCAAGATATCTGAATGAAAATGGACTCTATGGGTACCCATGAGTCTCCCCTAAACTTGAAAACGCTTGCTTGCAGTAAATAGATTATGTCTTACAATCAATGTAGTCCTTCACATTTAAGCTGCATGTTTGTCTTTCTAAGGGAAAGGACAACAAACCTAATTGCAGAACGATGAATCACCTAACACATACAGATACATAACACATTAAAACAGGATTGTTGAGGAACTCAAAACGTTAACTGTATCAGTATTAAGCTATGCAAATCAGATAATTAGTAATATTAACTGTAAAATAAGACACCAAAGTATATCAGTGTTGCTGATAACTCCATATTGACATAGTTTTCAATGAGCCTATACTTCAGCAGCACAATTGATTTGCTGATATTCAGTTACAGCTTTTGGTTTGGTGTCCCATCTAGCCACCCATATGGGGGCACCAAAAAGGCTGTAAAGTTTAAGAAAGATTTATTTGAGAAAAATGAACAAACAAGAATGCTCTGGCATATTTTGGGGTGGTTTCTAAAGCAGGGCATGTCAGAAGAAAATTTGGGTGCTCTAGATTTATGTCTCACAGAGATAGTCAGTTATGCAGGTAATTTATTCACCTTATCACTGAAAGGAATAGATTAGGAAAGAAATGAATTCCAAGTGGCTAAAGCCGATGTGTAATACATCTTGTGTCACTGCGACCAGTTTGTCTGCAGTACATATAAGACTGACATAAGGCTAAAATCAATACCAGGGTAACTGAAAAGAAGAAACAATTTATACATTTTTATAATCAGGGATAAAATAGAAATTGGGTGGAACAGAGGAAGATGGAGACAGAGACAAAGGGGTGAAGAGAAATAATGAATCTTGCTGCCTGGCCTTTAATGTCTCAGATCCTGTTCTTGCAGTGTGTAAGGTGTCCGTGTGGTAAATGTTCTCTCCCAGACCTTCATAAATCATGCTGTGTTATGAGAAGCCCCAGCCGTCTTTTTTCATTCTCTCCCTCTGACTCTCCATCCCTCCTCCTCCAGCTTCTCCACAGCCCTGCTTTCAGGTAGAAATTCTGTTGCCATGGAGATTTCAATTGCTGTTATTGCTACAGCATGATGAGGAGGACCTGCTGGCAGAGAGGGAGAGATGCGTTATATTTAAATTCCACAACATTCACAGTGGCCATCTCTGCCAGCATCTATATCCCTGACAGCATGGCTATCCCTCCCTCTGTCAATTCACTCCTAATGTACAGCATTACAAATCAGATATGAAGAATATGGGATGTATGGGAGCAGAATCGATTTGCCTACATAATTAATGTAGCTGTTGGATGACGGGGTGGATTTAAAGTAGAACAAAAATAGATTTAAAAAATTTTGGTTGGCTGTTTCGCAGTTTGAGCAGATCAATGATCACATTTTTTACATAGCTGCTGGAAAAAACAACTGTTAAGCTGTGGTGCATTTGTAGGGATGGCAATGTTGGTGGGCCTGCTACTTTGGTCCAAATTGAGATGTCAGAGAAAGTAGATGGATTTCAATAACATTTGGTACAGACATTCAGGGTCCCTAGAGGATGAATCCCAAAGACTTTAGTGACCCAGTGACGTTTCCTCTTGTTCCACCAGGAGGTTAATCTTTTTGTCTTTTTGTAAAAAGTTTCAAAGACCACTGGATTAAGGTTCATTGCCGCAATGCGGAAATGCGGGACGGTTTTGCGGAATATTCGCGCAACGCTTTTCCGTGTTTAAACCATACGCATAGGCACGGTACGGACGCAGTGCGGAATTTCGCGTTGTTTTGTTCCAAGTCGGCACAGTATGAACGGGTGTGGGTGAACATGGACAAGAGTAGCAGCAGCAGCAGCGAGCTAGCAAGCTAACGTTTAACAAGCGTCAACATCAACTTTCTTTAGCACTTACCACTCTCACCGCAGCCACCAAGCTGGACAATGGACTGCCAGACGTTGTCCTTTAATTTATTGCTCATAAAATCTTTATAAAATCTTTTATCAAAAAGGACAGGGTGCTGTGAAACAAGTTTTATCAACTTTTCTCCCATACTGTCCTGCCTGACTGGATTTTGGACTCTCCCAGGTTTGTGCGACGTCACTATAAACAAACAATTTCATTGGCCCAGCTGTGTAGTTCCGCCAGCGATTCTGCGGGGGTCAAAGTCTGGGCGGAATCTTTTTTCAGCACATGTATGCAAACTTCCATAAGAACCCATGAAATCAGCTTTTATATTTTTCCGCGAGAATAATCCGCACGGATATTCGCCCTCAATGAGAATGGACTTTTACCATGAAATGTGGCGAAGATATCCACAATATCCAAAAGATAAATTCTGTAGATCAAATCACAATGTTTATTTAGAATAACTTCCAGCTAAAAACCCCTAACATCACGTAAATAGAATTAAAAAGCGCTAAGCAAATTCTGCTTCAATTGGTTAGATTTCAGCCACCTAAAAAAAGGCCCATCTAAAAAAGTCAATATCACTTGTAGTGTATGCTATATTTAGAATATTTTCACCACTTTACCTTGCCATTAGACAGCCTTTTCTGACCAGGAGGTGGAGCCATTGTTTCAAAGCCCCCACTGACAAGAACAGTAATTTTACCAAGCAGCACACAGGAGTTGCTGTTCTGCCATTGCCTCGATTGGTAAGTGTGTAAGGTGAAGTGGAAGGAAAATGTCAAATATAGCGTACACTTACACTGATTGATTGTTTTGGTGGGTCTTTCAGGTGGCCCCTGTCCATAGCATTGCTTAGCTTCTGTGCCGGTAAATTTGGTTTATCAAAGACACCAGCAGAGAATTATAGTACATAAAATAAACACAGAAGAAGCAACAGATAGATCCAACTACCTTGACAACAGAAATAAATTAGTTTGTTTATTTAACATATCTCTGCAATTAAAATTGAATTGCCAGTTGTCTACCGGGAAGTGATAGCATAATGTTACATTGATTTGGTCTGTTTGGTGACCCCCTTTGGTCAAATTTGACTTTGTCCGATACTTAGCAAATGGCATAATAAACTAAGCTGATGATGAACTGTAGTCTTGATTGAGACTGCTTTGTGATTTGAATGCAACTGAACTTCACTGCAAAACAGACAGATATGGGGTTTATGATCCTGTTTTCTGTATGCTTTACATTCAAACTTAAAATGTACAACCCAATGCTGCCTTTCTCTCAAACATGTTTGTGGAGGTTAAATGTTTTGGCCATGCAGAAAGGGCAATTAAAACATGTAGTGTGAGTTACTGCACAGATTAATGAAAACCTACAGTGTCTGACCAGCTTAAAGGAAACAAATTAAATTGAGCTTGAAATAGCTGAGCTGAAGACAAAGAGTGGAAGAAGAGTTTAGATCTATGAATAGCACTCGTGTGCATTTTTGCTGCAGGAAATTGAATTATTTTGCATTTTTCAGCCTTTGGGTAGCCGTGTTATAATATGATAAGCTACTAAATACCTCCCTAAAGATGTAAATCTGCCAGCATGTCCTACGGCGGGGTTACAGGCTTCAGGACACGGAGACTGTGTTGATTTAAGTTTCTCTGTTGATATAACACTGACTGTTGATTTAGAGGGTTTGGTTTGCAGCTCACAAGCGCCGCATGTCAATCAATCAGGCACTCAAGGTGTTTTTTTCTCCTTTCAGCTCTGCTGTTGAAATATCTGTGAACTATGGATCTGTGCAGAGGTACCAGGTCAATAGCTTGCAGTTGAGGCAACCCTTGAGATTGATCCAAATCTCAATAGCTCAGGCTCTCTAATTCCACTGTCAGCATGATTATGAATTGTAAATGGATTTATTTTCTTGTGCAAATTGGAGCTCCGCCCCTCTGCACTTCATGCTTTGATGGATTGAGTTTGAGGGTTTTTTGTCATTCTCAGTTCTGTGTGCTTGACAGGTGTTCTCGTCCCAATGTTCTCAATGCATTGAGGCTGTTTTCTTTCTCTTAACTCTTTCTTTCCTTTCAGGCAGCTCACAACCCCCCGTTCTTCACATCCTCGCCCACCAACCCCCCATTCCCACCCCAACATCCCCAATTACCCCCCAGCTTCCAGCAGCACTTCACATCCCCTTGCATTGAAATGGGCCAGTTGCTATGGCAACCCCATACAGCAGCATATTATTCCACTGTCAGAATTCAAAAGAGGATCAATTAGTGATGATGTCACTGCGTCAAGCGAACCACTCAAATCCTGATCACGATTCCCTCAGAGTGGCCGAAGTGTGTATGTGTGTGTGTGTGTGTGTGTGTGTGTGTGTGTGTTAGTACATACATGTGTGTGTGCTATTTCTGAGACATGTAGTGATCTGAGAATGAAGGAAAGTGAAAAAAGGATTTGTTCTCCTCTCTGCAGCTCGGGGTGGAAGATGAAGGCAGACTTGAGGTGCCTGAGTCACCACTACACACTGTGTGGGAGGGCTGGATGATGGCAGGATGGGGAATACAAGTAGAATGAAATACACTGACTTTCAGCACGAGGGTTAGATGGAAAAGAGAAATCAGATACGTGCTAGATTTTTGGTGCTGGAGAAGATCTTCTTAGGAAAATTGGATGTCAACAAAAGAAGTTTCAACTGATGCACTTTGTGACATTTCTTCTCGAGCCAAATGTGCTGCACATCAAATATAGACTACACTCTGCCATTTTTTCTTACAGTGCAGATGGCTATAATAGCACACCTCCTACTTTAATAACCCTGCTGCAACTGTGCCACCTCTTTCCTTCCGTCTTCTAGCAGAACACAGGGCACTGAGAATACATGCTTTTACAAAGAAGAAAATGAATATTTTTTTCCCAGAGAGAAGTAACTAATCTGTACCCTGTACCACTGACCACTGAGTTATTATAATTGCATTTTTTATTTCCAGTGGGATCTGGTGGATGTGTGTTTAGTTTCTCTTCCCAAAGGATTGACATTTCTGCTTGTTTTTCATTCTCCTGCAGATAAACAGAGTTTTACATCAATCACAGAGAGCAAGTGAGTAAGATAGAGAGAATATATTTTTAGAGCCAGTCTTCTAAAGGCCTCCTCTTCCTCCCCCTCCTCCTCTGTTCAGGCATTATCACAACTGTTAATAGTATAATGTATTTCTTCAGACTGCATTGTGCATTGGTTGTGATGTACAAACGTGATAAATTAAAGCAAAAAGGAGCATTTAGTGTTATGCCGCAGTTGGGTGTTCTTCACAGTTACATGTCAGTAGATTTTCCACAGATCTCTATTGGAGGAGTGGACACCGTATCTCTAATCTTTCCTCATTTGGTGTTTTGGTGATGGTGGTGGGGAGCACTGTGCAAAGAGTGTTGTAAGCTTAAAAAAACTAGGTTGCACAACATGTTAAAGGCAAAATGCTTTTTCCGAAATAGCCAAACTCAAAGGCGAAGCGAAAAGCATGCCATGATAGCCGCCTCCTGGCTGCATCCCACTGCCTCCTTGATCCCTCTCCAAGAGCTGGAGCGTGCACTGTTTATTGTTGCGACACAGTAAAGTATACAAATGGGGATAATGGTGCACACTTTCAGACAGTCTGTCCTCAAAGGAATTCATGTTGTTATGTGGTAAGAATAAAAAAGAGAGCTTGAGAGAGAAGTTTAAACTCAGTTCACTGTCACATCTCTTCACACCTGGCCATCACATCACTGCTTCAAAGCTGGCGTAGGCAGAAATTTAGAAAAGGGAAAAAAAAAACTGCAGAATTTGAATACACACCCTCCTCCTGCAGCTCTTCCCTCTCTGACATAAGTAACTTCATACACAAACCCAGTGTTTACCATACATTAGTTTATAGTGGCGCACAGCACATTTGCTTAGCCCCTCCTTGCCCTGTTCTCCTTCTCTGTTTATCAGACCACAAAGGAGACAAGGATTAGCTAGCTAGCCACACTGCAGTCCCTCTGTCTCCCTCCCCACCACTGTGAACTGCTTTGCTGGGAGGAGAGCAGGCTGCAGCTCAGTAGACGGACCTTCAGTTCGCGGTTGTAGTGGCTTGAATTTGGTCGGTGTAAACCGCCCAGTTCTGGGTGTCACAGCGGGCTGGTGGCTAGTGGCAGTGTGGGGTCTAAGACTTAGAAGTTCGGCATTTTGGCTGTTGCCTTCGTATTTGGGTGAGAGACTGGAGCTGTGGTAGCCCTGCCCTTAAATGGGTGTATCTTTGGGACTTGATAAAATGTAGTAGTTGTCACAGTTGTCATGAATGTTGACATTAACTATATAGAACAAATAACGTTTTTTGTACCAGGCTGTAAACATGTTTATTTCTGCTGTAAAGTTGGACATTTTAACATGGGGGTCTATGGGGATTGACTCTGTTTTGGAGCCAGCCTCAAGTGGACGTTCAAGGAACTGCAGTTTTTGGCATCTCACATTGGCCTCATATTTCAGCCTCGATAGTTGCCGCTTGGGTCTAATGAAGCTCTAGCTAACGTTAACAAAATCAATGAGAACATTAAGCTGCAGCTATGAGCCTTGGATTCTGGTTAGCAGAAGGCTAAACTATTAGCAACAATTTTTCTCCAACTCTGAAGCACTTTACAAATATTGACACGCCTTTTACTCTGTTTATTGTCAGACTCTTTTAGATACGTCTGTTTTCCTTTTTTGGGTTGCTTTCCAGTGTAGACAGTTGTTGCCAGTGCTGGAATAGCAACTTTTTCCGCAGGACTGAATCAGGCTCTTACTGAAGGGATGCATACAAGCATCTGCATTTGTAGAGCAGCCAATAGGAACCCCCTCCCTCTGAAATGACCTGTGATTGGCCAGTCTCCTGTCACAGGCTAGATTTTCTAAATGCTGAAAACAGAGCCAAGAGGAGGCGCAGAAGACTAGTTTTCTCTCAGACTACTTGAATTATGATATGCTCAAAGTTCATTATGGGATTTTTACCCAGTGTTGCAAAAAGTAAAGGGTTTGTTTGTTTTACAAAGTTACATCAATTGTTGGATGCCTCCATTTGCCCTCCCAAAAAAGGGGTCAGTTGCCATCAGATGATTCTCCGGGCACTTTGTTTTAAGTATAGTGAGGCCTTGAAGGCCCCTGCAAACTGTGTGATAACATTTATCTGGATCATTTCAAGGAGAGGAATAAAATCTTGTTTTCAGACTTGTGAGTCCATTATAAATTTTAAGGCATTCACATAGTACCATGACTGGCTGGTGAATTGTAGAGCTACTATTTACCAAAGTCAACACGTGTTGTCATCCATCTGCTGCACTCCACAAATTTCACAACTTTCTGAAACTGACAATCACGCCCACTTCACACAGCCATTGGCCAGCTGTGCGGAGGCGTGGAACTACATAGGGTTTGAACTTCTCTCTCAAGCTCCCTTTTTTAAAATTCTTTACACAACTGTCTCTTTTCGTATTTGCAACTGAATGCAACACAATTAACACCTTTCAGATAAGACTGTCACTGTGCCTTTATTATCACCATTTGTACAATTTATCACATTTTACCCCTTTCTTTGACAGCAGACTTTTCACCCAACCCAGGCTCTGTCAAGGTTTGCCGAATCCTGCACAGATGTCAGAGAGGACTGGATTAAATATATTGATTTTGATGTTATTTATGAGCACAGAAGCCCACCTTACTATCACACTGTCATATTTTTTTTTATTCTTGTGAGTGAATAAAATGATGATGGTCGCTGTCCGTGGTCCTGATCTCTGTTCTGAATCTGGTGACCTGTTAAAATGACCTTAGGGCCACGCACGCACACGCACACACACACACACACACACACACACACACACACACACACACACTGCATGTTTCTCCACATACCATTCATATCATCTTCTGTGTTGAATCTGCTGTGACCGGATTATTTAACATAACCCGTTTATGTCTCACTTCTATCATACAAAATTAGATTTGTGCTTCCTCGCGCGCATGTGTGTGTGAATGTTTGTGTGTTTCAGAGGGAGAGAGAGAGAAGGAGAGAGAGAGAGAGAGAGAGAGAGAGAGAGAATGGAGCCTAGTTGAAATGCGCGGTGCCTTCTTCTGTGGAGGGCGAAGCGAGCAGCCATCCGCAGGGCAGCAGAATTGCTCGAAATATCTCCAGTGATCATTCAACCCTCAGCGAGGAAAGGTGAATTCATCCCTCGATCTTCCTGCCAAAGAAACACGTCACATCGTTGTCCTGGTAAGAAGTCCGCAACATTTTATCCAAACTGCCGTTTGGGTGGAAGTTGTGTTGCCTGGAGCCACCGGGGAGTCTTGTACCTTCGCAGCCCCGTTTGAGTTGATTTGTCCCCTGCGGAGTGCGCAGCCTTTCATCGGCCCGGAGGATCCACAGAGCAGGAGAGTTACATTTGGAGAAGACCGATACAATGGTAAGATTCTGCAAAAATGTATGAATTAGAATTGTGTTATCTTGAATCAAACATCACGTTTCAGCCCTGAACGTGTCTTGAAGGATGTCTGGGAGGAGGATGGGAGCTTGCCGGGATCTTGCGGCATGTGTCGGCCGGGCTCAGTGAGGAGGGTCCTTCCCTTCAGCGACTCCTCACAGCGCGCAGTTTGCAATAATACTGCAAACCCACAAGCATCGAGGATGAGACATGTATTGTATGGGAACATTATAGAAAAACAGCCCATTGATACCCACAACATGCTCTGTAACATACTGATAAGCAGGTAGCCTACGTATCTGTCCATATGCATGAGGAGGCTCAGCCTTCCTTAAGTCTGTTTTGGCGGTTACTAGAATATGATGAAGAGTAAAGAAGGCGCACAAATTATATTAAAGTCAATGCATCATGCTTTTATTGAGACACCAATTTAATTTATGTCTATGTGCCATTTATCATAACAATAATACATGCATTAACAGCACTTAATCCACACACGGGAGGCCTGTAACATCATAGCTTTTGCAGGAAATCAACCGTGCAGCAATAATGTCGACATCACACCTTTGTTTCATGCATTCAAGGATATGGTATTTGGGCTCCTGCAAGATCTATGAAATACAGACCTTCGGGTGAAAGCTGTGAGTGACCTTGTGATGCATCCTACTGTCACCGAATCACAGTTGGTGCTTTCTCTTGTCTGCTGCTTGTGTTTGGACGGTTTAGAGGTTTTAAAGAGCCGTGAAAAGCCTTCCGATCTCAGCCAACCTTATTCTTTCTTTATCTGCCCTGTTGGACAGAAATGGGCTCCTCTCACTACTTAATGTTTAATGTTCATGTCTGGCCAAAAACAAAACGTGTAAAGGTGTGTGTTTACCTATTGCTGCATGTTTTTTTTGGTAGCCCATATCTCTTGTTTGATTGCTGCAGATTGATTGATAAAAACCAGGCTCATGTTGAGCTATTTGTTTACATTTCTGAATGCTCAGCTGCAGCCTCATTCATAAAGAGTGATGAATGAGTGGCACATCCGCCCTGAATCCTGATTCAAGGCCAAACAGGTGCTATATGTGCAGTTTTGTAAAAGACCAGTGATGAGATCAGTGCTTCCGCTGAACATCTGTGAGAACATGTTTGAATATCTGAGCGGGTTTATCCTAAAAGTCAACTCTGTGTTTGCAGTTTTTTGTTTAAATTTACAGTTCACATCTGGCTCAACAAACCGCAGAACCCTGTTTAGACTTGCTTGACTTATGGGAGAGAAACACGTCCACAATGCTGCATTATGATGTTGCTGCTCTGACAAAACATTTGCAGCATAAGTGTACAAGTATCAGGGAGAAGCTTTTCTTGTCTCTCGGATCTCTGTGATGCTGACATTTAAATGGCCCAATTAGCCTTGTTGTGTTGGCTGGCCTGAGCAGCAGAGGAGGGAGAAAGTGAGGGAGGAAAGAACATTAGGCGTTGGGCCCAGTCTCAGCACGGCAACCTTGTAACACACCCAGTATCACGCATGAGCTGAGTGTCATTTAGCCACATCAGAGATACAGTTATGGATGCTGATGCAAAAAAAAATCAGCACATTATAATGAGTAATGCTGGATTTTATTCCATATGTTTACTTATGGGTTGGGTGCATCATTTTACACACATTTTCCCAAAATTCATATTTAGTATTTTTGGAATATTTGTAATCTCCTTCTCATAGCCAATGAAAAACACCTTAAGGTGAAAATTTTGTTTCATACAATATGGATTTTTTTTCTATATCATACCATAGCATCATATAACATAAAATATTATAACACTGAATCCCCAAGTTAATTGCTGAGATCTGGGCATGTGGTGACATCACTACAAAGAGGTCCAAGCAGAAGAAGCAAGAAACATTAGCAGCCAGATGATCCAAAAATTCAGAATTAAAGTATTTTTCTATTGCTTACTGTGCATGCAATCACATCTCACATTTTCGGTTGTGGCATTATTGTTTGCATAGAAACATTAATATAATAAGCCTACCCTCCTTTACTGCTTAAGTAAACACCAACTGTCTCTTGGCACAGATGGGCCTATCATAATGCGTGGAAATGTCTGTGTCTCCTAAAACATAAAGTCAGGTTACGCATGTTTGGAGTGACGAATATAATATTTTGGGGTTTGTATAGACTTGTAGTGTTGTGGGACATCACAGTGCTTCATGGAGGTGACCTTTCAATTTGTCTTCAATCTCTTTGCTCATTTCTGTCATAACAAGAAAAACACAGGTGTCATTTTTTAACATTAATAATGACTGCATTGTATTTAGATTTGACTATGACCTCTTTTCACTGAATTACTTGGTGCCGGGCCATAGTGTGTTATTTATGTGCTGGCACCACAGACACAATGACAATAAAGTTAATTAGGATCCCTTGTCATGATGGACACATTAATTCCCTGGTCAAAAAACTGTTGTGACTCCATAGGTAGTATAAAGAGCAAAGATGAAGGAGATCCACATGGTGCACGAGCAAACAAACAAACACAGGACTTTCACCCAGGAGACTGCTGTTCATGTCCATGGTGAAACCAAAAGTCCAGGTAGTACTATTTTGACTTTACATGCTTGCATACTTTACGTACTTAGTGACAATACATGAAGAATTTACGTTTTCTTACATGACAGTTTAACGTACATGATGTTTTTAACAAGTGTTCTTATTTTAAAATTAAAGTGTGTAGGATTTTGTGTTAGCTAGCCGTGAGGTAACTGAAACTTCTCCCATGTACCAAGTGAGTAGGAAAACTATAGTGACAAATGTGAAAACATGAAAATGTGATTGACCCTATATAGAACCACTTTGTGGTTTGTTCACTCTGGTCTACTGTAGAAACAACATGAAAGAGAAACGACTCGCACAATTCTTACTTTCAGGTGATTATACACTTATAAAAACATAGCTATGAATATTATATTCCATTTCTGCCAATAGATGCACATCCTAGACACTGGACCTTTAACTGAAACCATTATCTTTTAACAAACCTGACCAGGTACTATTATTATTATAATTATTTAGAAATGTAACAGACTAGTTTTGGTGCCTAAACTGAACCAATCATGCAAACATTACAGCACAAAATTTTAACACATTACGTACCACCACCATGTAATACAGAGTAAGGAGGTCAAGGTCATTTTATACTATATCTGTGAGATCATCATTTCCCTCCACTAATAATGCATTCATCCTTTCTTTCCCTTTGCACCTCAGTGGGCCAGGACTGTCAGTGCTGCCAATAGCCATCATGTGCACCTGCACCAGTTTTATAAAAATAGGGCGCTGTGACTGTCAGATGAATGTAACAGAAACCTAGTAACCTGTATGTTACTATGGAACTTCAGTTATCAGTAACGACAAAGCTAACCTTTTAAAAATAATGCTTTCTTTCTTGTCACCGACCTGACCAGACATGTTGATGGGAGGTCAAAGTTTTATCCACATCCAGAGCAACAGTAAAGCTGGTCAGTGCGGTTGCTAAGTGGCAATGGACAGGATCATGGCCTGGTGTAGCAGAAATGAGCTCTACCGGGGAAAAGGGCATTTTTCATCAGGTGTCTCTTGCTAAATGTTTAAACCGAAACAAAAGGACATGTTTTTGCATATATTAACATTACAATCCAGCTTTCTATATAGAGTCATGAAAAGTTAACCATGTTACACTTGATCTTTGACTTGTAGCCCACAGCAGTCTGGATCCACAGCAGTTAGTTGGCTCTAAAGAGATCATTCGGTCAGTTGGTGCTGGTGTTTAGCAGCGTGGTGCAGCCATGCAGGAGACAACACTGTCTCATTGCTCACTGGGTCATGTTGGGTACCAGAGCAGTCACAGGACTGAGACTGAGGCATCTTTAGCTACACAGCTCTGTCACAACAACCTGCTTCTGCTCCTTTTCTGTGTCATACCTGCTCTGCACGTGATACAGGCTCCTCTGTCCAACACTCTACTAATGCCTGTTTTTGTCACCATGCATTAGTAAACTGCAGCACCAAAAGAAGTACTTTCCTAAAAACACAAATACCATGCAGAGTTAAAGTCCTACATTTAAATTTACACTTGAATCTGCATAAGTCAATATTTGGCCATTATGTGCAAAAAACTTCAAAAAGAAAGAAAACTGAAAGAAACACAAACACCACTTGCCTGCCTGCTTATTTGTTGACATGTTAGCAAACAGTTGTCTACCTCTGCATCAAGAGAACAACATTATTATCCCACTGAAGTGTTTGTGTCCCCTTGATGAAAATAAATCAAGTTTTCACAACTGTCTAGATTCGATATGTTGGACTTTCTTCTCCAACTTTATCGGTCTGCCACCTGCCATGTGGTATGTGATGTACAGTCATTTTGTGAGAGCACAGCTATTACAAATGGGCATCAACAGGGTGGATGGGAGTGGGTCAAACTCAACCATACAGCAAATAGCAAAATATATGACTGAATGACCAATAGATAACATACTGAATGTTAATATCAAAGGCAGGTAAAACAAAACAAGTGTTAGCATTAGAATATATTCAAAGTAAAACTGTAAAACTTACTGTGTCCAGTTTTGGAGATTTCTGATCAGTCAAATAAAGGAATGAAGGACAGAAGGAATAACATGAGGAAGCCACAATAAAAGGAAGGGGAGTTGGAAGGAAACAACAGGACAGAAACAAGGAGAGGAAGAAGAGTGAAAGGAAGATAGAAATAAGGGAAAATATTCAGGAAAGAAGAAAGAAAAAAACAATCATGAGAAAAAATTTATTGACGTTAAAGCAAGAAATCTTGCAAAATGGAAATACTGAAGTGACGGTTTTACCATGTTCAAATTTCCAAGGCCACTCAGCCTGTTAGTAAGACTTTCATTAAAGCTTGCTTATGAGATTAAATCCAACATTCTCACAAAGTATGAAAACATTGACTTAAGGTTTATTTAAAGGTTTGTAGGTCACAATATCAGGGCAGGTGCATCTCATTGAGAGCAAAGTTACTTCTTAACCTGCTCCATTTCTGACTTCATGTTCTATCCTGTAGCGACATGGTGAAATGGTTTTGTTCCAAATCTTGTAAACTTCTATTCATAATGAGCGCCACTAAGCCCCATCAGAATGGTTCACACCCTGAGGCCTATCTTTGGTTAGGTCTGTTGGCAACAAAAGCACTTTGGTTAAAGGGACAGTTCACCCCAAATCCAAAATACATATTTGTTCTTATTTGTAGTGCTATTTATCAATCTTGATATTTTTAGTGTCTGTTACAGAATGTTGGAGATATCAGCCGTAGAGATGTCTGTCTTCCCTCCTATGTAATGGAACTATATGACAAAAGATTTGTCAACATTTGTCTCTTTCCAGAGATCATGACCTGGTTACTCAAGATAATTCACAGTCCTTGTCATAAGCTGTTTAATGTAGAAACCTTTTTTGTGTGCTTTGAGCACCCCAAGGCTGAGTGCCATCTAGTTCTATTATATTGGAGAGAAGGCAGACATCTCTACAGCTGATATCTCCAACACTCTGCAACTCACACTAAAATATCTAGATTGATAAATAGCACTAAAGGTAAAAAGCAAAAAATGTATATTTGATTTTTGGGTAAACTGTCTCCTTAAGGTTAGGGAAAAAAAATCATAATTTTGGCCAATGTTTCATAAAGAAAGCTTAAATCACTACTTGCTTTTTCACCATTAAACCAACAACCATGATCTTTATCATGGTTGATCTTTAGTTATTGCCCAACCATAACTCTAAAAAGTTTGTCTTTATGCTTCCATAGCTACGAACTGATACTGTTGGACAACAACATATATTTGTTGCCACTAAATGTTTAGCAGGTATTAAGATTCAACATTTTGTGACTTGGTAGATACATTACTTTTTTTTGTTAAAGAGATTTTTAGGGCATTTTTGCCTTCAATTGACAGGACATTCAAGTGTGAAAGGGGGAGAGAGAGAGGGAGTGACATGCAGCAAAGGGCCACAGGCTGGAGTCGAACCCGAGCCGAACAGCCCTATACATGGGGCACCTGCTCCACCACTAAGCCACCGACGTCCCTGGCAGATACATTACTTAGCAGTGTTTCCTCGTAATGTTGTAATCAAACTTATTTCCACACAACATAATATCTCTATTAGAACATAATTGCTGCAGCAAATTACTAGTATGGAAAAACTTCCTCTGGGAGACTTGGTTGCCTCAGTAATACTAACCCAACACACACATTTACATCACTGCACTGGATGCCAGTAAACCAATCTCACAGTATATAGTTTAGAATAATCCTAAATGGAATCCTGATTAAGGTTAATTGTCTAATTTTCTAATAATCAAAAATGCATAACGCCATTGTATAAACCCCAATAAAGTTACCAGAACGTCATCAGTCTTCAACATCAGAGGTGTAACAGTTCACTAAATTAAATTTATTTTATGTTAACTCAGTGTATTTACAGTATATATGAAAACCACCATCATGGCATATGATCTCTTTTGACTGTGAACACTGATGGAGCTATAGAAAAAAAAAAAGGATACATCCAAGGCACTCTTCAAAAATATATAAAAGCTTTAATCAAAGGGCTAGTTCATTATGGAACAATAAAAACAGGCTTAAAATCGGCCAACATGTTTCGATCAACACACGGTCTTCATCAGGGCTTAGATGGAGCTATGCCTGAGTGACCGATCTTCTGGGGTGTCTTCTAAGCACCATCTAATATAGAATCATAGTTGTATCAAAACTAACATGATGATTTATTATGGTCTGTCAGAAAAGGGTTTGTGAAGGAATGTTATAACGGGCCTCAATTTCATTAAACATGTTCATAAAGCTTGTGTTTACCACTACAGAGCAGGGTCTCATGTTTGTGGCTGTAAATGTAAATGTTTGCATCAGTTAGGAATGTCTGCCTAAATGTTGTGGGGATAACGTTAGCTTGTCGTTTGTGTTGCTCCTTGTTTTTGTCTAGTTCCACTGACTGGCTGGAGTGAAGTTGACATATCTGCTGTGGTTGGGTAGCCGATGTCACATACTGTTGTTTTTTTTTTTTCAGTTTTTTTTTTTTATCCTTCACCCTCTCACCATTGTCTTCATAATTCACAGGGAAACCAAAGTGGCTCCAAACACCAGACTTGTAGGTTATCAAACGATCGTCTATTATAATGGCGTTACAAACCATCTTGTAACGAGCTAGCTTAGCATAGCTGCCTCCCAGTGTGTCTCACTAGAGTAGAATGTTTGATTTGGGGGATAAGCAGGGCAGACAGCATGTTGCCTGTTTCGTTCTGTGGGCTGCCTTGTTGAGCACAGTAACACTGAGAACATTATAGTAATGTTTTATTTTTTATTTTTCAGGATAGGTCAATGTATCATTTGGTTTGTAATGCATACCTAACAGAAAGCCTCATACCAAACATTTCAACACAGATACATGTATTGTTACGCCCCTAATCAACATGACCAAGAACATCAAACTTTAGCAGATACACTGTGCCTATCAGGCTCTGACACAAGTTCAAGACCATGACTTTGTTACTTGGTTTTATCAAAAGCGTTGGTACCTGAAGACAAAAGGACTCAATTGTAAGACTTGATGCAGAGTGATTTGAGAAAATTTTTTTTACTCAAAGCAGGGTTTGGTATAGGGAAGCAGTCCAAAAATTAGGCCAAATTATCCACAAATGCAAGGCAAAGGTTGAAATGTAGGACATTTAAGAACGATCTGACTAACACTATGAAAACATAGGATATAGCTGGAGCTGTCATTGAAACAGGAAAGAAAAACTGCGGAGGGGAGAGGGGAACACACAAATTAAATGGACAAGGAGAGCAGGGTGATTAGACACAGGTCGGACAAATGAGAATGGGGCAGATAAGGTGGGAGACCACATAAAGCAGGAAGTTAGGGCTGGGCGATATGGCCTAAAAACAGAATCTCTGATTTTTTCACAAGAAATCCAATTCACCCGACCACAACTGCATGTCAATTCTGTCTCTACATGGTCGCACGTTAACAATCCTCATCCTGCCCGGGCCGCATTTTCCTGACCGACAATTATAACCAAGCCCAGCCAGAACCTTCACCACGGCACTTAACACACAGTCTATGGAGCGGAGCCTGTGTTGCGTTCAGGTGTTGTCACGTAAATAACACATTTGAGCACTTAAATAGGCCGTAGCACAACACAGCAGCATGTAATGTCCCTTTCTTGGGAACGGGTTCTTCCCCGCTCAGTGCCATGTTGTTTGTGCGGGGAGCATCGGTGGCAGATGTTAAAGAGAAACTTGATTTTCATTTAAACAAATCAACCGAAACTACAAATTGGAATTAATCGATAAAATCTATTTATCGCCCCGCCCTACAGGAAGTAAAACCAGAAGTGGCAAATAAAGTTAGTATGACTAAATAAAACAGAAAACATGACTGACATAATAAGATAAAACACAAAACCTAGAAAAAAAAATTCCCATGATGACAGAACATGTGAAAACAGAGACAGATTATTAATATAACAAACTGAAAAGTAGTCTGAAATAAAAAGTCTGAAGGCCTCTGGACATAGAGCAGGCTGGATCTGGTATGTGACTGTCTGAGGATAATGTGTGACGTTAGTTTGACTATTCCTTTATTGTTGTTTATTTTCTTTTACTATTCCTTTATTATGATTTATTTCATTTGATTTTTTTAAACTATTCCTTTATTAGTGTCTTTGCCTCAGTCTCGTGACTACGCAACACCCCAGTGAATTGTGGGAGAAAAACGGGACATAATGGGAGCAAGAAACCAGGACAGTTTTCATACTTTCTCTATTTCTTTTCCTCCCACTCTCTCTCTCTCCATCTCTCTGTAATAAGTGTACCTCCCTCTCCCTCCCCCAAATAATGAAGACTAAGTCATGTCTGTGTATATTAATTCCTCCCATAATTCCTTGGGCTAAATATAGAGCCGGAGACATGAGTGACTTACTGTGATATTCGCTGGGAATTAGAC
The DNA here is from genome assembly GCF_041903045.1 of Epinephelus lanceolatus. Lineage (NCBI taxonomy): Eukaryota > Metazoa > Chordata > Actinopteri > Perciformes > Serranidae > Epinephelus > Epinephelus lanceolatus. Next base: position 38,398,762 of record NC_135739.1, read on the forward strand.
AGTCCAGTGCTGGATTAACACATTAGATGATGATTGTTGAAACGGCACATAAAATGATTTCTTCTGTTTTGATCATTTTTCTGAAAAGAGAGGCCGTCAGTGTTGATGTGTAGATGGGAGGCAGAAAGAGAAGAAGAGTTTGGGGTTGAGGGTCTGTTTGTGAGCACAGGGGGATAAGCTGGTGCATGCCTTTATGCTCCAGGCCACAACAGCTGTCAAAGCCTGACTAGAACATCCTGAGGGACAAAATTGCTCCAAGTGTCTCTCCACAAAACAAACGTGAAGGTGGCTCTCTCTTTCTCTTCTCTCTCCCTCCATCTCTTTCTTTCCGTCTCTCTCTAATGATGTGTCTCAACACAGCTTTCAAAGCTTCACTCCTGTCAGTGTGGCAGCGTTATAGGTGAGTGATCATTAAGAAACCCTCGCTTCTCTTTTCCTGCTTATTCCAGAGAGAAATAATTCCTTTTCTCCCGAGAGGAATCGTTTCTCTTAACACATACCCCTCCAACACACATTCTTAAGGAAGCCACTCTTCCTCTTCTTCTCTGAGCCTTTGCTCTTTTTTTTTTCACTTTTCATTTCCTCCTTCGTTTAGCTTCCACCCTCTTGGGTGCAACTTTACACCGAGTATTTACTGGTGCTGTCATAATGCTAAAGTAAAGACCAGTGTGTAAAGTGTGTGTATGTTTAGTTCACAGAGTGAACATGCTTGTGTGTGCATGTGTGTTTCTTTAATTATGTGTGTGCTCCTCAGACGGAGCATCAAACATTACACACACTCAGGCTGACAGTGTTGAACATGAAAGCCACTGAGACTCATTAAGCTACTGATTACAGCTCGGGGAGGAGAGTCCTGAGCAGCTGCTGTACTAGCACACACACACACACACACACACACACACACACACACACTCCCTGAAGTTTTTTAAAAAACATACATACACTTGTGAATCCATCATGTATATCCCCATATATTATTATAGTGTGGACTATGTGGAAAATGATATTGTGTTATGTATTAGGTGTATGATGACTGTTTCCAGTTAGTTGTAACCACACTTGTGGAATATGCTTTATTTCCTCATAGGGTTGTACCCAATGAGAAAGACAATTTTAGCTGTAGATGTCATAAGACAGCAACTTAATCACCGGAATGGCATTGTACATTTCTGCAAACCAGCAGAACTGTTAACAAAGTTTTGTTTTGACAGCACTGTTAATGTGTGGTTAGGTTTCAGCACAAAAAACATATGGTAAGGGTTAAGAAAATATCATGTTTTGGCTAATCTATTTGGTTGCTACTAACACTACTGGACATGTCCCAAACTCTCGCTAAAAAATACCCGTTTTGTCGGTACAATCATGGCTGGAAATGTTCCAACCTGTTATGTAAATACCCACTTTTGTTGGTCTCAAACAGTTACTTGCTGCTGTCTGCTGCCTCCCCACCATCGTGTCACACCATCCACCATACCCTCCTCTCCTGATGAGAAGCTCAGCTCATATAAATGTAATTTAAACTATGTCACTTTAGAAATGTTGATATTCTAGGTACAAATGTAATGTAGCCATGGTTTTCAGAAAACCATGGCAAGACCTTTCAAAGGGAGCAGATCACAATGTTGTGAAGTTTTTGGGGGCTACTTCTCACAGTTGAAGATTTTTGGACACCATACGTGTGTGTGTATTTTCATAACGCTTCTTTAAAGGTGCTGTATGTAATTATGTGGCCAAAACGGTTACTGCACTCAAATTCAAAATACTGCCACGAGTTGTGTCCGCCCCCCCTCCCCTACAGATTCGAGGTTGCTGCTCTGTGCTGAATTGCTGCGCTGTGCTTCGGCGTCTGGCAAAAATGGAAGTCCTGCGTATCTGTTGCGGAGGGCTCCGGAGTGCCGCAGCTGAGACGGAGCAGGAACGCAGCACAGCCGCAGCCAGTGGAAACACACACATTGACTAGAACTGAATCCTATCGACTCCGCTGCCGTGCCGGAGCGCAAACGCAACCAACATGCATCTGGTAGAAACTGGGGGTGATTTGTTTGCCCATGGGCGGCTGCTGTGGCAGGGCTGCGTCGCCGCGTCCTTGATCTTCGGTTTTCCAGCCGGCCATTTGAGCAAGTCCGGCTTCTCTGCTGCTGCTGCCGGGATACAGCTGAGGAGGAGCCGGCTGCTAATGCTATGTACCGGGACACTACTAATGCTGCTTGCTGTGCTGCTAACATTTGTTTCTCAAAAACATCAGTCGGGTCGATGACCCACCTGCACATTGGCTACAATGTATGATCGAAAATGAATAACAGTTGAAAGTATTCAAAATGTCCATCCCCGTCTAGCTATGATGCTAGTTAGCCAACTTTGGCTAAAGCTTACCTGTCAAGGAGAAGAGTAGCCACTTCGACATCTCCTATTTCCTATCTCCTATTTAGACCCTCGCTTTGCCTCGTTTGGGTTTAGTCGCACCGTCAGCCATTGTAGCTCAGTCGTAACTGATGCTGAGACTCTACTGACTGCGTGACTGGTGGACGGCGGTGGGTGGCGCAACAGGCCAAAACACAAATTCAAAACATAAACATAATTTGCAGACCATAATTTTTTTTTAAAATGCAAATATTCTGGCTGTACTATTGTTGTTGGTGAGATCAGTATGTTCTATTAACATTATTCCTTAGTCTCTGTGACATATTAGGATGATCTGACGACTATTTGCTTTAGATTTCTTACATATAGCTCCTTTAAAGGGCCAGTGTGTAAAATGGGTTGAAAACCGTTGGAAACAGTGACATCAGTGGTCAAATTCTAGATTGCAGGGCTCACTCGCTCACCCCTCCCATCGGGTAAATGACGGTGGCCTCGTAGGGACAAAAAGCCTTGCACAAGAGTTTTTCAGGAGTAGGTCTATCTAGCGACGAGGTGAATGTTTATTTAGAAATCTAAACCATGTTACGATATTGTAATGAATCCCTCACAAGCAGGAGACCAGAGGAGCGTTCGGGAAAAAGGCCCATTTATTTGAGCACTCCAGAAATTCCGGTAACACTCCACTCCGTCCCAAACTCTGACTCTTCTGGCGTAACAGACACACTTCATAACTTTACACACATACTCGTTTGCCATGCCGAGTGGGGACCCCCCTCCCCTCTCTTGCGTCTTCTTTTCCTCGCAGATGACGGTTCGGGTTCATTCTCTCCTGTTGCGTGGTAAGTGTGGTCCATTCGCAAACTTTATAACTAAAAAAACTTTTCACTACTCTCTATCGACGAACTACTAACACTCTGCTGTTTCTTCCTCCTTCTTCCTTCCTTCCACTGTCTTCGTTGGTTCATTTATACACGTGAAAAGCATTCTCTGGCTGGCTGGGTTGTCCACTCGGTCTGCCGTACATACATGGCGGCGCAAGATGGCGATCTCTCTAAAGCAAGGCCCTTGCTATACATATATATATATATATACAGTCAGGTCCATAATTATTTGGACAATGATACAGTTGTCGTCATTTTGGCTCTGTACACCACCACAATGGGTTTTAAATGAAACAATGAATACCTGCTTAAAGTGCAGACTCTCAGCTTTCATTTAAGGCTTTTTTCAAAAATGTAGTATGAACCATGTAGGAATTACAACCATTTCTTCACACAGTCCCCCGACTTTAAGGGCTCATAAGTATTTGGACAAACTAACATAATCATCAATTAAACAGTCAGTTTTAATACTTGGTTGCAAATCCTTTACAGTCAATGACTGCCTGAAGTGTTGGACACATAGGCATCATCAGATGCTGGGTTTCTTCCCTGGTGATGCTCTGCCAGCCCTTTACTGTAGCCGTCTGCACTTCCTGCTTGTGTTTTGGGTGTTTTACCCTCAGTTTTGGCTTCAGCAAGAGAAACGCATGCTCAATTGGATTCAGGTCAGATGATATGACTTGGCCATTGCAGAACATTCCACTTCTTTGCCTTAAAAATGTCTTTGGTTGCTTTTGCAATATGCTTCAGGTCAATGTCCATCTGCACTGTGAAGCATCGTCCAATGAGTTTTGAAGCATTTAATTGAATCTGAGCAGATAATGGTGCCCCAAACACTTCAGCTTTCATCCTGCTGCTCTTGTAAGCAAGACAAGACTTCACTAGAATAAATACAGAGGGTTTATCACAAGATGCAAACCATTGGTTAGCCTTAAAAATGGAAGGCCAGATTAGAGTTTGTCAAAAACCATCTAAAAAGCCTGTACAGTTGTGGAACAGCATACTATGGACAGATAAAACAAAAAGATCAACTACCAGAATGATGGGAAGACAAGAGAAGGAAGAAGGGAAGGAACTGCTCATGATCCAAAGCACACCACCTCATCAGTGAAGCATGGTGGAGGTACTGTTATGTCATGGCCATGTATGGCTGCCAGTGGAACTGGTTCTCTTGTATTTATTGATGATGTGACTGCTGACAAGAGCAGCAGGATGAAAGCTGAAGTGTTTGGGGCACCATTATCTGCTCAGATTCAACCAAATGCTTCAAAACTCATTGGACGATGCTTCACAGTGCAGATGGACAATGACCTGAAGCATACTGCAAAAGCAACCAAAAACATTTTTAAGGCAAAGAAGTGGAATGTTCTGCAATGGCCAAGTCATATCATCTGACCTGAATCCAACTGAGCATGCGTTTCTCTTGCTGAAGCCAAAACTGAGGGCAAAACACCCAAAACACAAGCAGGAAGTGCAGACGGCTACAGTAAAGGGCTGGCAGAGCATCACCAGGGAAGAAACCCAGCATCTGATGATGCCTATGGGTCCAACACTTCAGGCAGTCATTGACTGTAAAGGATTTGCAACCAAGTATTAAAACTGACTGTTTAATTGATAATTATGTTAGTTTGTCCAAATACTTATGAGCCCTTAAAGTTGGGGGACTGTGTGAAGAAATGGTTGTCATTCCTACACGGTTCATACTACATTTTTGAAAAAAGCCTTAAATGAAAGCTGAGAGTCTGCACTTTAAGCAGGTATTCATTGTTTCATTTAAAACCCATTGTGGTGGTGTACAGAGCCAAAATGACGACAACTGTATCATTGTCCAAATAATTATGGACCTGACTGTATATAAAAGCATAATTATAAGGCTACGAAAACCAAACGAATTTTATTTTATAGCGATCATACACTTGTATAAACATATTAATGGGAAGAATATTCAGATTCAGATTCAGATTGACAATAAACCATGCCAAATATTACACACTGGCTCTTTAACAAACAAACAAAAAAATCTAGGAACTTACTAGCGGCAATAGAATATGATTAAAAATGAAAGAAGAGTTGGATTTGGATATTATTTGCGATGCAGCCACTTGTATTTATTTATCATTGTGCTTTTCACTCTATAGAAGTTTTGCTGAGCTCTGTTTGTTGTGGTTGTGCCTGATATAATTGTGACTGACTAAACGCAACTTAAGGAATATTCACCACGTGAGCACAATATAAATGAAAATAATACAGGTCTAAATATAGTCTCGCGTGACCAGCCTCCCTTACTTCAGGATGGGAGTCTAAGTTTGAGTCTAAGTCGCTGTAAATCCTTTATTTCTCCAATCTTGTGGACATTGCAGCTCTGTAATACAGCTGAATCAAATGAAACCATATCCATTTTAATCTCTTCTTACGATGCACTGAACACTTCCTTTTCTGTTGTACTACGGACAACAATTCGGGGAACAGCAATTCCGATGAAGCAGGTGTAAGGCAATGCCAATCAGCCGTTGGTCGAGGGAGTACAGAAGTACATGGATTTGGATCCAAACACATCACTGCTGCTGGGAGCCAGCGCTAGTTCTATTACAACTTTCCTATGGGAATGTCCACAGACGACAGAGTCAGCCAGCGTGCTGACATCACCAGCGTCTGTGTAAGAGACTAGTCTAAAGACAGATTTTAACAAAACTGGGCCACATAAGCAAGACCTTTGTTGATATTGTACTGAAGTTGTGTTAGAAGCTCTCCCTTTGATTAAATTACCAAAATCAATTGATGTGCAGCAAGCCTTATACTTGTGGGCCTTAAGAGGTCTGGGCGCCTGGGGCCTTGGATTGGTTAGAAATAAGAGCAAGATTAAGACTATTTTAAAGTGATTTGCTACTTCAGAAAAATAAAATAAAAATGTGGGAGCCAAACAATCACATACTGTATTTGTCATACGCACTTTTTTCTTTTAGCTTATGGCTTAAATAGTACTCCAGTCAGATGCATCTCCTGCATTACTCTGTGTCACTGTGAGCCTGTGAACCATCAACAGGGGATGATGCAGTAAACTGCATGTGAAGGATTTGCACACAGGTGGTCGAGTGCGAGAGACGTTGGAGTTTGGTCACCCTAGCATCAATCTCTGCAAATGCTCCATCTCACATTCACTTCAAGTGAAGCCGGCATCACTGATGACTGGGTTTGAGCATCAAACATCAGTCCTGTGTAATCTTGTTTATTTATTCTTTGGTCAGATAGTTTGTCATTTATTCGTACTGTAGTTTCCCTCTTTTATTCAAAGATAGTTTGTGTATGTGTTTGTTTTTTAAAATATTCCTTAGGCCCGGTGTTCTGCTTCAGTGTGTTCTCTGGTAGAGACACTGATGCACTGTGGACAAACAGATGGAAAAGTGGAAAATGGACTAGTCATGATTCTAGTATTGTGCCATGACCCTTTTGACACTCCTCGTGTACAAACTGCAGTGTTGCTCTTGCAGTCATGCTGCTCAGTGTTTATTTTATCACCCACATTGGACACTGACATCACATCCTGTTTTGAGGCAAAGTGTGTGGCAGTTGGTCCCAATGGAGGGCTAATGTGACTGTGCATTAAGGGTTCGATCATACAGTAAGTGTGTGGGCTATCAGTTCTTCAGGAAAGGGTGTTTGAATTCACAGGAATTATTTAAAAATTACTGCTGATTTTATCATTTGGACGTTTTAGTTTTTCCCACTTGTGTAGCATGATGTTACCATGTAGGATGCAATCTTTCCAAAGAGCCTTGCGTTCCAATTTAATGGAAAGTGCTAGACTACTTTAGCTTTCTGCTTGTTTCTCTTTTCTTTCTCTAAACACACACACTCACACACACACACACACACACACAACCCTGTACTTCCATACTTGTGTGGACATTCATTAACATAATGCATTCCCCAGCCCCTGCCCTAACCCTTACTCCACCCCAAACCCAATTCTAACCTGAACCTCAAAACCCAAGCCTGAAACCTCAAACAGGCCATTGACTTTCCATAAATGTCTTCACTCTCAAGGTCTAAACTCAAAGTGCTTTTCACAGAGGTAGCTGTATAAGCACTCTCGCTCTCTCTCTCTTACACACACACACACACACACACACACACACACTGAGGGAACTCCCACTGTGGCAGGGTGTTACAATCAGTGTTGTGGTGATTTGTAACATTTGAGTTTTTTTTTTTTTTTAAATTTCCTCAGAAATGAATTAATGGCAGTTTGTGCTCGAGCACTCACCATGAAAGCTTTTCTATGGAAGAGTATCAGCAGCCATTATGGTGGCCTTGGCAAAGCTGCACACTCCCATTCATGTTTTGTCTCGTTTTGTTATTTTTCTGTTGTGTGTGTGTGTGTGTATGTGTACTTATGTGACTCAGTCTAGCAAAAATATGAATGAAGGTACTGTTTGTGTGGGGCTGTAATGCATTAATATTCAGCTTGCAGATCTCAGATCTAATGTGCTCAGTTGGCATGTAGAAATGTGTGTGTTTTTAGTGAAAGACAAACTGAAATCTGGGTTGAGTTTCTTTTTCATGAAGGTTCAGTGTGCATATCATTTAAAAACTTAAGTACATTATGAAATCCAAGGGAATCTATTTACAGTAGAGCAGAAGACGAAGCAGAAGGAGGCTCCAGGTCCACGTGGTTCAGTTCTGATCCAAACTCAGCAGCTCTCTCAGCTGTTGCTCCTGACAACGGCAGGAGGAGGGGCTTGCTGCTGGCAGGGTTTTGGTGAAGTAGGAATGCCAAGCTGCCAAGCTCTCCCTGTGGGATGAGGCCCGACTGCTCAGTCCTGCTACTTGGCTTTACTCATGAGAACCCTCCGGGCCTTCAGAGTCAGGCTGCATCCATGAGAACACACAGATATATGCACATGGGCTCATTACAGACACGCTACTGGACATGCTTGTGTTCACTTAAAAAGCCAATCACTGGATAGGCTGACATTGTCTTTATGATAGCTGCCTGCAGTTGTTGTGAGTGAAAATTAATTGAAAGGCATTAATGTTTTCAAACTGCATTTCAGTACAAATTCAAAGCAGCACAATTCTTGGGCATGCTAGTCAAAGAGTGGAAATGTCACAGTGACAACAGTCTAATATTTTCATTATTGATTAATCTGCAGATGATTTTGGGGATTATTTTATCAGTTGTTTGGTATATACAGTGTCAGAAAATAGTGGGGAAAATATCACAAGTTTTTAATGATTACCTTAAAAATTCAAGCTGATGTCTCAAAATCCAACCAAAAGTCCACATGCAAAGATACTGAGGTTACGATCAAGTAGAACGATGAGAAGCAGCAAATCCTCACATCTGACAATCTGGAATGTGGGGTGTTTGCCTGCAAAATTACTTAAATGATTATAAAAGCTGTCAATTAACAAAGCAAACTTAGTTGAGATCATTACCTGACTAATGAATATTTAGCAGGGTATCTCGAAAACTTTCTCAATAGATTTCTATTAAATTTGGTGGGAAATATAGGCTTAGGGCTGAGCACCAAGGGAATAGTTTTTGGTGTTGATCCAGGAATTCTGAAAGGAATTTCCAAACACTGTGAGATAGGGCATGTTTTGTTAACATTTTCAGTTTTTCTTCTCATGATCCAGTGCACGTTCCTAATGAAAAAAACATTTCTAAATATTTTCTGTGATTAAAATAAGACATTCAGAGGATAGTCCAGAGTAATGTTGTCTCTTATACTGGCACTGAGCAACCAAGACCATTCAAGCTATTCTGGCACGGTGTGAGTGTTTTTTCACAGCAAAGCATGATGAGGTGAAATGAGCTGTTTACCTTGATGACTGGTTGGAGGGGTGCTGTCTGTCACCTGCTTCATCCAACAGCTCACTGTGGTTACTTCTGTTTCTTCCCTATATGAAACTGATTCATTGATGAAATTGTGCTGGCTATGTCCATCTTGTTGTGTTGATTACGTAAGTAATATTGAAGAACAGCACTGCCTAAAGCTACTGTAGGCAGTTGAGCAAAAATCCCATAATCTTTAGCATATTGTAATTCAACTGGTCTGAGAAAACAGTAGACTTGCACCTCCTCTTGACTCCTCTTGAAAATCTAGCCCATGACAGGAGACACTGGCCAATCACAGCTCATTTCAGAGAGAGGGAGTTGTTTTTGGATCTTCTACAAATGCAGATGCACATATGCAAGCATCCCTTGAAAATCACGCAGAAAAAGTTTCTATTCCAGCAACTTTCCAAAACTCCCAACACTGCAGAGCAACTCATGAGATGTCTTCAGAGACTGACAATAAACTAAGTAAAACATGTTTTATTGCATTTCATTTAAAGCAATATCGACAAAGCATTTCACAGATGGAGAGAACATGCTGCTAATACTTTAGCCCTCTGCTAATCATAGCTAAAAGCTCACAGCTGCAGCAAATTCAAGTTCATGTTTAAGCTAATTAGAGCCACAGTGTCCTTTCAAAGAACTTTATGGGCACGCACCTTCAGATAGTGACTGTAAGAAACTCAGATTCAGCTAGCAAAAACCCCAGCGCCACCACTGGTGCAGCCACTGACTGAAGGTTTGTCCCCTGATCTGCTGCCTGCTCTCTTGCTGGGGAAGCGGTCCACAGTGACAGAGAGTGAGATGGATGTATGGTGGGGTGGTTACCTAATTCTTTTCTCTTTTGTGGTCTGATTAAAAGAGAGAGAGAGAAAGAGAGAGCTGAGTGAATGCGTTGTGTGCAACTCCACAGTGAAATAAGAATAGAAAATCAATTTATGAGAAACACCGGGTTAATGTATGAAGCGCATGAATATGCTCATGGTTGTAGGACCGAGAAAAGAGAGCTGCAAGAGGATGGTGTATTTTCAAATTCTACTTTTTTTTTGGTGGCCTTTTTCAGATTTCTGCCTGCCCCAGATTTAAGTTCTACTATCTCTCAGACACCAGCACATTGCATTTCCTATACTTTCTTCACAATAAAAGCCTTCTGGGGTTTGCTGGTGGGAAAACAATGCAGCAAGAAATGTTGGTTTGCACCAGAAGTAACTTAACTCCAATATGACTTAAAACCATCAGTAAATGCTAAAATAGATAATAATTAAAAATAAATAAATGAATAAATAGAAATATTGAAGTGAAACTCAACTCCAAACCACAACAATTCAGTTAGAACCTGATAGTACTGAGCACAGACAGACACACAGACAGACTAAAGACAGAGCTTTCTCTCTGTCTTTTTTCCACTAAATTATCATGAACGACCACTCTAATCTAAATAGATTAAATAAGAAATTGATTACAAGTATCACTTTAGGGCAGACCCAGATCCAGATCCAAATGGAGATTTTCTAAACAGTTTGTATTGTTAAAATGTCCCTAAGTGCTCTCCTCTTTGGATTTACCCTACAGAGATATATACACAGTCAGCATTACAACCACTCAGAGAGAGCTTATATGTAAAATACTCTGTACTCTAATGTAAATGTCTTGATAATGTAGACAAATGTGGATGTCCTGTCTCAATGTCCCACACTCTTGTGTTTCTCAGATCCCAAGGTGAGCTGACGCTGACGTGTTCATCTGTCCGGCTGTCTGAGCTCGATGTTTAAAGGAAGCTCCTCACTGAGAAACACAAAATGTCTGCTGCTAACATCAGCCCGCTGATCCTCGCCCTCCTTCTCCTTCTCTTACCCTCGGTAAGCTGATTTAAATTGTTTTTCTTTATGCTTTGTTTTTGTACCTTTAAAGGAAAAAATGTCTAATCTCATGTAAGTGTCATACTCACGCACATGCAGCTCAAACAATCCACATGTGAACAGACTCAGCAACAGGTGGAGCTTTACATGAATAAATGCAGCGAACAGGTGTTGAGGCCTGATTCTCATGCAATTGTTCAGTCGTTCACATGGATAGGGTAACCATATGGAGTGTCTCCATCAATAATTCATTGATCAGTGTGTGACAAGAACGATGGATAAGGAGAGATTATCATTTATTCATCATTTACTCAACACTATTCTTGTCTGTTAAGGAAGGAGGAGGTCTTTGTTTCTCCTCTCCTCTCCTCTCCTCTCCTCTCCTCTCCTCTCCTCTCCTCTCCTCCCCTCCATGAAAAGCTGCAAGGAAACTGATCTTTCATTACAGTTGTTAAATGTGAGTCATCACCCGTGAGCTGAAGTGTTGTCTGAGAAACTGGGAGATGAGCTTTAGAGAAGATGGTGGACGACACTAACTTGTAAAAAAGGGGGAGGCAGACAGGGAAGACTGAAAATAAGTATTTTATATGATATATACTCCCCTTTTTACTGTATATTTTACAGTAAGAGAGACAGAGACAGAAACCAAGCTAAACAGATCTAGTGTGTGGAATTTCGTGGCATCTAGAGGTAAGGTTGCAGATTGCAACCAATTGAAACTTGTCTTATGTGCCAAGTGTGTAGGAGAACTATGGTGGCCGACGCAAAAAAGCAAACGGCCCTATCTAGAGGCAGTGTTTGATTAGTCTGTTCTGGGTTACTGTAGAAACTCTGGGGAATAAAAGGTGCTCCATATGTAGATAATCGACATATTCTTAACATTCTGAACTGTACAAAACACAGTTATCAGTATCAGGTGATTGTATACTAATGAAAACATACTTATGAATAATATATTCCATTTCTACCAATATCTCCCCCTCAATCCTACACACTGGATCTTCAAATCACTACTATGAAACTGGTTATTATAGAGACTTTAGGGGAGAAAACAAAACATTAATGTACAGCTTTTGAACTACAACATTTAAAAAATCTGGAATTTCTGCCAAAACACGCATACAGAGTTTACCCAGCTATCAAGAGATCTGCTGGCTGGCTGATGACTCAACATATGCTCTGAAACAGTGTTTAGCGGTCCCTGGTCAGTCCTCTGTCAGCATGCCTAATGACTCATAGTGCCCGCAAAGTTCTCAATAGAACATTAGGGATTTAATGAGGATGAATTTACGTGAAATTAACGTCATAGATTAAAACCTTGTGGATATTGCTGTCCAATTTCTTCCCTCTAAATTTGAGGTTTATTGTTAGAGCAGCTGATAACAGCACACCAGAGAGAAGCAACCTTTCTTGATGTGTTAAGAAACATGTGTCATATGTTGGCCTATTTTTGTTCTGTTCCTCTCTTACAGACACATGAGAAGCTTATATTTACAAACCATGCCCCTTAACAATAATGACTATACAATATTAAATTGTTATGCCGTAATTGCTACCTGGATTACGTTTAGTGACAATGTTTCTTTCCAGTAGATGACATATTATGCTCTTGTAGCACTCAGATTGTATACTCCCTTTACATATGAAAATAGATAAATCAATTTCATACGTTGTAAATGTCACTGCCCTCATACTTCCATCCTTTATGATGGCACAGATACAGCCAATAGATGGCACTAAAGGGCAGAGTCAAAAGTTTCACACAACAAACAAAGTGACAGTGGAGGTGGCCATAATAATGTACGATTAAATGGACGTAACATTGTAGAATACGGCCATCTATGAGGCCATGTTATGCATTCCAATGTGTGGACGGAAAATTCTTTTCACTATATTACCGATATGTTGCGTTCCGCTGTTATTTAAATGTCTTCGTTGTCTCCTACGGTTGTATCTTACTTGAATTATGCTACATCCGTCGTCCATGTCTGCAACTTTAAGGAAACCTTAACAAATACAGATGAAATGAACGCAGTACCCAAACATCTCCAGTCAAACCATACCTACATTCAATTCTTTCTGGATCGGGGGGGAGTATGATTCCTGAGAGTCTCAGCTCCCCACTGGATCTGTGAACTCTCTGTTGCTGCCATCTCCAGAGCCACTCTCCTCTTGGTGAATGGTCAGTTCACCATCTGCCTGGTTGGCATGAGCTAACAGGGCAGCAGCAGAAGCTAAAGTATGGCACCTAACTGTTAAATTGTCTCAACAACCTCAGCCCAACATCGCAACGTCTCAACTCCGTTGTTTAACCAGTTGACAGGTAATGTTAGCCATGTGATGCTAACAGTTAGCCACGTCATTGTGTGTGGTGTGGCTAGCCAAACTCTGACTACTGTTCCCAAAGTGAAGCTCACACTCCTGCAGCAGCAACTAAACATATACAGTCTGTGTTGTGCTGAAGTTGACTGCAGTATATGTGACTGAGTTTGAAGTTCAGTGTGCTGAGATGCCACCAAAACAGTCAAAGTTTCGGCTATACACACACCACTCTATTCACATTATGGGTATTGAATGAAGTACTCTCTTGGTATCGGTATAATTAAAAGAGTATTGATATCATAATTTTTTGATATCCACCCCTATCCAGAAGCTAAGCCAAAACATTTTCTCACCTGGATATGCACAGAAATTTTGGGTTCATCATAAACTTGCCTCCAAGAGACAGACTCTAAGAGACAGTGGGGATGTTTGTAGTTTTTTGCAAGATGTAACATATCTATTTTTTTCTTTAATTTAACAAACTGAACTATATTGCAGTTCACCCAAACTTGATATCTTCTTAACTCCCAAACTACATTAATGTTGTTGATGTTAGCATCCAGAATTGTATTATGTTGAGCTATCAATGAACACTCAGCATGATACAATGTAGTTAATTAGCTGGACTAGCTTTAAATATTGTATGAAGCACATCACATACTCAAACTCAGCCATGTACTTGTAGTGTGCAGCTGATCATGCTGGCCATGTACAGTTTGACCTAATTAGATGTAGGGAAGTGATTAAGGGCAGATAGATATGATATAATTAGTCACAGGAGGTTAAACAGCAGAGAAATAACACAAACTGTGAAACTTTCCAAGACTCACGCAGTGCACACGCTTTCCTGCTGCTCCCACCAACCCTACAGATAAACTTCATATGCACTTGATCATAATGACTAATGTGTTCACAGGCAGCATTCACTGTGAAAGAATGAAGTAGAAACCTGAGTGTAGTTAGTTAGTGTTAACTCTCAAACACAAAAACTATCAGCAGGATACCACTGTATTGCTGTTTGCATCTGTTAAGGCAGGACAATTTGCAGGTGTTTGTTGACCTGAGGCATGCTTAATCTGAAAATGGCGTTCACCATTTTGCCACAGTTTGCAACATGTTTTCTTTAAACAATGTGAAATGGTGTGCAATAGGCTTTGAGGTACATTTTCTCTCGTTTGGTGGGTGTGTCAGAGGAGCTACCCAATCAGCAGTGACGTGAATAAATCCTGCCGTATTGCAAGGTAGCGCGCTTGCATAACACAACAAACACAACAGGGCTTTTAACAGACCACTGCTTCCATTTGTGCTGGTCTGTCATGATGAAGAGGGAGCTGTGCTGGAAGGTGAAGCTTTTGATTTACTGGTCTATCCATGTCCCAACCCTCACCTATGGCCGTGAGCTCTGGGTAGTGACGGAAACAATGAGACTGCAGATACAAGTGGCGGAAATGAGTTTCCTCCGTGGGGTGGCTGGGCTCAGCCTTAGAGATACGGTGTGGAGCTCGGACATCCGGAGGGAGCTCGGAGTAGAGCCGCTGCTCCATCACGTCGAAAGTCAGTTGAGGTGGTTTGGGCATCTGATCAGGATGCCTCCTGGGCGCCTGCCGCTGGAGGTGTTTTAGGAATATTCCACTGATAGGAGGCCTCGGGGCAGACCCAGAATACGCTGGAGGGATTATATATCACATCTGGCCTGGGAACGCCTTGGAGTCCCCCAGGAGGAGCTGGAAAGCGTTACTGGGGAGAGGGATGTCTGGGGTGCTTTGCTCGACCTGATGCCCCTGAGACCCGGCCTTGGATAAGCAGATGAAAATAGATGGATGGATGCTTCCATTTTAATTAATGTTTTGTGAGGTTTTGTCGGGGTGATGTCGCCCCTGGTTTAATTTTCATTATTGCTGAACATTATCAGGTGGTGTGACTGAAAATACCCGTGTGGGTGTTTATTGACTTTTTAACCAAATGGTTTTACTTTCCTAACCTTTAATGTACCTCAGCCATGCTGTAGTTGCCTCGTGCAGATATTATTACACAGAGATCCTGCAACAAAGACCCTTCATTACACTGGTTTAGTTTGGGGGGGTTGCAGCAGGTATTGTGAAGTTTTTGCATGGCAATATTGTATCAACGCACAGATGCCAAGAATTTTCATTCTATACATTATTAATATTGCAAATACAAACTGATCTTTTGACAGCCTACTAGAATAATAAAATCAATTGTTTTTTCAGTCTACTAGACACATTTTTCTGCAATTAAATAACAGAGGTGGAATGAAGAGACAGAAAACTGTATTGTATTAGATAAAACAAACATTAACAATGTTTTCCTTTGGGGACATAATTTGAGGTTGGAAAAGGTATTAAACCACAATATATTGCAATATTATGTTATCACAGTACTCAGTGAATCATCAAAACATTTAAAACTGGATGTCAATATGTCATGAAGTACTAAATTGTGAACAACCTCAAAAACACATTACACCAGTATATTTGTAATATAATCATAATCTGTAATAAATCATTAACTGCATAAGGATACAATTGCAAATTGACCTCTTGGTTCTCTGGCTGAAGCGTGGATCATAGCGTGGGGCAGCTCAGCTGGAGGCTGCTTATAGGCTGTGGATAGAGCCAAGCGGCTGAGAGTCAAGCCAGGGCCCATGGAGCATGCTGGAGGTTATACTGAGGCTGGAGGGGCAGTTATGGTGGGTGAGAGGAGAGCCAAGGCCTGCAGAGCATGTTGGAGGCTCACATCCAGGGGTGTGTGGACTCCTGTGCTCCCTCTGGTTCTCCAACATGCTCTACGGACCTTGACTCTCCTCTTGCCTTCAGCAAGCCCCTCTGACCCAGGCTGTGCTCTGCTCCTCTGCCAGAGAACCAGAGGGAGGGCGGATGAGATCAATCAGCTAAATAGCTAACCAACAGCTATCGCTATTGCTATCACAGGGCGGCACTTGAGCAGCATTTGATTCCACCCACATTGAGCACGGCCCCGAATTGCATACTACAGTGGGCTTCTATGTGAAAATATTGGGTTTAGACAAGAGGCATTGCCACAAAACACCCAAAAGCCGGAAAGCCAGTCAGGGAGCTCCTAGGTTGGCCACAGAGCTCCATGGAGCTGCTGGGTTCAACTTTAGACAGGAGGTGGAATCGTCTCAAAGCCTGGTAGTGCTGATCTGCCACAGTAGTTTCAGTGTCTGCTCTATTTTCTTTTCTGTGTTATTTTAGTAATAGCCTATTGTCACTGCTAGTTGAACACACACACACACACACACACACACACACACACACACACACACGCACACACACAAAAGCAGACAGACAGAGACAGAACATTAGCTCTATGTGTGATTAGAAAAGAGCAGGGGAGCAGAATTACTTTTTAGTCTACTCCATCACCCCTGCAGCTTGTTCAGAAATTACATTTTTGTTATTACGGAGGAAGTATAGTACAGAAAAAAGGTACTGTTGGATACCAGAACCATTACCAGTATCAGTCAGATGTGAACAGTGCCAAACCCTACTTCTTACACATCCAGCTGACACAAGAAATGATTATCATTGTTTTAGAGATGTGTTTCTGGCCACCTGACAAAAGTAAATTACTACTCTCCTTTTAGCTCTGCTCTCGTTTGCACCATCTGCTGAAAACAATATCTGGCCCTTCTGCTGACTGCTGCTGCTGGAAACAAGGTTTATGAGAGCCTAACAAAAACAGTAAAGTTGAGGGCTGGAAAGCAAAAAGAAAAAGTTGAAAGACACGAGAACACTAGCAGAGGTGTATGTAGGTACACTGCAGATTTAGGTGATAATTTTCTGTGGGTTTGACTTAGAGCAGCCACTTTTATGTGTTGTCATTGTCATTTCCGTTGATATAAAAACATGATTAGTAAAGCTTTCAAGCAATACCGATATTAAAGCAATAACAGTAAATTTTTTTCTCCTTTCAAACCCAATACTATGACTCACCCGTGTCTACAAAGTCTAATTATTTAAGATGGAATACCAAACCATCTGTGCTGTTACTGCCAATGCATTCAAGTCAACTGTACCTTTGCAGAGATGGTGCTGTTACTGGAGAGTGCAGCACATAAATCTTACAGCAAATTCGTAGGTACAGGGAGTACATCGACATTTGTTCCACAGAGTGCCTCCAAAACGACTGCGTCTCTATTACCCCGTCAGTGGATGAATCCCAAGCGAGCACTGTTGACGTCAGTGGATAAATGCTCCACTGCTCCTCTGCTGCACCTCATAAAGCTGTGACGTGGCATCTCACAGACTGACGCCAACACAGACACACAAAATCGTCTTCTTACCAGACACCGTCCACCATCTACGCCCTCCCCCACACCACCTCCTCAATCCCAGCTCAACCCAGCATTGTGCAACTGTCAGTGGGGTTGTAAAGGAGGCATCTCTGGACACGACCTCCGTGTTTGGAGATGTAGCTCTGGGACTCTGGCTGATCTCTGGCCTCAATTGTGTTGAAG
Source organism: Epinephelus lanceolatus (assembly GCF_041903045.1). Classification (NCBI taxonomy): domain Eukaryota; kingdom Metazoa; phylum Chordata; class Actinopteri; order Perciformes; family Serranidae; genus Epinephelus; species Epinephelus lanceolatus. The sequence continues at coordinate 38,416,528 of NC_135739.1, forward strand.
CCACTGGAGAGCCACACGTTTAAATAGTTACCTCTGTGTGTGTGTCCTCAGCTCTAAACAGATGGGAGTAAAGCCTGGCACGGTCCAGTGTGAGAAGTGCACATGGTAAAGGCTTTTCTGCCTTGTTTTCAATAAAATAATGCTCTTCCTCTGGGTCAGTTAGCACGGGGAGAGTGCCAACAGCTCTGGAATGGTTTGTTTAATTGGTTGAGTGTTTAAACAGATCCCAGAGCGAAGACCTCTCCCACACTGTGGTGTGAACCGCATGGTGAAGCTAATGAAGCAGCCTCTTCCATTTTACCTTTGGGTCCTTCCCCTCTGCTACGATGTGATCTTCTGCCACTTGACTCTCTATTTCTGTGTGTGTGTGTGTGTGTGTGTGTGTGTGTGTTCATGTTGTTTTCCAGGTTTCGATCCAACAGGTTCCCTCTAACTGTGTGATCAAGAGGGAGGAGGAGAAATGCATGGAAATGATTGCGTCAGATGATCCTGGCAATGATCCAGAATTTGGTAGGTTTTTGTTGAATCCCTTCCCCTCATGCTAACTCCTATTTTGTTGATGTTGTAACAGTTTTCAACATGGGCTAATTAAAAAAAATAAAAAGAAAGAAAGATTAATAACAAGAATATCTTCAGGGCTGGCATACTAATGAGCGGGAGATAATTCTACAAATTGTGGTTGACTCTGACCTGCTTGTCTGCAAAGAGAGATCATTAGAAAGACTTCACAGTTTGCTTGTTTGTGTGTGTGTTTGATTTGTTGAATAAAAAAAAACTAAAGCAGGTCCAAAAAGAAATTCAGCAAAGCAAATAAATTCTCGTGTTTCACTCTGTGGCTCTATCTCCAGAGTGAGGGAGGGTTTGAGGTTTTAACTGGCACTATCGCATGATGAATATTAATGTTGATCAGTGAGACAGTGAGTGACAGGCGTCTCTCTGGCTGATTACATGATGGACGATGGAAAGATCAGACTGAGCAAGAGGCTCTGTGCCAATTTTTCTACTCAACCTTGTTATGAAGTGTCTTTTGGTTTGGAGCGGCTCTCCAAAACCAGAGTTACAGGGCTTAAAATGATTTTAATACTGTATGGGATGCCAGTTGTGAGCATCATCAGAGGGCGCAGTGAAGCAGACACCATCTATAAAAGGAATGGGTTTTACCAACACAGTTAGAAAAAATCCCAGCAAGCTCAATTTTCCAGTTCCCAAAGTAAAAATACTAATGTGATGTTAAATAAATGTGTTTTAGCCTATAAATGCTTGTCAGTTAGTTTATCATATAATTTAAAACAGTCTACATCTACAAAGGCTTTCAGGTGATATAACACCATTTCACGTACATCCCTTGTCTTCCAGCATTATTGAACAAGGGCTGTCTGAAGAGTAGCAGACATTGTTAATTCTTTAAACTAGCACAGCAAACAAGTACTGTATTTTAAGTAATGGATAATGCCCGACGAGGTGTCTATTATCAGGGATTAAAGCATCCATATTCTGAAAACTTAGATTTCCATGCCTTTTAAAAACAAAGCAGGTATATAAATACTGTTAAGGAACAAAACAGTCAGTCCACAGGGAAATGCACACTGTTTGTATTCAGAAACTGTGCCTTTAAATGAGCCGTCAGGATTTCTGTGAATTTGTGATGTCACAAGTATACTACATAGACCGTTTGAAACTTGAAACATTATAAATGGGTTTTTCTGTATTTCTTGTCAGAATGTTTTGCGGTGAATGTGAATAACATTAGCTGACAGCAAACAAACATGGACCCAAGCTGTTGCCTAGCAATGTAATTCTAGTGAAACCCTTTATAGACCAAATCACCATGACATCACACTAACAACAATCCCATCCGGACAGAAAACTCGCAGTTGATTACATTTGCGAACATGTAAATTCAGGAATGTTCTTTATTTCTGTTGTCATTTTCAGCTGTAACTGTTACATTTAAAGATATAGGGCTCTAGTTTCGCAGACTGGGCACAGCGGGGGCGCAGCGCACCTGGGCTTCGCCAACTGGGTGTGGCCAGGTGGATTTTGTAAGTTTGGCACACCGTGCGCGCTGGCGCAGCTACTCCTCTATCCCACCTCCGTCCCTCCTACCGGCGCAAGTCGGAAAGAGGGAGGAGAGAAGGCGTGGAGTGGGTTTTACACACATCACACCAATCAAATGAGCCCCTCTCCTCGCCCTTAAATGCGCTGTGCGAAGGTGTAATGAGAGTTTACTCAATTCGCCATTGCAGAAGAGAGCAGCAGCGTCAGACAGCCAAACTCCTCCCAGGAGGAAAGTGATGTTTTGGTCCGGGAGGTCCAAGCTCACAGTGTCCGAATATACGGAACTACGAGCAGACCTCCACGGGCTGATGATGCAAAGGTAGCCTGGGAGGAGGTCACCACAATTGTAAATCAATGATGCGTTTCTCTCGTGCATGCGCGCTCTCTCTTTCTCTCTCGCAGTCTCACTCTGTTTCTTTTCTTTTGACTTTTCTAAGATGACAGATGCTGAATACATACTCCCTATCTGATGCTGTGGCTGTTTGTGGTTGGCTGAGAGGGATGTGAACCTATTAGTTTGCAGGCTGTGTTAATCAAATCAGGTTCGGTTTCCATTACGCATGCCAAACGGTGCCAATCCCCTTTGATCTGGCGTGACGGGACAGTTGGTATAGAGATATTTGGGTATTTATTGCATTGTTAATGTGCCTGATATTCTGGAAACCTGCCTGTGAGGTTTTGGTGACGTGTGCGCACTGTCCGCCGGTCAGCCAAATTTCGGCTTACACTGGCTGCGCTGTCACTGCGCCAAGCTGGATCTGTCGACACCTCCCCCTGCTGCGCCGCCACACCCATCTCAGCGCACCTCGGTCTGCCAAACTACCAAACTGAGCACGCCTTGGGCTGCGCTGCTCGAAACTAGCTCTGTGTGGGGTTCGCCACCCTGCGCCACCTGCGCTGCGCCGGGAAACTAGAGCCCATATAGTTCAACATGGTGGCCCAACCTGTCTGATGTTTCTACTGTGCTAATTTTGTGTACTTTGTTGCTTTGCTATCATCTTTGATAAACCAAAACTATCCACACAGAAGCTAAACAGTGCACTCCTGTGGAGTGGACTGCAGCAAAATATAATTTAGACACCTAAAAAAAATAAAAATAAAAATCCATATCAGTGTAAGTATATTTATTGTTTATTTTTATTTTTTGTTTCTAAGTTAAATTATTGTTTTTGTCAATGGAGTCTGGTGGCTTTGAGATAACAGCTTCTATTCCCCCATGGAAAAGACTGTCTGACAGCTTGTACACTTAAACTGATATTGATTTTTTTAGTGGGCCTTTATGTGGGTGGCTAGAAACTAGCTAACTGAGGCAGCGTCTGCTCAGTGCCGTTGTATTTTAATGTATTTGACACGAGGATATTCTACCCAGAAGTAATTGTAAATAAACATTATGATTTGGTCTATAAAGATAGGAAAACGGGGCGTTTCAGACAATGGGTAATTACAGGTGTATTCAAGTAGACAGTATGAGAAAAAGGGTGAGTTTTTGAACATTAAAGCACATAAACATGTTCTAGTGGAGATCCAAAAATACAAGTATGAACCTCAATATGAGCATAGTATGGGACCTTTAATGGCAGACAGGTAGGCGTGGTGCGATGGACAGTTGTGTCCGTGGAGGACATTAAGTCCTGATAATGGACACCTCGAAGAGCATAATCCCACTTATACCATAGTCATTTGTGAAAGAAAAAAAAAAGAGAGATATTTCTAGTCTGCTCAGCTCTTAGAACCCTTTGGCTCAGCTGTTAGCCAGAAAGCTAAATTTATGCTAGCAAGATTTAAAGTCAATAACACTGCGTACAGTTGACAAACAGTAAATATAATTTGACAGTATGTTTCACAACAAGGCTAGCTAGCTGTCCAGCCATGTCATTGTCCCCAAAGCAATTCAAGATTTTCATGGCCAAACAGTGCACCATGAGGAACGTCACTGTCAGCAGCAGCCTGAGGTAGCAAGTTGAATAGCGAATGAGATGTAAGATGATGGCTGATGTGATACATACCTGTATGTTCAAACAACCAGTTAACCTCCATAACTGTGTCCCATCTAGTGAACGATTTCTAAATTTTGGATTCAGCTACAAAAAGTGTGTTACAATAAGCAATCAGCATACATAAAATGCATAATATCACTATCTACTTTCTTTGTTGTCTTGATTCTTTCTTTTTGATGCTTTTTCAAAATGTTATTTAAAATGAAAAGCTGCAGCAACAAATAAAAAGATGCACGGGCTGTACCTGCAGGAAGTAATACATTGAATTACTGAATGTGTTCACGTCCAAAATGAGATGTGAATTAAAAAGAAAAGATATTTGCTTATAATTGCTGCTGGCATGTGAGCTGACATTTCAGTCACCATATGAGAATTTCAAGGATCTATGGTTTTGAAGTACTGATAAATGAGTTGCAATTGGGCCTTTTTCCCACAAAATGAACATATGGCCCTTGAATGAAACACTCACTGTTGTGTACTGTTTGTCCACCTGTTGTGTCCTCAGGCTGTCCATGGATGTGGGACAACCTGACGTGTTGGCAGCCTGCCAGGATCGGTGAGGTGGTTGAAGTCAACTGTCCCGAACTCTTCTCTCAGTTCATGAGTGAAGAAGACTACGGTTAGTTCCTAAGGACTTCTCATTTACCATTAGCAACTTATTCATTTTCAGGCTCCCTGTTGACATTATTGCAGTGTGGAGATTTTACTGTATAATTTCAAGCATTTAGGTGCTCAGATATGAGATCATGGTGCCATTTCAGTGAATTGCAGATTTATTAAACTGTCCTGAAAAGCACTGATTCAAATTTCTGAATGGATGCTTGTGTGTATATTAAAAGAGGACATTTTTGGAAAGTGTGCACCTTTCCTTTGTCCCCGTTTTGTGTCAGAGTTAGAATTAGATTTTGGCTAAGGCCGTGGTTTGCGGCACGTGATGTATTATGACAGTATGTGTCCTCACAAGTACACTGAATATTTGGGTGTAAGTCTATTCTCTGAACCTGTCCTTTACCATCAGTATTTATGTTTGTTATGGAAAAAAATCTGTGCCATGATTGATGTGCTCAGTATGCGTGTTAATGTGTTTTTATTTATGTATTTATTTAATGTGATTTGATTTATTCTTTGTTTTTTATCACATTATGTCAAGGTAACCTATATCTGGAAATATCCATAGTATTAGGCTAATTAGTAAATCCCACAGGGGAGGTTTTATTAATAAGTCCTTTGAGGTTTCACACCTATCCTGCACAATATGCCATTGTTTGCTGAAATATACTCAAGTTTGTATCCCTTCCTATGTGCTAATAACCTAAAATAAACTGTTTTGCATTATACATTACACATTTAAAATTAATGGCTTCCTACTTTATTGGCAATATTATCAGTTAATTTTATGATAGGGATTTAGATACCATGCATGAGATATGCATGATATAGCAGGTGGTTAACCTGTGTACTCCACTCCTCACTGAAATAATGTAAGAGCTTCTGCTTCTCATCGTGACTTCACTTTGTCTGTGTTTACCATAATCAAATAAAGTGTCCTGTGTCCACAGAGCCAGGGAAGGTGAGTCGTAACTGCACTGAGTTTGGCTGGTCTGAGACCTTCCCTCATTACGTTGATGCCTGCCTTTATGAGGAAGGAAACGGCAGCCATCCGGTTAGTATCTGTGTAGTATCTTTGTATGAAAAACACTCAGCTGTTTGCTCAGTTTTTTATTGTGCGTTTGTTTCCATTTTAGGAGCTGTACTACGTGGCAGTAAAGGCTCTGTACACTGTGGGCTACAGCACCTCCTTGGTCTCCCTCACCACGGCCATGGTCATCCTGTGCAGGTTCAGGTGAGACGTTTGGTGGTGGAGGAAGATTCTGCAGCTGGGTGGACTGGTGTTGGAAACATGAGCTTTATCAATCAGACAGGAAAATGTACAGGAGAAGAAGTGGTGGATAATTTTTCTATGTTACTGATATCTAAGTCTCTTCATTGAAGTGTTCCAAATCTGGATCTTACACTAAGGCACAATCAAGACTTTTATTATCAGTTTCGAGATGAAAGTTTTTCAAAAAATGTAACATTATTAAAGTATTTAAATGTGTTAGGTGAATTACATAAATGGATGGTAATACATGCCACATTGTTTTATTTAGACATTAATTTATATACAATAGTACTGCTCAAATATATAAAAAGACAGTGGTAGACCTGTAATTTGTTTTCATACATATAGTAATACTACTATTGGCACTACCAGCACTACTTCTACTGTACCATCACTATTATTACTGTCAATTACTACTTAATGCTACTGTATTTCTGCTGCTCCACTACCACCACTATTAGTATTAGTACTTTTGATTTAGCACTACCCCTAACATTTGTGTTATTACTGCTGGGATTGCTACTACAATTATTACCACAACTGCTTTGCTTATTTAACTGCAACTGCGTGTGAACTAATAAAATAAATAACATTTAAAAGCAAAAAAGCATTAGAGTAACAACAACACAAACACGTCACTGTCTTGTTCCTCTGCATACAGTGCTTTTATTTAAAGGGGACCTATTGTATTATAGTGCTGATTTTCAAGTTCATATTTGTATTTTGGGTTTCTACTAAAACATGTTCAAAAAAACACGTAATTTTCCTCATACTTTCTATCCCGGAACATCTGTATTCACACACTGTCTGTGAAGGCTCTGATTTCGCTGCTGTCTCTTTTAGCCCCCCTCCTGTTCCACCTAGCCACATTTCTGTCCCATAATTTCAGCCAAGGGAATGACTGTAACAAAGCCTGGTGGGACCCCCTACCATAAGAAATCAGCAATAAAGCCTCTATACCAAAATCTTCACAACCAGACATAGTTAAGCAGGAATACGATCCAAAATAAGGAAGAAATGTATAACACTGGCAACCCATATTATATGTTTCCCTGATGTTAGCATGTAGCCACATGTAGCAGTGTACTCGCAGAGTATAGCAGCACTTTCTACCACGAAGAATCACTAATAAGGGTTTTTGAACCAAAATCCTAAAAAAGCGGGACATGATCCAGCAGGTAAATGATCCGAAATCAAGGGGAAATTAACAAGATCAGCAACCAAGATTACATGTTTTCCTGATGTTAGCATGTAGCTACATTTAGCAGCGTAGGCTTTATTATTATTATGTAATGTAAACACTTACAATAGCGTGCCTTGAGCAGATGACCATACTAAGAAAACCATCATGTGCAGATGTCAGCTTGTCTCAACAACAGAAAAAAATTGGAAAAAGAATATTTAGAATGATCTTTAGCCTCATTTGAAACTTTGGCCAGGTTTTATATGAACATCCAACATTGTAACATGACAGAAAATAAAGAAAAAGCATAGCAGGTCCCTTATAATAGAAGATTCTATGATATTCAGTATGTCCATATTTGTTTTTCAACACAGGAAGCTGCACTGTACCAGGAACTTCATCCACATGAACCTATTTGTGTCGTTCATCTTGAGAGCTATTTCGGTCTTCATCAAAGACGGCGTGCTGTATGCCAAAGAGGACAGCGAGCACTGCTTCATACACACTGTGAGTAACACAAACACGCCTGCACACATGCCCACAATGCTCTCTGTTCTCATGAAAACAGCCAGCAGATGATTTATTCAAACATAAGTAGGATTTGTTCTTTTAATTCTAATTCCTGATACATTTTTCCTTGTCTCTTCTCTCCTTGAAGGTGGCATGTCGAGCAGTGATGATATTCTTCCATTACTGCGTCCTTTCTAACTACTTCTGGCTCTTCATTGAGGGTCTCTACCTCTTCACTTTACTGGTGGAGACCTTCTTCCCTGAAAAGAGATACTTCTACTGGTACATCATCATTGGCTGGGGTAAGACATGAACCACATCACACACACTGGAGTTCTTATCTTATCCATGAACGAGTCTTTATTAGTGTTCGTATCATGTTGTTTTTATGTCACAACAGGAACCCCCACAGTGTGTGTGACAATCTGGGCGGTGCTGAAGCTACACTTTGATGATTTAGGGTAGGTCATGGACAACAGAGTGTCGTCTCGTATTGAATCTTATCTGATCACACACTGAATGAGATGTTTTACCACCCTGCGCTCTCAGGTGTTGGGACATGAATGACAATGCTGCCATCTGGTGGGTGATCAAGGGACCTGTGTTGGCTTCCATTATGGTATGTCATCACTGTGTTAGAGAAGTGAGGACGTACAATCTTTCCATTTTTAAAAAAAAAAATCTTGATAATTTTTTTTCTACAGGTCAACTTTGTGCTCTTCATTGGAATCATCATCATTCTTGTCCAGAAGTTACAGTCCCCAGATATCGGTGGGAATGAATCCAGTATTTACCTGTAAGTTGTTGTACATTTACGTTTTGTTTAACATTTTCTGCCTGACATTAAAATAATATGTCTCAGTAACTACACTTGCACTAATCACTAATAACAGTAAGCACTATTAACTAAAGATGACTTTATGAGAATATTTGAATATCTGTATTTGTTTTTAAGTTACTGTTCTACTGCTTGGACAGCATTTAAACCTTGTAAAATTTCTTAAATTGTTTGATTTGTTATGGTCACTGATGGTAGGTTGCTCTGACATTGGACTTACTTTACTCATTATTCATTTTATTGGCTGATTTTACAGTTTGAGGAGTAGGGATGTGATTTCTCCCTGTATCCCTCTGTTGGAAAGTACCAGAGAGATAGGATGGGGCCAGTTATCTTGTATACATGCTTATATTATATATTACATTTTCCCTCCAAAATTCCATTGCCAGCCTCTAACAAACACATAGACTTCCATGCCCGGATGATTAAGCTGCTGCAACACGTTCTCAAATATGGCAGCCTGGTCTGTGGTCCTAAGCTTCAAACTATGATGCTCCAGGTAATCCCGCAGCATCAGGTTTGGATGCTAGGACGGGGTGTTAATGTCCACTCCGTACATGCATTGTGTCTTATCAAAATAAACTTCCAGGTTCACAGGAAATGTAGGTTTTGTCACAAAACTACGTTAGGTTAGACAAAAGATCATGGTTTAAAATGAGTGTAACATATACTTGCCAACATTGGGTTGTAAAAAATAGGGAGATTTTATTCATCAGTGTATCGGCCCAAGGGACAAGGTTCCTTCGCAGGGTGTGCATATAATTGTCGTCATTTCTTGCCTTGTATTTTAAACCTGATGAAGGAAACTTGTTCTGAAAATGTTGTTTCTTTGATATTCAATAAATGATTCTGTTTACCATTGAGGACAATGAAAAAATTAGCCGTTTTAATTGTTGAAATGAGTACCAGAAGGCTAAATAATAAGGCGGTTACACTGCAATGTATTTAGTATGCAGTATTTACTGCACATCAAATTAAAAAGTGTGTGCCACTGACTGTGCCACCCTCAGAGGAGTGTCACGCCAAGGCCACACCGCCCGCGGAAGCGCTGTGAATAGCCTCGAAGCGCCGAGAAGCGAAGCCAGTTTCCTTTCGGCGCACGTGTTAACCGCTTGTGTCATCCACACCGCCGCGCCACGCAGCTCCGTGGCTCCGTCGTTTTGGCGTCTGGTCTATTTTCTGCGCGAGCCGCGAGCGAATGTGTCAAGCCGGGTGACGGAGACAACAGCTGGGAGCAGATCCGCTTGTCGACCAGCGTGGAGAAATGCGCGTCTGATGTGAACGGAAGTGCTCCAGCTCGCGCAAGAATTTCGTTGCGCTGCGCTTCGCAGCACTTCCGCGGGCGGTGTGGCCCTGGCGTCAGGTGTCTCTCTTTTTCTATCCATCTCTGTCTTGTCGCTGAACTGACAGTGCTACTTGGCGTATCACCAAAGAGCATGGATACCAAGAGGCGAAGCTCAATAGAACGCCCCATAGCAACAGACTCGCCCATGGTTTCGTCCTATCGCCGCCATTTTGGATTGTCAGCAGACCGCAGCAGACCCACTTGCATCCAAAAACACACAGACAAACTGAAGTATATTGCTATTAATTATGCTTACAATGCTACTCACCTCGTGATAGCTTGGTCACAGCTGCTTTTTCACGTTTTTGTAAAGCAAAATATAGACTTTTAAAAAAAAAAAAAAACGAAGAAAAACGGCCTAGATGGCATCTCTACATATTACATCCACTTATGAGAAGATTAACTTAATTACTCCTTCAAAATCACACCATAAGCCAATCTACAAAAAAAAAAAAAAAAAAATCAATATTTTAACTAGAAACACATTAATGGCGATGTCACATGGGCAGGAATAAAGATTTATTTACAGTTTGTACAGTAAGGGGACAGTAATAATAATAATAATAATAATAGCCTATATAGGCTATTTTAATATGATATATTTTAATGCTAAAGCAGTAATCACTTCTGATATAAATGGTCCATGAGGCCATATATATAAATATATATGTATATGTAAATACATATATATATCTTTATATATATATTGGTAGATTGGCTTATTGGGTGATTTTGAAGGAGTAATTAAGTTAATCTTCTTTAAGTGTTATCTTCCCTCCAAAACTGGCATATTAAATTGATATTAAAACACTTTAAAACTTACACCTCAGGAGTTCTTACCTGTCGGGATCCTTTGGGCAAGGGTGGAAGGCCAGGTGCGGGGTGTTCCACTGGTAGTTGTTGCAGTTAATTGCACTACACTGTTTTCTTTTACTTTTTTTCTCCTCTCTCCTTGACATATGCATGTTGTCTGGGCGCAACAGTCCAAGCTCAACAGTCCAAAATGGCGGCAGCGCCCCCTAGTGGCTGTTGGCAAAAATTCAACGGAGCTTCGCCTCTTGGTATCCATGCTCTTTGGTATCACTGCTTCCAGCGAGTGACTGACTGAGTCACGTCACCGGCTTGCCTCATACGCACAGGCGGGCCAGGGTTGCCAGATACTGCGACAAATATTGCCCACAATATTACTTGTTTCCTTCACTGTAAAATCGGGAGATTAGCGGGAGAAATTACTGACCTGGAGCATCGTGGGAGATAGGGTTAAAAATCGGGAGTCTCCCGTGTGAATCGGGAGAGTTGGCAAGTATGAGTGTAAGGAAATAAGTAACATAATTATGTAACCTATATATGTTAAGGAAGTCACATGACATTTACTACATAATGTAGTTTCAAAAAGAATAACAACTTGTTGACTCTTGGTTCCACAGGGGAAACAAACACTGGGTGAAATTCCTGTATTTGTTTGACTCATCCACCACCCCTCCCTCATTAAGCAGACCTTCTTGCTCTTTACATTACGTCACAGCCACAGATGGGTTAAAATTAGAGTTAGATCAAAGCCCATCCATCCATCCATCTATTTTCATTCGCTTATCCGGGGCCGGGTAGCGGGGGCAGCAGGCTGAGCAAAGCACCCCAGACATCCCTCTCCCCAGCAATGCTTTCCAGCTCCTTCCTGGGGACCCCAAGGCGTTCTCAGGCCAGATGAGATATGTAATCCCTCCAGTGTGTTCTGGATCTGCCCAGAGGCCTCTTACCAGTGGAACATTCCCAGAACACCTCCAGCGGGAGGCGCCCAGGAGGCGTCCTGATCAGATGCCCGAACCACCTCAACTGACCCCTTTTGACGCCAAGGAGCAGCAGCTCTACTCTGAGCTCCCTCCGGATGTCCGAGCTCCTCACCCTATCTGTAAGGCTGAGCCCAGCCACCCCATGGAGGAAACTCATTTCTGCCGCTTGTATCCGCGATCTCATTCTTTTGGTCACTACCCAGAGCTCATGACCATAGGTGAGGGTTGGGACGTAGATAGACCAGTAAATCGAAAGCTTCGCCTTCCAGCACAGCTCCCTCTTCACTACGACGGACCAGCGCAGCGCCCGTATCACTGCAGAAGCTGCACCAAACTGCCGATCCATCTCACGCTTCATTCTACCCTCACTCGTGAACAAGACCTTGAGATACTTGAACTCCCTCACTTGAGGCAGTAACTCTCCCCAAACCGAGTGCAATCCACCGGTTTCCGGCAGAGCACCATGGCCTCAGATCAATGCCCGATGCATCTCATACAGACGCCAAAGGCTACCATGTGCGTCGGAATCAGACATAGTCGGCCTCTGACATAGCTGCCATATTTTATGCCCTGGGAATAAGAATGGGTTGACTGAAGTGTGTGTTGTCATACCTGTTTGTTCTGATTATAATGAGGACACACATATGTTTTGCTACCCTCTCATTGGAATTTGTGTGTGTGTGTGTTATTTTGCAGGAGGTTGGCCCGCTCCACTCTGCTACTGATTCCTCTGTTTGGAATCCACTACACTGTGTTTGCCTTTTCCCCCGAGAACGTCAGCAAGAAAGAGCGCCTGGTGTTTGAGCTCGGCCTTGGATCCTTCCAGGTGACTGTTTCTCCATCATGGCCTGGATTTAGAAAAGAACCATCCATGTATAAGCTGTGGAAAAGTTAACGTACTGTAACAGCCAGTGAAGGAAGGATGAGGATGTTAACAGAACTGACCCACATCACAAAAATAAAGGCTTTAGACCTGACTGCTGTGAAACTAGACTTCACTTGAAACTTGAAAAAAGTATGAGTTATGTATGTTAAAACACAGAGCTTTAAAAACTGAACATAGTCAATGTTTTTGTCTCATGCTTGGACCCTCTGTGTCTCTCCAGGGCTTTGTGGTGGCTGTCCTCTACTGCTTCCTGAATGGAGAGGTAAACATCCTTAAAACAATTACTTACACAATTATACCAGCTCTCTGAAGGCACAATTTAATTATAGATCCATAACAATATTACTGATCAACAGCATATGAAAAGATGAGCTTTGAAATATGAATAACCTGAGTTGTGGTATGGATTAGGCTTATCGTTTTTGTTTTTTTATTTTCAAACAAAAACATATGGAATTCTTTTGTGATTATTAAAACTTATTAGTTTTCTTTTTATAAATAAACTTTGCATTTATTGTAACTTTGCAGGCTGTTCTCATGCACTGTTCACATGTATACCTACAAAAAGTAATGCACCAGAATTCGTATATAACCCACGCAATCATGAACCAGTATTTTGTGCTTATCCCTTGTAATGAGAAAGGCTGCGATCATGTGACCAATGCACTGATGGGAGTAAAGCAACGAAACTATCTCATAAAAGAAGTAAAGGACATGAGGTCTGACAGCATTCAAATTTTGCAGACTTTGGTGCCAGTTCTATTGGAGTGGATGGGGCAGGCACAGCCAGCTGAGCTATAACACACTTCCTATCTTTGTTGTTTCACCTTTGACTGAAAAATCCTTCCACTCAATTAAAAAAATGCACATTACGTGGCACTTAGAAGTTTTTTGCCAAATGCGTGCGCTTCAGGTCACAGATCTGTCTCAAGCCCATGTTTGGTCCAAGATAGTTAACAGTACATCATGATACCTACACAAACAAGGCAGGTCCAACCTGTTATCGCTGACAAGAATGTCATTATAACCAGATCATTTCTTAATGTTTCTGATTATTATTCTGGCTTGACTTAGTAATATGGCCTGTCAGTTCAGTAAGTATCTGCCAAACTAGGACTTGACCACATGCTTTAATGCCTTGCAGTTTGCTTCAGAGATTTACTGTAGTAGTAATGTTAGTCATCAAATAGCTTGAGACAGAGCTGTGATCTGTTTAGAGTACAGTAACAAGGAAAACAAACGCACACATTTAGATAAGAAAACGTCAGTAAGCATCACATGATGTGTTTTTCAGGATATTCCTGTTAAAGGTAAAATATATATATATGATATATATATACAGTACAGGCCAAAAGTTTGGACACACCTTCTCATTCAATGCGTTTTCTTTATTTTCATGACTATTTACATTGTAGATTCTCACTGAAGGCATCAAAACTATGAATGAACACATGTGGAGTTATGTACTTAACAAAAAAAGGTGAAATAACTGAAAACATGTTTTATATTCTAGTTTCTTCAAAATAGCCACCCTTTGCTCTGATTACTGTTTTGCACACTCTTGGCATTCTCTCCATGAGCTTCAAGAGGTAGTCACCTGAAATGGTTTTCCAACAGTCTTGAAGGAGTTCCCAGAGGTGTTTAGCACTTGTTGGCCCCTTTGCCTTCACTCTGCGGTCCAGCTCACCCCAAACCATCTCGATTGGGTTCAGGTCCGGTGACTGTGGAGGCCAGGTCATCTGCCGCAGCACTCCATCACTCTCCTTCTTGGTCAAATAGCCCTTACACAGCCTGGAGGTGTGTTTGGGGTCATTGTCCTGTTGAAAAATAAATGATCGTCCAACTAAACGCAAACCGGATGGGATGGCATGTCGCTGCAGGATGCTGTGGTAGCCATGCTGGTTCAGTGTGCCTTCAATTTTGAATAAATCCCCAACAGTGTCACCAGCAAAACACCCCCACACCATCACACCTCCTCCTCCATGCTTCACAGTGGGAACCAGGCATGTGGAATCCATCCGTTCACCTTTTCTGCGTCTCACAAAGACACGGCGGTTGGAACCAAAGATCTCAAATTTGGACTCATCAGTCCAAAGCACGGATTTCCACTGGTCTAATGTCCATTCCTTGTGTTTCTTGGCCCAAACAAATCTCTTCTGCTTGTTGCCTCTCCTTAGCAGTGGTTTCCTAGCAGCTATTTGACCATGAAGGCCTGATTGGCGCAGTCTCCTGGCTATTTTGAAGAAACTAGAATATAAAACATGTTTTCAGTTATTTCACCTTTTTTTTGTTAAGTACATAACTCCACATGTGTTCATTCATAGTTTTGATGCCTTCAGTGAGAATCTACAATGTAAATAGTCATGAAAATAAAGAAAACGCATTGAATGAGAAGGTGTGTCCAAACTTTTGGCCTGTACTGTATATATGTTGAGTTAAAGTTTGATTTGCTGTGCTTACCCCATTAACTTCAGTAGAACTGACATACAAGTCTGGCTCCGATGCAAAATTCGAACACTGTCAGTGACGTCATGTCCTTTCCGTCTTTTGTATTTTCCTTGGAGTAAAGAAGGAAGTATTATAAAGAGCAGAAGTCAGCGTAAGGACGCAGGTTTGGGTGGTGGATGGGTCAAACAAACAAAGGACTTTTCCTCATGAGACTGGTTGTTGTGTTCCATGTAAACCTATGTGAACTTTGAGTTACTTTGAGTTACTTTGAGGACATAAAATCCAGATGAAAATTGATTCATACCATTTTTTTTCCTTTTAAATAAAATAGTGCTTTTCAGAAAAAAGTTAGCCTTAAATACAATACAGACAGAAGCAGAGTGAGACTGAGGGACAGTGAGCTTGTGTCTTTCCAGCAAGGTCCATTAATAATGACCTTGTGAAGTATATCCCTCAAGGTGCAATCGGAGATCAAGAGGAAATGGCGCAGCTGGACGGTGAACAGATACTTTGCTGTGGACCTGAAGCACCGGCATCCTTCGCTGGCGAGCAGTGGGGTGAACGGGGGAACGCAGCTGTCGATCCTCAGCAAGAGCAGCTCGCAGATCCGCATGTCCAGCCTGCAGGCAGAGACCCCGGCCACCTGAGCGGCACCGGCGGGAACGCTGCGTCCGGCAATGACGCCACCATCAGACCTGACGCTGCCAAACCTGCTACACCCACTGTCCTCCCAATGACCAGCCTCACCAACCCGTTCCTCAACCCGTACCCCAATCCGTACCAAGAAGAAACCATGATGGAAACCCAGCTTAACTCCACCGACCCAGAACAACCTCTAGTCTGACCTGCTTTGCCCGAACATGACCGAACCTGAATGTCAGGCGCCACTTAGAGAATCCTTTAATGTCCAGACCTTTGACCTGGTTTAGGAGTGAAAAACAAACTCAGTCCACCTGTTCCGGACCAGCCTATCACCTTCAAAGGGCATGAGCAGGAATTCTGTGTAAATCAAGTGTCTTGTTGGGCTTAAACATGCAGAAGAGGCATGGTTATCTCTCTGTATATATTGTATTAGTGTTTGTCTGGTGCTACAGTCTTTGCTGCTGTATAGCACAGGGGGACCAGCTTATTACTGCAGCCCTCTCACAGTGATCATTCCAGTCTGTCTGAGCAAGTTTTTACATTTGTCCTCAAGATTCACCTTTTCCTCAAAATGTGTTTAAGACTGTAACTATACACTATTTTCATCTTTAGATACAGAAGTTACAGCTGCTTCATATACGACAGACAACACTGGGCAATGTAAATACCTTAAAGGGACACTCCATTTTACACATAAAGGCCACTTATCAGGCTATGATGTAATGTGTGGCTCTGAAAAAATAACCCTAGCGATGTCATGATAATGTCATCAGGGTTTTTTCAGCTTGGGCACACGTTTTAACAGAAAACTTGTGTTAAAAACTGAGGGCATGGTGGTTGAAACATGCCGGTATTCACTACAAGAGCTGGATCTATCAAACAGATATAGTTTGCTGCATTACGGGAAATGTAGTATTCAGTGTTTTTGGAGCTTGCCCCAAACTTTGTACTGAAATTCAAGATATTTTGTCGTCTGCTGCTTTAACTCTGACGCGCCCTAATGTACAGTTGTTACCTTAAATCAGTGAAAGTTGATGCACACATCAGTGTTAAATCTTTCACCATCAAATCAGTGTTACAGATAGAGCTTAGAGTCAGCTGAAACATTATGAACCCCAAGTCAAACCCAGACTTATTGAACCCATTCAGAAAGCTCAGTATTATTTTTCACTACTGGCACAAGCCCACATTTCCTGTGTAAACTGTGACTGATGTACAACAATATAAGGACTGAAGAATGTCAAGGAGAAATTTCATCTGGATCTAACAGGTGAAACCTGGAAGAGCAGTATTTATGAGAAGGACATATTTTCTACAGTTATGTGAAATGCCAAAAAAAAGAGAGAGGGAAAAAACATACCAGGGTTAGATGATCACTCTGAAGGTCTTCTTCTTCTTCATGTGCACAGTGCTGAGGTTTGCCAACTACGACCACAAACACAGACCTCTCTTTGAAATCTCAGCACTGCAAACTAGACGTCTGAGAAGAAGGCACCTTTGGAGATCAGCGTATCTGTAGTTTCAAACAGCCGTTAGTACAGAAAATGTCAATGAAAATGAACTCATGACTAAAGCTACATGAGTTTAACTGCTTGCATGAAATTGCATTTATTGTCCACGTGGTTTTGGTTACTTTTTTGGTGAGAATTTAGTGTTTAATTTAGTTTTTGTTTTTTTTCCACAAACTTCGGGCTGTTGTGGAGGTGACACGCTGTAATACTGATTCTCCTGTCACTTTGTAAAGCTGAGCCTCTTCAACAGCCTCCTGCAGGAAGTTTCAACACTGTACTGGTTGAAGTGAAGGTGTAGACTGTCGGAAACATCACAGCACTTCACTGTTTTTGGGTGAAAATTTCCTTATTTGTTTCCGGGCAAAAAAAAGGGCCATTTGAAAAAATTGTTTTAATTTTGATTAATGAGGGCTTTTTCTCAGACCAATCCCTTGTACCACCTCGCAGTATCACCTCTGTGTTTCTGCAGTTATTGTCTCTGGTAGCATTTGCTCTCTTTATGCTTGAAAACAGGCACATTGAGATGGATGCTACATTTTGAGAGGGACTTTTAACTTGGGGGTAATTCTCTCATTCCAAAGACAAATTAATTGACTCCTCACTGAGTTTTGCACGGCCGTATCTGTTTGCAAAGGCTGAGTTAGCTTTGCAACTCATGTCACTGCAGATGTTTCTTTTGGTCTGATTCAACTATCCTCTGAATCCCTATGTTAGACTCTACTTTGTGTCTCCAAAAGTGCCTTTAAGCACAAAACAAGTATTTTGACTTCTGTTGATGATTTTTAAAAAAGGGATTTCTGTTTTTAATTTCCAAACAAAACTGCAAAGTAAAGAAAATGGTTGAACAAAGTGCTTTTATGATGCTTAAGACTAAATCAGTATTTTAAACCTGGAGGCCTTCAAAGTAACTTGTCTTTGCTAAAGATGAGCAGAACATACGACCAATTAGTGTTTTGGATAAAGCAGTGCTACAGTATATTAACTCAGTAAGTCAATGTACAGTACACTTTATCACATGCACACAAGAAATAAATATGTTTCACTTTTCTTATTTTGCAGACACATCCTTTATTTTTGTCAACAGCAGAAAAATGGAAAATTACTGGGCTGTAAAAGTCTCATGTTCCTGAACCACAAGATTTTCATCTTTATATTTTTCAAAATATGAGACCATTCTATACTAATATCGTTTCGTATCCTAAATTCCCTATGACTGAATTTCCAAATTCTGTAAGGACAAAAACCTTTTGTCAAACTGCAACTGTCTGAAATGTCTGAAGTGTCTTCAAAGACAAACTGAAATGGAAAACCAACAAAACAACAACAAATGAGTGCATTCTTTGATTAAGAGATATTTGCTGTTTCTTTTCTGAATACACATTAATCATAGCTGATATTCATAGAAAGGTACATCTGCTCAGTTCAGTATTATACTGTAGTTAAATGTTGAGTTCTCATCAACTGTTTAAAGTCAAACAATTAACATTGTTTTGGTAATTTGCAGGTGAAAGACGTCATGTATAGAGTCCCAAAACTGACAAAATATCATTAAATAATAATTTTCACAGATCTACATTTTTTCCTTATCATGAGTATGGATATTAGATTTTACTCAAATGATACTCATAAAATCTACATTATCTGCACCAGATGCTCATTTTATCTGGCCCACCCATAGTACAACAAAAAACTTCATATTTCTTTTAACACTCCATTTATAATTTTTTACCGGTATTATTTATTAATGTATACAGTCGTATTTTTTACTTTTTTAAACAAAACATTTTGATAGTTTCAGGACTCCGTGTACCTCGTTTTTAACATACTGAGGTTGTGAGTCCAAATTCATGAAAAAAAAAATCTGATTTCTGTAAATTTTATCTCACTACATCACTACATAATGGTCTAGATGCTGTTTAAAAGCCTTCTTCACACTGCCAAGAAGATAATGGAAAAGTACTTTATCCTTTTATTGATATCTAAGACTTTTTTTCTAGAAACCATTTTTAATATCTAATATTAAAAGAATATCAAAAGAGTAAAAGTGCCAAATTTCCAGAAACAATACTGAGGATAAAACCTGTGTCTTAAATGACAGCCCTGCATCGAGGTTTAAACTGAGCTAAGTTTGATTTTTTTGACATTTAGATCAACATAATTTTAATCAGTATATTTCAATGTCCAGCAGATTCTTAGTAGACACTGAAATATAGTTGCTAAAATGACAAGAGGTAATTGATTGTAACTGTTCACGCCTCAGCCACATTTTGTCGAGTTTTGCACTCACTGTCTATACTGCACATGTCTTGACCTGCAAATTACCACATGCATTTTTTCTGGGAGTCCAGACCAAATGAAGGCAGAGAGAGAAAAGAAGGGCTGACCGGAAACTGTATTGTCCTGTTGTTCTGCCAGATATGTGTGCAGTGTGACCTGCAATAATAACAGTGCAGATCCAACAGCAGCCATAAGGGGGCCCTGTTTCATCTTCTGATGTTTAGGGAAAGGGCTGGACAATCACCACCTCTGCTCTGGTTCAGTTGAATGTTCAGTTGAGTTCATTACAGACATTATGACAATCTCACCGGGTCATGAGCCTAATTTTGTTCATGTATTTATGAAGTATTTCCTTTAGTGTTAATATGGGAGTTGGAGCCTTATATTGCCAGTACTATGTTGATGTCAGACAAAGATGTTGCTATTATTATAAGAATAAATATTCATTTGAACCTGTTGTTTTGAACTATGAAGTAGTTAGCTGAAGTGTTTGAAAGGTCTGTAGCCAACCTTTGTGACTAAATAAACTGCAGTTTAAATGTACGACACAGAAACAAGCTGCCAACGTTGTACCTTGTAAATGGAGTTTTCTGTGGTTCAAAGTGAATAACTGTCATTTAAAAACTTTGCGCTGTGATTGTTCTCATATTTTTTTATCATTTTTCTTAATGGTGATCGTGTTTTGCTAAAAGTATAAAGCCTCCTGTAATGCCTCTGTACTCTCTAATAGGCTGATGCATGCATGTTAAATCGTTATGATCTCATTTGACCAGCAGATGTAATCACAAGGGAGGGTCGAGCTTTCAGGACATTAAAGGGAATCTGAGCTGCGTGCTCGTTTTCAAATGGATGAGGCAATTAATAAGCTAGAACGTGAATATTGGGTTTGAACTGTGAACGATTTATCAAACTGTAGCTCCAGTCCCATCAGGACCCATCAAATACTTTTCCTTTGAATGTTAATCTTTGCAGACATGAGGAAAAGTAAAGTGCCATAAAACTGCTGTACTCATTTTGTTCTTATTGATTTTTATTGCACAGCATGACAAGAAAACTGGTTTCAAATGTTTTTCCTTTATAGCTTTTTGATGGTGGTTATCTTCTTTATTGAATTGCGTCATTGTACCAATTGCCTGTTGAATCAGTTAGAGGTTAAAAAAACTGGGGCTCAGTAGTTTGTGTACTGATAGCTGAATGTAAAAGTGACTTAAAGCACTCTGCCATGAGCCTGCTTCTGTCTGCTCTTCTGTTTTTCATTTGATCTTGTTCACTGCACAGTGCACCATTTTATCTTGTTTTGGTGTGCACATTAGAGGGTTTTTTTTGTACATTTTGGAAGTATCGACAATAAATGTTTTTAACTTGTTGGCTCAATGTTGTTGTGTGGTAAATATTCAGAAGTTTCTTGTCTTAAAGAGTAAGGCTAGTGTTATTCAACTGTAAACAATACCTATAAACAGACCCAAACTCATGTGTTAGTCCATCTTTTAGTACTTTCCAATTTTCCTTACTCCCTTACTATCTTTTAAAAAGGCTCAGTAATTTCCTTAAACAGCTGGGCACTGTAGTTTTTTGTCATTTTTACTCAAACAGGACAAAATAGTGCATTTGTTGGGGACTTTTTTCAGTGGTGGATTAATCCACATTTGGGCCAGCAGGATGGTGTATGTGCGATTAAGTCAAAATAAACTACAGTGTGTGTGTTCATGGTAATGAAGGAACATGTTACCCAGAGCAACAGTGTAGATCACTGATATATTTTTAATAGTTTCTGAAAAAAACAAACCAAAAAAATCCTAATAAAATGTGTTATAACCCGCAACTGAAAATAGTTCCTAACAAATGCAGAATTTATTCCTGTCTAATTAATGTATGAAAAAAACTACAGTGGCCATATTTTTTTCTGAAATTAAAGAGTTTTGTTTGTGAGTTGTTTTAAAACTGTTTTTCTTTGTCATTAGCAATGGTCTTGGAGTGCCACAGCCAAAAAAAAGGGAAGTCAGAACTTGGACTTGGTTTTAGTCTGTTCATGGGATGTTAACAATAAGAAAATACAGATGTGTTCACCAGTCTTCTCCTGTAATGTTGGCCCTCAGCCCAAATAAGAGAACACCAAATGAGAAACTTGCATTCATGTCGTAAACTGGAACCTGAAAAAGAAACCTACATCACTTTGTCAGAGGAAAGAGAAATAACACTGTGTAATCTAAAAAGCAAAGTCCAGACACAACATAAAAGGCTTTTTTTTCTCAAGAAGATCACATCAAGACATGCTCAGTGAATATCATCCTCCATCTCCTCCCTGCAGTTTTTAAATGTGATGAAAGCTTTGTTTTTGTCACTTAAGCACAATTCTTATTATGTCTTGAATCCAACACAACACAGAAGCAGATCTGTTATGCTGCACAGCAAAGACTCAAGTACATATTATAGTATCACAACCTTAAATATATGATTTTGTCACACAGAGCTCTGAATGCAAACCTACTGTAGGTTCCATCCATCTGTATTCCAGAGAAACAGTGAGTTATACTGTATAATAAAGGCACTGTAGCGGTCAGTAGCTGAGTAACGTAGTAATTCCTTCCATGAAGAATACTGCACATATCTATATGTACATGAATACTGAGTGTACGGAACATACCTACTAACTTCCTACTATAGTTAAAACACAGAAAACATATATATAAATTCAAAGCACAGATACAGAAACAGTCATTGACTTGAAAACAGCTCATCTAGTCTCCCACAATAACTTCTCATGGGAAACAGGTTCTGGATTAGCATTAGCTTTAGCACAGCAGTCAGTACCTGTGCATCACTAAACTAAATGTTAACAAACAGGGAAATGAACAGTATAATTTTCTCCACACTTTGCAATTGTACAGCATAAAAGAATATAACTATCATATAGGTATGATACAAAAATCTGTTAAATATTAACACCAACTCTTCTATTTCAAAGTAAGATGTTAAATCTGTTTTTACCTTATTTATGACTTTTTTGTTTTTACTGTAACAAGGTCATTAAATATGTTTTATAAATCTGTTGCAGGAACTGCACTGTTGCCATAAAATACATGTAAACTCTAGTTCAGGTCTATTTACATTGACACAAAGACATTAAAAACAATAATCTCACAGATAAATAGCTTTTACAGTCTAGTGCTCCAGATGTGCGCTAGTGCACTGTGCAACATGTTGCATGCAGAGCCACTGATGGTAACATGGGCATGTTCTATTAAATGATGGAAGTTTCATGTTATAAGAACTAGAAGAATGATAGTGTAGTGCCCAGCAGTCATAGGACCAGTGGCACTGAATGAGTTAGAGCAAGAATAACATGAACATCATTGTGAGAGAAGTCTAGACTGTAATGAATGGAACAATTCTATCAGGAAAAAGTATAAAAAATAAATACAGATCAGCCAAATCGAGGAGTATTAAGTGCACAAGTAGTGATTTAAGTTTTTTTTCTGTCTCAATATATTGTGAACAGCATGTCCTTTAGGGCCTGTGGCATTTGCAAACTGGACAACCTGGTAGACAAACCTAATCAGCTGCTGACTTTGTACTTACAAAAAATGCTTGAAAAACGACCTCACGTGATGCAGAGGTGGGGGAAGAAATGTATCATAAAACTATTCTTAATTCTCTTCTTAGATTAGTTTAATGCAGGAAAGGCTGTTACATAAAAATAAAACTGACTTATTTTTACCCTAAAAAATTGAAAATGTTATAAAATCCCCACTAACTGACCTCACAGCTGCAAGAAACGTGTGTTTGTCCTCTCCTGCTCCTACTCCTTCTGACTATTGTCCATCTTGTGGCTACTTGAGACCACAATAAAGGAAAAAATTATTTTATTGGTGCCCATTTTCATTTATGAATGATTTAGCATGTGAACAAACACAACATTACAGTGCAAAACAGAGCAGTTGAGACTTAAACCAGCAGTAGTCAGAGGAGCTGTAAAAGAAAAAACTACTCGTCATAATTGTTACTTATATAGTATATTATCGTAGTAGTATAATATGGTTGATTTTTAATTTGTTACATGTAATAAAATAAGTTAAAGGACAACGTTTTTAAGCCACATACATGGTGCACTTGTTGGTGTGTTTATAGAAGGGGAGAAATGATGTGGTGGTTGTGACTAAGATGTGGAGGAGGGACCCCACAGCTAAATCCTGCCTATGATAAATAAATAAGGTAACAGAAGATGTGGCCTCTCTGTCTGACGCCTGGGAGCTGAAAATGATAAATATCATGAGGGAATGTTGTGTGGGATACTGTGAATAAAAAAACTTAAGTTTGGAGGCCCATGTGGGAATTCGTACCGTACAAAGTTAAGAGGTACCTTTAACATTCAACAATCAGGCTCTGTGGTTTAGTCACTTGCTCAGGACGCCGTCCCAATGCTGAGCAGGTGTTGTAACACAAGACGTGAACACCAGTGTATGTTCCTCAGACGGCAGAGACGTTGCTGGGTGTGAGGGTGTGTGTCTCTGAGGCCGGCTGGTCTTTGGGGCTGGATTTGTCCAGGACGGAGATCTGAGTGACCGTGCTGCTTTCAGTGAACAACGTACGCCGTCTTTTACTGTAGCTCAGGTAGCTCTGAGTCTGCCAAAACCAAAACCTCTTCTTCAGTTCTGCCTGCACCTGAACGCACACCAACATTCATATGTAAAAAAACCAAACACAACAGAAATAACGCTTAAATATTACAACATGGAGTGAAAGGTACAGTTTGGGGTTTTCATACAAGCAGATTTGCACATTTTAGCCGATCAAATACAGACACTTTTTGACTTTCCGAAACATATCATAGGTTTTTAGTTTGATTTTCCTCCCCTCAGATAGCCACTGAATACCATTTATTAAAGCTAGCTATGGCAATTAGTATTTTTTTTTTTATTTTCACTACAAAAAGACATATTTCCCTGCACACCAGTGTTTCGCTTATTCTGGCTGATTAGATCTCTTCTCTTTCAACTAGATCAGAAATCTAATCAGCCAGAAGAACTGAAAACACCTGTGTCAGTGTGAAGGCTTTTCATGAAGGGTGCTTTCAAGTAGCCCATCCTGAAACCTGGCATCAGAGTGTCCTGAATCAAACCAACAATAAGCATTTTCATGACAGTACTGTCTTGCTTTTGCTTTACCAGATAACAATAATTAACTTTTATCGAAAACAAAGAATCTCATGCAAGTTTAAAGTCTCGTCAGGTTGCCTTTTTAGCACAATGTCTGTCCCGAACTTGAAAGTTTATGTAGAAACTCACAATATGCTTTGGATAATAACTGACAAAATGTAAAATGGCAACAGCTTGTGCTTAACTGTAACCTGGAAACCAGACAAATCTGCAAGCTCAAGGTTTATTTGCTCTGGCCAATGCGTTCGGCCCCTCTACTGTTTAGATAGATTTCCAGCCAGCGACTGTTAATATAATATGGGGCATGTTTCAGATGATGATTTACAACTTGCAATACCTTAGTAAAGCAAAGCACAGCTGAGACATTTCCAAAAACAACCATAATGGCTGCAGCTGATGTAGAACTTTTTGTTTTGTGTTTTCAAATTCTGATGGCGAAAATGGCGAACCTTGTTCTGACATATTGATGCTACACCATCACAGCTCATCACTGCACACCGTTTATGTTTGTCTGTCACTCAGTGCTTCATCATAATACAACATGGAAAATCAGTGGCTGGAGGTTGCAGATTAACTCACATGTTCAATTTGGTGTGGCGATGTCAGGCTAGGCTAACTGGGTGGGACTTGCCAAACCACTTGTATGGTCTTTTAACTGTCAATATAAATTAATTTGTATTTAAGTACATTGAATGGTAATAATGATTTAAGATGAATGTCGTCCTCCATGACTAATTCTAATGAGATCATATTGTTTATACAATACTGGGCCTAAAAATGTTGTTCATTGTTTACTTACCTCACCATTCAAGAAGCAGTAGAGCAGGGCCACAACAGATCCCTTCAGAGCAGAAAAATATGATGCAAAACTGTTACATATTAAATATCAAAATAAAGTCAACACCCTGAGCAAAGTTGTCTGACACTGGGTCTCAATGTTTGCATGAAAAATTTGTATTTGTGTTGTGTGTTTTACCTGAAAGGATCCCAGGCCGAGCTCTATGAAGATTCGGGCCTCTGCTCCTGTGTTTTCTGGCAGGAAGGCAAACACCATGTAGTGCATCCCAAACAGAGGGATGAGAAGCAGGGTGGATTTGGCAAGCCTCCTGCACACATGGTTAAAAAAGACCCATGAAGACTATATACAATAAGTCTGGGCATTAGTGTTGCTTTCGTCAACGAAAAGTATGACTAAATATCGTCGTCAACAAACCTTTATCACATGACGAAAACGAGATGAGACGCAATGTAAATGGTGGTCATGTGACGATAACTATAATTTAAAATATATTATGCAATATTGTTAACAAATAAAAACGAGACTAAATGTGGTTTACAAAATAAAACCTCTGCTAAAATGTCTCTTCATTTTCGTTGACCAAAACGTCAGATCAGATGATCATTGATAATTCCTGACCGTTATCGCTTAATTTTTGCTCCTCTCCAGTTTGTTGAGGTCAGCTGATGTTACACAAACACACCTAGAGGTCTGCACAGAAGAGTCCTGGCTTTCCTTTTCCTCGTCCTCTCCTGACGACCACTCATAATTTAATTCAAATGTAATTACTAAAAAGAGACTAAAATACAATTTTCATTGACTAAAACTAGACTAAAATGTCATCAGTTTTCGTCGACTAAAACGAGAAGAAAATAGTCATGGATTATTCTGACTAAAATAAGACTAAAATGCTCAGACTTTTAGTTGACTGAAACTTGACTAGACAAAAAAGAGTATGAACGTGACTAAAACTAATAAAAACTAAAATGACAGTTTAACACAAAGACTAGACTAAAACTAAAATTAAAACAGGCCGCCAAAAACAACACTACTGGGCATGTCATCATGTGGAGGGATATGGATTCTCTTCTCACTTGAAGTGACTGGTGTCGTTGCCACCGACACCAGGAGATCTCAGCTTCTGGACCAGAATGCGGATTACATTGATGAAGATGATGAAGTTCACCTACATAAAACACATGAATAGATGTTACCAAAAATATGAAAGAACCACCACAATATTTGTGCTACATCTGCAGCCATTTTTATCTGCTGGCCTGCTGTTGTATCATCACATCAAACCTGCAGTGACAACGACTGCAGTAGAGGTTACTTAATCATGGTTAGAAAAACTTAAAATGACATTAAGAGTTAAGGTTTTACAGTAGCAGAAATCTTTTAGCAATTAACCCCTCACTCAAGAAAATGACCTGGGTCTTGAGATACCTCATGTTTCACCTACACTTCAAACTTAAATAATATCAAGTCCCCTCTGGAACATGCTCACCAAAGGCTTCATAAGTTTTACTGATCAATGCCTGGGTCTCCCTTCCAGTCAGTGGAGCTAATGGAGCTGCTTGATGGAGAATATCTTTGGGACTAACAAACTAGGTCCAGTTACTTTTAACTTTGTATATCATACCAAAAAGTGCATGGATAGATTTAACTGTACCTTTAAGGACCATTATTCCAAATATCTATCCTTAAAATATGATTGCAAATAATTATATATGTGCTTCCAAATTAAAAAAAACAAATAAACTACAACTTAATCTTCAACTATGGCGGCACAGAAGCAAAACACACACACAGAGACAGTAGACCAATCCCTTCCGAGTTTGGTCTGGCATGTTCACAGGTGGGAAGCAGTGGTGTAGTGGTAGTTCATGAGGTGGGTGTACTACTAGGTAGATAGGTAGGTCACCGAGGGAGAAGTGGATATACTTTCCTATATATGCCAACGTCTTGATCGATGAAAGGTGGGTATACTGCGAATGGCCAGTAAAAAAAAAAGTGGGTATACGACATCTACCTGCGTATACCCCTCACTACACCACTGGTGAGAAACCAGTGATGGATGATGTTCTTGATGTTGCACTAGTCATTATATTTCCCACATACTGATTTATTTGTGGTGGCCTGCCACGATACATTTTTTTAATATGATAGGTGATAAAATAATTAATTGAAAAATGCGCTACTTTGGCTCTGAGGCAGCTGCCTGTCTGCATCACTCAGTACCCTCCCTTATCATCCCACCCAGACCACTATCTGATTTGCTACACATCATGAGAAACAGCGTGTTGGAGCTGTGTGTCCAAAGTAAGGCAGCAGATATTACTGATGTTGTAATAAACATTGCTATTTTCTACACTGTAGTTGCAAAAAAGCAAAGTGTTTACGCTGGTAACATTCTGCCATTAGTACTAGTAGTTACTGGATGTAATTTCAGTTGTATGGGTATGGGAACTGCAAGAAAAGGAGAGGGATTGAGACTGTACATGAACATGGCAAGAGATGTGACCCATGACCAGATGATCATACATTAGAAATATTAAGTGCAGTGACCATACAGACATGTCATACACCAGAGGTTTATAACGCAGACCTGCTCATGTGCAGTCAGCTCACACTGGACGCACTCAAATGAGTCAGCCGTCCCTTCAATGTATTTGTCACTGTGAGTTTCAGTCTGCAGTGTAGTTCATGCACTTCACTGATAAACAAGAGAATTCCACAGTTTACACTGAGCTTCATGATCAAAGAAAGGCTTTGTATCTTCAGATTTAAAAGACAAACAAAACAAAATCACACCAACAGAGAAACATGGAAGTGCGCTGATTAACTGTTGGTGTTAACTGCCAAAGATAACAAGCTTTTTCCATATACTGGCCAAGTTTCCCTGCTTTCATGTAGGAAATGCATCAGCTTTCTTTGACTTGTTATTGTTGCATGCAACGAGAACACAGGATAGGAGTCTGCTGTGGCTGGTTCAGGCTGCAGAGTTAAAGAGTCACACAGGTCTGATCCAATATTGAGGACGCTTATAATTCCTCAGTAGCTCCTGTTACTGCTTTGTACTCACCAGTAGTGACGCAGTTATTGGAGCTTTTATGATCCACCAGATGAAGGCCACATCTGTGTCATCCCAGCACCTGAGACAGCAATGAGATAAACAAGGCAGTCACAGGAGTACAATATTGTTCATCTCATCACGAAACACATGCTGTTAGAAATTGTGGAGGCAAATCCTTGTGAGCAAGACTAAATTATGACGCAAGGATAAACTGATTATTTTTCTTCTTTTTCATATTCTCTTAAACAACTGTGCATCAAACACTTCACAAGCATTATGCAAACACCAAAGCTAAGCTAATAAGCAAATTCACAAGTGTTTAGAAAGTTGTTGTTTTTTCCTTCTGAACTTTTTCTTTGATTTTACCTGCATAAAACAGGTACACACAAGTTCTTTGAACCAAAAAAGGGTTAAATTCCTAATATACATAGATGTTTTTGATGCATGTATGGTTGGATACATAAATTAATGACAGTGGGTCTTATTGGGAGGATACTTGAGTATGCTTATTGAAGTTTCCTCATTTTTTTTTGTGACATTTTTTTTCTGATATTCTACCACAGCAGCTCACCCCTTGTTATCGTAGAAGTTTCGAGTGAGGATCCACGCCGTTATGATTGTTGTAGGAAGACCTGGAAGGAACAAAGAGAGTGACCTGATCATTAGGGAAGAGCAGAAGCAGAGCTCTAACAAGAGACAGAGAGAGGAGGGAAGGAAGAAAATGAAGGTAAACAGAAAGAGGTGAAAGAGAAGGATCGCCCACCCCAGCCGATGAGTATGTACCACCAGAAGTATTTCTTCTGGAAGACAAAGGTGAGAGCAAGCAGCGTCTGCAGGTACATTCCCTCCACCAGCAGCCAGAAATAGTTGGCCAGGATACTGAACTGGAAGAAGGCCACGGCTGATTTACAGGATGTCTGTAGAGACAAAACAACAAAAGCCACACGCATCAGATGAGTCGGTGGATGTTATTTAGCTGGGCTGGTCGTAACAGTACAGGTCTCTCCCATTAATGTATGGGTCACAGGGAGGTCTGCAATGATGATGCATTTGAGGGCAAAGAAGGTGATATATTAGAGTTTTAATGGCTTGTGTATTCCTACCAAACCATGAAGGTGCGGGGGTCACAGTTCAGTTCAGTTCAGTTTGCAAGTGTGAGTTCTTGAACTTTTAGCTGCTTTTAGCAACAGGTGCTGAGGTTAGCACCACAAGCTGAATGTTTTGTGAACCTATCACAATATAGTGAGCAAAAATGAAATGCCATAGTTGCAAGAGTTGTGGCTTCCTGGCTGGCTACAACAGCAAAAGAGAGAGACAAAGATGGTGTGTTAGCACTGCTCTGCTGTTGTATTGTATATGAATGGAAACACATCAAACACGCTAACACATTCAACAGCATCACCCAGATGTGCCACTAATTGAGACGAAGAAAAATAAACCGTCCTGAACCCAACTCCTTAAACAGCCTTCAGTCACACAAGCAAAATGTAACAAAACATTTATTGAAGCAAAAGGCGTTAACAGTGGCATATAGACCCTTTTACGGCTGATGTCACAATGATGTCAGTTTGTTAGCTAGAGGTAAAACACAACTCACCACCACAGGGCTGTAGACTACATAGGAGTCTTACAATGTTGTCTTGTGTTGTGTTATTGGGTGCCAGAATAGAGGAAGTCATGACTCAAAACTTACATTTTATCACATACCAGCCTCCACTGCCCGACAACAAAAACAAAGACAGCTATGGTTAAATGTGATAAGACGAAGGGACTGGGCGAAGGGGGTTATCAAGAATGCTCAGGTGGCCAGCACACACTTCATATCAGGTTAGGGAAAAAGTGTTTACTGTTGTAGGGATGAATAACATGATGTGTATTAAGAGTTTTAATGTCCACATAATCAGAAATTGGCGAGGTGTTAAGAGGCCCACCAAAAAATATTACACTGTTTACTAACAGTAAAAGGGTCTATAGCCAAGATAAAACTACTTGCCACCCTAAAGTTTTATTTTATTATTCTGTCTATTTTTTATTTTAAATTTCATATCATAAGAGATGCTTTTCAGTTTTATAGCCTATTGTGACCAAGTGGGAACCTCGGGAGATAAAAAATTAAAAAAATGTGAACGTGCCAAAAACTGTAGTTCTTTGAACGGCCACTTGAGGCTGACTACAGAGGCAAGCCAGTCTTCAAAGTCCCCCATGTTAAAATGCAAAACTTTAGAGCATAAATAAACATATCAACAGCCTGGTGCAAATAATTGCTTCTCATCTTTATGGCTTATTTCAGCGTTCATTGCAACTGTACAAAAGGTTTATTTAACTCACTTGTTTATAATTTTTTAAGGCCTAAAGTTACACATAATATGGTCACATATGGCGCAATATGGCCAAATATAGTGCCTTCAAAACGGGAGTCCACAAAACAATGAGTGATGTCATGGTAGCTATGTGCATTATTTTTCATAGTCTTTGGTTGTGCCCTGTTGCTTTTTGAGAAAGTGTGCAAAATACTCTCAGTGCTCAGAGACTTTCACCACTGTATGTTCAAAATAAATGACAAACAATGTATCCTTATGCATTTGTATTTTCTCCACTGCATGAACTCGCATTGAAGCGTGACTCCCAAACTGTAATATGAACTGAACTGTGGCTTCTGTGTACCATTACACCTCTATTATACAGTATATTAAAAAAGTGGAAATTCTCTGCTTGGTCAGACACAATAGAAGCTGTGGATTACAACTGTACTCTAGTAAGGTCTAGTGCTGCCCCTAAAGTTACTGTTGCTATGCCTGTCAAAGAGATACAATGATACATAATCAGTGGTGGCAGATTTATCACTCAAAATTCACACTAATTTTTGAAACAATTGCTCTTGATTCCAACTAGGAGTGAAGTAAAAGCTTTTCATTTTGAGCTAACAACTTTAGATTTTGTCGACAACTCAATTTATGACTACAGCCAACAGATTACCAGCTGTGAGCTTGTTTGTTGTCCTGCCAGGTGTCAATAGGAGCACTGGTATTAGATTTGAACATTCAATAGAGGGACCGTTCTAGGACATGCTATTTTTCCCACCGTCCTGTCAAGTCCAACCCTACTGTGCTGTAATTGGCTAGCACTAGTCATCTTTGTGACTGGATGCTAACTGTGAGCATGGCAAGACCCATCATTCTGTGCTGTTCATTTGCTTGTCAGCAAATCATGTTTTCATAACCATAATTTTATACAATGAACGTCCTACATTCAGTCCTGAAACATGTGTTGCCATGGAGAAAAAAAAGAGGGTTAGAGAATTGTATAAGATAACAAAATAGGTAGAGTGATTTAATATTAAAGAATTTTAGTTAAAGCAACATTTCTTACATATTTCAGAAGTGTCAGTGTCAACATTTTATTTACTAATAGGATCTTTCCTATTTATTCAAAATTAAAGCAATGAGTAATTGACTTTCTTTTTAAACCCTTTTCCAACATCATCCCTTCATCAATTTCCTCTGTCCTTTATGTCTTTTTGTCTGAAAAACATTTGTGCTCAGATAGAGCACAAGAGCTGTCTCTCATCCTCTGCTCTCACTGGTCCTTTTCATCCAAGTAAGTGACGGTGATGTGCTGCTGCTGGTCCCTCGTGGCCACACAAGAGGGACACTTACCTTCTGTCAAGGTGGTCTCATCAACAGAAAAATAGGAAGAGAAACACTTGTCGTTAATGCTCTCCCAGGCTCATGCACAGACACTCCCAGCATTTCAATCCCACTCCTTCCTGCTCTCTGTGATAATGAACTCTTCAGAGTTTGTGAGATTCATGTCAAGATAACAAAATGCAGGTTATTCTGCCCCCACCTGAAACCAGCTGACTGTATTGATATGACACAGATCATTTATTTTCAAAGTTAGTTTTTGTTCTTCTGTCCTATTTATTTACATCCAACATGAGATCATACAACATTTGTGTCATCTCACACTTTATTTTCTCAATTCTTTTCCTTTATTCTTCCTCTCCACCTTTCATTCTTCCTTGTTTCCTTCCTAATTTGCATCCTTCTCTATGTCATTTCTTCTTTCTTTCTTTCTTTCTTTCTTTCTTTCTTTCTTTCTTTCTTTCTTTCTTTCTTTCTTTCAACTGATCTGAAAGCATGATAGTCCTCCAACTCCATTCTATTCACCTTCACTCTCAGTAGTTTTTTACTTTCAATACTTTTACCGCAACATGTTTCTAAGATAGATTTTTGAAAACAGGACGAAGCTGCTTGTACTGTAGCACAGTATGTTCACATAAGTGGAACCACTGGGTCCACTTGCGTAAAGGATGTGAGTCCTTCACTAGTAACTATACATTATAGACACACTAATGGAGCTGTGGTGGAGGGTATCACACTCACAGTAGACATGAAGCAGTGGTCCAGGTTTTCATCAGAAAAAAGAACAGCATCTTTGATGAAGACAGCGCTCGCTCTCAGGATGAAGGAGAAGAACAGGTTGATGTGGATGTAATTCCTGGTGCAGTGAAACTTCCTGAGAGAGCAGAGAAAAACTTTAGTGAGTCATTTTTAAAAGGAACATGTTTTATATAAATTTTTAAGACTTTCAAACACCTATGATGGGAAATTTTGTTCAGTAAAGATGGCTTGAGTTTAGTTTGACAAGTACTGAGGGGGAAATGATAACAAGTCCCCCAATTATGTCATTTGTTCACAAGTGATGACTGATCTAACGCCCCTATTGCCAGAACAACATAATTAATCTGTACTTTACAAAGCTGTTACAAATCATTGTTGAAAAAAACTAATCTCTTTGATGATGTGGTATTGCTGTGGTTAAGGTTTAGGTTAAGGCAGAAAAACAACATGGTTGGGTGAAAATAGGTGTGTTTCCAACCACCTCTTTTTATGCACATTCTTAATTTGCACATCAAAATGCCAGGGTGGAGACATCAAAAATTCAAAAATCTTGACATATCACAGAAAAGTTTCGCCACTCTTCCAACAACAGACAGCTGTAATATTAGTTGTTCAAAACTCTCTATTTTTATCATACAATCATTGTTTTCCTTTGTTTGAGGTTTGATTGGCACTCTTGTTCTGCAGTGGTAATAATGGCACCTGACTGGAAAATTAGTGCCACTGCCACCTACTGCTTATCTCAATGAACCAACATCCAGTATTCAAAAAACTGTAGTGGGTGGAAAAAGCACATAAATTTGCATTTTCTGTAGCCGATTTTCTGACTTATCAATCAATCAATCAATCAATCAATCAATCAAGATAAGATAAGATAAGATAAGATAAACCTTTATTGTCTGTCACAAGTAACAGAAATTTGTCTTTGGCAAGCTCCGAAATAAAATAGACAAGGACACACAAAACACAATAGACAAGATATACAACAAAGCAGTGTATCTGGGTGGGACTTCAATTGTTATTTTAAACTGTTCAGGGTGGTGATGGCCGTGGGAACAAAAGTTTTTTTGTATGTGTTCTTCCAGGAAAGTGGGACTTTGTAACGGCGACCTGATGATAGTAGTTGGAAGGATGGGTCAATCAATCAATCAGTTTTATTTATAAAGCCCAATATCACAAATCACAATTTGCCTCACAGGGCTTTACAGCATACGACATCCCTCTGTCCTTAGGACCCTCACAACGGATAAGGAAACTACTTTATGACTACTTTGTCAAGGTTAGGGGCCATTTGTTGACATGGTTACAATAATACTCGTAGTTAAGGTTAGGGGCAATTGTGGTCCTGCCTCAAAAACAACAACAACAACAACAACAACAACAACTAAAAAAACAGTCTCTCATGTTAGAGTCCGACATTTTGTTGAAACATCTATCTACCCCGACTGCCACCATTTATCCTAATATCACTCTACAATAACCTCAGCTGACTTCCTCTTTTGCTCCCAACACAAAATTACTACAACAGCTAGGGGGCACTGTCACTTGAACGTGAATGAATGTCATTTTTACTTGCTGAGACTGAACCAATGCTGTTGTTTGTTCTCGGGAGGATGAACAATGTTACCTGAACACAGTGAAAACAAAAATAGCTGATATCAGAGAGATGAGGGAGGTAGCGTAGCCAGCAGTGTACACCTGTTTGAAGTTGGAGAAGTAAGATGTCTGAAATACAAGAAAAGATAAAATAGAATGAAGAGATTAAACCAATGTCAACATGTACATATTAACTATTAACTGCTCACTCACACTTTTCTCACCCATCCTTACAAGTGCTAATTAATGTGATGAAAAAACTAAGCTGCCACTGCTTTTTAACAATTTGTCTTTGGTGGAAGACAGTGTACTTAGAAAGTATTTAGTGGGGACAATAAATGTTGTCATTTGTATGTAAGTTAGCTTTAACTTGTAAAAAGTGGTTCAACACTTTGGAGGTGAGGTGCATGTGGCATGTCTTCTATGAGCAAGGCTGCAGGATTGATTTGAATCTATGTTTTGTAATTAATCAGATGCAGACCTGAAAAAAATGACGCAAATCTTACAAGTTTTCCTTTGAAGAGTGTTTGCTTAATCTGACAAGACATTAGCTGGACCCTTTAGTGAACTTTGGGGAATATTTCAATGATAATGTGACCTGTCATACTTGGAAACTTGCATGGTTTGATCTGCACTTCTTCCAATAAGACAGATAAA
This sequence comes from Epinephelus lanceolatus, assembly GCF_041903045.1. Lineage (NCBI taxonomy): Eukaryota > Metazoa > Chordata > Actinopteri > Perciformes > Serranidae > Epinephelus > Epinephelus lanceolatus. The sequence goes on from NC_135739.1 coordinate 38,451,561, forward strand.
TCCTAAGCTTTTCTCTTGAGCAAAGCACCTTATTATCAACATCATTACTTCCTCTTTTGCTACTTAGAGAGGAGAGGCAACATTTGCTCAACAGCAAGAGGTCATCTTTTGGGAAAACATAAATGTAGGACATTTTGCTGTCATGTTTCCAGTGATGACAGTCTCGGAGGGTTCGTGTTGATGTCTCAGAGCGGGAGGGACATGTCAATCATCTATATTACTGCCTGCCTGAAACAACATCTGTCATTTAGCCTTACTACTCAACCATAATAAGCTAAATTATGGGCTGCAGTTATAAGGCTAGTAATTAAAAGTAATTAAAATATGTTGGTGACAAGAGAGGGCATCATATAAAAAAAATATTTATATTAGCCAGTCTACAGCACAGCACATATCTTGTCTGATGAGTCCTCATATATCCACCATGCTGGAATGGATAAATATGTTAAATATGGTTTGGCACCTTTAACGTATTTACACAGTTATAATGGCGACCAAACAGACAAGAAATCCAAATGAGAATGAACTCACAGATGTGTAGTTTTTCCCTGCAGAATAATTCACAGAAAAATTGGTTTAAACATTTACCTCTGGTTCTGTCACTTCGTATTCTGTGAACTCGCAGGCCTCCTCATAGGAGGGGTAGAGCTCGGACCATCCATTCTCAGTGCAGTTCCTGTAGATGTAACCTAAAACAACATATAAAGCTGTCATAGCAAGGACAGAGGAGATCATATGAAGAAAACAGTCGCTCTAAGAAATGTATCATTCAGTGAATTCACTGAACAATTGCAGGAATACAATCCCTACTTGAGGAGGCCAGGTAAGTTAATAGGTGAATTAAACAGTCAATCCTCACCCAGCACAAGCTTTCCTGTAGGTCACTGAAAAAATATTTTTGCAAGGAAATGCATCTAGGATAATGCACCACACACACAAACCCAGCCCACACCCGACCTCAAATGCATTAATCAATCACTCAAACTCAAACTCGACCCACAAACCAACAAACTAGAGCTGAAAGTTTCTGTTAATGACAGTCGCTAATAACAATGCTGTTGACCATATGTCTTTTCCACTACATATCATACAATAAAACTTATTTTTTTTGTTTAAATAGTACAAACATAAGAAGACAACAATTACTCACCCATCTTTGAATATGATCTCAAGCGCACAGCTGATGTGTTATTCACATGAACGATCTGAGCACAAAACATTACTAGGAGGACTAGACAGCTAACCCAAAACAGTGAAAAGTGAGAGATGTGGCACTTAACAGTCACCCAAGAGAAGCAAGGTAGCTGAAGCGTAAATAAATGACACAGAGCACTAAAATACGTGTTTTAATTGGAGGGGGAAGTCTGAACTTGGCACCATGGGAGGGGCTCCAGACAGTTGGCAAGGAAATGTAGATATTAAAGGAGCTATATGCAACATTTAGAACATATCTATGGCTCAGAGTCTGAGCACATGGTTGTCAATATGAAGGTGGCTCAGCTAATAGCAAGCAGCTAATGGTGCTAACAACACAAACAGGGCTAACAACCGCAACAGTGCTGACAGGGCTAACAGCGTAGCAGTCCTAACAGTTAGGGGTCGGGGGTAGAATTAGTCCCATAATCATGTCCACATTAAGGTGTTTGGATTATTCCGAACAAACTGAACATTGTTTCTAGACCTTTAAATGCAACGTTTGAATGCTTGAAGCATCACAAACAAAATTCGCCTTACCTTTATTTTACTGAGGTATGTAGCAAAAGTTTCAGAGGCATATACACTACAAGGCCAAAAGCATGTGGACACCCCTGTCTTGATGCTTTTGTTCCCAGGCTGTTTTCCCTGGTTGGACATTTGACGGCATACAGCAGTGTCTTTCCATTTTCATGAAGGAAAGCAAGGCAAGTTATTAAAATATTTTTCATAGAGATTTAAAGGAAGCCATGATGGATTTCACTGGGAAAGCTCTTCTGGGGGCACTGACAGCGGGAACTGCCCATTGGTTCGACAGCCCATTGGTTCGACAGCCCATTGTTCCGACTATATTAAACTCATTGTTCCGAAGTCCGTTCCGAAATCATCATGATGCCCTGTGGTTAAGGTCTGGTTAGGTTTAGGCACAAAAAACAATTGGTTAGGGTCAGGAAAAGATCATGGTGTGGGTTAAAATGAAAAAGAAAGTGACAAACACATAAGCCGTGAGCCTGCTATACCTCAAGCCGGTCGCGGCGCACCATACGCCCGTCGCAAGCCATTCAGCACCGCGGACAGTCAGACTAATGGGATGTCGAACCAATGGGCTGTCGAACCAATGACATGGACCCCTGACAGCTAATGCACAGCTCTTTTCATTTTAAATCTTAGACTGGGGGATCTCAAACAGACTTTTGTTGCATGATCAGAGGTTAAGTCCCAGGTACAGTATGGACATGCGCAAGTCTCAAAAATGTATTGAATTTAAAACTGCAGAGTCATGCTCAATCAACAAAGGACAGCACAGACACGTTGTTTATGACAGCATCACATGCAAATACAATATGATGGCTGATTAATGTTCAATTTGTTGTCATTTGTTGTTTAGATTCATGAATATGCAGCTGTCCTGATGGAGTCTATTAGTTTTACTGAGACACTGATGAATAATAAGCGTAAATACACTCTTCGCTTTCACCCCACCTCCCCTCTCTCTACAGATGCAACTAATCACATGTATACACATGAGCACAGACGCTCTGGTCATTTCTCAGAAGTGAGATAACGCCACTGCTCTTCATTAGGATTCAATGGGCTGCACTTAAACTCCATCTGTCTGTTAATGACCTGAGCGGCTGGAGACTCACCTCCTATGAAGAGGACACATGACAAACCCCTGTCAATACATAAACACAAACACACTACACAACAACAAGCTTTGCCGTTTGCCAGACAGAGGTGGTAAGGATTCAGCATTGATGTGTCAAAAGTTTAGAGACGATTATTTTTCCTCTTCCATCACTTTTTTACTTTAGTGTTTGGAAAGCAACAAAAAAGTTTAACTGCTGTCACCATCTGGCTGGAAACATTAAGCTAAAATTTCTGCATTTGTGTAACTGTGGGAGTCAGTGAAACATAAATTTCATTCTCTTCTTATGTCTGAAAGGATCTGACTGAAAGTTGTGCAAGTCTCCTAAAACGTGCGTGCGCGCGCGCGCGCGTGTGTGTGTGTGTGTGTGTGTGTGTGTGTGTGTGTGCGTGCGCGTGTGTCTGTTATTAATAAAAAGCATGTTAATCTAATTGATGATGCTTTACAAGATAAAGAGAGCAAAAATAGATTAAAAAAAGATAAAGAAATATTTTCTCTGACCTTCTCGCTTTATGTGTTGCAGTATGGCTGACTAGGGGTGACACACAGGTACAGTGGTTAGCACTGTCGCCACAGCAAAAGGGTTGTGGGTTTGACCCTGCTGGCTGGCTGGGGGGAGTTTGCATGTTCTCTTCGTGCCAGCGTGGATTTTCTGCGTGTTCTCTGCAAGTTAGGTTTATTGGTGACTCTGTGAATGTGGGTATGAATGGCTGCCTGCCTCTATGTGTCAGCGCACAAAGGGATTTGAACAATGGGGAACTTCCAGGGCTGAGAAATGATGTCAACACTGAAGTGCCACAAACTGCAGTTCTTTGAATGGCCACTTGAGGCTGGCTCCAGAAGCCAGTCAGTCCCCATAGACCTTCATGTTAAAATGCCCAGATTTATAAACACACATGCTTACAGCCTGGTGCAAAAAACAATTTTGGTCTCTATAGCTACATGTAGCTTTTTCAAATTTGGTTTCTTCTGGCTCCAACAAAACAAGATGGCAATGATCAAAATGCCAGACTCTGCTATAAAATCCACAAATCAGTGAGTGACGTCTCGGTCACTACGTCCAGTATTTTATACAGTCTATGGATCTGACTGAAAGTCAGCAATGCTAGCTGCTAACTAAAGTGTGATTTTTAATAGTGGTTTTTGGTCTGCTGTACTGGAGAGCCTCAATCCAATTATAATCCCATGCAGTCAAACTGCAGAAACAAAAATCAGTTACAGAATGAGTATTGTGTGGTTGTCTATTTTGACATACTGTACAAATAAAGTAACCAAGTAACCTGTCTGTCACACCACGAGGCCAACCTGCTGTTCCATGGAGCAGTGGGGCAGCATGACCTGCTCACACTCCTCAATCATAGTTCTTGTCTTGGAGTTTTCACTTCTGAGCTGAGAAATACTGTGCAGCCGCAACAACCTTCAGTCCCTCAGGATACTCTGATTCAAGCGATGTGCATGTACATTTTTTCACTCGGGCACTTTGAGAACCTGTACAGCGATGTTTATACAGTACGTGGTTACACTTTCCTCCTTTCCTGTTGATTGTTAAACTGCTTGTTCAACATGACCAAGGTAGATTGTTGGAATCAATACTCTGCACAAACATCTTCTAATGCATCAGTAAATCCTCTGTATGGACATATTGGCAGCCTAATTTGATTCCAGTGCACTTTAGAAGTATAACAATTTGATTTAATGAATTCAATAAATTTAGTTGGCTACCTGCAGGGCTAAAATTGTAGCATGATGACTCGATTATCAGTTCAAACTTTCTTTTTCTATCCTTCAGACAATTTAACTCAATGCTGAGTCAAGGAGTTGTTTAACCTTGGTTCCCTGTCCAAAAGTATAACAAAAGTATTACAGTATGAGGTATTTACTTTGTTCACTTTCCTAACAGCTCTAGGTAACACTGACAGTAGTCCGGTCAGGTGAAGGCTGTCGATGATGAATTTAAATGAGGCACATTTGCAGTCATTTTCTCCCACCATGGCCTGAAGTAAGAATGACGGAGCTCACTGAGCTCACCGAGCTTCACGGCGGTCATGAGTCACTCAAGGTCATCAGGTTTTCTGTGAGAATCTGTGTTTATGAGACGGAGGATGAAAAGTTTACAGTAAAATAAAAGATTTCAGTTTCATGATGTGAGTATGCCCGTCCGGCTCCTCAGCACAGCCGAGCAGAGTGTGGGGGTTTGAGTCGTGGGTGGTTTTACCGATATCCAGCTGCATTAGCTTCAGTATAACGGCCTGCAGCCACAGCGTCGGTGGGTGAATGGTTGGATTTGAATGGGGGTTGAAGGCCGAGGCTCTGGGGAGGGTGCTAGTGCTCAAACTGCCATGCTTAACAAGCAGCGCCAATTCCTTCCTCATGCTCTTGGCTCTTACAGTGAACTCTTTGATTTCCCAATTCATTATTTTCTCTGCATGCAGCCTCCTGTTGGATAGGCTGGATCACAGCTACAGCGCTTGACTTATCCCGGTGTCTGTGGAGGAGGAAATCCAGTGGGGTCCAGGAACCCACTAACACTGAGTTATGAGGTCATCAACAGCAACCCCCGCCTCCTGATCCTCCTGAAGAGTGCGCTTAACTTTCACTGCTGTGTTTTTTTCTTCTCCTCTGCTTTGTGCTGTCCTTCATTTTCACTGCTGCTGAAAGTTGGTCAAGTGCATCATTTTCTACATCCAGCATCCCACATACTGCACATGCTCTCTGCAGCTACTGACTCCACTGTGAAAAGTTATACAGTAATACTTTGACTTCCATTTTCGCCATATGTACTGTTTACAAACAGTGACCGACAATTCCTGCAGAATATACCCTTAAATATCAATGAAAACGTGTTTCAAGTCATTAGAGCATTACTATAGCAGCAAACTGCTATTTGCTATGTAAAGATATACTGGAGTAATGGCCTCCTGAGCAGAGAATAAAGTCACACTACCTCTGTGTGTGCTGGAATCAGAGCTCCTCTGATGGTTTGCTGTGGTAAGCCGGCAGCACGCGCATTTCAGTGCAGGTAGGCCTATGTAGCCTATCCCACTGACTAGCTCATTGCTACTTACTGCTTTGCACAGTGCTCACACGGAGGTTACCACTGATATCAGGACAGTGACATTGCGGAAATGTAGTGCCCATTTTCCAGTTCCCATATGGTTAAAGCTCAGGTAGGCAGTTTAATTTTAGCTTCATTGGGCAAAAACACCACGTTAACCTTTGGGCTATTGTAATTCAAGTGAACTGAGAAAAAAAATGACTTCTGCACCTCCTCTTGGCTCTTTTTTCAGACTTTAGAAAATCTAGGCCCTGACAGGAGACTTTGGCCAACTATTGCTTGTTCCACTAATGCAGATGTGCATGCATGTGACAGCCTGACTCAATGGCAGAGAGTCCTCCAGAGAAAGTTGCCATTCCAGCATTGGCAACAACTGCCTACACTGCAAAGCAACCCAAAAAAGGAAGACGGACTTATACAAAAGGTGGTCTGTCAATATACAAAACAAAACCTGTCAATATTGGCAAAATGTTTTAAAGATGGAGAAAATGGTGCTAATAATTTAGCCGTCAGATAACTGGAGCCAAAGACTCACAGTTGAGGCTTCATGTTCACGTTCATGTAGCTAACAATAGCTAGAGCCTCAAATCACACTGTCCCCTGCCTTACTTGTTGCCACTACAGACCATCTCACTGGGAGGAGAGCAGGCAGCAGCTCCAGAGATGGACCCCTATTGAGGACCCCTATTCAGCGACTGCAGCAAACCCCAGCTCTGGTGGACTGGACAAACCTGACTCCCAGCAGGATCAGCAATATTTCTGGGGTGTTCATGCTGGCCGAATTAGAGCCACTGCAGCTGCACATCGAAAGTTTTTCTCCCAAGCTGAAGCTGCTGCCCGCTCTTCTCACGAGGAAGCAGAAAGCAAAGCGAAGGGACCATCGGGTCGCTAAAGTTAGCTAGCTAATTCTTGTCTCATCTGTGGTTTGATAAAAATAGGATATAGGAATAGGAGGTAAGATGAAATAGGATTAAATAAATCAATGTATGGGAAACGGTAGGTTACTTTATGAACTATGTGCCTGAGAAGGGGGAGCTACAGGACAAAGGATTTCTGCCTACCCCAGCTTTAATACTGTTTGCTCCGTCAGCACTGTTGCCATGGTTTGGCACTGTTTATGGAACAAGCACAGTTTGCTGCTAGCGGTCGGCTCAGCCACAGGGACTTTACCCTGGAGTTTACTTTTATATAAACATAATAGTATTGTGTATTCAAGGGTTTGAAAATATCAGCCAATATTAATCTTTTTAAAAACAAAAACAATAGCATTAATAAACATTTTCATAAAGATATGAATAGTAGAGAAGTTTGGTTGTAACATGTTAAGTCTAACGCTCTGTAGGTGGTCAGGCTATTTCTAATTTAATTCTTGACTTGATGAACAAAGTTTGTACTGCCTCTTTTTCTACTTCCTCATATTTCCACTGCAGATTTTGGTTCGTTTCTCAAATGTCCAGCGACAATTTTTTTTTTTTTTTATCATCTCAGTTGCATCTGTATCTGTCTGGCAGTATGATGATACTGTACATGAGAGATTCAGAGCATATTCTGTTTTCTTTAAACTGGCCAGCTGGATGAGACAGCGGTCTGGTGAAGGTGGGGGTCATGTAAACACTGAGGAGAGCAGTGCTCTCTGCAGCCAAGTTTAGACACTGGAGAAAAGTCCACGTGATCAGAATAGAAAAACGTCCATTGAAAGCATAAAACTAGTCCTTAGAGACGTCTATATATAATCTAGTCACTTCGCTGAGCTGTAAAATGAAAGATGGATGTACTGAACACAAGTTCATTATGCTGGAAAAGCTGTATCTGCCTGTTATTTGGCCTTTGGAAAATCAACTGAGAAATCACACATGCTTCTCTCCAACAACAATGTGGGAAATACAGCGCAGGCACAAGCAGGAGGATGAAAAGAATTTCAGTATCACTGTTGGCAGGATTATCAATCATTTCGCTACACCTCCTCAAACATCTCTGCTGCCCCAAAAATAGGGTCACAAAAGTGCAAATGTCGATGACAACAAATAATTTCAACATATAACAACTTCCACAAAGAAAAATAACCTAGCAAAATTTAGTGACTATATTTTTCTTATAATATCAAAATGCTTTTGCAGTCAAAGGGTTAGTAAGCAGCTACTTAAACCACTTATGCCTCTAGGTGGCTGCATGTGCCTCCAAATGTCACCTAGCTTTGTGAAAGGTGTGCTGAACTGATTTACCTTGGTTATTAGCAAACAGCTGGGAGACATTGGCACACGAGACACTGACCACCTGTCCCACCTCAGCACGATACCAGCAACGGATGTCATCCCACGCTGTCGGACAACCTGAGACATGAAGACATCATTAATCACACCTTTATCAGCAGTTAGTTACAAGTTTGACTTATGAGTTCAGGTAGACAGCCTGAGAAGTTAAAAAGAATGTACTGTGTTAAATATGGTCAGACACATTTTGTCTCTACAGATCGTAAAACTTTGTAAAAATAAGAGCAAAGCGATAGCTTGAAAGATGTTGTCTGATTTGAGAAAAGGAGAGGTAACGTAAGCTTTTAAAGTAGTTTTTCCAGTCATTGTGTAAGTTGTGTTGGAAGTGCAACAAATCTTCAACTTATCAAGACATTTGTGTCTATTACTGAGGCCAAAAACCGTAAAAATATCAATATAAATATCAGTAAAGTGCACTCAGTAGAGTGCAGATCTCTGGCAGGTGGCTGCATTCGGGCCGCAACATGGCTGCTGAAGCTGATCGTGATAAGTCTTGTCAACAGTGTAACTGGTAAAATGCCCCCCCCCCCCGGCTCCCTTACAGTCAAGATGGTGATTAAGATAACAAAAACATTTTTCTTTCCATCTCATATCAGCCCTAACCTTTATGGATCTTAACATATCAAGTACAGATGCTCAAACTAAGACCAGACTTTTCTATGAATGTCAGTTTTTGAGCTGAGGCAAAGGCCAAAATGTGGGCTGCAACAAATGGTAGGGCTTCTAGCTGAGCCAATTTACAAATATGCCTTTTGCTCTATGCATTTGCAATGTGACTTGCAGCCCCTACCTGCCAGTTAAGAGGAGTGATGAGTCAGCGACGGTATAAAACACTCATGTTTTGTAAGATCACAGTGACCTTGACCTTCGACCACCAAATTCTAATCAGTTCATTGTAGACGGCAAGTGGATGTTTGCAGCAAATTTAAGAAAATTCCCTTAATGCCTTCTTGAGATATTGCATTCATGAGAGTGAGACGGACGCAAGGTCACAGTGACCTTTGATCACCAAAATCTAATCAGTTCATCGTTGAGTCCAAGTGGGCACTTGTGCCAAATGAGAAAAAGGTTCCCTCAAGGCATTCTTGAGATATCACCAGAATAGGACGGACTAATGGATGGACGGTTGGGCAGACGGTCAACCCTTTGAAACATAATGCCTCAGGCCATGGCTATCAGCAATAAGGAGGCATAAAAAAAGTTTGAAATAGGCCTACTTCTTCTACCATTGCAAATTGCCTACCAACATTCCCAGTAAGATGGCATCCATGCCCGCAAATCACTAAATTCACCCCTGAAAAACAACCATCGCACCTACTCGTGGTCAGAAACACAAGTAAAATACATAAATGTATTCATGTTTAAATAGGTGTATTAGTCACCTGCTTTACATAGCTAACCATCATGATAAAGTAGAACAAAGATTTAATTAGCGAAGATGGTTCGTCTGTAGGATCGTTATTAGTGTTATGTTAGTAACATTATGGCAAACTTACAAAAGTTAGTTAGTAAAGTTAGTACGGCAAAGAAAAAGCCATGGCCACTCGCAGTCGGATAAAACGGTGGAATACACTCAGTGAGACTTCATGACTGTCATTAGAGTCCTTAAGCCCTAACTCCACTGTTGCACAGAGTGGCGTTTGCTTGTTTAATCAAAGTTTATTCATCTAATATTGAATGTGCCCCATGTGCAAATTACACCAAATTCAAGAATGCATGTCCCCATCAAATCACCCATCAAGTGTGAAGCAGATTAGATGAACGGTTCTTGAGATATGCGATGGACACACAATGACAGACAGACAGAGATTTCTTGCTTTATTGTCAGATTATGCAGAAGACATACCATAGAGTAATATGCACTATCGCGTCATAGTGTGCTGAATGTAAAAACACTCACATGGGCAGGTGAGGTGGTTCACAACATAGAATGTAATACACTTTTAAATTGTATGTATATCCTCTGTCTTGATGTCTGCAAATTCCATCTGCTGTATGATGTTGGAGCACTGATTACAAGAGGTTTGCAAGTGTTTAAAAGTCCCAGCAGGTCTCTTCAGCCAGTGGCCTCCCCTCCTAACTAGAAGAGGACTGTATTAAAGTCTGTCCTTTATGGAAGGGGCTCCTTGGCAGTAGAAGGTAGGCAGATATTTGAAAATCTCCTTCAGGAAGAAGTCCTGCTTGTGGACATCCCAATACAGCAGTATGATTGTCTGATCTACTTAGCCTGTTTACTGAAGCATGTTACAAAATGTAAACCTGAGGTGTCTTTTTTCTGTCTGTTTGATTATTGTAGGAGGTGATGACATTTGCTGGAAGCAACCTTAGATTTGTCAACAACTGTGAATCGCTGCAACCACCAGAGGTTCTTAAATATACAGCCATACATGTGCACACAAAATATAAGGCTGTTTGGTCCAATAGTTTGTAAGCTTTGCTGCAGAAGGGCAGATACACACTCACACATACTCACAAGATGCAGACAGCCAAATACACACACTCAGGCATGCAAGCACACAAGGGACACATGATCCCCTCCAGCTTATGCCTGGCCGACATTAAAATAGAAATTACAGACAGAACGTGATTTGATAGAGATTTTTGCAGATTATGTTCTTACTTCTGATGGAGTACTGACTTTAGACATGTGGACCTTTCTTTTCTTCTCTTTTTATGCAACACACTCAAAATTCAGTCAGCGAATGACTTGTTTGACCTTACACACCTCTTAATGCTACAGTGCTTGTTGATGTTAACCACTAATTCACATACCTAATTATGAATCATTTAATCTGTATAGAAACTCAATCATCTGATGTTATTATTCAAGGGGTTTCCCCCAGTCTGGGAAAATGAAAGGGCGTTTGATTTTAGTGACGTCCTCAGCCCTCCTCTCTGCCCACGCTTTGTCTCTGCTGTTCCCCTCACATGGCTGACAAGCTCTCCCTGCACCCTCTGTTGCTCTGAATGAGGGAGGTGTGGAGAGGGGGAGAGAGAGAGCAGTAATGAAGAGCCCGTCTCTCTCTGCCACCACAACGCCTCATACATCAAAGCTGCTTGGCCCCGTGTCAATTAAAACAGCAGTGCGTGGAGACACACCACCACTCATTCATAATAAAACACAGCTTTTGGCTACTGCTGGAGGTTCTCCTGCCAAAGCTGTGATGAGGCAAACATCTCACTGGATAAATTTGACTTTGAACTCTCCTTCGCAGAAAAAAAATTGCTTTGCATTTTAGTTATTGTTTGCACAGTAACACAGAGCAGTTGATGACATTTTTATCTACTGCACTGACTGAAAATGGCACGTTATTAGGCCATTATTGTAAATGCCCTGATGGCTCTCCAGGTAACAAAAATCCTGGAGAGCCATTAGGACGTATCCAGACTGTAACAGTATAAAAGGCCACTATGCTCCTGGATTAATCACAGTGTGTGAAAGGATCTCAGCAGGTGGCAACAGTTCCTTAATTAGGTGCTAATTAAAACTGGTCTGACAGGATAATACAGAGGATGAATGGACTGGTGCCTCTCATATATAATAATGGATGGATCTTTTCTCCCATTAACAGTAAGTATCCTGAGCACAAAGCCTTGTTTTTCTTTCATGCCTTAAATAAATCTCTCCAGGGTATCAGTTATCCTCTTAGGATCAGTGGTCTGTGTGACAGGCGGTTATGTTATGTTCTTCAACAGCATCATTATGCTCACACATGCAGAAGATCTCATGGCACCATCACACATTATAACAGAACTAGCTCAAGAACAAACAACGTAGCCCCCAAACAAAATGAAAAAATAGAACTTTCTTTGGGTTCCTCTGTTAATTTTGTGTCATAATTTATGCATTTAAAGACACATTGTGATTCTGCTGCAGTATAAAGCTGCATTCACAGCATGGCGGCAGAACGCCTTGAATTCACACCATATAAATGGAAATGTTGACTAAGTTTGCTATTTTTTTTATTTATTTTTTTTACCATGTTGCATGTAGAGAGTAGTTAACCAAATTAGAAGGTACTGACATTAACTATATAGACTACAGAGATTTTTTTCATATAGATGTATTGGTTGTATTAATGTTAACATTGCATTTTATTTACATGGAACTGCCAGCCATCCCGTTATGCAGCTAAGTTTCAGGGCATATTGAATATGTTTTTCGACAAAAGCCACTGTTGCAAAACAGACGCTAGCATGAATAAGGGTTTTCACAGCTACATTTAGGACACTCAGAGCATTTGGTCATGCATTGGGAAGTATTGTGATCTTTGTTTAATCCTGAAACAGTCCACAATGACTTGAAGCGTGACACATGACATGTTTACCATTAAGCATTAAACTAAAACCACAATCTTTATGTAGCCTTAACCAAAGTCCTTGAACACAAGCAGGACTCAGTTTAAAGTCCACGTAAAGCAAAATCAGTGACTTCTTTCTTAAAACATTTTACATGTTAGAAAATACTATCTGAAAAGATGTTGAGCTGGTACTGCATTGTGGAGTTAGACCGTTAAACTGTTCATCACCATTTCTGTGTCCACGTTTTTTTTGGCGGGCTAATAGCCTGTTCGATGATGCAATGGAGCAACACTTATCATAACCCCTCCCCGACTTTATAAATACTATGTCACTACAAACGTTAACTTACTGTGCAGCACATAGCTTCAGTGTCATTTCCCTTACCCCATGTGGTCAGGGGCAAGTTTGCTACTTCCCACTATGAGCTCTTTCAGCCTAATTAATACATACATAAACATCTCAGTTAAATACCACAATTATATAAATACAAGCAAAGTAGCCATCACTAACGTACCTTTCAGTCTATCAGTCCGAATTGGCTACATGGCCTGCCAGCAGTTACTGCTCACTGCTGTGCTTTGTGCTAACATCAGCTGCTGTTACTGTAGTTGCTGAATGAGCGGCCATCGCTGTGCTGTGGCTCTTGTTCCCTGGTTCTGAGTGTGTGCGCTGTGCTATGATAGACTGTGTGTGCTACAGGATTAGTTGCGAAGAGGCTGTCGCTGCAGAGCATCTCATTCTTTGGCTTGGGGGTATGTGTGCTTCGTGCTACTGATTTGCCTGCTAACGAGAGTCTGACACTGCACAGCGACTTGTCCTCTGGCTTGGTGGGTCATGTATGTTAATGTGCTACAGGCTTAGCTCCTAACAAGAGGCCTTGGCTTTGCAGCTGCTTGGCAGTGGTTCAATCTTCATTTCAGCTTCTTCAGTGGACACGCCGTCGGTGTCTCAGAGCAGAGAATGCTGCTCATTTTTTTCATGATTATGAAACATAATATCAAATACTTGGCGATTTTTTTATCATTCAAATTTGACTGGGTGGCTAACACATTTTCTGTGGTGTGACAAAGCCATTACACATATTAATTTTTGCTTTTTCCAGATTTTATGAAACTCAGTCTCTGGTGTCCCACCATCCTGTTTATGACTTTGAGCTGTACATAAATCTTCCTACAGAGAATACAGTTCAGCTAGAACTGATGTTTCTTCCAAAAATTCATTGGTATAAAACAAAAAAAACTAAAGTTATGATTTAGTAAGACAAACACATGGAGCCTTGTTAGAGCTGCTTTGAAGATAACTTGATAAAGGCTATGTCTTGAAGCTCTGTCCTGTGTGCTCTGTGGCAGTATAGAGTTATACAAGGATTTACCCCTCTGACATTTATGTGATCTATAATAAACATCAGAAACAAGTTATGAGGTAAGCTTTTTCATTTCCGTGAGGCAGACATGATGCAGGAACAAGAATTAAATTGACCAAACATCAACCTGAACGGATGCTATGTATTTCCTCTACACCTGTATGACCATATATCAGTATTTTATTCTTCCTCTGGCTACAACGCTTCTTCTCAAACTTCGATTTTCAATGTGTTTATGGTTAGAAAAAAAACATTTGTCTTGTGTTTGTCATGTACATTATTGCTTCTGTGATATTGTTTCAAATATTTCAGGAGCAAGGCTCCACTGGGATGTATACCACAATATCCACCCTTTAATAAACAATGTTATGTGATAAGGGAAAAGCAGAGGTGGACAGAGAAATAGAGAAGACAAGGAAGAAGTGTAATTCAGGACGGTGCTTGTGTAGTTTAACTGACAGATTATGGAAACATAAAGTTAGTTCTATGTTCTGTTTAGACAGCGGACCTCTCTCCTCCCTGGATCTTTCGTCTAATCTGCCTTCTGCTCTGCATCCCAAACTGTACACTCTTCCACTACCACCTGACACTGACAATCCAAGCCAAACTGAATGATAAATCTTGATTTAATAAGAGAACAGCTAAAGATAATGTCCACATTTTGGTGAATATTTACTTTAGTGAAAATGTATTGAGCAAATAGTCTGCAACTGGTTTGTGCAGCCAAGAACCAGAGCAGAGTAGGGGAGAGTCAAGAATGTTATTTGTTATTGTCTGACAAGCACGTTTTCTCTTGCTATGTAAATCCCATCATGCCCTTATCACATCAGCACTTGGCCAGCGGTACTTAAAGGGATAATACACATTTCTTGAAATGAGGTTGTATGGAATACCTATCCATAGATAGTATGTTATATACTGTAGATGTCAGTCAGCATGCCCCCAGTTTGGAGAAACAGGCTGGAGTCCAACATGGAAGCTAAGCGATCTACTACTGTGAAGGGGTCAGCAACCAAATGTATTTTAGCCACCTAAAAAAAAAAATCCAACTGAAAAAATCAATAACAGTTCAAGTGTATGATATATTTTGAGTATTTTCACTGCTTTACCTTCATGTCAGAGAATGATTTCCAACTGGAATATGAAGCCATTATTGTGCTTTCTTCAAAGCCAGACTCCACTGAGAAAAACAGTGGTTTGACATTGTTGAAAACAGGAGCTGCTGGTACACCACTACCTTGAACATTTATTTTGTTTGTGTAACTGTGTGACTTAAGTGTTTGAAGGGTTAGATCGAATTCACTAAAATCACACAATAACACAAACTAACTAAATGATCAAGGCAGTGTTAGACCAGCAGCTCCCATGTTCAGTGAGCTAAATATTTTGTTTTTGTCAGTGAGTCTGGTGGCTTTGACAACAACACAGATTGGGAACTGAAGCCATTTATGGCTCCCCCGTCTGGATGGGCTGTCTGACGGAAAGGTAAAGCAGCAAAAATACTCTTAATACAGTGTACACTTAAAGTGATATTGATTTTTCTAGGTGTGATTTTTTTGTGAGTGGCTAATTTAACACATTATGTGCCACTACTGCATAATACGATGTTAAGAGTTTGTTGTTGTTTTTGCATATTTTTGTGAGATTACATTGTGTTTTTAATATGAAGTTGTGTTTGTACGTTGTGGAGCTAAGATCCACAGGGTTGTCATCATTTACCTGTGTTTTATAAGATAGCATAGTTTTCACATCTCATGCATGCGAATTTTGGTCTGCAAGAAACATCAAAGCAAGGGGTGACCTACAGCTCATTTGTAACACATTTGTAATTGCCTCGATTTGTTAGCACAGTGTCATCAATTTTCCCCTTTGTTTGTTTGTGTGTTTGCTTTTCCAGAATGCCACCAAACTGGGAGAGAAGAGAGGGTTAGTGCCCATGGATTTGCTAAAATAGCATTAGAGGAAGTTGTCAGACAGAGTCTGTACAAAGTGTGGCAAGAGCATATTACATCTGCCATGTCACTGGGTACTGATAGTGTAAGGAATGGACAAGCCTGATGGAGAAGGACAGCAAGGAGCTTCCAAAGTCAGGGTAAAGGAGCCTCTTCAGAGTCTTTTAAGAAAAGCAGGAGAAGAAACTAATGACTTACTTCATGACAGCAGCTGAACTTTACTCTGGATTATGCCCCATTATGCTAACTATGTAGCTGTATTCAATGCACCTGCCAACAAAGAAGGACACTAATGTGCCAACCGGTGCATGCAGTAAGTTTTAATGATATTATAATGTTTTATACATTAACTGATCACATCCTTGACATGAAATACTTGTAAAACAGTTGCTTGACTAAAATATCAATTTGCCATGAAAACTATATGTTTAAACTTTTTTTTGTAAGCAGTGTTAGAACATTAGGTCATGAGATTCATGCACTTCAATTGTAACATCAGACAGCATCCACTTTGGGTTTAATCCTCATGACTTGTTTTCTCTATTGAAAAACTTAAATTGGACCATGATAGCAGACAAATGTTGGTCATTTGCCTGAAAATATTACATACGTAATATCACATACGGTACAGGCCAAAAGTTTGGACACACCTTCTCATTCAATGCGTTTTCTTTATTTTCATGACTATTTACATTGTAGATTCTCACTGAAGGCATCAAAACTATGAATGAACACATGTGGAGTTATGTACTTAACAAAAAAAGGTGAAATAACTGAAAACATGTTTTATATTCTAGTTTCTTCAAAATAGCCACCCTTTGCTCTGATTACTGCTTTGCACACTCTTGGCATTCTCTCCATGAGCTTCAAGAGGTAGTCACCTGAAATGGTTTCCACTTCACAGGTGTGCCTTATCAGGGTTAATTAGTGGAATTTCTTGCTTTATCAATGGGGTTGGGACCATCAGTTGTGTTGTGCAGAAGTCAGGTTAATACACAGCCGACAGCCCTATTGGACAACTGTTAAAATTCATATTATGGCAAGAACCAATCAGCTAACTAAAGAAAAACGAGTGGCCCTCATTACTTTAAGAAATGAAGGTCAGTCAGTCCGGAAAATTGCAAAAACTTTAAATGTGTCCCCAAGTGGAGTCGCAAAAACCATCAAGCGCTACAACGAAACTGGCACACATGAGGACCGACCCAGGAAAGGAAGACCAAGAGTCACACCTGCTTCTGAGGATAAGTTCATCCGAGTCACCAGCCTCAGAAATCGCAAGTTAACAGCAGCTCAGATCAGAGACCAGATGAATGCCACACAGAGTTCTAGCAGCAGACCCATCTCTAGAACAACTGTTAAGAGGAGACTGCGCGAATCAGGCCTTCATGGTCAAATAGCTGCTAGGAAACCACTGCTAAGGAGAGGCAACAAGCAGAAGAGATTTGTTTGGGCCAAGAAACACAAGGAATGGACATTAGACCAGTGGAAATCTGTGCTTTGGTCTGATGAGTCCAAATTTGAGATCTTTGGTTCCAACCGCCGTGTCTTTGTGAGACGCAGAAAAGGTGAACGGATGGATTCCACATGCCTGGTTCCCACTGTGAAGCATGGAGGAGGAGGTGTGATGGTGTGGGGGTGTTTTGCTGGTGACACTGTTGGGGATTTATTCAAAATTGAAGGCACACTGAACCAGCATGGCTACCACAGCATCCTGCAGCGACATGCCATCCCATCCGGTTTGCGTTTAGTTGGACGATCATTTATTTTTCAACAGGACAATGACCCCAAACACACCTCCAGGCTGTGTAAGGGCTATTTGACCAAGAAGGAGAGTGATGGACTGCTGCGGAAGATGACCTGGCCTCCACAGTCACCGGACCTGAACCCAATCGAGATGGTTTGGGGTGAGCTGGACCGCAGAGTGAAGGCAAAGGGGCCAACAAGTGCTAAACACCTCTGGGAACTCCTTCAAGACTGTTGGAAAACCATTTCAGGTGACTACCTCTTGAAGCTCATGGAGAGAATGCCAAGAGTGTGCAAAGCAGTAATCAGAGCAAAGGGTGGCTATTTTGAAGAAACTAGAATATAAAACATGTTTTCAGTTATTTCACCTTTTTTTGTTAAGTACATAACTCCACATGTGTTCATTCATAGTTTTGATGCCTTCAGTGAGAATCTACAATGTAAATAGTCATGAAAATAAAGAAAACGCATTGAATGAGAAGGTGTGTCCAAACTTTTGGCCTGTACTGTATGTAAGTAAAAAAAATTGAAGTAAAAGAGTTAAAAAGTGAAAAAACATTACAATTATGGCCACTATCCTCTAATGACAACAATTTCCTCTGAAACGTAAACTGTTTTCTTGTAGAGCATCTTTAGATGAGATAGATGGAAAAGCCTCTGTGGAGAACTGGTGAACCGCAACGTATTCCTTGCAAATGCAATAAGGTAGCAGTCCATTATACTTCAAAAGTGATGCACAAGTCAGGTCTGCTTGACCTCATGTTACTAACGCAACTCATTGTTGCTCTCAGGGTCTTACCTATTTCATCACTGTTAGGGAGACGCTAACTTTGAGCAGATAAACTTTTAAATTTCTGCTCAAAATTAGAAAATAAAACAAAATGATAACCCTAAAATTAAGACAACATGACTACTATAAGAAATGAAATAAAAGACAAGACATGTCAAGGTGACATGTTCAAACATCTTGTATGAACCAACCAGCTGTCCAAAATCTTATGATATTAAACTTATAGTCCTTTAAAACTTTAGAAAAGCAGCAATTCATCAATTCTGCTGGAGCCTTCAAATTTTTTGCTTGATTAACTGTTTATTCATATTTAATACCACTGCTGGTCATGTTGATATGGTTGTAGACCATCATTTCTAAAATAAAATGTACTTTGTTGGGACGTTGGTGGCTTAGTGGTAGAGCAGGCACCCCATGTACAAGGCTGTTGCCGCAGCGGCCCGGGTTCGACTCCAGCCTGTGGCCCTTTGCTGCATGTCACTCCCTCTCTCTCTCCCCCTTTCACACTTGTCTCTCCTATCCATTAAAGGCTGAAAAGCCCCAAAAAATATATTAAAAAAAAAAAAAGTACTTAGTTGCTCTCCACCGCTGGCATTTGCTCTGTGTAATTAGTTATGAAAATGACAATTGCAAGTGACCACAAAGAGACAGAGGGCAGGACAATCATGGTGTGTAATGATCTGTGGAAATGTCAATGGTAGAGTGTGAAAGCCATGTCGAAATCGCACACACACACACACACACACACATGCACGCACTCTCTCTCTCTCGCTTTCTCTATCTCTTCCTCACACAAAAATTCAAAAGGCTGGCTGTTGCTTACTGTGAGTCTAATTAGGAGTATCCTTTGAAAATGGACAAGACTGTCATCCCCCTCTCCCTATTTACTACTGCATCACTTCATCATTTCCTCTCTGCAATTGACTTCCCTTGTTCCTGCTATGGCGGTGTTTCCTTTAGGACTGGAGGTGTGAAGGTAATTAACTTGAGGTCGATGAGACATCTGCCCTCTCTTACTCTTAAGTGGACAGTTATTGATAACTCAGGAAAGAGAAACGGGTACAAAGTGTATGTGAGAGTGTGTTTTTACCTGTTTTGGTGCTGTATTTCTGTCCACCTTTTTATCCATTACAGGCAAAGATAACCACGCCAAATTGTGCAGTCTTTTGTAACATTGTCATTATGAAGCCTCATAATCATTCTTTCATGAGCTGTATCGTCCTTTGCCTCCTCTCTTCATCCCTCCCATCTGTTCATCCTATTTAGTCACATCTGATGGGTTCTTTCACTCCCGATGAATCCTGATGAATTTGTCTGAATGAATTTGCAGTTGGATCTTGTTCTTGAA
Organism: Epinephelus lanceolatus; assembly: GCF_041903045.1. Taxonomy (NCBI): domain Eukaryota; kingdom Metazoa; phylum Chordata; class Actinopteri; order Perciformes; family Serranidae; genus Epinephelus; species Epinephelus lanceolatus. The sequence goes on from NC_135739.1 coordinate 38,471,226, forward strand.
TGCACCTGTTTGACCTCAGTCCATCGAGACTTGGTTTGGGCATTCAAAGAGGCACCAGTTCAAGTCCCAGTACAGACCAGGTATGGAATGTGAACTGGTAGCTGGAGAGTTGCCAGTGTGCCTCCAGGGCACAAGCAAGGTGCCTTTAGCAAGGCGTCGAAACCCCAAACTGCTCCTGGGGCTCCATATTATGCCTAACTCTGCACTATACCCTTCTAAAAATGATTGCATGTATGTGTTGTGAATAAAAGAAAGATACACAAAAAGTCACATTTCAACTGCCAATTGTGTGAAGTGCAAAATAAATAAAATTGAAATATATAAATTATTATATAATGAATTAATATATAATATTATATTAATAAAAAATTAGATCATTTTCAAACTTCTCAGTCTTTTCATGCATTTAGGCAAACAGGTATAGCGCAAAACATGCTCTGCTATCATGAATACAGTGTCCCTTTCACAAAGCTGTCCTACTGGGGAAACAAAAATTGTGATTTTCATGCTTTCCAAGCAGGTGAAATAGCTTGGTAGAATAAGACCCATGAATCAATATTCACATCTCAAATAGTATTGTTGGATTCATATTGTTTTATGTTGCTTTTCTCATGTTTGAGAAACAACTAAGCCAGGTTGTTTAAATTAAATACACATTCAACATATTTGGTTAGATTTCTTTGGTGCAGAGCCTGGCAGGTGTAATGGGGAAAAGTTAGTTTGCCTACATCAAATACTTATTCATGCTCTCCAGTTTTTCGAATGACACCGACATTCCCCTCTTGGGATCAGTGCCGGTTTATTTTATCTTATCTTGGCTTTGCTGGCAAACTAGCTTTGTTAGCGAAACTGGTCACTACCATTACTCTGCTAGTGTTGCGTGGATCGATTCTTTCCACAATATCAGTTCCTTTGAGTTGAAACATATAAATGTATAGAATATGCACAATCGACGGCTAGTGCTGCCCACCCAACCAAACTTCCCTTCAATACACTACCAGTTGTCATGTATAGATCAACATTAATAAAGATATTTTTTTTAATGCATTGATTTAGCATCCCACTTACATGTAGGTAGGCTGTGACGTTACAAAAATGTCAATAACCAAGATCTGTCTTTCTTTGAGGGGCAAGGTGGCTAGCAGATGTCCCAGTTACCTCTACAGCCTTTCAGTCTTTGTCAGTGAGTGTAGCTGCCAGGCTGTCTGGACTCAAAGTCCTATTCAATCGCCTCTTATTCACTCACTGTAGCAAGCAATGTAGGCACTACCTCTGGGTAACAGCAAGTGGGCAAGTGGAGACAGTCTGAGATTCATGAACACTTGGACGTTTGGCAGACTGAAACAGTACATACGAAATACCAAAAAGATTTATTTTTGGTTTTGTTCTTTTTCTTTTTTAAATCACATTATCAAGATGAATCTGTAGTTACGCACCTTTCATACTAGCTCCTTGTAAGATATCACGAGCAAACAGAAAACTGCCAGGTCAGGAGTGCAACTATCTGCTCATTAGCTAGTTGTGCCTTGAAAATGAAGTCAGAGCCAGTGGATGTATCAGTCACTTCAGATCAGTAAGGTCAAATCACATTCAAAAAATAACTAAAGCAGAACGAAGAATGGAATAGTATAAATTTCTGGAGTCTAAAATGCATCAAAAGTTGAGGCCTTTGTTGAGATGATCCAGCTGACTGCCAAACACCAAACAATACCATTAATCATGGCTTCATTTCATTCAGGTGTGCGACTGCAGGGCCGAGGCATTCTGTATTCTGGCTGAAATTAATGTCGTTAGCTACACCTGTGCTGTTCATTCAAAATGTAGGCTGTATTTTTATCTGACAAATGTGACGTTATCTAGCTGATCTCTAATGAAAAATCAAAGTAACTTCTTGAATGGAAAAACAGAGTGGAGTAAAAGGTACAATATCGAAATGTAGTTGAAATTTAAATTTCCCAAAAATGTAAATACACTACAAACTGGAAAATAATAATACTTCAGCACGCACTTTCTACCCACCTCTACTTGATCCTGCTCTAACCTGTATAGCCAACAACACTTTGTGATGTGTGGATGTGACCCACATGACCCAACACTTCTCCCCAGGACAGCTGTGGTAAAACAGGATTGAATATTCATGAGTGTTAAGATCATTACAGGTGGCTTTACAGTCAGTGTGTGTTTTTGTTTATTTACCTGGCTGTTTATGCAGGTGAGGAGTCCACACCAGCTTAGCTCTAATGTTGTGGGGTTGTTGTTTTTTTGCTGTGAATGCTTTATGCCCAAATGTTTGTCATTTACTGCTATTCTCTTTGTTTCCATTGTTGATTAGATTTTAATCATTTTGCTTTTTTAATCTTTAATACCTACTGCCATTAACTTCCATCCTTCTAATTCTATAGCCCAATTTTTTTATGTGCATTACTGTTCCATTATTCTAATGTATTATCGGCAAATGAAGGAGCAAAGTTTCTGGCACTGTATGAGTTAAATGTAAAAACGTGATGCTTTATCAACACACTCTTGTCACTGTGTAGTAAGCACATTGTTACCATCAGATAGGTGACAATTTTGTTAGGTTCATTTTCTGTAACAACGTTAGCATTAACGTTGGCTGGTTCTGTGGCGCTGGCTTGGGGTCCGCTCTCCCCTGGTGGAATGGAGGGTTGCCGGGGGCAGACGGCTCCATGTGATTGTGTTTCCTCTCTGGTTCTTCCGTGCTCAGCCTTATTTTTTTCTTCTTATTTATTTATTTATTAGTGGCATTTGGATTCGGTTACGGCAGACAGATGGCAATCTGAAATGGAATGAAGCCCACACACGGCAAACAGTAGCTACAAAACAGTAGTGGAACGCGCCCCATCGGCCCACAGCACAATGCTCTTAAAGCCCTACGCTATCAAAAGCTGGCAAAATACATTTATTTTATTTTATGGCCTTGACATTAACCTGTCATATTGTTGAGTTATCAAGGACACACTGTATACACTTTTTGTGTGTATACAGGAATGTTAAAGATATCATTGAGGAAAACGAGGTTGACGTGACATTGTTGAATCAGGGAATTTGTGTGTCCACCACGGGAGAGGATCCTACTTGACTTTACATTGGCATTGTTTCCATGGTACCGGCACATAATTTCAACCCATTACGTGCTGCCACCACGGAATACGGTGTTAAGAGGTCGTGGTCATTTCACGTATTTCTGTGAGATCAGGTTGAGTGAATTTTATGTGTTACAATGTCTGAACGGGTGCTGCAACAATGACAAAATTCTCCTTTTGGTAATCAGTAAAGATAGGACGTTTAACTAACTGTCGTTATCAGTGAAAATTGGCTCCGATGGCGGCCAATGGCTGTGCATTGTCCACCAGTCACATGGGACGTACATCCCTGACTGGAGCTAAAGAGAAGAGTGTTGTGTTTCTGCAGGTACTCGGAGGATTGGGGAGGGAAATACCTGTGGCTTACTGCAGCCTTACTAGATGCAAACAAAGCATTTTGCAAAGTTTGTAGGAAAGAATTTGGCATTTCGCACGGAGGAGGGTCAGCCATCAGGCTGCATGCTACCAGCAAACAACACATAACTAACAGCACAACTGTACATCCTCATCATCCACAGATGTATTGTCTCTGTGTCTTTTTACTGACATCTATTGTTACTGAGGATTACACAGTAATTTCCTTATTTTACAGCTATGCTTAATGATGCAACACCAGTCAGCTGACATGTCATGACAGTCAACCTGCCCCCCTCTCGAATTCACCCACTCTCATCTGGTCACCCTAGTCGTGTTAAATGATGGTACACCTCCAGAGAAAGCAGGTGACTGTGTCTGAAGCCCCTTTTCCACTGCACAAAAAAATAAAAATAAAACAGGCTAACACTCACTAATGTCTGGCTTTTAAATGTAATGGGAAAGGTTACAATTGGCATTCACAGTCAGGTCAAATTTACATTTGTAAATTCAGAGCCTTGTAGGAGTGTACCATTTGGTTTTCCAGAGCAGTCTAGGCACTCTGTGTGGAGAGATGGAGTAGCAGAGTGCTGAGTGGAGTGGATGTGTGATAAACTTAACTGCTTATAGATATGTTATGTATATTATAATTATATTTATATAGAAATAGAATGCTCAGTTTCTTCGACCCACTGGGCTCTTATTTTAGTGTAGAGTGTCAGACTGAATTTATGAATGCAGCATGTCAGGCCACTCACTCTTGCAAGTTTTACTTAAAAAAAAAGCAAACAGTGACCAACAGGACCATACCAACCCGTATGCTCTCTTAGTGGATGGATGATTTGACAGGATTGCTGCAGGTGGGATGGCCGGCTTTGTGGTAGACTACTGTGCCAGTCTTACAAAGGAGGACACTTGAAAGGTTTCCTCTAGTTTACTTTGCTATCAAAGCTAACGTTAGCTAATGTATAAAAAAATTAGCGTTACAGAGAAATCCAATGTTCTTCAATACCTCCCCGATTTCTGATTATGTGGACATGATAACCCTTAATACATATCATGTTATTCATCCCTACAACATTAAACACTTTTTCCCTAACCTGATATAGCGTGCTCTGCACATGCAAGCATTTTTGATGAACGCTTCCATCCAGTCCTTTCATCTTATTGCATTTAACCATAGTTGTATTTATGTTGATGGGCAGTTGCGGTTGGCATGTGATAAAAGTTTTGAGCCATAACTCCTTCTATTCTGGCTCCCAATAACACAACAAGACCACATTTTAAGACCCCTACAGTATGTAGCCTATAGCACTGTGGTGGCAAGTCGTGTTTTGCCTCTAGCTAATAAAATGACATTGTGTGACATTGGGCCTAAAAAGGTCTATGACATGCCACCACAAAATAGCATTCATTTCAGCCCAAGCAGCACTCAAACATCAATCCAAATTAGTCTTCACCAAATTTGAAAGAAAGACTGAATAAGTAAGATATACTGGAAGAGAAATAACCACTTCAAGTTTTCACAGGCCTTGGTGCTGCTTTCTACTGCTTACCAACCTGTTTTCTGGCCTGTTTGTGGGGTCGAACAGAGCACACCAGAAAAATCTACACACACGCACGCACGCAAGCGCATGCACACACACACACACACACACACACACACACACACACACACAGAGAAAGCTGTCTACACAGCTCTGGTCTACTGGCAATGGAAAAGGAGTCTATAGTCTATTTTTAACAGGTTTGCCTGTGGTTAAAAAACTCATGTACACATCCTAGTCCTAAAAGGGGTGTTGGTGTACTGTTTTTCATTTTAACATGTATTTACATGAATTTTTGGGTTGGGCCAAAACATTGGGTTCAGCTCTGTAAACAAAAGTCCATGAAAGGGTATATGCCGACACTTCCTGTTTCAGATTAGAAGCCTTCTAGCACTTCAGATATGGTCCAGCTAGGTTTTGACCTAATATTGTTTGAGAAACTTCCTTAAGAAGCCAAGCCTTTCCCATCAAAATCGAAATATATGCTTTAATAAAGTTTGATGTTTGTGTTTGATGGAGTGGTTACATTAGTGGGGAAGACCATACAGAAACAGCTGGGACCAGTGGTGTGCACGGGGGGTGGTCCTCGGGCCCAATAGTTGAAAAACATGTGCTAAAGTGCCCTCTTGGGAGCCAAAACACACGCTAAAGTGCCCTCTTGGCAGCCAAAATGCCCTCCTGGGAGCCAAAACGCATGCTAAAGTGCCCTCTTGGCAGCCAAAATGCCCTCCTGGGAGCCAAAACGCGTGCTAAAGTGTCCTCTTTGGAGACAAAAATACACTAAACTGCCCTCTTGGCTGGTGACTTTTATGTTGGGCCCTTTTTTGATCTATATTGAGCCAGAACTATATCTCACAGAACCAGTTTGGATTATCTGGTGCTAATATGGTGTTAAAATGCACTACAATACAGGAAATGGCATCTACTTAATTGAAAATTTTCTGGGGGAGGACCTCCAGACCCCCCAGGGATTTATTTCTTTCATACATCCATGTCTCTGTGTGTTCTTCACAGTCCAACGTTGAATCTACGCAGTTCTCGTGGATGCTGATCCTAACTACAAACTAACTTGAGTAGTCTGTCTAGTTAGTCTGTTTTAAGGCTATATAATATGCCATTTGTATAACATATAAACATGTCTAAAGTGCCCTCAAAAACACACAGAACTGTATGTGTCCTTTTTTTTTCTTTTCGCCCCTGCCCTTCAAAAAGTCTGTGCACGCCACTGGCTGGGACCGGTTCTCCCCCCTGACCGCTCAGCTTTGTAAAAGCTGACTGAAGAAGTGAAGCGGTGCCTCAGTCTACTTCAGTTGGTGTTTAGCTGAAGCTGCTCATACCTGCCACTTCAAATGCTAATTGTCACGTCTTTGGATGATCACAGGAAAGGGTGACAAATGATGCAATTAATTCTGAACGACACCAGCTGTGTCATGCACAGGCAGTCCCACAGGCAAGCAGGCGACTGTCTCACAGAGTGTGTAGCTTTCATAACAACCTTTTCAAAGTGGAGAGACGGAGCGAGGCGAGAGCGGAGCTTACCTGCCTGGAATTACCTTGTCGCATAACTCGAAACACTTCAAAACAAAGAGATTCATATTTTGGGTGTAATTGACGTGCTTTCAGACAACATCTCAGATGGAAAATGAAGCGTGGTCCCTCCTGAAGGACAAGCTGTTCCAGTGGGTGCGCTTTTTTTTTCTGAGGCATTGAAGGGAGGATAATGGATGAATCTCCTCTGATTCTGGCTCACCTCCTTCCTGAGCTGCATGGATGAAACAGGGCCAAGCCGGGTTGACCAATCAGTAACTTTAATCCAGGCATCTTATTACCTGATTAGTTCCTGTGATTGTTTTGGCTGCTCTGCCAAGTGAAGGACAGTAAATTGATAACAGGAAGCAAATGCGCTCGCTATGCTTTTGATTAAATAGACGCAATCATCAGCCACAGGAAGGCATCCAGCAGCCTGCTGTGTGTGCCAAAGAGAGCTTAGCATGCAGGTGCGAAGGAGTTTTGTGTTATCTTTAGTATAGTTTGAGACAGTATTTTAATAATGACGCAAGGATTGTGCATACGTTATGTAAACTGATTACAAAACTGACCCCACATGCAAGCACATACCAAAACACCTACATTATTCACATTACAAACTCTCATGTGGAAGTGTTGCTACTTGGCTGAAAGGACAAGTAACAAGTGTAGAACATTATCAAACCTAAAGTAAATGTAGCTGTTTAAAATTGTGCTTGACATTAAAGTGTTGTGGCAAGTCTGTTTGGCATTTGCATGTTCTCCCCATGTCAGTGTGGCTTTTCTCCAGGTTCTCTGGCTTCTCTGGCAGTCCAAAGACACACAAGTTAGGTTAATAAGTAACTCTAAAATGCTCGTAGGTCTCGATGTGTCATTTGATAGTAAAGCAGTATGTCAAGGGTGTACCCTGCCTCTCGCCTACTGTCAGCTGGGATTGACTCCAGCCTGCCACCGGCCCTTAAGAGGATAAGCAGTTAAGTTAAATGGATGGATGGATGTCAGTGTTGTTACTTATAATAAGTTCTAATTTCGGAGGAAAAAAAGCCCATAAATTAGCACTTCAGTTGTGTTCAGGGTGATGATGCTCTGTGCTCCGCACACTGTAAAAATCCTGCCAGAGATAGGGCCAGTCTACATACATGTATATTTTAGGGCAGCTGTGGCTCAGGCGGTACAGTGGATCGTCCACTAATCAGAAGATCAGCGGTTCGATTCCAAGCTTCTCTAGTCCACATGGCAAAGTATCCTTGAGCAAGACACAGAACCTCAAAGTGTGAAGGGCTGAATGTGACTCGTAGTGTAAAAAGCGCTTTGAGTGTTGACTAGAAAAGCACTAAACAAGTGCAGGTCCATTTACCATTCCACTGCCCTCAGCAGCTTTATTACCTGGAGTCATTTTGTGTTACTATGTCATAATTATTATTTACTACGTAAATGGCAACATGTGATATTGATGCCAAAGGCATCCTTCAGCATCTTTATGAGCTGCACAGGGCTTTCACCCGAATCCAATGTAAACCCATCTGTGGCAGTACTTGACACTGAGAGCAAGTCATATACTGAGAAAGTCCGTGGGAAAGAATTGGAGATGGATGGTCAAACAAAACTGGACTAACTTGCCTGCATCACATGTAAAAACAAACATCACCTTTTTTTTTTTTTTAATGTAATGTTACATAACTTACATACCTACGTCCTGTGTGAAACCAGTTATCTTAACGTTAATTACATATTTAAGCATATACTACATTATGTATACATACATAATATTTTTATAAACCTACCAAGTACTTTTATTCCTAAATGTAATCCTGACAGATTTTTACCATTAACTATGTGTTACAATGTGTTTCAGCTGTCCATCACATAGATACGGTAAAGGATGCCCTGTGCATTGCTATCAGATGCTGAGGGGTGAGACAAGGTGTTTGTATTTGACAACCTGGGAATGAGAACAGTTTGCATTTTTTACATCTAACAATACTGATTTTTTTTAAAAGTCTGTTAGAAATTATTTGCAACAAGATTTAATGTCTCCACAAATCCAAAAGTAGGCTGTTGCCGCAGCGGCCGGGGTTCGAGTCCAGCCCGTGGCCCTTTGCTGCATGTCACTCCCTATCTCTCTCTCTCCCCCTTTCACACTCACCTGTCCTGTCAATTAAAGGCTAAAATGCCCAGAAAGGAGGGACTGTTCACTGTGCACTGTTGAAAAGGAAACTAAGTCTTGACATTACAGGAACAACCCAAAAAATACTTCTGGTAACAGACAGTGAAGATAGAAATCCCCAAGTCTCTCGTACACAATAATTAAATCTACAAAAAGCCCTTCATCAGTAACAGGTAGAAAAAGATAATAATTATGCAAAACCTGCACATGGTACTTTTTTAAAATGCAATTTTCATTCAGATTTATGTATTAGTGATACTAACACTGAAAAAACTGACAAATTTTCAGTGATGGTTCCAATACCCTCTTTCAGCAGTTTATCTTTTTGTGGAATATTTTGTATCCACTGATAAATATGAAACTGAGAGTTCTTTCTCCTTTTTGGGATGGCTGTCTGAGTTAGACTGCTAATGGCTGTAACCCAGAGGTTGTTGGTGGTTATCCTTTAATGAGGAGCCTCTGTACAGTAATAAACAGTTCATCGAGCAGATACATGGGAAAATCAATTTTTTTCTTAAACTCCCGACTTTAACGGTCAAAGCTCTAACACCTCTCACTCTCTTTCACACCCTCTGAGGTAAGTGAAGAGAAGAATGGAAAAGTGACCTTTCAGTCTATAATGACTAAGTATAACAATAAATCAACTGTACAGTCTGATTTTAACAGCATCTCTTGACTGCAACTAAACCAGATTTGATACATGATGCATTTGAATGTGTGTACTGTAGAATCCATAATTTGCCGTGACTGACTCTCCCTTCAAACTGAAACCTCCGAATTGTCTGTAATTTAACTCATATGACTTCAGCCCACTCAGGATAGCTTGTGATGGCCCCCACATGTGAGTGCCTCCACAAAGAGAGTAGTTAAAGACAGTATGGCACAACACAAGAGCTGAGATTTCAAAAATCTATTTAAATGGTTTTGGCCTGAAAACAGCATCATCCAGAAAAAGCACAAGGAAGGAGGAGGAGAGCAGGGTAATTAAGTTGACATCAGAATGCCATGTCCACTGTTTGTCTTTTGTAGAGAGGAGAGAAGAGGAATGTGTTTGAAGTATGGCCTTTTCAAAATGAAGGGACTGGGGAGAGATGTGATGGCTCTCAGCAGATTAAATATTTTGACTAGCTCTTATTGTTAAAAGTTTGGAGAAACCTAATAAGGTATAAGTGACTAAGAAAAAAATAAGTGAGTTGTATGGAGACATGAAAATTTAGTTTGTGGATTATATAATTGAAGGAACATTTGAAGTATAGCACTGTGGCTCACTGATGAGCTGAACACTGTAGCTCAGTATCACAGAAGAATATGACATGATAGGGTCTGGATACACACACAATACTTGTTAATTAATACATTTATTGTTGGTTTAGGTCTTTTGATGGGATTTGTGAGGCTTTCAGTGAAGCAACTCTCAGAAGACCTATCTCACCAGAGCTAGTCACTTGATAGACCTGCTAGAGATTAACTGATTGACACTTGTTGCTGATGACAGGTTTGAAAAACTTAGCTCTTAAATTATGTCTGTGCATGTTACTCAGTTGTGTTGTTACTGAATTAAAAGAGCATTCTGACTGATGTGGATGTGCAAATTATTTTTGTACTTGCTGTTGTTTGATTGGTGTTGTATTACATGTTGGCTTCACAACACAATACTGTCTTCTTCTTCCCTCATATACTGTTCGAGATAATTTTTTTAATCTGATTGTATTGATGTGGAAAGGCATGGACTCAATGTATTTCTTGATTCAAAAAAAAATGAAAATCACCTTTAGTAATATGTTGAGGTATACTTAAGTGTAAAAATACAGCAGAATCAGCATTTAGCATCAAGCAATTTCACAAAAAAGAAGTGAGAAAAATATGAAATGAAATATATTTCCCCAGTAGATTCTCCTAATTTCCACCTCATCCATGTTGTTACAGTTTTATTCTTTTTCTGACTCTCCTTTCTAACCCTCATATTTTGTGTCTGGTTTTGTCTTATGGCATAAAGTCAGTCAGCAGCCACAACATACCACAGAACCAATCTAACAATAAAAAATAATCCAAGGAAAGCCTTAATCGTATCTCTAAAACTAAGTCTTAAGGCTAAAGCCAGTAGTTAACACTGTGCTGACCTGATGTTTGTCCCCATATGGGACAGGAGTCTCCACTATCTAAGTATGTGTGTAAATCTTTGTTCCCTATCGCATGATTAAAAAGACACAGACCTGTCCTGGTAGAGTGGTTGTTCTCCTCCTGTTTGAGGATCTGGTTGCACTCTTCTTGAGCCTTCATGTGCTGAACCACCAGAGCACAGTCTGGGTGGATGGCCTCTGTCTAAAAAGAAAGAACACCAGAGTTATACATGAAAATGTACTGCAGTGCAGTAACAGACTTTCCCAGGAATGAGTCCTAAAACGAAGAAATGAGTTAGCATTTTTGTATTCCTGATATCCTCGTCTCAACGGCAATGGGTTTTTGAATGGGTTTTGGGTTAGATGCCTGAAGTTAGGTCTGTAAATAAAACAAGCTTAAAAAGTTTTTATGTGTCTTAAAAAAGATGGTTGCTAACAAGTGGCTAAATGAGAAAGATTATCTGACTTAACCAAGTGTAAGTATTATAAACGTTTGTATGCTACAGTTCTTATTTTAGGCAATAATCCAAAATCCAATGGAAAATCCCATAGGCTTTTTAACTAAGGAACCAGGGCAATGTTACTTCCACGTCCGCCTACAGAAAAACCATCATCCCTGGAGCACTCTATGATGATGTCAAGGTTTAGCGGGCAGCTACAGTGGCGGTGTTTACACTGACACTGACACCAGAAGTATAGGCCTACAGGAATCACTATTAGATTATAATTTGACACTGATACAAGTATTTTATACAACAGTAGGCCCGTTTCCACTGAAGAAGTTCCTGGTACTATTTGGGGGGCAGGAACTACTACAGGAACGTCCTCTCGTTTGGCCCTTTCAACCGCCGTGTCTCCACTGAGTGGAGTACGAGGAAGGTTCCTGTAAAGTTATGGGCTGCCTCTGGATGTGACGTAATCGTTGCGTGACCATTTTGACCGGGGCGACATAGGGACACTGTTAGCCGATAGCGGTGTCTGTAATAACTCACTAAATGGCCCATGAAAAAAATATTTTTTCCAGCGGATGTCTTAGTTACAACATGATTGAGCTAACTGGAGTAGTTTCATGTCGTATCCGACAATGGGATGACATCCTGATGTTAGCTTTGCTGCTGCTGCTTTCTAGACATCGTGATTTCCCAAAACTGAATAAATACCACACGTATCAACACAAAACTGCTTTGCTAGCTCAATCATGTTGTAACTAAGATATCCGCTGGAAAGAATATTTTTTTCACGGGCCATTTAGTGAGTTTTTTTTACATGGCGGCGAAAGCTATATGAATGAGCTAACCCTCGTCTGCTGAGTTTTAAAATTGCCGGCTATTTTGTTGCTTTCTGTTGACGTCACATCCCTCCTTGAGTATATCCAATCAGCATCAAGTAAACCCCAAGCCCCAGCCAGGAGTCTTTCGGGGCCGTTCTGAGTACCTACCCCGAGGCAGGGACTTGTTTAGCCCCCGTAAAAGTTCCGGAACTCTGTCCTTTGGGGGTGGTTCCTGCGGTGGAGACACGCACCAACGGCCCCGGCCCGTAAAATTACCCCGAAGTTCCTGCGGTGGAAACGGGCCTAGTACTATCTATAGCACACTATTTCAGATCATATGAACAGTGTTGTGCACGTTCACATTTCACAAAACTAGCTCAGAATTTGACAGATTACAATGGACTAGTTCACATTCATAGTTCACAATTTGAATTTGAAATTCACACTTCCTTATTATTCACTCGCAGATATTTCTCAAGACTGGTTTGCTTCAACTTGATGTGTCGTTTTTAATTCATTGCTAATGTCGCTGACATTTGGATTTACTTTTCGGACACAGTGAGAACATTTACATAACAATGTGAGATTTTTTTTGATGGAATCTTCGTTGTTTTGTTCATGAAACTACTTCAAATATAGTAAATGTGATCTGACTTCAGCAGTTATGTTATCTGTAGCTGTGTTGTCTGAATTGCCGGTTGCACCAGCAATCTGGTGTTGTGTTAAAGTCTCTTTGCTCATTGAATAGTGTTTCCCTCCGGTTAAAATACATAACAACCCCTTCTGTGGTTAGGGATGTGGCCTGGTTCAGATTTATGTAGGGGGAAACATGTATCGATGGGGAAACAATCTTTGACACAACACTGACATTGCATAAAACACTGCATGAGCATCATTAACTGCTGCAAGAGTTCACAACACTCATCTTCACATTCATTTGTTCCAAACGGAAACTATCAGTTGGTTCACTGTTCACCAAAAAGCATGTTCAGCATGTTCAATGAACGCGCTCCCCCTAATGACAGTAGTTTCTTTGTAATATAATTATTGGTACAAACCAGAAATCTTGTAATACAAATTAACCAATGTCATAGTCATATCAAAATATCAACAAATTAATACCTTAATAAACATGTAAACTTCCATAAGGTCCTTTTAAAGTGCATGATAAAAATCTAAAATTAGATGTTAAATACATTCACTGTTTTAACCAGGCCCCCAGGAAGTATAAAGGACTTTGCAGTCTACAGTCTAACTAGAACTTCCAGGTCCGTCATCATGATGCTTCTGGGCCCAGAAGTGTATTTTTCCCATAAGCTATGGAAAAGAGACGTCTGTAAACCAGTGGATAATATTTTTGTAACGATCTGTCAACATCCCCATGAAATGACTCATTTCATGATTAGGATTTGATCCATTCAGTCCAATAATATTTTAAAAGTATAGAAGAGCAGCAACGATGCAGAAGATCTAGATGATTTTCCATCCAGGAAGTCAAAGTGTTTGGCTCCATGCACCATGGAGCAACTTTCATGGGAATGAACGAGTCCCAGCCCAAGTGCCATATCCATTTATCTTTATTCATGTGCTGTTATTCATAGTACTACCATGGCAGTAAAGTTTGTTCAAAACAGCCATCCTACAGAAATTTTTGTAGCTTTACACATTAAAATCAACACACTAATGCACAGAAAAACTAATACACTTTGGTCACTGGCACATTATTTAATAGTTTTGAAATGATTCACACATTCAGCTACTGTACAAGCATCTTTATGATTCAGCATAACATTGGTTTATAAGCCTAGTGTGGAACAAAGATTCAACCATCATATAAAACATGGAAAGTTGCATATTTTGCCTTCACATTGATCCGTTAAAAATTGAGTTTTTATAAAACAGACGGTAGAGGGTTGTGCTGTGGTCTTTTGGACGTTTCTTACAACACCATGAAACCATTTAAATGCCGAAAGTGCATTTATGTCTGTGGTGACATTGTGAAAGCATTAAGAATAAAAAAACCCCTTCAAAATCAATATTATTTACCAAGTTAAGAGGCGTTCAGGTGTCAATTACTGAGGAATTGATCTGCCCATCTTTGCCCTTTACGCTCATGTGAGTTTAATCTAATCCTTGTTTAATACAAATCATTGCTCTGCCTCTCTCCCCACTTGAAAACCCAGAGGATGTTGGTGGTTCCCCTCCACCGATGAACCTCTGTATGGTAACCAGCACCCCCTGACAGGCTGAAACGTGGGAGTTCAGCAACTTTCTCTTAAAGTCCTGACAGCTACATTCAAGGCTCCTCTGCCTTGCACTTCCTCTCACGCCTTCTGAAGAGCGTGAAGAGGAGGAGGACGACAGAAACCTGCAGACCCATATAGGTCTATAATAATCTAAGCAGTTATATATATTCCAATATGCAGAGAAAATATAGATTCCACCAGCATAACCACCATGTGGTAACAATAATTAGGTGTTGTCATTTCAAAAAATTGATCCATTACACTGTTAGGTGAGAAATAATCCCTATAATTGCTCTGAATGTGTCTAATTGATTCCTTCTGATTAATGTACTGGGATGAAATGTGTGAACCGTCACAGGCAGAACACCTGCCAGTTGGGCAGATGGAGACACTGCAGGGGAGCGTGACATTTGACCTTATCCTCTCACAGCACTGCAGTGTCCAGGATTAACACGAGAGGAGACACTCACTGCCATTGAACAGAAACACCTCCTGGCCTGGGGCAGGACATCTTACCCTACAGCTACAGCTAAAAAGAGAGAGAATTATTTGATAAATTATAATACAAAGTAGAAGTGTCCCTCTTAACCCCGTCTCCTACAGTTTCTATCTATATGCTTCTTAATGGCTTTTCCAACTAAGTTTGGGAGGACTTTTTTTTTTAAATCTTGTTTTGCACAGAAGTACAAAAATGTACAAAATTGTACAAAATGCAAGATTTTGAATTTTGAGTTTTATCTTGTATCCCAGGTGTAGTTAGATTAAGGCTTCTAAAACACCTGGCCCAAAGACGTAAAATGATGCATGTTTAACCTAAACAGTAACAGTAACAAGTAAATAGAGGTTAGAGAAAGACCTGAATAATAATGGAAATTTTGTGTAGAAACATTTTGTTTTATCTTATTTTCGGAGCTGGTAACTTTTGGTTAGGTTCAGGGAAAAAACATACTTGGTTAGATTCAGAAAAAGACTATGGTTTCTCTTAGAATAATTATGTTTGTTATATACAGGATGGAAGTATCTTAAAGGAGCAATAAGCGAAATTCATCATTTCTAGATAGAAGGAATTAAAAAATTGCTGGGGCATTCTACCGATTTTGTGCAAAGTGCTGTCCCTTACCAAAAAAACAACAAAAATAATAAAATTGAGTATTCAGACATAGATATTTACAAAGATTATGTTATGACCTATTTAAACCCAGGACATTAAATGAAAAATTGATAAGCTAAATATATACAAAATCACCATTTATAGGGTACTTTCTATTGGGAAGTAGCTGTCCCCAACCCTGACCTCTAAAATTCAATTCATGTAAATAACACTTAAAACATTTTTCATATTTTTTTCAAAAGTGTAATTTAAAACATCTTTGTGATTAAGTTTAAACAGAAGTTGAAAGATTTTTGTGGGATTAATTTTTAAATTAAGAAACTATGCTAAAAAAAATAGTGTCCCTTGTTTTCATGTCACTACATGAAAACAAGGGAGTTTTAATGCTCTGGTTGAGTCTGGATTTTAGCCACACCCCTGAATTTCTGAGAAGGAGGGTAGTACTGCACCCCAGTCCAACATGGCTGCATGGTAAGTCGCTGACTCCCATCATTTTTTAAATAAATGTCTTCCAAAGTCTGAAAATCAGTGTGTAACTTTTAAAACCGTCACTACCGAACACATGTTCTCTTCAATTATGTAAAAAATTGGGGGGTTTATGCAAAATATTATGTTTTTCTGTGTGAACAACTCTTCAAACATGTGCTTGTTAGCCATGTGACTGCTAGCATTCTTTAGTTATCCTGAAAAATAGCTAGGAATGTCACTACCGAAACAGTCACTACCGAAACCTATGGTAAAGTTTCGGTAGTGACAAAATGGAATCGTCAGTAGTTAAACCCCATAGTTTTGTGGTCCAAAGTCTTGCTCTTTTCTGCTCTACTGTGCTCTACTCTACACTGGTCTACTCTATTCTGCTCTACTCTGCTCTGTTCTGCTCTACTCTACTATACCCTACTTTGCTCTACTCTGCTCTGCTCTGCTATACTCTGTTCTACTCTGCTCTACTTTGCACTACTCTTCTCTACGCTACTCTACTATGCTCTACTCTACTCTATTTTGCTCTGCTCTACTCTGGTCTGCTCTACTATATTGTGCTCTACTTTGCTCTACTCTGCTCTGCTATACTCTATACTCTGTTCTACTCTGCTCTACTTTGCTCTACTCAGCTCTACTCTACTATGCTCTGCTCTACTCTGCTCTGTTCTATTCTGCTCTACTTTGCTTTACTCTGGTCTGTTCTACTCTGCTCTACTCTACTATGCTCTGCTCTACTCTGCTCTGTTCTATTCTGCTCTACTTTGCTTTACTCTGGTCTGTTCTACTCTGCTCTACTTTGCACTGCTCTGCTCTACTCTACTATACTCTTCTCTACTATGCTCTGCTCTGCTATACTCTGCTTTACTCTGGTCTACTCTACTCTACTCTGGTCTACTCTACTCTACTTTACTCTGGTCTACTCTATAATCAACTCTATCCTGCTCTACTCTGCTCTGTTTTACTCTGCTCTACTCTACTCTGCTCTACTCTACTTTGCTCTACTCTATTCTGCTCTACTCTGCTCTACTTTGCTTTACTCTGGTCTGTTCTACTCTCCGCTACTCTACTATGCTCTGCTCTATTCTACTGTGCTGTGCTCTATTCTATACTCTGGTCTACTCTATAATCTACTCTTCTCTACCCTACTCTACTCTGCTCTACTCCACTCCGCTCTACTCTATACTCTACTCTTCTCTACTCTATTCTGCTCTGTTCTACTCTGCTCTACTCTACTATATTCTGCTCTACTATACTCAGCTCTACTCTACTCTACTTTGCTCTTCTCTGCTCTACTCTATTCTGCTCTACTCTGCTCTGCTCTACTCTGGTCTACTTTGCTCTACTCTACTACACTCTGCTCCTCTATACTCTTGTCCACTCTACTCTACTATGCTCTGCTCTATTCTGCTTCGCTCTACTCTCTCAAAAATTATTGTTTTATTTACCACAAAACATTTGTCTTTGAATTTATAATTCCCACCATAAGACATGCATTTGAGGAAATAAGATGCAACCTTAAAAACAGAATAATGGTCACTACCGACACAGGACAGTCACTACCGAAACATTGCAGTCACTACCGAAACACTGGGTGTTTTGTAAAAAATAAAGTATATTGAGTTATCAACTAAAGTATTATGACGCTAATTGGTTACATTTATGTTCTGTTTCATCAGTTATTAACTCTGAAATCAATCTGATCAGCGTTATGCATTTTACAAAGAAAGATTGCATTTAGATTTTGAAGAATTCTATAATTTGAACTTTGAAATTTGTTAAAATATTATTTTTTATAGATTTAATTGTGAAAACCTTCTGTCAAAATTTGTAAAAATTTAAATCTTTAGACAAGGGAAGGAACAAGCATAACAGGTTGATATATATTTTTTTGTATAATATAATACTATATGTTTCGGTAGTGACAAATTTTGGGAGAGGAAAAACATTCCGAAACAATATGAAAATACAATGTAAAAATCTACAGTCATTTTACTAGATATGTGACATTAACATATGGTACAATATATATATAGGAACAAAGTTTTGGAAATAAAACATACAAAATTTCAAAATATTTCCAGCCTGACTTTGCACACATTCAGTAGAATGCCCCTGCTATGTGAAGAACTAGAGGTGTAATTTCATCTGGAGTGTAGCATGACCTCACACACCCTCTCTCTGTGTTGATCTCCAGCCCATTGTTTACAAGCCGGTCTGGCTGCGCGTTCATGTACGTTCATGTGAATCCTGTAGTAGTAGCTCTAGTGCTAACTCCAGGAGCTAACGCTAATGTCCCTACTCTTCTCCGTGAGCCGGAGCCGTGAGCCGTGAGCACGTAGGAACGTTAGCACGTAGGAACGTTAGCATGGCAGCCGACTAGTGCTAACGCTAACGTCCCTAGGCTCACAGGCTCACGGCTCCGGCTCCGGCTCACAGAGAAGAGTGGACGTTAGCGTGGCAGCCGACTAGTGCTAACGCTAACGTCCCTATTCTTCTCCTTGAGCCTGGCGGGCTCGCGGGCTCACGGCTCCGGCTCACGGAGAAGAGTAGGGACGTTAGCGTGGCAGCCAACTAGTGCTAACGATAACAGGAAGGCAGGGAAATAGCTAAACACAGCAGTGACTGAGAGTGATTGAAAGACATTGCTAACTGCTAAACTAAGCCAAACTTAGTTGGGTGTTTCGGTTTTATTTCCTCACCCCTGTGGCAAGTGAATCTGCCTGTAGTGAAACCGGGGCTAACCGGTGCTTCCTCCTCAGGCTCCACTTCACTCAGCTGCCAGCACAGCCAGTTAGCCTCCGCTAGCTTCCCAGCTAACGTTAGCCCCGGCTCTCTGTTTGGATTATTCAGGTTAATGTGGGAAGAAGCAGCAGGTATATCGGGTAGCTGAGTGAAGTGGAGCCTGAGGAAGAAACACGGGACTGTCTGGGTGTAATAGTCCGTGTGGCTCATGACACACTTTGTTTTGGTCTACAGGCAGTGCACAACAGCAAACCTAGTGGTGAAACAATTTCACTTTTTGCCCCTTTAAAGTATGCAAGTACGTACAAACATCAGTGTTAATTTTTGATTTCACATGTGACACAAACATTGGTCTCCTTGGTGAAAGTCCTGTGTCTGTTTGACCCATCCCCCAGCTCACCCTCCGCCATCCATGGACTTTTGTTGCTCTTTATACTACCCATGGGTTGAAAAATAATAACCACTGGCCATTGCATGACCTTGTTGAACCCAGGAATTTGTGTGACCACCACAACAAAGGATCCTCATTGACTTCCTATTGTTACTGATTTTGTAGTGCAGGCTTGTAATTTTAACACAAGAGGTCTTGGTCATTTCATATATTTGTGTGAGACCAGGCTGCTACCTGGCAACCCCCTTTGGGATCTTCTGCCTTATACAGTAAATCCAGGTTTCTGATAAATACCCCACCAGCTTTTTACATAACTCAGATTTAATATGCTTGGATGGTACTATAAGAGCAACATGAATGATGGTAGAGGCTTCTCTTGTCAAGTATCCTTATTTTACAACAGCACTAAATTAAGTTCTCTCATTTTCTATTTTAAGGATTATCTGATACATCCATCCCCTAAACACATAGCTGTACAGGAGCAGAGTTTACCGTGAGAAGGCAAAAATATTTCTACAACTTATTCAAACTGGGTGGCCCATGAACTCCTGCATCATTAATAGTTTATAC
This sequence comes from Epinephelus lanceolatus, assembly GCF_041903045.1. NCBI lineage: Eukaryota > Metazoa > Chordata > Actinopteri > Perciformes > Serranidae > Epinephelus > Epinephelus lanceolatus. Next base: position 38,490,855 of record NC_135739.1, read on the forward strand.
CTACAGCAGGGATAAATGAGTCTGTGTAGCTGAACAGCTCGATCTATCAGCTCAATCTGGCAGCGCAGCTTCACCGTGACACAAGACAGTGCAGTCATATCTTCCCTACAGGTTTATGGAACAAACCTACTTTATACAAGTGAGATAGGAACATGATACGCTGTCCTATGAAGCAACAAAGTGTGTCATTTTAGGTGGTGCAGAGCCTCGCAGATGCTTCCCTAACTTCACGGACGCAGAATAATAAAATCAAGATTGTGTGTGTGTGTGTGTGTGTGTGTGAGTGAAGTGCTGAAGTGCCATTTGAGTGTGCGTTTAATTATTGTAACCCTCAATCCTAAATGGCAACAGTTTACGTGGCTGCAATGTCATTTAAATTCAATCACTGTCTTAACCGGGTCATTATCGCAGGGTGCCGATCGCCTCCAGCAACCTTTACCGAGCCGCCATCATTTACATTCAGAATTTCACAGTGATACAAAGGACAGGTAATCACCAGGTCTCTGATGTCATTAGAGAGAGAGAGTATGTGTGAGTGTGTGTGTGTGTGTGTGTGTGTGTGTATATTATTGGCCCTTTGATATTTTCAATTTACATCGTACCTCCAGGTGAAGTAATTTCCAATATTTCCTTTTATTCTTACACTGATGACACACTGAATCTATCAGACCTCTCCTCTTACTCACATACATACATTAAAGGAATACTTTGACACTTTGGGAAATGCACTAATTTCCTTTCTTTGCTTTTTAAGTTTTCACTTCTCCATTAAAATATCAATATAGACCTGATGGATTGGCACAACATCTTGTGCAGACATTTATTTTTCCCAGATGATGAATCCTACTCACTTTGGTGATCTGCTGACTTTGGCACCATCATGATGTTGACATGTGCGGTTTTAAGTGAAATGTCTCAACCACTCTAAGATGGATTGCCATAAACTATGATGCAGACAATCATGTTCCCCTAATGATGAATTGTAATAACTTAAGTGACCCTTCTATTTTTTTTTAACATTTCAGTTTGTTTGATACTTTTGTGGCCAGATTCCTGCAAAAATAACATTCCCATCAGTTGTGCTTTGTGTGTGGTGATAATTAGCAAATGTTAGCATGCTAACGAGTAAAACAAAGATGGTCAGCAGTATACCTACTAGACATCAACATGTAAGCATTGTCACTATGAGCATATTAGCATGCTAACATCGGGATTTAGCTCCAAGCTGCACTGTGCCTATGTATGGCCTCACAGAGCTGGCCGCATGGCTGTGGACTGTTATGCTGCATTTCCACTGCATGCTACGGCACACTTCTAATCAACCTACTGTTTTTAGGTTTTCCAAAGTAGTGGATAGCGCCTGGTAATAATTTTTGGTACCACCTTACTTGAGGTTCCAAGCAAACTGAGCCAATACATCACTTCTGAGGACATCCTGCACAACAAAGTAACAAAGTAATTTTCCACTTTTAAACCTCTGTGACTTTGTCATTTGTAGATTTTTTTTTATTAAAGAAACAAAATAATAAATGTATGTAGCATGACAATCTTTTTGTCTCTCTCCTATCCCATTAATCATCTGATGACCCATCACATTAATCTTGTGACCCACAGACTGAACCACCAGCCTCAATGCCCCCCGCAAAAAAGGCCCAGAGCCAAAAAACATTTTAGCAACATAACAGAGTCAGTCATCTGTCAGCCTAGGAGCATCTCTAAAATTGCATCATTCTTTTCATTTCCAGATACACAAACCCTTCTTGTCTTTGTTTCCAGCAACTGGATTACTGTCACTCGTTATTGGCCCCAAAAATCAATTAACTACCTTCCGTTTGAACAAAGTGCAACCACCAGGAAAGGTAACTCACATAATCTGGAAAAATCGCAGAGCATTGCCTCCATGTTGACCTCTCCGCACTGGTCACCTGTGGCCTTTAGAAATGATGTTAAGGTTTTACGGCTTGTTTTTAAGGCAGAGTCACGACTTGCCTCAGGCTGGAGACACAGGGTGGCGAGTCATTTAACATCAGCAGGTTGAGATTTTACACACAAAACATAATTAAACGATGCAACATTATTCAGAATAGCTCCACCCCCACCAACTACAACAGCAAAGATGCTGATGCTCACACAACACATAAGTAAAATTACTAATATATTACATTTAACGATTTAACTCTCACAGTTGCAATTGTTTTGCAGTAGCCTACTTTTATTTGTGATACTGTAAGTACTTTTAACCAATGTTGATTACATACCTTTACTTAGTGCCTAGTGGAGTTTTCTTGTGAACTAACTGTCATGATCCTGGGGTTGTTTATATTCTGTTATCCTATGGACTTTGTTTTGGAGTTTTCTGTTTTACGTTCCTTGTTTCCCGTAATTAATTCATGTTTAATCTGCCTCCTGTTTTATTTTGTAGATGTCTGGTTTTACTTCCTGTCTTTGTGTGTTTTCCCGCCTGTTTTCTGTCACACCTCTCTCATTAGTTCTTCCCTGTTCCAGAGTCTTCTCTTTACGCCTATTCTATATCATTCTTGTTTGCTCCACCCTATAGTGTTCCCCTCCACACCCTTGTTGTTAGCCAGTCTCCATTTCCTTCCTTTTGCCCCCTTGTCTTCCTACTTCAGCTGTGTGTCGGTCTTGTGATTAGTTTTCTATGTATAGCTACCTGTGTGTTTCCCTTTGTTCTTTGTCAGTTCATCTGTGTTCATCCTGCATCCATCCCAGGATTCATTCCCGTGTTGATTCCTGTGCTCTCCCCCCGTGCTCTTGGTGTCATTTCCTGTGTGGTGTTCTGCTTGGAGTTTAGATTTGAGTTCATCATATTATTCTAGTTGGTTTTCGAATTAGTTTTGGTTCTGCTTTTATTTGTATTTTTAGTTACCTGCCTGTACCTAGTGTTTTCTATCAGCTGCATTAAAGCTCGCATTTTGTTAAAAATTCAACCTGCCTGCCTGTCCTTCTTGAACTGATAGCCTACATGACACAAACCTTTAGTGTCACTCATCAAAAGGCATTCTGTGTATCCTTGAGCTCTAACAAACATGTCAAATCCATTTCTTAAAAGTCTGAAACCTATCCAAGTGGATATAAAAATCTATCAATGCGATTTTTAGTTAAATTTTAAATTTTACTGTTCCCTTTCTTATAATCAGTTAGATATTTCAATATTTTGTATTACTCTTGCACATTTTGATGTAACTTTCTTTATCTGTTTTATCACTTATTGTGGACTGCTTTGGAAAAAACCCAATTAATAATGTCAGGTAATGAATTTGGAAGGCAATTTGTAAGAACTGATATGCAAAAAAAGGCTCATGGTATTCTCAAAGGGATGAAATGTTAACAAAGAGCAAGAAAAATAAAGACAGAAATTAAGAGTGTAAATGTGAATGTGTGTACACTATATCGCTCCTGCCATGATGCAATTACAGTGATACAGCAGATCAATAAGTGGCATTATGTCCATCCTGCTGTCAAGGGTAGAACAATCTATAATGAAAAGGCAGAGAGGATAAAATTAGCACCTTTAGAGTCTCTGGAGGAAGCAGTTAATAAAGGAAAGGACAACACAGGATCAGTGATGCGTCACAAAGCCGAACCCTTCACCATGATTTAGAGTGGTGAACTCTGAGGTGAGCACAGAGAAGAAATGCCTCCATGATGGCATTAAATCAAAGTTCAAATAAGGATGAAACAGAATTAAATAGAAATGTCCTTCACCCTGAATTGTCTGCATTACTAAAAATTTCAAACGGGTGCATATGCACAAGCAGAAATAATATTAATGCTTTCTCTTTGCCGCTGTCTGTCTGGAACCAAAGGCAGCAGAGCCTAGTGGGTGTCCAGTGTTAATGGAGTCACAGGAGACACCGTTGGATCTTTTCTTTTCTTTATTGAATATTTTCAATAATATCACCAGTTGCTCCACTTGATAGAAGTTCTGAGATTTATGATTAACATGTTGTGAATTGTCTTATTGGGGCACCAAAACAGAGCAAAAAAAGCAAAGGTTAATATGGCTTAAGTCTGGAATATCAAACCACTACACAGAAGAGCCAATAATGGGTTAAATGGGATGCTGATCATTAACAATCAAGACCAATGAATCATCCATCAGTTAATGCTTATCAATTCACACATGTCAGACAACAGTGAGGGCAGCAGGTCAATATCTGCAGGAAACTGCCTCTCATTTTGACTTTTTGTGTTTGTGAGAGCATTTACATCTTGGAAATGACTTAAGTTGCCATGAATGTGCAGTAAGTTATATATGACTTTATTTTTCCATTGGAATTTGTGTGTAATGCTGCATCAGTAATACAATAAAATTAAAGCACTCTAAACAATAAAAAATAGTACATACCTTGTTTAAATACCGGTATTAAATGTAGGCTATCTGAATGGACCCCTCAAGGACATATAACTGGACATAATTAAACATTTAAGAAATATGCATATAAAGTGAACAGTGTTGCCCTGTAATACACACAACAAAAAAGCACAAGAAGAACAATTATATATATGTATATACACACATTTTATTATTATTTTATTTGATTATCATTTTATTATTATTATTATTATCATTATTATTATTATCATCATTATTTATTGCTCTAAGGTTTTAGTGATGTGTTTGTTGTTTGACCAGAAAATGACCAGTGCTTGGATTAATGCTACAGCATCTTTTAAAAGATCAGTTTTTCTGGTTATCAGTGGACAAAATAATATGAAATGACCCTCGTCACCTTTAAAATTGAAAGGCTACCACAGCAAAATGTAGCACTGGTTCGTTCTGTACACATACAGGGGAAAAGCTACTTTAAAAAAAAATAAACAACCATTATACAATAAACCTCATCATGTCAACCGTGAAGATCCATAACCTGTGTGTTGCGCGTGGACTCACCGTCTCCCACACCGCCAGCTGCAGGATCAGAACCATGAGAAGTAATGTGGCCATCCGTTTCAGCCACGGGCATCCAGAGGTGAATGCACTGCTCAGTAACATTCTTGTTCACTTTGAAAACTACGCGCAAAATAGTAGAAGTACGTCCGAGGATAGTATCAATCTTCGAGGATAAGAAATTACTTCCTTTTAAAATTTCCGACCATCCATGAACTGAGCCGCTCGTTGGCCGTTTCCCGATGTGGATGTTGTCGGGTATCTCTTCGGTGTCCCAAGCAGGAGAAGGTCCGCATTACGCGCGGAGGAGAGCCGGGACCCGACTGAGCCAAACAAGGTGCGCTCCTCCCTGAAAAGGCAGAGGGACGGAGCGGAGCGCACAGACGCAGCAGCGGCGCAGAGCTGCGCTCTCACACCAGGGAAGACAGGATGTGGAGTCAGTCACACTCATAAAACTAACCTTATAAATAGACATACTTTACAGTAGTTTATCTCCTGTCTTAGACATAGGCTATGAAAGATAGCCTAAGTCTTTGTTTATTAGACTATATATCAAAATGCATGATACCCTACATCTTTGCTGAATGTTATCGATTTGAAAGGCTCAAATAGACAAAGGAATCACTATGAAAAAACATCCAGTAAATGGACCCCAAGTCACCATCTTATTTTGTTTACATTTATTTATTTGTGTGTTTGTTAGACCACTGTTTCCACAGTCTAAAAAAATATGCTAGTTTTCCAATATGGTTTCATGTAAATATGTTCAAAGCATTTTTGGAGAAATTTTCTCCCACAAAATGGTTATATCCATGACCCCATGGTCTGAAAAGGCCATGTTGGGGGAATAAGAGTGAGTTTATGTCACTTTTGAAATAAGAAATAGCACAACTGTCATTTTATAAAAGCAAAGTCGGATTCGTAAGACATTAATCAGTCTATTTAAAACACATATATATAGTGGTTTTTACAGTAAGCTACAGCTCTTCTTGGTCTGGTATGACCATCACAGTGGCTGATGTTACCAAACTGTTGGATGTTATTCTGTAGAGTTTTGTTTTCTTTTGTGCAGTGTAAATATTGAATCCATTTAGTCCATTTCATCACACAAATAAGATGATGTTTACACCTGTGTGTGTGTGTGTGTGTGTGTGTGTGTGTGTGTGTGTGTGTGTTGTATTACAGTAGATGTGCCCATGCAGTTATGTTTCACTACTCAGAACACTTAATATAAACAGTTAGAATAAACATAGACAGTGCAGAATGATAGCAGCCAATGGAGCAGCAGTGTGTTTGTGTGTGTGTGTGAGTGTGCAGCAGGCATCTTGCACCTTGCAGAGGTCGATGGATGACAGACGGTGCCTTTGGCTTTTCCACCAGACCACCAACAATGAATTTCCTGCAGACAGCAGCACCTGTGAACAGAGAGAAGAGTGGGGGTGGCACTCTCTGATACAGGGATTAGGCTGCACATGTTATTAGTTTACACTTGTGCTTCATGAATATTGCGAGGCTGCGTTCTGGCCCCTGAACAAGGCTCAGAATAATGATGTGTGTGTTTATGCATGTGTTTACTTTGCTGTGTATTCCTAATGTTATGGGAACAAAAGCCAGTGTCCCAAAAAATAAACCATTTATTCTAAGATTAGGATTTGCTCTGAGGCCTACAATTCCTCAAACCTAAATGACAAAACAGGCTGTTTGATTTAAGAAATGGCTCATAACTTTCCAAAAACAACTCATATGAGCATTTTCTGATCCGCCACCTCTATGGTTGAGGTTTTATTGTATGCCATCACTGACACTGTGAAGCTTAGCCACTGTATGGTGATATTTAGTAGATAATAATAATATAATAATAAAATCATTGGAGGCTGTTATTATCGTCTTTATGAGGTGATGGCATGCTCGTTTTTTATACTAGCAAAGTTGTCTTGTGAAACTAGAAAACCTAATGCATTTCATATCAACTGTGTCAGCTTATCAGGAACGGGACTAAATAAAGCTCCAAAGATAGGCTAAATTTTGATGAGGGAACAGCTGAATATAAAAAGAGCAGTCGCGCACATCCAAAAAATGAAGAAGGTGCTGGACTAAAAGAATTAAACTAAACAAACAAAGAAAAGTCCGCACACTTCAACTCCCTTTTTAGGTCCATTTATTCCATCATCATGGAGAGGGAACAGCTGGCATGGCCATTCTTAAAGGGATCACTTGAACTCTCACCTCAAGATATCTGATTGAAAATGTATTCTATTGGTACCCACGAGTCTCCTCCTAACTTATGAGGGTTTTTACCTGTAAATATTTTGAATGTATTCCTTCAAATTAAAACTGTATTATTTTCTTTTTTAGGAACAGGACAACCAGCCTACTTGAACAACAATGAAACAGATTGCTGTGGAACTCAAAATGTTAACTGTACTGGTATAGCATATCAGATAATTAGTTATATTAGGCCTAACTGTAAAATAAGAAACCAAGGTGTATCGGTACACGATTGCTTAAAGGAGCAATAAGCGAAATTCATCATTTCTAGATTGAAGGAATTAAAAAATTGCTATGTGAAGAACTAGAGGTGTAATTTCATCTAGAGTATAGCATGACCTCACACACCCTCTCTCTGTGTTGATCTCCAGCCCATTGTTTACAAGCCGGTCCGGCTGCGCGTTCATGTACGTTCATGTGAAATCAACAAACAATCTGACTCGGAGCTAGCTCTTCTTCTCCTGGACAGGTACAACATAAAGTCAAATGTCTGTTTTAATTAGTGTTACAGTAACGTTAGGCACATGTCGCTATGTCAATTCAATTAAATGTAATGTTACAATCGTAGCATGGGTTAATGTCCGGAGCTTGAGTTATTAGCAGCTCGGTCCCAGCAATGGGTCAGACGTTTCGGTTGTGTTAGGTGAGTAGCCCGGCAGCCCAGCTAACATTTGCAATTAGCCTTGTAAAATGTAGCCTGGCGGGCAGCCTGGTGGCTGTGTTTAGCTATTTCCCTGCCTACTTCAATGATGATGGTACATGTAATAAATGTAATATATTTGCTGAAATGGAGGCGAGGCTCAGTGACTAGAAGAGCTGGTAGAAGCTCTCCATAGCTGCAACCTACTCCAGTAGCCGTAGTAGCTCTAGTGCTAACTCTGGGAGCTAACGCTAACATTCTCTCTTCTCCGTGAGCCGGGATCCTGTGAGCGTCTCACGGAGAAGAGTTGGAACATTAGCAAGGCAGCCGACTAGTGCTAATGCTAACGTCCCCACGCTTAAACAGGCTCCCGGAACGTTAGCATGGCAGCCAACTAGTGCTAATGCTAACGTCCCCACGCTAGAGCTCGCCGGAGCCAAGAAGCAGGCTCCCGGAACGTTAGCATAGCAGCCGACTAGTGCTAACGCTAACATCCCCAGGCTTCTCGGCTCCGACTCACTGAGCCTGGCGGAGAAGCGTGGGGACGTTAGCCCTAATTTGCTGCCATGCTAACGTTCAAACTCTTCTCCGTGAGACCGTGAGCCTGGCTCCCGGCTCAGTTGGAATTGGAGCGTTAGCGTGGCAGCCGAGTAGTGCTAACGCTAACAGGAAAGCAGGGAAATAGCTAAACACAGCAGAGACCGAGAGTGAGTGAAAAACATCGCTAACTGCTAAACTAAGTTGGCGGTTTTATTTCCTCGCCCCTGTGGCGAGTGAATCTGCCTGCAGTGAAAGCGGGGGCTAACTGGTGCTTCCTCCTCATGCTCCACTTCACTCAGCTGCCAACACAGCCAGTTAGCCTCTGCTAGCTTCCCAGCTAGCGGCTCTCCATTTGGATCCAACCGTAGCACCAAGCCCTGGTTTGTTATTCAGGTTAATGTGGGAAGAAGCAGCGGGTATATCGGGCAGCTGAGTGAAGTTAAGTGAAGCGGAGCCTGCGGAAGAAACACCGGGACCGTCTGGAGGTGATAGTCCGTGGAGATGCTGCGGTACTCACCAGCACAGACGAGGCGAGTGGGGGGGGGGGGGTGGGGGTTGTTGGAGAGCAGAGGTAGATGGAGGAATGGCTCCTGACACACTTTGTTTTGCTCTACAGGCAGTGCACAACAGCGAACCTAGTGGTGAAACGATTTCGCTTATTGCCCCTTTAACTCTCTTTTAAACTAGCCTATATACTTCAACAGCTTAAGCAAATTCCTGAAATTCAGTTGTCTTTTGGTTTTGGTGTGCCACCCCAAGATTTTCAGTGGCCTCATCTAGCCACCACTATGAAAAATCTCTGGGCATGCCACTGGTTTTTCAAGGCACTGTAAATAGTCAAGGTCACAAGGTCCTGATTACCCTGGAAATCCAGAGTTCTCACGAGAGCACAATTTGAATTTGCTCAGCGAGTCACTCTGCAATCAGTAATGATGCTCATTACCCATGCCGCTGGAGCCGAGCTGCACCAATCACATCGGTGTATCTGATATAGGCAGGCCAGAGGCGAGCTAAACAGATGACGACAGCGCTGCAACGACGAAGTCCGGAATGAGTCAGTAAACAGTGCAAGATGGCTACGGATGAACACCAGTTGTTTGAAACGGCTTTGGCCGCTACAATGAACGAGTTAGACTTGGCTTTTTCTCTCTGGTCGTAGTGTTATCCAATTGCGTGCAGTGATATTTTCAAATGCACGCTTGGTGCCGCCCCTTGAGTTGGGCCATTTGCATTACTCATAGCCAGACCCTAAATCTTTCTAGATTTGGGTCTGGATTTGCAGGCTAGGTCCTGATTGCAACTTTAGTTCAAAATCTTTGGGGGGTTCATAAACTATACATTTTCAGAAAGTTTAGAGTGTGATGAACCCAAACCAATGTTTCCATTTTTTTTCAAAGTTTCTGTGGTGGCTATCTTGGACTTTCAAAATGGCAACCACTCATAACATGTTTTTAGCTGAATAGCTCATGATAAATTAAAGGGGCATCTGACTTATGTGGCTAATTGCATATTTTTTAAGCCCAAGAAACAAAAAGGACCATTTGCAACACACTTAAGAGAGAGACTGATGCTGTACCTGCATATAATGTTTTGTATTAGGTGAATAATGCTGTATCTCTTGTTGCTGTATGTCTTATTACAACACTTAAGCCCTGTACATACAGGGAACAGAGAACAGAGAAATTTGTTCTTTTTCTCGAGGTGGCAAGAACAAGAACAAAGTTCTTTCTGGCCAGGACATTTCATACTTCACAAGAAACTCAAGTGCAGAACGCCTGGGAAGTCCTCACAGGCCCCTCCAACTGCCGCTTTTCCGCATTAACCACGCCAACTTCAAATTTCTGACAAATCACACAATAGTTCTCAAACACCACACAAGAAAAAAGTTCTGCCCAGATGATGTGTCAAGAACACGCTGCAAGAACTCCTAAACCAGGGCTGCAAGAAACAAAAAAAAGATGTCATTCTTTTCTTGCAGCACTGCGAGAGAGAACAAATTTCTCTGTTCTTGCGGATTATGTCAAGGCCTTTAACACCTAGCTAGAGAGAGTTGGCTTAGCTGGCTTTAGAAAACAATAGCAAAGACAAGCTAGCTAGCTAGCGTTAACCACTGGTTATGATTATATCTACCTAATGTTAGTTATAATAAGTTATTTATTAGTTGTAAGCTGTGAACTCATGTGCTAGCTAAGGTAACTGTTTGGCTATGATTAACTATTTGCATTAAACTGGCATAATCTTATAGTTTCCATAAAATAGCTAACATGACATCATGATCGGTTTCCATCCCATTTGGGGTGAGAGAAAGTTGAAAACCCTGTAACATAATCTCCCTTCTGGTCATCACTCTCTCTCCATCTATCTGCTTTTACACAGTCATATCCGATTTTGCTTGGAGATCATGGTGACAGCATTGCCACAACTTGGTCCACAGTCAGGTGAAACAGTCAACTGGAAACACTGCATTTTGTGCCAAAAAGAGACTGGCCAGATGGTGGCACAGCCAAGATTGGATTCTTGCCATTCTTTGTTGTCTGTAATCAAAGAGTGAGCATTACTTAATGATGGTGACTTTACTCACATTTATAGGAGGCTCCAAGGCTGCACAGCAGAAAATCTAATGAGCAACAATGCTCAGTGGCATAGAAATTGTTACTCAATAGCCACCAATAAAGTTCACATGCAGCATGCTAGAGACTGCTACCAGTGTTTCTTGTCCACTGCAAGACATGACATGAAAAGGGGGCATCCATCAGACTCTGATAGGAGTGAACCATCAACCTCAGCAGCTCCATCAGCACCATTTACACAGTCAGCAGCACAACCACTGATAAAAGATGTCAGTGGAAGTTCTTAGTCATCCAGGTCATGTAATCATAAGTGCTCTATCATGGGCAACTGGACTTGCTTGAGTTTCTCGAAGACGTTTCGCCTCTCATCCAAGGAGCTTGTTCAGCTCAGAATTCAAAACTGAAGAAGCTTTTTGGATGAGAGGTGAAAGATCTTCAAGAAACTCAAGCAAGTCTACTTGCCTACAAAGAGCACTTATGATTATTGATAAACGATCTGTGTTTCTTTTGTCAAATGTCAGGCAATCAACAGCTTTATGCAGTTAAGACCAAGAATGCAGGTCAATCTCTGAAAGAAGCTGTGTCTGTCTCCTCCAACCAAGAGCTGAAAATAAGGCTTGCTACTTGCATTTCTGAAGGTGATGCCCATGCAAGTGATGTGATGTATCACAAAGACTGTTAGAGAAAACATGCATTTTATGTTCTGAGAAAAAAGGACAGCACAAGTACAAGGTGAAAAGTATGGGTGCCCCTCACAAATAGTTAGCTAGTTTCTTTTGAACTGGTGAACATCACTGATGTACAAACCAGAGGTGGTGCATATCATTCTATGGCTGACATTTAGAATAATAATAAACCTGTTTTCACCAGACAGTGGCTGAAAGACAAAATATTGTTTGAATTACCAGGTGTAAAGTCAGCTCTGCAAAGCAACAGGACAAAGCCAGCCGTTCTCTATTGTCCAGATGCCTGCGAGGTCGAAATGGTCGAAAGAGCCATCACTTCTGATGACACTGACAAGATATAGACATTCTACAGAACTGCACAGCTTGTTCACCAGAGTATTGAGGCTTACGTTAAAAAAAGAGTCCCCTCAATGTTCCTTTGCAGTTTTTAGGACTATGGGGGATGTAGGCTACCAATAGAACTATATACACTTATCCGCTGGATTAAAGCAGGACCTGCAGACAAACTGGAGACTGAAGTTTGAACACACACAGTAGATAGGGCTGCCCTCACACTAAGTCAAAACATAATGTTTGGATCCAAGTCAAAAAGACAAGTGACCTACCACCCAAAAACTGATCAAACAGGATTTCGATCACAGCATGCTCAAGAAAATCCCTAAGCAGTGGGATTGGCGTGGACTCTGCACCATTACACAAAAGATAAGAGACTTTTGAATCTCCTCAATGCTCAAGGTTATTGTATGTCATATAGCTGCACTTTAATGATGGAAACAGCTCTTGACAATGCTGTGGTTACGAACACAAGCGAAGCGTTCCAAAGGTTTTACGTGCCACCATTCCTGAAAAAGGGCAAATTTGTCTTCTTTGCAGCAGATAATGCAGATTTTGCTGAGGACACTGCAGATGGCAACGGTACTACACATAGGACAGTAACTGCTGTGTACCAGAAAGCTAATTCCCTTGGGGAATAGCACCAGCCTCTCTGTAATCCCACATCATACCGCCATAATGCCATGTGATAAGCCAAAGCAGAGAGAGCCTGCAGCTAATGAGAGGATGAGGAGGTTCTGTGTTGACACCAGAGGTGTGGATGGCACCTACCAGCTCACACATTTAAGATGGATGGACGCCTCAGTTATTTCCTGGCTGAAGAATGGCAATTCCAGTATAACATTCTGGCTGGGTAGGCTATAACTCACTGCTGTTCATGAGCAAAAAGAAGTAGCTCACAAATGGTCACCTCTGCTCACGGTTATGACACAGGCTCGTGCACTGAACCAGTTAGCAGTTGGTGACAAATACCTAACTGTTATAATATTTGACATGGCACCCATCAAGAAAGTTGTGCAATTGATTGATTCTAGGCCAGACTTGAGGGGAAGGATTCTGCCACAGCTTGGTGAGCTGCACGCTGTCATGACTGCCTTGAGAGCCCTTGGCTCTTCCATTGAAAACTCAGGAATAGATGATGCCTGGATTGAAGCTGATCTGTATGGTTCTGGCATCAGCAGACAGATCCTCAAATGCACACACTACAAGCATTCACTGCATGCACACATCTATTCCTACATGGCTCTGTATGAACTGGCATTGGAGCAATTCCTTGTGGAAAACCCTTATCTGAAAAGTTTGTGCTGTGACGCAACAGCACCAGCAGAGAGTGATGTCCAGGATGCATGCAGAGACACTGAGCCTGTGAAGCAGGCCAATGCCAATTTGTTACAATTTTTGACTCAAGAGGACCTTGTCAAAAAGCTGCAGAATTGGAAAGCAGAAATGTCCAAGCATTTCATGTTGATGTCCCTGATGAACTATCTTTCATTCTGTTCTTTATAGCAGCATCCCCAAATGCTAATCTAGACCTTCATCTTGCAGCAGGAGAAGCTCTTAGCAAGCTTTACTTTGCAATGGATAGGACTAAATACAGTCGACTTTGGACACGCTTCATTGCAGATATGAATGAACTGAAGGTCCATATTCCAGACACATGGAAGGAACTTTAGGACGGCATCATATCTGTGACCAAAAATGACATTCCCTTTGTACGTATCTACTGGGACAGACCATGCCTGTGAGCAACTTAACAAACTCATGAAGGTCCGCTCTGGCCTCACTAGAATCTCCAATAATCTCAATGTACAACAACGCTTCTACACAGCAGCTCATGAACTTTCCAACTTGGCAAGGGAGTTCACATCACAGTTCAGCATTGGAAAAAACAGTGCTGTTGACCACCCTGAGTTCTCACGAGCTGCAGTTAAGCGTAATCATGAGGCAATTATCAAAATCAAGGCTGCCATATTGACTAATGGCAATCCATTTGCTATCGAAGGCCAAGCACTATACAACTTGATAACCTATGCACATATCCCAGATGAATATACTGAATATGGATGACATGGGACAAAAAGTAAACTGTATGAGGAATATGTTAGCAAGGGAATGACTGGAAATGTCAGTATCTGGGCACCCATAAAGAGAAAAAACAAAAACAAAATGTTCACATGTGGCAACAAGAAACATGCAGTCAAGATCTGTGACAACATCATTATCATCATACGTGAAAGAAACAAAAGATCTATATGGTAGACTTATGGTCCTGGCAAAGTCAAACAGAGGTGTAAATCAGAAGGATGCAATTGGAAACTATGAGTTTACCCTGACACTAAGAGCGCTCTTCACTCCAAACAGATCATTGTTGACATGCAGTGACAAATCAAAACTCATACATGTCCTTGAGAAACTGATATCTGAGCAAACGGATAGCTCACATCCAGATCTAGAAGCCGTTGAGGGTGAGGATGCCTTTTACAGCAAGATGACTGCAATGTAGACGATATGGTACTTGTCTAGAAGCTTTCAAAAACCCCCGCAACAATGGTTACAGTGTGAGATCTAAGCCAGATTTTCTACGGAGGACTGATGAATCTGACGCGAAACTTTGTTGAGATCATTCTTGTGTTTGACACATAAATGCCTGAATCCTTGAAGAGTACAGCAAGGCAGATGAGACGCCAGGGAAAGGATCCTGTCTAGTACCCAGTCAGAGATGAGACATTTATCAAGAATATAACCATGAACAGATTCTAATCCCATGAAAAAAACATAGCCAATCTGTCAACAACTTTTTTCCATACAGAAAAATGGATAAATAATCACAGATGACATTTGGTGCCAGATTATGAATTTATTTTACAAAGTCTCCAGAAAGACACTGCAATGTCAGGTGGGATTACAAGGCTTCTCAATACGATTGCACAAGAGCCCTCATTTGAGTGGTCCAACTTAGTGATGGGCAAAGCAATTCTTTAAATGTTACTGAATCACTAGAATCAGTTCATTAAAAAGATTTGTTCAAAAGATTCATTCACCGAATCGTTCAGTGCTTGGTGGGAGGAGCCCTGACTGTGTACTGCGTAGTCCGACTCACTGAACTGTTACACGGCTGAGCTGCTACTGTGTCTGCCCTGCACTGGTGAGTCTCATTACTGGCCAGCCTAACGTTTTAAATGTGTTTATCTGGAAACTAAGTCTGTTAAAACAATGGGGAGATGTGTGATTGTGTTCATGTGGCTTCACTCTTGACTGGCTACATTAGCTGCTAGCTTGGAGAAACCAGTCCCTATGAAAGTGTATCGCTGAGAAGAAATGATTTGAATCACTCAGGGATTGGGGTTACGCCGTTCATCGAGTGATTTGTTTACTGAGTGATTTATTCACTGATTTATTCGTCACGCTGTAGGTAGTCCCTCCCAGCACCCTGGCTGCCTCACGACTCGCAAGTGATTCATTGTTCACACGGACCGAATTGGCAGTTCCACTCCCGGCCTGCACACTCGCTGCTGAGCTCAACTGAACTGAGAAATGAACAAATCAGTTCCGGAAGTGATTCAGCTCAGTATGTTTACTCAACAGTTTCGTTCTTTTGAACGATTCGTTCGCAAACGACACAGCACTAGCCCAACTGTGAAGATTAGCTTCTGGATTGAGACTGGGTTGAAAATTATGTTCACAAAGAGTTTTCTCACAAATTCAAGTTTGTGATTGTGTAATAATGTAGTGGCTGTAGAAATATTTTGTGCATGTGTAATTAAAATTTCTGCAGGAATGTTTTCAACAACCAGGTTTATTCATTCTTGGAGACAGATGTACAAATTTCCTTACTATGTATGCAACACTGTGGTTACAAGCTATAAGCTACTAATTACAAGCAAGAATTTTGACCCTGATTCTAGATCACTGTCACACATGCGCCAACATTGGCAAATCACGCAGTTGCCTAAGGACAGTTGCTTCTGGGAGGGCCGTTAATTCCTGATAAGGGACACCTCGAAGGGCATTATTCTGCTTATACCATGGTCAGTTTCTAACCAGAAAAAAATTGAGAATACTCATTTATATTTTCATGGTTTTCACAATCAAAATCTAAAGTTTTTCACAAGCCATAAGCCTGTTTCCCTGGCAACACCTAAGGGGTTACCTTATACCTGGATTACTTCCCCTAAGAGTTGTATGCAATGAAAATGTTAATCACTACACCACTGAATAGGACAATACTTTGATACTTCACAGCGAGATGTATGTCTGGTCTGCTAAGCTCATAGAATCCTTTGGCTTAGCGATTAGCCAGACAGCTAACGTTATGCTAGTAAGATTCAAAGTCAATAACAAATAAAATTTCACAGTATGTTTAACAACAAGACAAGCTAGCTATCCAGCCATGCCATTGTAAATTAAGATTTTGAGGAGCAAACAATATGCCATGTGTAACGTCACAGTCGGCCTGAAGTAAGGAGTTGAATGGTTTGTGAGATGGTCGCTGATGTGATACAAAGTATCAGTTCAGAGAGCCCGTGGACAATGCACATCTTGCAGCTTGTGTGTAACAGCTCTGTGGTGTTCAGAGGATGAGGTACTGAAGGACAAAAGTCTGTTGGAAATGAATTGTAAACTGAGGCTTCAACTGCCTGCATCCCTGTTGCTGTGGTCACTCATACTATTATGTAGATGGCACATTCATTTAGAAAGATGAACAGACAGTCTCACTGGAACCCCTCGGTAGGTGTCCATTATCAGTTTTTAACAGACACCCTGCAGCCACTCGGAATTGAGTATTAACCCAGACCATATAATGTATGATCATGCGAGAGATGCTGCCTGGCTAGCAGTAAGTTGTGAGACAGAAATGAAATGTCACAAAATGAAAATGCACCAATAACATCATATTTCACTGTATTTATTAGCAAGTTAGCTTACTTTGATTTGTGTGTCTGTGGCACTGCCCACATTCAGCGCGAATATCACCCCAGCAAGTGATGGTCACTCAAAGCATTCATGTGACTGTACCCTTAGAGGAGAGCAAAGATTTTGCTTGACTGTATGCCATCCAAAAATAAATAATTAATCATAAACATTAACACCACAGAGAGACACAAAAGGTTTAAAGATAGTCATATTTTTGTAATGAAAGCCCATTGTTGAAAACAACGGATAACGGAGAAACACTTTCCTCTTGGTGTCCATTTTGCTACAAACAAAACTGACCACAACCAGCAGGAGCTGCTGCATGATGTCACTGCTTGCAAGGATGTAGAAAATCCAGCAACACTTGCAGTATTTGGAACAACTTTATTGTAAGACCATCATGTTTCAGCTTGTGGCCTTCTGTCCCAAATGTGTTGATCTTGCAATAGAGCTGATTTAAATACTACAGTTACGCTGGAGTTTCGACACCTTTGATTCATCTCCCTTCTTTGTGCACCTTTGAAGTAGGTGAAGTTGCTCCAGAAACCCTCACCCTGATGTCGCTCCCTAACCAGTCTTCCAGTATAGCAAATGAATATCAGGCATTCAGAGAGGACTGTTCACACGAATGCAGGAGGTCACATGTCAGGAAAACAGATCATTATAAGAGGTTGAACAAATGATCAATACTGTAGTTTTTCTGGGGACAGTTTCTTTTCGGTTTAAGGTTATGACTCTGTCAAAGTTAGGAAAAGCCTCCAGGGAATTATTATCAATCAATACAGTATCCTCACAAGTACGTTAGCATAGGCATGTGCCTGTGCACTCACAGCATATGTAATAATGTACTACAGAGAGTGAATCTGAATCTTTGACTTGAGGATAAACTGTTCTCCTTTCTGTCGTTTTCCCACATTTGATGTCCCAGCTCATCTCTCTTTAAATCACAACAGATTATATGTCTATTATGTAAAAAAAATCCCACCAGAGATTTGTTTATATTCAAAAAGGGGATTTATTCAAGCTCTACGCAATATAACACTTTTCTCAATGCAAACACCAAAAGGACCTGCGGGAGATCATTTAATCAAATGTGTAACTCACTCTCTCTAAAGTACAGACGGTGTATTGCAAAACATCCCCAGAATGTTGGCATTGTACTGTCATTCAAACCACAGGTATGTTACGTTTATATATTAACATGTAGCAAATGTGTAGAAACTTTACGTTTCTTAACATTTAAACACAACTGTGGTTACTGTGTGGTTATGTTCATGCATAGAAATCATTTGGTTATGGTTAGGAAAAGATCATGTTTTGGATTAAAATACCAACTTTTCATGGCACTATCCCAGCTGGAAATGCTGCAAAGTCCAAGTAAAAAACAACCTCAGTTTTCATGGAACTCACTCAAAAAAACAAAACAAAACAAAACAAAAAAAAAACAGCAATGACTCACTAAAAAACAACTGATTTTGTTGTGTTGGTCTTGAAAAGTGGTCTGCAGCTTAGCAGGTGTCTCGCCTATAATGTTACACTATCCTCCACCCCCTCATCCTTACCAATGACAAAGTCAGTTCATATACTACATCACTTTAGAAACCTGTAATGTCACATTTAATGTAACATTTTTGTGATTTGCAGGAATGTACAATGCCAGTGTTTTCTTCTGGTGTCTAGTCGTCGTTTTTTTTGTCATTCTGCCTGTACATTTTATCACAAATTGCTCAGAAATTTCATCATCAACTACTGAATAAAACGTCCATTTTTAAAATAGCAAATGCAAACTCTGTCTGTCCTCTCACTGGCTGCTCATTCTGTCTCTCTCTCACCATCACCACTGACACTTTTAGTTTGGGTTTCCTCTTTGTTTTGCCCTACAACACCACACATGCAGCATTGGAAGTGCCACTGATAAACAGACTACAGATTCATTTATTATACAGTGTTGGACTTAGTTTAAAAATTTTTAAAACATGTTTAATTACTTTCAACTTTGTGTGGTTTCCCTCTTTGCACAGCTCACTGCTGCTGGACTGTGACACCACTGTGAGGAGAAACACTTTGACGGTGCTGAATGTAAAATGTTTTACTCTAAAAGCAAAACCTGACTGCCATCAGTCCATAATTATGATTTGGAATGCACATTACAATTTCCCTAAGAGAAAAAAATCTGAATCATGTGCGTGAGTTTAATCCATGAATTTCCGTAAATGTGAGTGATGAAGCATAAATTAGTTTCAGATCAGGGACTGGGAGCTAATGTGCTGGTGTGAAACCAGCAAGTAATATTCAGTTGTTGCAGTTTAGCAAAAATCACTTAACACTACAGAATTTTACATCTGATAAGTCTTAATTCAGAGGCCAAAATAATGAAACTAATGTATATTTTAGGCAATAATTTAATTACAAAAAATGAGTTGATGACACACTTGTACATAATTGCAGGACTGAGGTCCTTACCTACTGTACTGTCTGTAATATATATGCAATAAATAATTAGAACTGACATTTTGAATGTGGTTATTATAGTTACTTTCATCTGACTTCACCCAAATGCAAACTTTACTGACTGAATGTAAAGACAATCGCAGTGTTCCATATCATCTAAAGTGGACTGCAGTAGAGCCATGCCCTTTTTTGGCCGACCATGAGGCAAGGAGAAAGCATGGGGCACATGTTTATGTTTTATTACTTATACGTGTCAGAATATCATGTGAAAGGTTTACTGTTTGAATAGGGAATTATTTTCTAATAATACAATCAGCTTATGATACATTCTGTTGATTATAACCAGATAATATAAGGTTCAACATCAACATTCTGTTTTCTGGATACACTTTAGAAACTTTAAACTTTTTCTGTATAATTAAACTGTCTGTTAAGACCATTTTTACTATTAGGTGTTTTTTGCACTCAGATTATCCTTCCATTGGAATGGATGGGGGAAAAAAAACACATAATACAGTATCCTTATTAATTAGGGGGCCAAGCCCGAGGGCCTGAGGGAACGCGTATGCAAGCAGACGAGTTTCCTAGGACCAGCGGTGCTAGGAACCCTATTGTTGTCGCACATTCAAAAATCTTGTATCCCCAGCTTCCCTGAATAGAGCTGAATCACTTTGCCATAGGCCACGCCCACTTGCACCTAGGAAGTTTTTTTGCAAAATCGCGAAAACTGGAAAACCTACTTTTTCGAATTTCTCCTTGGGATTTTGTCCAATCTGCGTGAAACTTGACATATATACTCTTCTACTGGACCTGATCTAAAGTTATCAAAAGAATTTTATTCGGTCAAAAAATGCGCAAATTATTAACAAACAAACTTCTATAGCTAGCTATAAAAATGCAAACTGTTGGATCTCGGTCAAACTAAATGCTATTAACACCAAATTTGAGATCATTGGTTGGCATAAGACTGTGAGGGTATGAGCCTAATTTGGCGAATTTTGGCAACTAGGGGGCGCTACAAATATGGTAAGTTTATATCTCTTGAACGGCTGCACCGATTTCTACGAAATTCGGTTGGTATGATGTAGGGCCAATTCTGAGGTCATATCTTGAAGGTGGTCATGACTGGTCAATGTGGGCGTGGCTTATTACAAGATAAACAACAAACATTAATTTCACCCAAACTATTATGCTGAGGGCTTTGAAATTTTAAGGGTACGTATAGAATAGGACACAGATCTTTCATACCAAAAATTGCACATGTACTCCACTAGGTGGCGCTATAACGGATGCAAACGCGTTTTTGCCTGCAACTTACACATTTTAAATGACACTTTCACAAACATTATATCCATGTGTTCCCTGGATAGAGCTGGGTTTTCTGACACAGGCCCCGCCCACTTCTGCTGCACATTCTCTTTGCTAATTCACCACATGTCCAAAACCTACTTTTTCAAACTCCTCCTACATTTTAAGTGCCACCTGCCTGAAACTTTGCACATAGAATCTCCAGATGTGTCAGATGAAAAGTTATCAAAAGAATTTTGGTACTCCAAAAAATGCGCTTGTTACAACCAAACTAAAAA
Organism: Epinephelus lanceolatus; assembly: GCF_041903045.1. Classification (NCBI taxonomy): domain Eukaryota; kingdom Metazoa; phylum Chordata; class Actinopteri; order Perciformes; family Serranidae; genus Epinephelus; species Epinephelus lanceolatus. The sequence continues at coordinate 38,511,755 of NC_135739.1, forward strand.
ACACACATTGTTTCATATTTCGCTCAAAGTAGATGCTTTCAACATCAAACTTAAGTCACTCGTTCCCGAGGTCATCCAGAGGCTTTGTGCCAAATTCGTTGCAAATCTATAGGTGGCGCTATAATGGATGCAAAGGCAGTTTTGCCTGTAACTTCCACATTTTAAATGACACATTCATAAACATGCGCTCGCCCAGAGCCCGTCGTCCTTCGGGGACAACTTCCATGGGCTCCGCGGGACGTGGGGACCGAGTCGCACGGAGGGGCTTGGCCCCCGTTCATAACTGCTTGCAGTTCTAGTTTTCTTTTGTTGTTGTTTGATCTGAACTCCAACTATTTGAAATACATGTTCCTACTACATTGGGTGTCTATGAAGATTTGCAGACAGAATGCTTGTAGGTGTAGCCTACAGTATGCACATTCCTAAATGTTGGGTGCTACTTGGACATCTGTTTGGATCCTTATGGATATAAACAACTTCCAAAATTTACATCATGCGGGCCTTTCTAAATGCAAGTTTAAAATTGCCAGGAGAGTTTGTGTTGCTGCTCTGTTTAACTCTACTAAAATGACACACAATGTTTTGTCTTCAGATTTCGCAATTAATTTGATGACCAAAACTACAAAAATATGACCTGCCTTTATTTTAAAAAAAAAAATCCTTTAAAAGGTGCCATGTGGAGGTTTTGACCTCTGGTTGTGCTACAGTGCATCTCCTTTTTGAGTTGATCCTAGTTTTGCTTGTCAATATAATGGGTTTTTTTTTTTAAAAGAAAACTCCACAGAGCACCTTTGACATGGACAAAAGAATGTGAGGAGATGAAGACTTGCACAGCAGCATGTCAGATCAAACAGGATGAAAAGGAATGAAGCAGAAAGTGTAAAGCTGATTGTTAAGAATAATGTTGTGGCGTAAAGCAGAATAATCAGATGTGCCTTCAAGAGACATCTTCAACCTTTGACCTGGATCCCTGCTGCTGACCTCTGTCTGTTTGTCCCAATTTATTCTTTTGTGGACTGGTGCTGGCTTTCAAACAGCATTCTTCTGTGCAGTATGTGTGTGTGTGTGTGTGTGTGTGTGTGTGTTGTCATTGCTGGACACCTGCTGTTTGCAGCTGCATGTCCCCAAACAGCCCACAGAGACGCTGTGAGGCTCTGAACCCCAAACAGAAATTGATGGAACAGATGTGTCACGTACCAACTCCTCACCTCAGGACTTCATCACTGCTGATGAAGAGCAGTGATGAGTAAGAACTCTTGTGTGTCTTTCAATCATTAGCTATAGATTTAGCCCAGTAGCAGCCCTTGACCTTGGCAGCAGTTTCTTTACAGGGCTACGTGAAAGGTTCATGGTATATTAACCTACTTTACAGATTTGTTTCTTGTCAGACTTGTCATTTTAAAATTTCCAACTGGATGTACCCTCATGATAATTTCAGAGAAGACACTGAGACGGACAGCAGTGAAGTCTGTTACTCCAGACTCTGGATCCAGCCCTGGGCCACTGAGATGAATGGGCACCAACTTTATCTAGGGTTGTTTAATTTCCTGCAAAAACCATCAAGTCCTCCAAATTAAATGACAAAACACATTGTTTGTTCACGTCCTTTGGAACAACACACAGGAGCATATTCTGATCTGACGCTCCTATCGGCAGGACAACATTAGTTGTTTGTCCTTCTTAAACAGTTATAAAGATATCTGTTTTATGATATTAAAACACTAGGGTTACTGTTGGTTGGGTTTAGGCACAAAAATTCCTTGACCAGGGTTAGGGAAATATCGTGATTTCATCTAAGGTTAGGGAAGCTTTATTGTCATGGCTACAATAATAACACTTGCCTAAAGTATAATCTTAAAGATTTTTATTTAAATAAATGTTAAGTCATCACTGAATGACACAATGTACAATGTGATACAATGTATGTATGTATGACAATGTGTGGTATGCTGTGCATATTGTGTGGTATCATATGCCGTATAGCATTATGTGCCATGCAGCGTGCGGGGCATACATGTGCATGTCACGTGAGACTCCTATATATGTAAATGATGTGACTGTATCTGATGTTGTGTGCTCTTTTTGTGTTAATTGTGGATTGTGTATTTTGTTGTGTTTCATGTTTTATGTTAGAGGACTACAGATGGAAATTAGCCCTTAGCTAAATCTGGTGCAAACATCTTTTTGTTCTGTAAACAACTAATGTACGTGCATGCTGTCCTTTTTATAAACTAACTAAACTAAACTAAACTAAACAACACAGTGTTGATTAAGCCTTAGTCCACTGATGAAAGCTCATGCACTAGCAGTATTACTTACTGGGTGTCTGAGGCAACATTCACAAGCGGCACACATTGAATAATCCGCTCTCACACACACACTGTCCACATACTGTGGTAACCCTTTTACATCTCCAACTGCAGGACTCTTAAAACAAGCTGATATAAATGTTAAAAGCAGGCACGTGCACAGATAGACCCCAGGTGCTGCTCAAGTACCTGCCCTTTTGCCCTCCGATTAGATAAGTGCCGTTTTTGCAAAACATTTTTTTTTCTATTCCTTTTTCTAATTTATTATTTTAGTTTTTAAAATTGGCCCATGTCATCAATTCTCCATTAAAAATGTGTCGTAACACCTGACAACAAAATTTGAGTGTTAATTCTGCCAGACAAGCCCTAAGCCCCTATTGTTTGTAACTGTTGTGAGATTAAACTATTAAAACATCTCAATACAGGCAGCCTCATTTAGGCAATAACCCACCATTAACCTTAACAGCAAGTAAAGTAGTCTGGCATAAAATCACACTGTCTCCCTCCAACTCTCTGGCTGATTCAGGTTTACCAACTACCCAGTGTGGGCAGAGACAGACGCTGAATTGCTTTCCCACTTCCACACGGTTCATAAACCAAAACTCAACTCGAAATATTGTTTACATTTCCCACACTGCTGCTCTGATAATTAATTTAAATTCATCATTTAAATAAAAACCACAGTACAGGTCGGTGCTGCACATGCCTTGTGCCAAGAGAGGGAGAGAAGAGAGGAGGAGCGCAGAGCTGTAGGCGCCTGTTCTGTGGGATTCTTTAAGAATATTTAAAGCTTATTTAGAGGATAATTATAAGTATTAGTAGGTGACTTTTTAATAAAATCAATGCAAAGTTTATTGTTCACATATTCTTGGGCACTGGATTGAATTTTAAAATAAGTAAATTTAATCTAATTTCTGAACCAATGATATTCAAGCATTAAACTGGATAGCAGGTTACATTAAAGGGTTCTGAAAGTAACAACAAGAGAAAATATAGATTAAGCCTTGCATTTAAGACCTAAAGAAAAGTTTGTAGGAAGCTGAATTTGATGTAAATGAACCAAACTACCCCCTGAAAAGTCTCTTTTCTCTTCAGCACTATGTCAACTTCAAATCTAATTGAAGAACTTTGAGTGTGCCATCCTCAGTGTGTCATTGTGTAAGAGCAGCATCTACTCTGTTGATCCAGAATCATTTAAACCTCACTGAAAAACACGGCCCCTTATTTTAACACGTATGTTGACTCAGCAGACATCATGAAATAAGACACGCTGATCTACAGGGCAATAAATATTTGGAAGCAATACAGAATGCCTGAGAGTGTCACTGCATTATATTCTATTGTATTTTCATCTTGATTTGTCACCTGCCACCTGAATTTTGCTCTCCTTTACATAAGTGAATATATTTCCACCATAAATTGATGCAGAAAATGCAGGAAATGAAGTGTTTGAGGCTAAAATTTCCTGGGGGGGGACCTCAGACTCCCCCACTTGATGTGTGTCCCTCACAATGCTTAAACAAAATGATGCCCTTATCTGCATTAGTGTATGGGTATCAAAATAAATATGTGAGTAAGTGTTGCTGAACTTGCAAAAATACATGTTAATCAACCCCCCGACCCAACCTTACCTGCAAACCGCCAAATTAATGCATTATAGTAGAGCACTTGTCGAGACTCAGGACTGAGACAAGGAGTGTGTGTGTGTGTGTGTGTGTCTTTGAGAGAGAGAGAGAGAGAGAGAGAGAAAGAGAGTGAGAGGGGAAGAAAAGGTGGAAGGTGGACTATTGCATGCAATATTTCTGTGAAATATCAATAAGTTACTTTTTGACCTGCCTGCCCAAACTCGAATATTTTTTAGTAAGCCTACCAGGTTGTGGGTCAACCCAGGCATCACTGTGGCTGTGTTTTCACCAGACACTTTAGATATAGTACCTTGTAGTACCCTATTACCCTATAGTAACTGGTATGTAACCTGTATGGACATGTACCTAAACCGTCAACCTATTTTTGGTTTCCACCTCAGACTGTACTTTTAAATGTAGTCAGGGTTGTACTAGATGGTAATAGGCGTGTCACTGCTCCATTCAGAGTTGCTATATTTCCTCTTTAACAATGATGCAGAGAAATGTCTGCCGATCATCCACAGAACTGGGTTGCATGCTGACATTTTCAGAACAAAAAAGAACATGCTAGAGTTTCAGTATCTGTCACAATCAATATGAAATTTACAAATAGCAGGTTTGTGCATCGAGTCCTTGTTGAGCAAGAGGGGCAATTTTCTCTTGATCAATCAACAGACTGCAGTGTTTCTAGCTCCACTTTTTGTTATCAGATCAGAGTGCTAGGTACCTTAAAAGACAGGTAATGAAAGAACAGGATAGAATGAGGCAGTTTCATTGGTACCATTCTCAACTTTTGACAATGGTAAGGCAACAATAACCATTCTAATGTGTAACAAACTGAACTGAACTGAAGTGATCACCACTAATTGCCATAGTTGCCGTTTGTTGTTTTGTCGACGCATCCATCCGCCTTGACCCCCTCTTCCCCATGTAGATCTTATCGCTCTTTTATGACATCACCTTTGCCCCTGTTATAATTTACATGGCCATTAGAGAGCTTTGTCACTTGAATGTGATGTTTTGAGGCACATTCTTCCTGGGAGGACAGTTTCACAAAAATGTATGTCACTGGGGTAATTCAAAAGATGCTATCATTCCACTGATATTCTGCACATAGATGCTCTTAGGACAGTGGAAGGTGGAGACTACAATCCTCTTTAAGTCTCATGTTATGCACCTGTTGCTCAGCAGAGACCAAAGGCCACTAACGTCAGTGTGTAACCAGCTGAGGCTGGATGATGAGCTCAGGAAGAGCCAATACTAAATTACAGCTTTTGGACAAAGCAAGACACTGACACTTGATTGAGCCTTTTAGTGTTTCAATGTGTTGACAAGCAGACACGATCAGGGCCTGGATGTGGCAAAGAAACACACCACAAAGTAAAGATTCTCTAATATATATTTACTCTCAATCTTTTTAGAATAAAAACCCCTGCTCATTATTTATGACTACATGTGCGTACACCACATGTGTGCCTCATCAGTGTGCTCACATGTCCCTGTTGTCCTTTGCTATATGTCCCTGTGCTCCTGACGTCTAACTGCAGAGATTGCAGCTCTTGATGATGCCTTTCATGGACATTTCATTGACATACAGGATGTGATAACCTTCAGATTCCCCTCTGGAATTCATCAGGAGACATTTTGTAAAGATGATTTGAATGATAATACACCGGGAGTCATTATTATGCAATATTTTCCATTTTATATCGCTGTCAGGCCAGATTGACTTTTAAATTACCACCTATATTTTCTAATCTTTGCCTGTTTCTCATTTAATCCTTGTTGTGTTGTTTCTCATGTACAGTATATGCTGTTTGTCTGTAGTTTTTCAGGCAGTTATTTACTGTTTTTACTGTTTCTGTTAAAACTATTTTTCACCATTTTAAAGCATGTTACAACACTGATTTAGAGAAGTAATATTAAAAAATATTTAGACTGTTAATAAGCAACAGGTGATAAAAACCATGTAAGCGCAGCTCTGTGACATTTACTGACATTTTCATGTTTTTATCCATTACTTTTTACACTTGAAGGCAATTAATTTATATTCTGCTCTCTGTGTCTGTGTTCTGCAGATGTTTCCTCTTAAAATGAAATCAGAGAAGACTTTGGGCTGAATAGGGGGGATACAGTCAAAGTAAATGTGAGTCCGTTCATTTCTAGTTTATGTTAAACTGCCGTGGGATTTTGACATTTAATTGATATGTGAGCAGCATTTTACAAACGATCTCCCTGAGCCATTTGAAGGTCAGATTTAATTGCAGCACAGAGAGAAGTGTCCAGCTGGGAAGAGCTTTCAGATTTTGCACATCTGACCCACACAGTCAAATATGGTGTGAACAGCATTGATGGTAAGATGGTCACAAGGTTGATGAGCAGGAAGTGAGCAGCCAAACCTGTGCCCAGCTAAGGAGTAGTACCAGGGGAGTGGGTTTTGTTTCAACATTTGTGAGGACACATATGAAATAGAGGGTTTGGGGGTCATCCACCAGAAAATTCTGAGCATGGTGAATTTTTCTGTATCAATTTATGGTGTAAATATCTTTAATTTTGTCGGAATAAAAGTCCTCTGCTACTGTCATGTTTTTACTGGGGGGGACAAATGCACGTGTTCACTTATCTACACTTATGAGTAGTAATAGGTTTCCACAGTCATGGAAAACCCAGGAAAGTCGTGGAAAATTATTGAAACTTTTGGAAAAGTCATGGAATTTTGTTGTGTCTAATGAAGTTAAAGTAATCATCCAAAGATAACCTTCCATGCAACATAACTGCCATTTTCTGTAGCTGTTGATAGCTCTAATATGTGCTGATGTGTGAGGTTTTGTGTACCATCACATACGTTTCTTAAATGTTTCCCAATTTCTATCTTTCCCAATGTATACCAGCTAGTTGGAAGGATGTTTGAATAGAGTTTCAATTGGATATGTTTGAATAATGGCGTGCGACTGGGGCAAGACAAATAATGTTGTGACAGCGTGATTTAACATGGACGGTCATGCATCCTCAAGTTTCCATTCCAAGCCCCATTATAATGAAATGATACCGCATTTTGAGATGGAACAATTGACACTGGCAGCTGTAGGTGTTCAATTGTCACCCAGAACGCCAATACACATTTTGATCGCTCAATCGTTTTTTTTTTTCTTTTTTTCCCCAAACAAGTTAACCAACAGGCCAACCAAACTGTCCACTGCTCCATGTCCGTGCACCACCAATAATGATCCATTTAACATTCGGAGTAAAGTGTACTATGCAGTATGGTACATATTGTACTTTTTTATAATGAATCCTTGGAAAGTCATGGAAAAGTTTTGAAATTTTGTCCATGAAAATGTGTAGGAACCCTGTAGTAATGCATTTTCACACAGTGCCTGGAAGCCAGAGGATACGTTGGCACTGACAGAAAACATAGTCAGTTCTGTGAATTAAAAAATAAAAAAAGAAATAAATTGTACTTTAGAGAAAGAGGTCATTCAGTAGAATAAAAATATGTGATTACTTTTTGTTGAAGGACTCATAATTAAAAGATTAAGAGCGATGCTAGTTGGCTTTGGAATCAAGGGGCAGAAGTCTGAAGTTTGTGTCATGCTAAATCCCTCCAGCTTTACAATGAATACTCAGCTTGATGATCAGTCACTTTGCTCAGATACACTGAAAACTTTCCTTGTCTTTTTCTTATTTTGTGTATTTTTGACACAGTACTCTGCAGTATCACCAGTATCCATCCTCAAAGCCCTAACCCTAACCACAGTGGAGCTGATCTCACAACAACAGCATCATTAAAACTGAAACACGATCAGCATTATCTTCACAAGGACCAACAACAACAGCAGCAGGTCTGTCCCCGCTGACTGAGAGGAACCCTCCAGAATAGAAAGTCTGTCTTCTTCTCTCTCATTAGTTCTGACGGAGGTCAGGAGTCACAATGAACACAGAAGACTGACAAGCAGGTACACAGAGTGAAATAAAAGATGTCCGCTGTCCTCCTAACCCAAGAATAAGGATCCAGCCTGGTCTCTTAGAAATACATGAAATGGACATCAAGTCTTAACTGGACATTATGTGGTGGGCATGAAGTGTGCTACAGTTGTGTGCTGGCAACATGTAAACAATGCCAATGTAAAGCCAGTGAGGATTTTTAGTCATGGTGGACCACCAAATTAAGTCTAAAGTCAACAAACACTCATACGTGTCCCGTATGAGACCAGAATTCATCGTAGTTAGGCGACTTTATGGACTTACGTTACTACGCATAGCACTTTATGTCATTTTGCAAAGTACATAAGTTCATGTCACTAACATTCCATACGTAGTCTTCTTAACCAAAAACAAACATGAATGTTCAACCAGGAGACTGGCGTTGGTTCCCTGTATGGAACCAAATATCAACATAGTTACATGATTTAACAGTCTCTGGGCTCTAGTTTCGCAGACCGGGCGAGGCGGGGGCGCTTCGCCAACTGGGTGTGGCCAGGCGAATTTTGCAAGTTTGGCACACCGTGCGCCTGGCACAGCTACTCCTCCTTCCCACCTCCGTCCCTCCTACCTGCGCAAGTCGGAAAGAGGGAGGAGAGAAGGCGTGGAGTGGGTTTTACACATATCACACCAATCAAATGAGCCCCTCTCCTCGCCCTTAAATGCGCCGCGCAAAGGTGTAATTAGAGTTTACTCAGTTCGCCATGGCAGAAGAGAGCAGCAGCGTCAGACGACCAAACTTCTCCCAGGAGGAAACTGATGTTTTGGTCCGGGAGGTCCAACCTGGCAGTGTCCGAATATACGGAACTGCGAGCAAACCTCCACGGGCTGATGATGCAAAGGTAGCCTGGGAGGAGGTCACCACAATTCTTCAATCAATCAATGTTGCGTTTCTCTCGTGCGCGCGCGCTCTCTCTTCCTCTCTCGCAGTCTCACTCTGTTTCTTTTCTTTTGACTTTTCTAAGATGACAGATGCTGAATATATACTCCCTATCTGATGATGTGGCTGTTTGTGGTTGGCTGAGAAGGATGTGAACTCATTAGTTTGCAGCTGTGTTAATCAAATCAGGTTGGGTTTCCATTACGCGTGCCAAACGCGCCAAACGGTGCCAATCCCCTTTGATCTGACATCAGAAGTGACGGGACAGTCGATATAGAGATACATTTATGTGCTGATTGCAGATAGTTGCATTGAATAGTGGTTTTGTGGCTATTTATTGCATTGTTAATGTGCCTGATATTCTGGAAACCTGCCTGTGAGGTTTTGGTGATGTGTGCGCACTGTCCGCCGGTCAGCCAAACTTCGGCTTACACCGGCTGCGCTCCGCCTGCGCTGACAGTAGACGTGGTTTCAGCTGGCGAGCTTTTAGCGCACCTTCGGTGAAACCTTTTGGCACGAAACTGTCACTGCGCCAAGCTGGATCTGTCGACACCTCCCCCTGCTGCGCCGCCACACCCATCTCAGCGCACCTCGGTCTGCCAAACTACCAAACTGAGCGCGCCTCAGGTTGCTCTGCTCGAAACTAGCTGTGTGCGGGGTTCGCCACCCTGCGCTGCGTCGGCAAACTAGAGCCCTCTATGTTACTACCAGTAGTAGCCTACTTTATGTAGGTACTAGAGTTGGGTATAACGCGTTACAAAGTAACGCTTGGAGATAACGTTAAACCTAGTAGTCAGTCTGAAATCAGTCTGAAAGAAGCCACGGAGCTTGTGGCTCGCTACGTGGTCGGAGAAATGCTACCGTTATCTATGGTGGAGTCTAAATAGGTGGAGTAGGACTCACTGACAGACATATTTCAGACTCAGGACTTGCATTATGCCTGGTACACGCTACACTCTGGTACACACCAATTATCCCCGGTTGTCTTTCACGGTGTGTGTGATGTCATCGGGTTATTCTTGTCCTGTTTTTATTACTTTGACTATTATTTAAGTCACTGCCAGAACAGTCTGTTCATGTGCCAGCCGACATGTTGTTGTAGTCACCTAAAAGCGTCAGCAGATGGCAGGAGCTACATTTGAAGCGCCATATTATGTAAACTGTCAAGCTACTGTATCTTCCACAGGAAGTTCTGACAAATGTTTCAGAATAAAAGTCTATTTAGAAAATGGAGGGATTCTCTCAGCCAAGGTTATAAGGGGCTTTTAATTTGAAACAAGTGTTGAGTTTGAAATGACGGTGCGATATGTTAACTTTACAAAGACAACGGAGTGGATAAAAAGTAAATATATAAACAAACAGAAGGATTAATAAATAACGGACCATCTATAATGTAGTCTGTTTCAAATGAAGCTGGGAGCCTCTGCAGTTGTGGTGAGTAAAAGCCCCGCCGCTATTTGTTAACGTTATTACTTTATGTCCGACCGTGAGGATGTACCATTGTTTGTTAGCTTGATGCTAATGACAGTAACGTTAACTCAGCGGGTTGACAAAGTGCCTCTGCTGTTTCACACCATCATTTCCCCCTTTTACTCTGTGTGGTAACATCCCTAGAGGAAATATTAAAAACGCTGGGGTGTTGTTGTCATACAGCTGTCTATGGCAGCAGATCGTTCTGTGTTTCTACTGGTCAAAGTGATGGCTGTGATGGGAGAACTGGATCTCAGTGAAGGGCAAGTGGTCCATAACTTTAATTTTGGAGACAAAAAATGTAGGCTTAGCGCCCTGTGGTCCATTGGCCAATAGGAAATGTAGAATACTCAAAAGTACTTTAAAAGTGCTTGAGTTACTTTTCTTAGGGAGTAACACAGTAAAGTAACTGGTTACTTTTTAAAAAAGTAACGCAGCAACGTACTTTGATTACTTTTAAAGTAAACCTTACCCAACACTGGCAGGTACTTTATACACAAAGTACGTAAGTTCATATCACTTAGGTCCCATGTGTAGTTATTTGAACCGAAACCATGACCTTTTCCTATACTTCTTATACTCCTATACTACTATACAAGTATTTTTTTCTTTCCCTAAACCTTACTACACCTAACTAAACTCTGTTTCACAACAACCTGGAATTGGCATGGTTTTTGTGTCACAGGGTGTAATTTTAACACATTTCATGCCCACCACCATGTAATTAGGTGTTAAGAAGTTGAGTGAAGGCTCACACTTTTTTGTTGTTGTTTTAACAATTTTCACCACTAAATAACCACATTTTTAAAAGCAGATTTCAACATAGATTTATGTCCTGATGACCCAACAAATAAATATGATTTTTGCTGACCACCATAGTTAATATGAAGGTTATTTTAGATTGACCTATACAGACACAGTTTATAGTAAATATAAGTCTATAATTACAGTAGTTTACAGTAAACAAAGTCAGTTATCATGTGAGCATAGAGTGAAGCCAGATTTATGTGGGCTGATGTACCTGTAATTGGCAGACAGTATGTTCTTCCTGTTAGCTCAAGGAGGGGGACTAAGTCTATAAGCAGGAGTTGAATGGAGAGGCTATCTCAGAGACCTAACTGCAAAGTTAAAGGTAGGTTTTGTACTATTCAAAATAATTTGCCATTTGAAACAGGTAACGTGTATTGTATTTTCTGTGGAGATAAGGTGGATCATTACTGGGGATACTCTGGGACAGTGTCACTAATTAGACAAATAGACTATACTTTTGTAAATCCAGTTCACTAATTTGGGCGGCACAGTGGTGTGGTGGTTAGCACTGTCGCCTCACAACAAGAGGGTTGCCGGTTTGCCAGAGTTTGCATGTTCTCCCTGTGTCAGCGTGGGTTTTCTCCGGGCACTGCGGCTTCCTCCCACAGTCCAAAGACATGCAGATTGGGGACTAGGTTAATTGATAACTCCAAATTGTCCATAGGTGTGAATGTGAGTGTGAATGGTTGTCTGTCTCTATGTGTCAGCCCTGTGATAGTCTGGCGACCTGTCCAGAGTGTACCCTGCCTGGCGACCTGTCCAGAGTGTACCCTGCCTGGTGACCTGTCCAGAGTGTACCCTGCCTGGCGACCTGTCCAGGGTGTACCCTGCCTCTCGCCCAATGTCAGCTGGGATAGGCTCCAGCCCCCCTGCGACCCTCAAGAGTTGGAAGATGAATGAATGAATGAGTTCCCTAATTCATTTTTGTAATGTTTTTGGTCTACCACTTTTTTGCCTTTTGTTGTGATTTGTCTTGTCAATTGCTGAATTTGTTGTGTTTTATCAAAAATGTTTTTCAGAGTTGCTTTCAGTAAAAAAACAAGCATCCACACTAATTAAAATGCTGACATCAGCCTTTATTTGACATTTGTTTAGCTCCTGCACCTACACACACAGTGAGGACAGAGGAGGATTTCAAAATTATTTATTTCCAAACAGATGAAGGCGTGCTAATCATACCGAGATTTCTTTTTAAAAAAATATAACATTTCCAAGGCCGGGAACCTTGGAAATATAACATTTTATTCAAAGTACAAAAAAAAATTGAAAAGTGCTGGTGCTGTCTTGAACTTTTTGAATTTTGATTTTTACAACAACAACAACAACAACAACAACAACAAAAATTATTTGCCCACAACACGTTAGTTGGGTGTGAATAAAATTTAGGTGAAAACAAAATGGCTATTCTGTCACCTAATAAAAACAGGACTCTGGTTGCTGTGAACCCTGTACCTTTGTCCCTCCTGTGTAACAACACAATAAGCCCACAGCTTCTCTTTGGTCTGACATGTAAGCAGGGTATAATGAGGAGATCAGGTTGAAGACAGACAGCTGTTTCCTAATTAAAGCCTCTTCCAAAGCTTGACTCTTGTGCCTTTTAGTGAGGCTCATTGATCTCTTCTGTTTACATGTTACTTCTCTAAAGAATCAAGCTTTCTGTATGGTAACGGTTGCTATAGAGTTTCAGAGGTCTCAGTTTAATCAGATGAACTAGCCCAACCATGCACATTTCCTCCCTTTCTGATGATGTCCTGTAATTGAATGCTCGAAGCCTCGCATTAGTCATCATTATCTCCAAAGTGCGTAAACACTGTTCACATTCTTTCCATTAGGGTGGCTGGCATTCATTAAGGTGGTTTGTTATTTAAGGAGCGGCATCAGATTTAAGAGCATGTCACAATATGTTAATGTGCATAACAGCTCACAACATTACAACAGTGAACTGTCAAGCTTCATTTAATGTTTCCAGGTAGTATCATTCCCGGCTCCCACACGCACAGTTAAGCTTCACATTTTTGTGTTTATGGTTGTATATCTGTTAGTAACTGAACCTAATAATCAGACTGAGTTGCCATTTTGTCTCACTTCATTAATTCATTGAACCTGAACAAATCTGAGATGTGTGCAGTGATTCAAATGTCTGGAATCAGGTCAGTATTTACCTGGATATCTCAACTATATGCCATGAATTTAATTTTGTGTGTGTGTGTGTGTGTGTGGGGGGGGGGGATAGTCCATGTAGTCTATAATCTTTACAATTATAATGTATATGAATGTAGAATTGGTTGAAATGGAATCTCTGAACCCCTCAGCTATCATCTGATGGCGATTTAGCTTTGTATTAGCTTCTTGTTGTAATTTATCTCCATTCATATGCAGATATCTGTTTATAGAGATTAGCCAAAATGCTATCTGTCGCACATGGCATAAGTTTTCCTTGTGTGATTTCTCCAAGAAAGCTCTTTCTGACCAAAATCTATTTATTTTAAGCCAAACCGCAACTTCTTTCCTCACCTTAACCAAGAGATCTCTTTTTGGTAGAAAGCTCTTGAGGGAAATGTGTCCCAACTGTTTGTCTGGACCTGTCTCAAGTTACTAACAAAAATATTTCCAAATAGACCACGCCTGTTTCTGACAACATAATCCTCCCCATTAACAATTTGTTTTTTGAGTATGGTCTCACTCTAAAGTCGTCGAAATCAGGTGTTTGGGCAGTGACATGCAGCGTCAGAAATCTTGGCAAACAAACACCGACTGTCATCTGAGAGAGCGGGGCTCATGTCCTGTAAGATTCTAAAGCCAAACCCTGTTCTTTTTTCCGAAAACCTAACCACTTCCTTTTGTTGTCTAAACCCAACCATGTGCTTTTGTTGCCTAAACCCAACAATGTGTGTTTGTTATTGAAGGGAAGCAAAAGGCCAGTTTGTGGTGTTGTACTGTCATAGTGCGTTTATTTTGAAAGAGACTGTATGTAAATGTTAAATTTCCTGTTTTTAAAACAAAAGTGTATCTTGAAAGAAGAAAACTTGACACGGTGTCCCAGAACATCAACAACCAACGCACCCAGGGTACCTTGCACGTCGTACGTGGACACGTAGGCCTCTAATTTCACAGACCGTGCGAGGCGGAGGTGCAGCGCACCTGCGCTTCCCCAACTGGGTGTGGCCAGGCAGATTTTGCAAGTTTGGCACACCGTGCGCGCTGGCGCAGCTACTCCTCTATCCCACCTCCGTCCCTCCTACCTACGCAAGTCGGAAAGAGGGAGGAGAGAAGGCGTGGAGTGGGTTTTACACAGCCGATTCACATCACACCAATCAAATGAGCCCCTCTCCTCACCCTTAAAGGCCCAGTGTGTAAAATGGGTTGAAAACAGTGACATCAGTGGCCAAATTCTAGATTGCAGGGCTCACTCGCTCACCCCTCCCGTCGGGTAAATGACGGCGGCCTCGTAGGGACAAAAAGCCTTGCGCACGAGTTTTTCAGGAGTAGGTCTATCTAGCGACGAGGTGAATGTTTATTTAGAAATCTAAGCCATGTTACGATATTGTAATGAATCCCTCACGAGCAGGAGACCAGAGGAGCGTTCGGGAAAAAGGCCCGTTTATTTGAGCACTCCAGAAACTCCGGTAACACTCCAGGGGGTAAAAGACTCCGTCCCAAACTTTGACTCTTCTAGCGTAACACACACACTTCATAACTTTACACACATACTCGTTTACCATGCCGAGTGGGGACCCCCCTCCCCTCTCTGCTCAATCTCCAGCCCGTACACTGACTGACAGCGTAGCCGGTAAACAGAGCTCAGCTGTTTATCTAGCCTAGCAATATCTCCGGACTATAGCAGCTGCAATGGACGACTTTGAACGCGATTTTGAAGAGTTTCTTGTAGCGGACACAGACCCAGAGCCATACCTGTTTGAGCTGGAGCATACAGATGAGGAACTCCATGTGTTTGATGCTGAGCAGGCGAGAAGAGAGGCTGAATGCACAGAATGGGATTCGGTGCTACTGCTACCATCGCTGGGGAGATATATCATCAGGAGGAAAAGCGCTGCAGAGAGTGCATCACAAGGAGTGAAGTTGCGTCTTCTTTTCCTCGCAGATGACGGTTCGGGTTCATTCTCTCCTGTTGCGTGGTAAGTGTGGTCCATTCGCAAACTTTATAACTAAAAAAACTTTTCACTACTCTCTATCGACGAACTACTAACACTCTCTGCTGTTTCCTCCTCCTTCTTCCTTCCTTCCGCTGTCTTCGTTGGTTTATTTATACACGCGAAACGCATTCTCTGGCTGGCTGGATTGTCCGCTCGGTCTGCCGTATATACATGGTGGCGCAAGATGGCGACCTCTCTAAAGCAAGGCCCTTGCTATATATATGTATATAAAAGCATAATTATAAGGCTACGAAAACCAAACAAATTTTATTTTATAGCGATCATACACTTGTATAAACATATTAATGG
The DNA here is from genome assembly GCF_041903045.1 of Epinephelus lanceolatus. Lineage (NCBI taxonomy): Eukaryota > Metazoa > Chordata > Actinopteri > Perciformes > Serranidae > Epinephelus > Epinephelus lanceolatus. The sequence continues at coordinate 38,527,293 of NC_135739.1, forward strand.
GTAGAAGATTCAGATTCAGATTCAGATTGACAATAAACCATGCCAAATATTACACACTGGCCCTTTAAATACGCCACGCGAAGGCGTAATTAGAGTTTACTCAATTTGCCATGGCAGAAGACAGCAGCAGCGTCAGACAGCCAAACTTCTCCCAGGAAGAAACGGATGTTTTGGTCCGGGAGGTCCAAGCTGGCAGTGTCCGAATATACGGAACTGCGAGCAGACCTCCACGGGCTGATGATGCAAAGGTAGCCTGGGAGGAGGTCACCACAATTCTTCAATCAATCAATGTTGCGTTTCTCTCGTGCGCGCGCGCTCTCTCTTTCTCTCTCGCAGTCTCACTCTGTTTCTTTTCTTTTGACTTTTCTAAGATGACAGATGCTGAATATATACTCCCTATCTGATGATGTGGCTGTTTGTGGTTGGCTGAGAGGGATGTGAACTCATTAGTTTGCAGCTGTGTTAATTAAATCAGGTTGGGTTTCCATTACGCGTGCCAAACGTGCCAAACAGTGCCAATCCCCTTTGATCTGACATCAGATGTGACGGGACAGTCGGTATAGAGATACATTTATGTGCTGATTGCAGATAGTTGCATTGAATAGTGGTTTTGTGGCTATTTATTGCATTGTTAATGTGCCTGATATTCTGAAAACCTGCCTGTGAGGTTTTGGTGACGTGTGCGCACTGTCCGCCCGTCAGCCCTAACTTCAGCTTACACCGGCTGCACTCCCCCTGCGCTGACAGTAGACGTGGTTTCAGCTGGCGAGCTTTTAGCGCACCTTCGGCGAAACCTTTTGGCACGAAACTGTCACTGCGCCAACCTGGATCTGTCAACACCTCCCCCTGCTGCGCCGCCACACTCATCTCAGCGCACCTCGGTCTGCCAAACTACCAAACTGAGCGCGCCTCGGGTTGCTCTGCTCGAAACTAGCTGTGTGCGGGGTTCGCCACCCTGCGCCACCCTGCGCTGCGCCGGGAAACTAGAGGCCGTAAAGTCTGTGACTAAAACATCAATACGTGACAAGGTCAGAGTGAGAATGTTTTGGTTTTTTAACACACATTCCATCCTGTTTCTTTAATGTTGTTTGATGTAGACGTGATCTCAACTTGCAAATCAAAAGGCATTTTTCACATTATAATGGCATTAGAGAAACATTCTAGGGGTTGCCTAGGTCCTGACCTTTGAATCCATCCACTCAACCTCGGTTAGAGTTGACTGACTCATTTGGCATTGTGTAATGAAACAGCAGTTTCTTTGTTAAAATGAAAAACAACCAATGGGTGCCACAGGGGGACTCAATAAGCCAATCAGCACCATGGGCGGAACTAATGTTGTTGTCAAGCTGCTGTTAAGCATTGTCAAGCTGTGCGCCACAATCAATGCGTAGTGTAACAACAATGGTGAGTGGTATAGACAAGATAGATGCTGCTATTATGGTTGTTCCACATCCCCATGTCTTCTCAATATCATACATCATAGTATATATATATATATATATATATATATATATATTTTTTTTTTTTTTTTTTTACTTCACTCTCTTGAACCCTGACAAAACAGGTATGTTGGCATGGCTAAACATCAGTGTGGACTTCAAATAACATTGGATTCAGGCAGATATGTTGGTCTCCAGTGATTGGTTAGAGAAAATCAAATCCCCGTCCTCCATGGGAAACCGAGTGGACACAATGACAGACAGACAGACAACAGACTGTAAGGAGTTGACAGTTCTATCTGATATCAGGCAAATTCAAGAGATCACCAAAGCACTTATCCTCTGGGGACAAGTATCTGTGTCAAACTTCATTATCACCCAATAGTCAAGATATTTCACTCAGTCAGGGGTTTATAAAAGTCAGTAGGATTCATCCACAGGGGACCATGAATGTCTGCACAAAATTCAATCGGTCTTATAGTTTGTGAGATATTTCAGTCTGAACCAATGGTGGGAACCATTGACATTGCCATCCACAAATCCAAGCTTCTACTGTAGCTTAAATCTTCCTAAAATGTCTTGTACAATAACAACACATGTAGATAATTCTGCAATCAGAGGTTTGCTCTCTCTCTACATGAAGCTGGCATTTGGCAGGTGTCACATATCAGTCGTGAGAGTTGTTTTTACACAGCACTGCAGGGTAGATTTGAGGAGATGTTCTGTAAAGACATGAATGGAGCTTTGGGGAGATGAACACATGCCCCTCAAAGTGCCAATACTGAGGTTGCAAATCAGTCTCTGAAGCATCAACATGATACATAAAGTAGGCGATTAAGAGAAGACCGGCAGCCTGGGGGGGATCAATCAGTGGTTTCCCGCTATGAAAGCTGTGTCTCATGGAGCCATTATGGGTAAACTCATCTCTGTTTATTGTGGTGGATAAATCAGCTGCAGTCCCATGGGCAGCTTCTCTCTGAGCATGACAACAGTCTTTATTAAGCTTTATTATCATTTATCATCACCCAGGCTACATGCAGCTGACTTCCTCCAACACTTTTTTAACTTTTCCAATCACATACTTTATTATTCACGTGTCATCTTCACTCCTGTCACATGTCTCTGCTGTACTGGCTTTTGGCTGAAGTATAAAGGAAAACATGAAGCTCTAAACCACTCTGGGAGAAATTTGGAAGCTGCGAATGAAATGGAGTTAACCTTTCCGCTGCTAAATTATGCAGATTTAACATTGGCCAGCAGCCCCCTTTGTGAATACTTCCCATGACAGTCGGAGCATAACTCGCTCATCATGATGGATGTAGATCACAGTCCCACAGGTGCTGATGACATACAAATCTCAAGTAATATCCAAAGATCACTGCATCCACACTGCTGCAAATTAATTTCAGACTCCAGAGACGCAAACCACACATACCCCTGTAAAGACAACTGTATTAGGCCAGTATGTGTGCTTTAATGGCACATTTATGAGCACTAATGCTGATAAGTAATTGAAAACGCATATGGCTATGAAAGTCATAATTCTCACAAGGTGGAGGGGGGGGGGGGGGGGGGGGGCGCAATAAATGCCTCTCTTCTCATGGGAAAAGAGGAACTTTTTTATGAACCTGAATAGATTAAAAGTGGACTCAGAGCAGAATGGAGCTGTCCATGAAAAGCTTTAAGTCATGTGTGACCTTTCATGCAAATGGTTTATGAAAAGGAAAGAGATGAAAAAAAGATGAAAACCCATTAAGAAATAAAACAGAAAGTGTGGGACTACGTAGGATAAAAGTATACAGTTTGAAGTCAGATCAGAAATAATACATTCATAATAAACCACAATGGCATAAACCCCTTGACTCCACAAAATGGATAAAACAGAATGAGATAATTGTCTTGGTGAGCTCAACCATTAAAATATTTACTGTCCACAGAAACAGATGTTTAACTGAGCAGCACAATGTCTCTTTCTGAAATCCAACTCAGCTCTGGATTGATTTATCAGAATCTGTGTTGACGATGGCAGGAAGATGTCACCGTAACTTCCAGTCAATCAAGACTGATAGCATTTGTTTCCCTTCCTATTTGAAGCTTCCTGACTGCACACAGTGAGGATGAATGTGTTCAGATGTGAAACAGATAGCAAGGGCAGACAATGCATTACAGAGCAGTATTTTATATTTGTAGGGATCAGCAGAGGAGTGAGTGTCTCATTAGACATAAGTAGAAGTGAGTGTTTCATTATACATACGTAACCATGATACGTATGTAACTCTTTTTATGGATCAAAAAGCTCCAAACAGAATCATTCCTATACAAATGCTATTTAAATGATTGCAATGTCTATTTGCACCCGAACTGCAGCTATTCAGCTTTTGACACCCATCTTTACAAAGAGTTATTATGGAACCCACCATGTGCTCTGGTTGGCTGTTACTTGTCACGTTGATGGGACGAGGTCAGAGGCGATTTGGATTAGGGAAGAGGTCATTAAGAGGTCATGGTTAGGGACAGTACAAGCCAATCTCAGGTATTCTCTTGAGATAAAAACGGTAAATTTACAAGAAGACGATGTAGTATATAGATTGTTAGTAAACAGTATGATGTTTTTTTTGATGGACGGGGCTTAGCTGGAGGCAAAACAATTCTCTACAGACATTAGGCAGAGCTAGTTAGGGAGTTGTTTGTATATATTTGTATAGTTGCTTGTATAGTTGCTTGTTTTAGATAATGGAATAAGATCATGCAAGTGGCACATTCAGGAATACTCATTCCGAGTACCAGAGTGCACTCTGGCACAAACTGGACCATTCGTAATTTAATAGTTCTGTCAGAATGTACCGTTTGGTTATCCTGAGCACTGCACTCAGAGTGAGACAGTGCACTCTTGGCACTCTGTCTAGGGAGACGAAGCAGCAGAGCACTGAGCGGAGTTAATGTGTGATTAACTTAACTGTTTGTTAATTCAAATATAAACAAATAATCTATTCAAATAATATCACGCCCGTGTCTTTGATCAACAGGGCTCTCATTTTAGTGTAACATGTCAGACTGAATTTACAAACACACCATGTAAGGTCACTCACTCTGCGGGATGAAGTTGCGGGAGTGTTACTTGAAAAAATAAACACTGACCAACGGGACCAGACTGGCCGACCCGTATGCTCTCACTTTGAATAATATTTAGGAGTTTGGGAGCATCTGGTACAAGGATTTAATCAACTCTATTGTGTGTCAGCTAGGAGAGCACAGGCAGGAGTTTCCATTTCACACTTTTACTTTAAGGAGGTTTGAGCTGGTTCTCTAACAACAAAAGAAAAGAATAAAGAATATTGAACTCGACATCATGCTTCCTGATTTGTAATAATCAAAATCAAACAAAGGTGATTTAGCTTAAATAAATAACTATAACCAAGGAATCAGGAAATAACAGAAATGAAACGTAATCAACACAACAAATAAATAATGATCTTCTAAAGATACTCTAAACGCAGTTAAATCAAAGGAAACTAACAATTTGTGTACTCAGTTCAAACAGTTCAATGGAAGGAACAGACTGGCCCATTTGCTTCTTTGTTCTCCAGGGAAAAAAGGACTGCCACCTGGGAGCTGTGGCTACATATAGATTTTGAGCTCCGCCCATTCAGGAAGGGGGAGGCAGGTAGAAGTGTCTGGTAGAGGGGTGCTTGAGAATTTTCCACACACTAAGTGGATGGATGATTTGACCAACCTGATCTCACAGAAATACGTGAAACAACCACGACCTCTTAACACCGCATTCCGTGGTGGCAGCACGTAATGGGTTGAAATTACGTGCTGCCACCACGAAAACAATGCCAATGTAAAGTCAATTAGGGTCCTCTCCCGTGGTGGACACACGGATTCCCTGATTCAATCACGTCACGTCAACCTCGTTTTCCTCAATGATATCTTTAACATTCCTGTATACACACAAAAACGCGGAAGTGTTCTTGATATTAAAACGGCAAATATATTCCTCTGTTATAATTTCCCACCAATAATAATAATAATGATAATGACGTGATAGTTCGGCTGTTCTAGATATTTGTTATAGCCTATTCAATCCCAAAAACGCCGTTTCTAAAGAACTTGCTAAAATATCTGAAATGAACCATCATGTCTACTTTTTCTTAACATATTTCATCTAGGTGCAGTGTCATTACTAGTTCAGCTTTACTAGACATTTGATATATTCAGTAGATGTATCTTTTTACGACCCTGTTTTACAAGCCGCAAAAAACCTACCGTCCCTAAAACGCTGTTTTTAGAGTACTATCTAAAATAACTACGACTAGCCAACATCCTTGCTTTTTTTCTTAACATAGTTCATCTAGGTGCAGTGAAATAACTACTTCGGCTTTACTAGATATTAAATTTATTCAGTAGATCTATCTTTTTACAATCCTATTTTACAAGCTGCAAACGAACCTACTGTCCCAAAAACGCCGTTTCTAGCGTATTAGCTAAAATATCGAAAATTAGCCGACATCTTTACTTTTTCTTACCATAGTTCATCTAGGTGGAGTGTAATAACTCGTTCGGCTTTAATTGATATTAGATATATTCAGTAAAGTAGTATCTTTACGTAAGTATATCTTTTTACAACCCTATTTAGAGCCCTACTTTGCAAATCAGAAGAACTACAACTATGTTGCTGATATGTATCAAACTGCATGGTGTGGTCCCAGGGAATTGTAGTTTTTTAAAAATCTAAGTGTTTTTCCCAGATTTGGAAGTTGTAAATACTGAATTGAGAGTACACTGTGGACTTTAAGGGGATGGTAAACACATTTGTGAAATCAGATTTTAAATATCTAATTTCTAAATGGGTGAAAATTAATTTTATCCATATTTTATCCATATCTGACAGCACCCTCAGTTGTTGACTACACTCACATGATAGCTGAGGTCACGAGCTCTCTATAACAGTTGGTCCCATGTCTGTACCCCCTTTAGTTGCTGAGTTATAAGCCCTCAAACATGCACTGAGGTCAAGGTTCAAAGGTCAATGGCTGAAAGCAGGAGCCATGTAGAATCTTCATACTGACATATGTTACTCTCCAGGTTGAGACCTTTCCAATGATGTATTTGGTTTAGCTCTACGACAAAGTTTAGATTTTTTCATTTTTTGGACACAAGCCATGCCAGGTGTAGTTTCAGAAAGCACTTTGAAGGCCCCGTGTATAAAATGAGTTTTGTTTGTTTCTTTGCTTGTTTTTTTTCTTTTTTACTGTAGATAGTTAGTAAAATGAGTCATCCTCAGACAATACAATACTACTAAAAAGTAAAACCAATAATAACAATAATGAAATAAGCAAAAATAATATTAAAATCATATTGAAATTTTAAAATCTATTTACAGAGTGGAATGGTAGCCTAATAGATAACTTAGATAATATTTATTATTGTTTAGACACTTTATTATTGCTTAGATACTATTTAGCCTATTACTGTATTTACTTTTAGCATGTTCTACTTTTGAGTAATTTCCGAGAAGTTATAAAAAAAAAAAAAAAATTACAGACTATAGGAGACAACCTCTTCAATGTCTCACGTCAATTAATTAACACTATTTGTCGGCTTTTTATAATGCCTTTTTTTTTTTTGCTGCTGTCTCCAGTTGAGAGTGGTGATTTGCTAAATACATTCTACAATAATAATTAGATTAACATTTGGTCTATAATATTGTTGGCTATATTACGCATTTTAATAAAAAAAAACGGGAGAATAAAAGAAATAAACACCGAAATAATTACTTTTTTTTTAATTGATACTCCTCTCTGACACACACACACACACACACACACACACACACATTGAACACGCGATTGAATGAATGAATGAATGAATGAATGAATGAATGAACGAACATTGGAAGTGGTTCAGCCACAGTCCCGCCGGCTGGCTCACATTGAGATTACATTTGTTTTTTATTACTAACAAAATGTTCTATATTGACCGTATGAATGGTTTCGTTTTCAAATAAATATTTGGAAACGAAAATATGCTTTGGTGTAGCCTAATTTTACAGAGTTTTGCAATACGTATATAGCCTACCTGTATCAAAATGTATAATTTTCAGCAGCGGTTTGTGTGACAGCTGCCACGGTCGGAGATATAACCAGCGGGGCAGCCGTTCTGTGGCGCTGGCTTGGGGTCCACTCTCCCCTGGTGGAGTGGAGGGTGGCCGGGTTGCCAGGGGCAGACGGCTCCATGTGATGGTGTTTCCTCTCTGGTTCTTCCGTGCTCAGCCTTATTTTTATCTTCTTATTTATTTATTTATTAGTGGCGTCTGGATTCAGTTACGGCAGACGGATGGCAATCTGAAATGGAATGAAGCCCACAGACGGGCGCCCCATCCGCCCACAGCACAATGCTCTTAAAGCCCTACGCTATCAAAAGCTGGCAAAATACATTTATTTTATGGCCTTGACATTAACCTGTCATATTGTTGAGTTATCAAGGACACTTCCGCATTTTTGTGTGTATACAGGAATGTTAAAGATATCATTGAGGAAAACGAGGTTGACATGACGTGATTGAATCAGGGAATTTGTGTGTCCACCACGGGAGAGGACCCTAATTGACTTTACATTGGCATTGTTTTCGTGGTGGCAGCACGTAATTTCAACCCATTACGTGCTGCCACCACGGAATGCGGTGTTAAGAGGTCGTGGTCATTTCACGTATTTCTGTGAGATCAGGTTGGATTTGACAGTGGCATGGGCGGCTTTGTGGTATCGTAGCTAAAGTTAGCCAGTGCGCTACAAAGTTAGGAGTTATAGTTTGGAGACAAGTGAAAAACGGCCTAGCAAAAGAAAAGGAGCTCCTCTGTGTGAGGAGGCAAAGAAGAGCAAAAAGGAGAGTGATAAAAGAAGAGGAAAAACAAGAGTAAACCTCAGTCAGGCGTTCAAGAGATGGAGGGAGCTCCGTGACCAAAGAGGCTTCAAAACCAATGTCCAGCTAGCTTTCTTTCTAATGGATCAGTAAGTAACACGGCTAAATGTTAGCTAGACGAGAGAGGACTGTACTGTACTGTACTGTACTGTACTGTACTGCCTGCTAGTTAACTCCTAGCTGGCCAGCATCGCAAATTGCCGCAACCAGGGACCGGGTAGTGAGTGTTGGTCGGCTGACATCCTCGTTGCCATTCTTCTGCAGCCCTTGGACAGTGATACCCCCCTCCCTTCCTTCTGTTCTCTTCTCATGGAGGCAGCTATCGACGGACATCGCCCAGCTAAGTTACGCCCAGCTAAGTGAACACTGGACTTTGTTTCCCATTCAATTTGAGCTCCAACCAGCCACATTGTTTCCATACGGTACCGTTTATTCTAGAATCGGGACTGTTTACATGTGCATATTGGTATAATTCCACTGTGTCCACTGTTGTTTGTACTGATACTGTACATATTGGTATAATTTACTGTGAGTTGTCTGTACTGGTACTGTGCATTCAGCTATAATTATTTGCATTACTATTTGTTTTTTCTTCAGATAAATCTGATAATTGTTGTTCGGTCTCTTTACTCATTTATTTAGTATAGTGTCCACACACCTTCTCATTCTACATATATATAGAGGTATTCCGGTGGCTTTACAGCCTACATTTAATTTAATTTAGAGATTCTAATAGATTCATATTATTGATTATCTCTGATCCCCACGGTCAATTTGGTCATTGCGACAGTGCGACACAACACCACTGACACTAGGTGGCGCCAAGCTAAAAAAAAAACTAATCCTGTCTGTTGCCTCTTTAATACACATCATGTTATTCATCCCTGCAAAAGTAAACACTTTTTCACTAACCTGATATTAAGTGTGTGCTGCACATGAGAACATTTTTGATGACTGCCTTCATCTAGTTCTTTCGACTTATTACAGTACATGTAATCATAGTGCCTACAGCCCTGTGTGACTCAGTGGTCCCCCATTATTTTTAGACTTACTTGATTTATTTTTTTTCAGTTTTGAGGATATATATATATAAAGCTGCAGAATACACATTGTGTACATGAACTTTAGCAGAATAGCGGAATAGGCTCGTTCATGTTAACGTCATATTTTGTCATTGCTAGGCTGGCAAGCAATATCTGGGTGTAAATATCCACATTGGTACTTACACCCCAAGTGTAAACAGCATTGTTGTCATGATGTAGACGCAGAAGTTCAAGTCGCCTTTCTGTCAGCTCAGCTACATTTGCGCTGAATTTAGGCTCTTGTATCAGAGCGGAGTGGATGCCCATGTGAGGAGCAACCATGTGACCATCTTGTTAAGGTCAGTATGTATTCACAATTAAATCATTCCACAACCAGAAACCATGGATTACCAGAACCATTCAGAAACATGGACAATTATGAAGCAGCAGCCAACAGGGTAAGAAAACGTGAAAAAAGGCTAAATTCTGGTGCACAAGTTGTACCTTATAATTCCATATGACGATCGATTGATTGATTAATTGATTATTGGCTAAAGACATCTGGGCACTTGCCTCTGCCACAATGCTATATACACCAAGGTGTAAATAGCCCCATTGGCTATTAAACTCCAGGTACAAAAGGTATTGTTGGCTACAGAAACCTGGGTGCCAATAGTATCTGCTTTAAACAGTTTACTTATGGTGAACAAGTAGTCCACTTACAGTGCTCATTTTAGGTCTTTTCACACATAACAACATATGGAAAAACAATTGATTTTTTTTTTTTACTTTACTCCAATGATATTGCCTCACGGTAACAGGTTTGCGTCTAGATGGAAGGTTGGTGCTGCGCAGTGTTGGGTAAGGTTTACTTTAAAAGTAATCAAAGTACGTTACTGCGTTACTTTCTAAAAAAAGTAACCAGTTACTTTACTGCGTTACTCCCTGAGTAAAGTAACTCAAGCACTTTTAAAGTACTTTGAGTATTCTACATTTCCTATTGGGCAATGGACCACAGGGCGCTAAGCCTACATTTTTTTGTCTCCAAAATTAAAGTTATGGACCACTTGCCCTTCACTGAGATCCAATTCTCCCATCACAGCCGTCACTTTGACCAGTAGAAACACAGAACGATCTGTTGCCGTAGACAACTGTATGACAACAACACCCCAGCGTTTTTAATATTTCCTCTAGGGATGTTACCACACAGAGTAAAAGGGGGAAATGATGGTGTGAAACAGCAGAGGCACTTTGTCAACCCGCTGAGTTAACGTTACTGTCATTAGCATCAAGCTAGCAAACAATGGTACATCCTCACGGTCTGACATAAAGTAGTCTCGCTCACCAGACTTTTCTCAAGAAAGAAAGGTCTGGCTGGGCCGACTCTCACTTTAAGATTGGAGAAAAAAACGCCCCAGATGCTTGTATTTCTTTCAACCAATCACAATCATTCTGGGCGGTGCCACAGCAACGGTGTGCTTGCAAAAATATTGCCGGGGGGAAACAGGTTTTGGTGTAACACGCCCACAAAAATATCACCTACAGGACGCAAACCATGGCAGGAAAATGGCTACATCCCCGCAAGATCAAACACCGCAAAAGTTAGTAAAGGACGTGTTGAAAACGGTTGAAAATTGCTATACAACCGGAGGTGGTAGGGCGGGACTTCAGCGGGTGGTTCGTTCCGCCCAATGAGAGGCTGATCTATGCAGCGAACTTCCGCCCACTCAGACTAGACATAAAGTAATGACATTAACAAGCAGCGGCGGGGCTTTTACTCACCACAACTGCAGAGGCTCCCAGCTTCATTTGAAACAAACTACATTATAGACGGTCTGTTATTTATTAATCCCTCTGTGTGTTTATATATTTACTTTTTATCCACTCCGTTGTCTTTGTAAAGTTAACATATCGCACCGTCATTTCAAACTCAACACTTGTTTCAAATTAAAAGCCCCTTATAACCTCGGCTGAGAGAATTCCTCCATTTTCTAAATAGTCTTTTCCTTCCTGTGGAAGATACAGTAGCTTGATAGTTCACTTATGGCGCTTCAAATGTAGCTCCTGCCATCTGCTGACGCTTTTAGGTGACTACAACAACATGTCGGCTGGCACATGAACACACACAGTGACTCAAATAATAGTAAAATAAAAATAGGACAAGAATAACCCGATGACATCACACACGCCGTGAAAGACAACCGGGGATAATTGGTGAGTACCAGAGTGTAGCATGTACCAGGCATAATGCAAGTCCTGAGTCTGAAATATGTCTGTCAGCGAGTCCTACTCCACCTATTGACCAATGGCAGCATTTCTCCGACCACGTAGCGAGCCACAAGCTCTGTGGCTTCTTTGAGACTGATAGGTTTAACGTTATCTCCGTTATTAGAACCAAACGACAGCCGTTGCTGTTTCGGAGCTGATTACTCAAACAGCAAACTAACGTGTTATACCTATAGACGTCGGAACTAGGGGTGCGGGGGTGCGGCTGCACCCCGTCCCATCCGCACCCCAGCCTCCCTACCCACTGTATTACGCTTTAAAAAAATAAAGAATCTGAATTTAAACTCAATTTGTCTGACTTACATTTATCTCTTTCATATCATTAATACATAGATCTATGCTTTTGATGTGATATGCAACCTGCCTGACTACATACAGTAGCCTTGGCATCCAGGATGTTGTGTCCATCCTGCAAACCTTGCAGCCCCAAACCCGCTCCATGCTGTCGGAGGTGGAGAAGCTCATTAAGCTCTGTCTGGCCCTGCCCATATTTGTCACGGCATCCGAGCGCTCTTTCTCAGCCTTGCACAGGCTGAAAACCTGGCTGCGCAACACCATGACGCAAGAGAGACTAACACATTTGGCCATTATGGAAGCTCATAGTGACCTTATGGATGAAAGTGATGTCTCGACCCTGCTTAAAATCTTCATCAGTAGGTCAACTGAGAGAAGGTCCACTTTTGAAAATTCATGAAAGCCCTGAGTCAGGAGCGCAGACCTTTCTTTTTTTCATTCAAGGTTACAAATAATGTTATTATGTTCCTTAAATGGCTTGATTTAGTTATCAAAGTTTCATTTTCTTAACAATAAAGATGCCGTGTTCATCCATCCTAGTTCTCTTATAACTGCATGTTATTATAAAATAATTTCAAATCAAATCCTTAATCATTGATAAGTGTGCGTGCTTCCCCCGCCCCTCCCAACAAAAATCCCGCCCCGCTCTCAGAAAAGAGTTCCGACGTCCATGGTTATACCCAACTCTGGTGCTGCGTGCACATTGAAATAATGACGGGAAAAGAAATACACTTTCTTTAAATAAAAAACATAGTCTCCTCAAATGACAAACTGCCAAAAATGCCAAAAACATGCAGCAGTGAAACTTTGTGTCCCTCCTGCTAGCTTGCTTAGTCTACTCACACACTGAGAAACAGTCATGGCTGTTGTGATGGAGACAGGTAATGAATGCTGACTGATGATGGTAAAGAAGCCGCCCGTTTTATTACCTTCAATTCATGTAATAAATATACAAATGACAATAAGATGGTGATCTGCATGGGAAATAAAGAAAAAAAAATGGTTTTAATCATCTGCTTATGGTGATCAATTTGACCTAGACAGATGTGATCACTACAGGAGGTGTCCACTCTATGTGTTACATACTAGGGTCACATGGGTTTAGCAGATACATATGAACAATACATGTCATTTATGTACTGTATGTGTATGCATGTGCATATGTGTAATTTGTATTTATTATGTGGATTGTTTGTGGCTTTGGCTGACACCTCTGCAGTCATCACGGTAATCTGCTTTGACATTGATTCATTATTTTGTGGCGTTTTGAGCACATGGGTTGTGTTTTTAGTTTTTATTATTATTTATTCTATTGAACTTAAACTGCAATAACTGGTTTTCTTTGGCCAACCTCATACATACTGTCATTTAGGAAAGCATGTCAGTCCGTGTTTTTTTTTCTCTTTTGCAAAGCTCTTTAAATTAAAGGGACATACACTCATGATTTTAATTATTTAATCTACAAGAAGGTAAGTGTATCACTATATCAGGGACAGCCTCACTCCAGACTGTCTGCACATTAATTGAAATGATCTTTTTCTCCAGAGTAGCAAGACTAGAAATGTCATGTTGACTTTGGCGAGGAAAAGGTCTGCTGTCTCTGGCTCTTTGTGTTTTATCATGCAGACATTATCTTCTTTTAACAAAGCCTGGAGAAGTTCAACCAAACTGCTCAAACAAGCACAACTATTCCCTTTACGTAAACACACACGCAGGTTCTGTACTTTTTTTTGCATAATGATGAATATGCTTGAAAATGCTGAGCCTGTTGGATTAAAGGGATGCAGCTCTGTTGAGTTGCAGGGCCGTATATTAAGACAAGGCTGCTCCGCTCGCTGTAGCTGGCTGTGCCCTCGGGTATATAAAAGAACCCAACTCATCACTGAGCACAGCACAGCGCAGCACTCCTATCTAGTGTAGAGGTCATCCACAGAGCTGATCACAGCGAGACGAAGGGGAAGCACAGTGGACAGCAGGATCAAAAGCATCTGGAACGAAGACAAATATCTACTGAGGCATCGTTTGAAAAAAAGATGAGAGAAAGAGTGAGAGCTAAGGAGACACACTTTAATGTAAAAATCCCTGGTGTGTATTCATATCACGTGAAGCTGAAGTGCACGCAGTTTGGACTGATCAAGATGAGGCTGGCATGACACTGAGGCACACTTCAAAGCCGACAAAGCAGCATTTGTTGAACCTTAAGTGTAACAGACATTTCACATCCCAGCAAGCTTATGAATTTGACTGTATGCCTTTTAAGTGTGCAATAGTTCATTTCTCAGCTTGTTTTATCTTTCCCCACTTTGCTTTCAAAGGGAAACGCCAAAGTCAGCAGTGAAATGTGTATTTGCAGCAGGTGAGAAGTCTGAAACAGTGGAGGCGAACCCTCAGACTGCACTGGTGTCTGTGTGTAGCAGCAGATAAAAGATCAAATGTGGCAGAGGACACATTTAAGCTCCTTTCCTGCTACACAAAAAAGACTAACAACACTAACATCTGGCTTTTCTATTTAATAAAAAAGGTTAGAATCTGCATTCACTCCTGGGTCAAATGACTCTGCAGTAGTCATGGGTATTTACCAGCCTCAGCTCCAATTGGGAGTGATGGAAATACAGTGCCAGGTCAGCCACGCTATTTTTTGCTTGTTTACCGTTGAGATGCAATGACGGGCCATACAAAATACTGACTGTCTCCCCCTAAGCAGCGCTCGAATATCGATCCAAATAGAGTGCTGCATGGATGATGGGTTTTTGTAGGACAGTGCAGAAGTAAACTTCACCCTGGTTTCCTTGTCAAATAGCCAATTGGATTTTTCCATTGGATCTTGGATTACTCCAGAAAATAAGCTCTGCAACAAACAAAGGTTTATGATATGATTTACATGTTTTGTTCAGCAAGATGATCTCCACAAATGAACACCACTTTAAGGACATTTGGAACATGAATCCAAAAAGTAAAAAGCTAACGTTAGGCTATAAAAAAAAAAAAAAATACACGGACGCACAACTTCAACGTCAACACCTGTGTTGGGCTCGTTATTCTACGTGTGTAATATATTAGCCAATAGTTATTGCTCATTATGTTTTTAATTGACTTATTACACCTTGTCAACATCAATTCATTAGACTCATTACATTACCTTTCTGTAACTTCTCATGTGCCTCTATAATGTCTGGGTAATCCCTGCTAAGTGTAGCTAATGCGAGATAGTTTGCAAATGTTTTTTTTGTTTTTTTTTTTGGTGTTATCATTATTTTATATTGAGCCACAAGCTTCATTACTTATTTGTAGCCTGCAGCTGTCCTGTGTTACAATTCAGTTTTGGTTGTTCAGCCAGTTTAGGGTGATAGCCGTCCTCCGCGTCCTAGGAAGGCTCACCTTTGGTGGGGTCAGTGTTGCCAGGTGTACGATAATTATCGTATTTGTACGATAATTTGGCCCTCTGTATGATGTACAATCAATAATCCCAAAAAAGGCCAAATGTACGATAATTTGACCGTTTCATGAATGCGTGGTTGTAATCAGTATGCCGGAGTTTTTTTGTGAGCCCTGAAGGCATCTGTTCCCATGTGACATGGTACATGATACTGGTGACGTTTGTCTCTGAACAATGAGCACGATTAGCTGAATGGTCAGCTGTACCCGCCCCATGAGGCGCTAGGACCCATCAGGAAGTCAAGCGAGAATGAGATTCAAAACAGAAGAAGAGGAAAAACAGAAGCAAGGAAAATGGAAAATAAACACTAGAGTGACAATATTTAAGCAATATCACACTCGAGGTCGTGATGATGTACTGTGTATTGTCGGCCTGCGGCCTCGTGCCTATGACCGAATCACAGCGGTGATGATATACAGTAGCCTACAACATCACGACCTCGAGGGTGATATTGCTTTTGATGTTATACTCTATATCAGCACTCATGGAATGCCTCTCGTCCAATCAAATTACTCGGTCGAAACTAAGTGTTGTATAATTGCCTATAGCGCACTAGTAGGATTGTTATTTTGGTTATGACGGATGTAAGATAATTTCCCTCAAAATACGATAATTTTGAGTCTCTGGTACGATAATCCTACATTTCCCACCTGGCAACACCGGGTGGGGTGTATTCCCTGGAGCTTTGCGTTGTTGTGCTTTCGTAGTGGGTGTTTCAGAATGTTTGAGAATGTGTTTTTAGTTTTGTTTTTAGAGTTTTAGTACCACCACCTGCAGCGACAGTGTTCTTGTCATCCTTCCTCGTGACAAAATTAAAGTAATGGGAATATTTCAAGTGTGGCCATCTTCCAATCTAGCTTGCTGCTTGTGACATATGTGTGCAGCACGACAATTATGAAAATAAATCAGCTTATGTAATGGTCGAAATTTTACTACTTTTTACACTAGTTACTAGAAAAGTAATACTACTGCTGTAACGCATTACTGCCCATCCCTGGATGACACAACAAGGCTGTAAAGCTGTGTTCTGCATGATGGCGTTCTGTAGTTTCATTTTCATTTTTCATTTTGTTGACCACACCTTTTTTATTAGACATAAAACTTAAAAACTTACAAGTGGGGTATTAGTGTCATATTTTATGCTGGAGAGCAAAACATTAAAGTCTCTTTAAAGAGGACCTATTATACTCATTTTCAGGCCTTTGTATTTGATTTCTGGACTCCAACAGAGCAGCTACACATGATTACCTGCACACAAAGCTTTGTAGATCTTCAGGATGCTGTGCCTCTCGCTGCACTGCTTCCTTGTATTTCCTGCATCCCGCGAAGACGGTCTGTGTAATTTACTCCACCCCCCGGCCCTCGCCTCCCGCCGAGCCCACTCCGCTGTGATTGGTCACACTCCCGAGGACTTCCGAAGGGCTGCCGGCATGCCTGGGCTCAGTGTTGCCAACTTAGCGACTTTGTCGCTATATTTAGCGACTTTTCAGACCCCTCTAGCAACTCTTTTTCAAAAAAGGGACTAGCGACAAATCTAGCGACTTTTTCTGATGTTATTGAAGACTTCTGGAGACTGTTGTGAGAGCACGTATCATTCTTATTCTTCTCAACAGGCAGCGGATGCTACCGTGAGCTCCTCTCTCGCCCCAAATCACTCACAGACGGCCCAGTCCTCCCTCCCAGCAGCACTCAGAGCAGGAGACGTTAACCCCTCCACGTCCAGACTGCAAGTGAATCGCACATGCGCGGAACCGCCACTGGCTGATCTATCGCTCTGATCCCGACCTGGCTTACAGTCAGGGCGGGATGTAAATGTAAAATTTTCTTTGTCTAATATAAATCACTGAAAGAAGGTTCATTTGTAGTTCTAAACATATTTAGGGTGTTTTTTTACTCAGTTTTTGTCTCTCCCTCTCTCCTACAGCAGCCATTACAATTACATGCATATGGACAATTATGTAAATTAGGCGATGGCGTCATTTAGCGACTTTTAGGACAGCCAATAGCTACTTTTCTTACTGAGGAGTTGGCAACAGTGCCTGGGCTTGCCCGTGTAAGTAAGTCCGGCACGCATTAAAGGGCCAGTGTGTAATATTTGGCATGGTTTATTGTCAAATCTGAATCTGAATCTGAATATTCTACCCCTTAATATGTTTATATAAGTGTATAATCACTATAAAGTAAAATTTGTTTGGTTTTCGTAGCCTTATAATTATGCTTTTATATATATATATATATATATATATATATATATATATATATATATATATATCAAGGGCCTTGCTTTAGAGAGGTCGCCATCTTGTGCCGCCATGTATGTTAGGCAGCCCTAGTGGACAATCCAACCAGCCAGAGAACGTGTTTCGCGTGTATAAATTAACCAACGAAGACAGCGGAAGGAAGGAAGAAGGAGGAGGAAACAGCAGAGAGTGTTAGTAGTTCGTTGATAGAGAGTAGTGAAAAGTTTTTTTAGTTATAAAGATTGCGAATGGACCACACTTACCACGCAACAGGAGAGAATGAACCTGAACCATCATCTGCGAGGAAAAGAAGACGCAACTTCACTCCTTGTGATGCACTCTCTGCGGCGCTTTTCCTCCTGGTGATATATCTCCCCAGCGATGGTAGCAGTAGCACCGAATCCCATTCTGTGCAGCCAAATGGGAGCGGAGGATTCAGCCTCTCGTCTCACCCGCTCAGCATCCAAGTTCCTCATCTGTATGCTCCGGCTCAAACAGGTATGGCTCTGGGTCTGTGTCCGCTACAAGAAACTCTTCAAAATTGCGTTCAAATTCGTCCATTGCAGCTACTATAGTCCGGAGATATTACTAGGCTAAATAAACAGCTGAGCTCTGTTTACAGGCTATGCTGTCAGTCAGTGTGCGGGCTGCAGATTGGTGGAGCAGAGAGGGGAGGGGGTACCCGCTTGGTATTGTAAACGAGAATGTGTGTATGGAGTGTGTGTGTTACGCTAGAAGAGTCAGAGTTTGGGACGGAGTCTTTAACCCCCTGGAGTGTTACCAGAGTTTCTGGAGTGCTCAAATAAACGGGCCTTTTTCCCGAACGCTACTCTGGTCTCCTGCTCGTGAGGGATTCATTACAATATCGTAACATGGTTTAGATTTCTAAATAAACATTTACCTCGTCGCTAGATAGACCTACTCCTGAAAAACTGTCTGCGCAAGGCTTTGTGTCCCTACGAGGCCACCGTCATTTACCCGACTGGAGGGGTGAGCGAGTGAGCCCTGCAATCTAGAATTTGACCACTGATGTCACTGTTTTCAACCCATTTTACACACTGGCCCTTTAACGTCACATGATCTACACTGTTTAAAAAAAGACTGTAAAACACAGCGTGCAGAGCCGTCCGAAACAGCTTGCAGGGCTCACTTCCAAATGCACGAACCTCATTATTTGACGCGTTGGCATCGTTTAACAGTGTAAACAGAGTATGTAACATTCTAACAACATTTATAGGTCAGAAAAGAGGAAAAGCATAATAGTTCTCCTTTAAGCTTTTGTCAACCACAGACCTTATTCCAAGCTCCCTCTGGCTCCATTGTAGGTCACACCCTGCCTGTTGCTAAAGAACTCACTCAAGTACGGCATACAGTACGGACCAAAAGGCATCAGAAAAAAAGTCGTCAGACAAAATGGCCTCAGAAAAAAAGGCATCGGACCAAAAGGCTTCAGAAAAAAAGACGTCAGACTAAACGGCCTCAGAAAAAAAGTCATCGGACCAAAAGGCTTCAGAAAAAAAGACACCAGACCAAAAGGCCTCAGAAAAAAGTGGTTAGACTAAACGGCCTCGGAAAAAAAGTCATCGGACCAAAAGGCATCAGAAAAAAGTCGGCAGACTAAACGGCCTCAGAAAAAAAGTCATCGGACCAAAAGGCTTCAGAAAAAAAGACATCAGACCAAAAGGCCTCAGAAAAAAAGTGGTTAGACTAAACGGCCTCGGAAAAAAAGTCATCGGACCAAAAGGCATCAGAAAAAAGTCGTCAGACTAAACGGCCTCAGAAAAATCAGTCTCATATAAAAACGGACTATTTTCATATATATATATATATATATATATATATATATATATGTATATATATATATAATGCATATATATATATATATATATATATATATATATATATATATATTTATATATAAAATCATTAAAAATTCAACATCACCCTCTAAACTTCAGTAGCCTAAGCTTCAGTAGCCTATATGCCGAAGCGGTGTGCGTACGGGCGGCTTATTTTATATTTGTTTATTGTCCTAACGTAGACGGATTCACTAAGAACTGTACGTTTTATGAGCAGCAACAGCAGCAGGTCAAAGGAGCCAACTAACTAACTTACCAGTTAACAGTGAGTCATTACGTTTCTTTTTGTGAACTAACTGACACATGCTGAGAGAACGACGAGCAACATTTGTTTGTAGAGGGAGGTTGCTGTTGTTGTTGTTGTCATTGTTGTTGTGGCGGCGGCGATATAGCTAGAGATGTTATTCAGAGGATACGTGAGTTTTTTTTTCATATTCCCCATTAATTCGACTTGAGCAAGTGTTATAATGATGGGGGAAACCCTGCCTTCACCTCCCAAATGACAGCTGTAGTTTTAAAGCTTTGATCTGGGCTTTTAGGCGAGGGATCCTCTGGACAGGGACTGTTTTCAGTGACTGAAATACAGCGGCGAGAAAAAAAAAAAACAGCGGCGAGAGCTGGATACTGATCATAAGCACCCAAAACTTGTAGTTTGACGTCGTCTCCTATGTTAATGATCAGTGAGATGACCTAAGTATTCATGGGTTGATAGATGGGGAAATTAACAGTCCTTATTGCTGCTCTGTACAGTGTCTGGTCGTGTTGTTGAACCGCTGTTTTGCCCTCCAGTTGCGCGGGTCACGTCACTGAAAACTATGAATGACCTTTGTGATCTCCGAACAGTTTATCCATAAATTTGCTGATATTTCCTTTAAACCCGATGCGAGTATTGGTGAAAACTCTGTATTTCTTGGCCAGTGTTATGCCGAGATCTGCATGCCTGCCGAGAACTGCACGCACCTCGCGCGAGCACAGCTGAAAGGAAAGCTACCATCTTGATTTTTAAGGAAACGTACTGTTTAAAAACAAAATAATCTCCTTTGTCAGGTTCATCAGTGATGATCACTGATCTGAAGTCTAGTTTTTTAATGTTTAGCGTCATCAATGTTTTATTAGAATCAGTAAAGTAGCGTTTCCTCGATTGGTCTGAATAGTCTGCTTTATGAATCTCTCATTATTTCTCAATGCCAACTCCTCACTATTTTGTGTGTGGCTGCATTTTTAAGCATGGGATTTCAGATAGCTCTACGAAAACAAGGTTTTTAAATGCAGAAAATTAATGTAGGGAGTCATTCGCACTGTCAAGGCCCATCAAATAAAGTACGCTACGTGCTGATAAAGCCATGATGATGTTCCTATCAAACTTTGATTTCAAGTTTCATTAGGGTGTTAAGGGGTGCATGCATTTTTCGACAGAACTGATTGCTGCTGCCGAATAATGTATCCCCTGTTATTTATGCTTAGGTCATTATTAAATGAATGAAATCCACACTGTTGAGCCAAAAGGACCCAGAATATGAGCTGGTAAAATCCTCTGATTCACAGACGTCCTGAAATATAATTACAGCCTGGATGCATTATTCGGCAGAGGTGTATTTATTACCTGCCAAGATTTGCATCCACAGTTTTTTCAGCCTAGGAGACTACCACATGTATGAAATTCACACTGTTGAGCCAAAAGGACCCAGAATAACGTGTTTTGATGACATCATTTATTACCGCAATAGATAGATAGATAAATTACTAGTCTGCACCTATGGTCTGCAGACTGTTAAATCAAAGTTTGAAGAAATAAATATAGTCCATTTTTATATGAGACTGATTTTTCTGAGGCATTTTGGTCTGATGACTTTATTTCTGAGGCCGTTAAGTCTGATGACTTTTTATCTGATGCCTTTTGGTCTGACGACTTTTTTTCTGATGCCTTTTGGTCCGATGACTTTTTTTCTGAGGCCGTGTAGTCTGACAACTTTTTTCTGATGCCTTTTGGTCTGCCGACTTTTTTTCTGATGCCTTTTGGTCCGATGACTTTTTTTCTGAGGCCGTTTAGTCTGACAACTTTTTTCTGATGCCTTTTGGTCTGACGTCTTTTTTTCTGACGCCTTTTGGTCCAATGACTTTTTTTCTGAGGCTGTTTAGTGTGACGTCTGACAGAGGTTTTCCTGAGGCCTTATGTCTTTTTATACAACAGTTAGTTCCGACCGAGTAATTTGATTGGATGAGAGGCATTCCGTGAGTGCTGATATAGAGTATAACATCACTGGGACTTGTAACAGTAAAATCACTCCGCTCACAGGTGTTATAAATATAAATACAACCGTTAATTAACCAACTGTCACACTCGCTACATTGACGCAAACGGGCACTATAGCATTACACCCAAAATTACATTTGAATTAAATTATGAGTGGTCGTCAGGAGAGGACAAGGAAAAGGAAAGCCAGGACTCTTCTGTGCAGACCTCCAGGTGTGTTTGTGTAACATCAGCCGACCTCGACAAACTGGAGAGGAGCAAAAATTAAGTGAACACGGTCAGGAATTATCAGTGATCATCTGATGAGGTACTGATGAGGATGAGGGAGAGTGGAAGCTGAATCCGGCCATGCCAACATCCAGGTTTGCCAACGTTTCATTAGCCGAACTGGACGAAGTTACACAGCTGCAGATCAATGTAAATACAAAGTAGGCTAGCTTGTGAGTTCCTGGCGTGTGTGCTGCGTTGCCTGGCAACAGACTGGGGGAACTGTTTTTTTTTCGCAGAGCTACATAACATACTTAAATAATTTATTTCATCACCTTTTGTTAACCTTTCCTTACTCAGCATTGCTGTTTAAGCTGTTGTTGAACTGTTGTATAAAACAATATCACACTCGAGGTCGTGATTTTGTACTGTATATCGTCACGGCTGTAATTGTCTTCGGCACGAGGCCGCAGGTCATTATTATGTGAAGTGCTTTATGCTTTCACTCACAGATTCATGTAATCACCCTATTGACACTAGAGCAGCACTGTGATCCTTCATTGGCTTCCCACCCACAAATACTTGGGATTAGTCATTGGAATATATATGACTTGATTACTGACCCTTGACACTACTCCTTCATGAAAGGACACAGGGCATGAAGAACAGGACTTAGAACTGTGTTCTACACTGACTCATAATGGCTGATGCTTTGATGTTGTAAGTAAATCTTGTTCTGCAGAATTGTCCAACATGGACATAATTCAACAGGATAATCGGTGAAAAGTTTTGGCTTCCTTTTTAACCAAGCAGCCAAACGTATGTTTTTTTTTTTAAAGATATTTTTTGGGGCATTTTTAGCCTTTATTGGATAGGACAGACAAGCGTGAAAGGGGGAGAGAGAGGGAGTGACATGCAGCAAAGGGCCACAGGCTGGAGTCGAACCCGGGCCGCTGCGGCAACAGCCTTGTACATGGGGCGCCTGCTCTACCACTAAGCCACCAACGCCCCAAACGTATGTTTAGTAGGGAGACAGACTCAGAAAAATCAGTTTGAGTATGTCTACAAATCATTTATAAACAAATGTATAACTACCTTTCAGTATCATTTCTTAATTTGTTTGCAACAACAGCCAGAGAATTGTTATTGCTCCTATTATTATTACAGTGTTCACAGCAATGATTTCATTAGGGTTATAGCAGCATCATGATTTACTAGAAGCCATCATCTTGTTTGTTTCATCATTTTGCTCTCAATGGTTAGTTCCAAGAATATACACGTCATTCTTCCAGGCTATCCCTCACAGGCAAACACACACACACACAGACACCAAGGGACACACACCTCACCTGCTGACAGGGTCTTTTCACTCAGCTGCTAAACCAACATGACATTTTCCTGTGAAGCAAACCTCAGTCACATTGATCTTTTATTCATGAGCACCATTTGTTTCAATCTTTTTAAAATGATTGTGTCAAATGCCTTTATGTTTTATGTTCCCATCACTTTAGATTTTTTATTGCTTTGATCTGAACCTCAGTACCTGTAAATATTATTTTAAGACTATAACGCCCTATAGATAATCACATCTTTCTTTTAAACTTAATCTGATATCACTAAATGTGATTGGTTGGCTGGGACCATGGAAAATAAAAGCACAAACTTTTGGTTTGGTTTTGGCATGTGCCAGATGACACTGTCTGGCTTATTGGCTCCTATCCGACTAGTCGAATATTTTTTGGATTCTCCGTTTATAATGGAGGCATGTGGGAAAAACAAAGTTTTCATTTTGCAGGTGAAGTTTTTATTTTTATTTTAATAAGGACCACAGTTTTTCTTACAACCAATCTTTCTGAAAAATGACCATTGGGTCAGTTTACTTTCTGAGTTAAAGTACCCCAAGCTTTTTGATGGTAGACAATATACTCTATTAAAGCTTTAAAGCAGGTCCTTCATGGAAATTGTTTAAACTGTCACCAACAGTAGTTAAAGATACTGTATCAACTGCACTGCCACAGAGTCAGGGCCGTCGCAACCGGACAGGCAAACTAGGCAATTGCCTAGGGCCTCGAGCTGGAACGGGGCCCCCAGAGACGGCTGACAATATGATGGAATCCCTATAGACACTGCAACAACGACAGCACGTTGGAATCCCCCCTAATGGGGCCCCCTACTAGCTGCTGCTTGCGAGTGGCTAAGTAGGGTGACCAGACATCCTGCATTGCATGGGACTGCACAGCATTTCTGTCTCTTTTCACGTGTCACGCAAATTGAGACCATGTCCCACATGATTGGTTGCCACCCGTGCTAGCATTGTTGGAGTACTGTAGTACTACGGTACCTCACGGTACCACTACTGTGGGATAAGTTCAAAGTCCAATTGCAAGAGGGTGTCCACGCTGGTCAATAGTGGCGCGTGCTGGCCACCTGGCACTCAATATGCTGCTTTCATGACTGCCAAGAAATACCTGAACAGCCGAGTCATGGCGGCACACAGGTATGTGATGTGTCAGAGGAGAAACGAGCCATTCACATTTCTCTCTTTGTGGCAGGTAACGGCCCACAAACCTCACCACACTTTAGGGACTGTTCTTTACTTATGAAGGGACTGTTCTTTACCTGTCAGGGGAGGAGGGTGGCTGGTTGATTTTTATTTCATTTATTTATTTTATTTTGATCCCCCCTATGTTAATCACTTATTGATGCTGTTTTTGAAGTATGAATAAGTCAGTAAGGTGCCTCCAAGGTGCCTCTTGCCTGGGGCCCCCAGAGTGTCTTGAAACAGCCCACAGAGTCCTCCTCCTTGTGACAGAATTTTGTCTTGATAAGGAAAAAATCCGGAGTTAAAGAATAAAGCATTTAATGTGACTTAAAGCAAAGATGAACAGAAGTCTGGAAATAATCCAGTCCAAAATATAATGGTGGTTATAAGTGGGTACAGTTGCATGATCAGATAATCCAAAAAAAGGTCACATTGAAAGTATAATGATAAATAAAGTAATGCTGATGCTTTATATATGAGAGCATCAAATATTCTTTTGTTTTTGCCTTTTTGAGGTTTATGTCTAGCTATACATCTATGGAAATAATCTATTTCCATGAAAACGTGTAGGACAAGGCACATGTTTTATTACTTTTGTTTATTTACTGTATTCATGAAATCATAATCAAAACCAGTTGCAATAAATGCACAGCATAAATGGAAAAGGCCACAAGTTTAGCCAGGAGCCCACTGTTTAAGTGCAGTTTTCCCAGCTTTCTCCCAAACATCACATCAGTTCAGATGCTAACACATACAAATAAGCATTTTCATAAAAAGCAATATTCAACATTCAAAAGATTCTGAAATATTTTTCCTGAAATATATAAAGGAACTGGTCCAAACACCATCCTAAACCCTAATTAACCAGAAAACAGTATGGTTCAATGGTGAGCTTATTAAGCAAATTAATAACCTGTATTTACAGTAGTACTGTTAAGTAGCATTTATTACAACAGGCCACACTGAGTTCATTACTGTGCTCTCCTTTGGTAAATTTTTGTTATTCACTCTTGGTTTAAAGATTGCATATAATTTCCATGACAATTATCAAAAACCAAGAGGAAGCATTCAACTATAAAATCGAAGTCATCAGTGCAACATTTGTTTATGTCAACACACGCCAATGATTGTCAATTTTTTGTCTTTATAGTGCAAAATGATTGAACACAAGGTCAGTTTTCTACTTTTTCTTCATACAATACTACAGCAGTAGAATAACATTGTTTTAAATTATTCAAGCCTGATCATTTTTTCCGACACCAGGGCAGAAAATTATATATATATAGAAATATAGATATATACACGTTTTTAATGTTCATGTGTGTACTTCCACACATTCCTACAAAAATAACAAACCAATCCACAAAGGAAATTACACAAACAGCAAAGGCAACAATATGATTTTCATATTGACATTCTGTGCAATGAGTAAACTGCTCAGCGATAGAGACACATGCTGGTGCTCTGGTACAGGTACATGTAGGCGTCACAAAAGAGACGTTTGGCCACACCTTTCATTTCTCGAGGCACCTGATTGGCCAGCTCCGCGGGAGACATTTCCAGGTACTTGCCGACCTCAGGGCAGGCGTGAACCTCTGGGATGTTGAAGCCGTCTGTCTCCCCTAAGCACAACATACAATTGAGCTAAAGAATACATGTATAAATGGTGGATGTGATGATACAATGCATAAAAACAGCCCACTCACCTTCTCTGTCTGCCATGCTGTCAAAGAAGATCCAGTCTTGGCTGTTGGGTCCGTACTTAATGAAGGACACGTAGTGGCTCGTCTCGATGCAGAGCACAGCAAACAGCTCCAGCTTGTCTCTGATCAGAGCATGTGTGCCGCGACCCAAGTAACCCTTGGGGATGTCCAGAGCAGCTGGTCGATGGGACTGGCGTTGAGGGTGAGAGTGCACCTGGAAAAGAACACATGCAGTTAGAGCTGCAGCTAAAAATTATTTTCATAATCGTATTAGGAGAATGTTCAGGAATTTTATTTGAATTGAAAATATTAAACTGATTATCAATATGGTTGTGATAATTTTCTGTTTTTCTGTCTTTTTGTTGCCAGGGTTTCAGGATTATATCCTACACCCAGCAATCTATCAATAGAGGGTATGCGTGTGATGTCACTGTGTGCAAAGTGCCTATCAGCCACTGCTGTCACCAGCAAGGAGACATAAAAGCTGTCGGAAACACTTTGTGATAGTCAGAAAAAACACAACAACATGTTCTTCACAAACAGACTGAGCCATAGAAACAGATTCACAAAGAATTCAGCCATATATATATATATTTCATCAGAGCTGGTGAAATGGTGATGAGGTAGGTTGTATCACATGGGAAAGTGATGTCAATCCATACCCACAATTCAACAGGCCTTAAAGACAAAGACAAAAAAAGACAAAAAAGACTCGGCCTCCTGACAATGATACAAACTGCACCTGAGATGAACACTTCCCACAGAAGATTTTAAATCCCGTCTGGCTGAAGAGGGGATCTGTAAAACAGTCAGTGCACTCTAACTGGGCCAGGTTTCCACACAGCATGCACTGCTGAGGACCTAAAACACACACCACAGGTTGTATTCACTGAGTCCATTTGTGTTAAATCATGTTACTTTGTGTGTGTGTGTGTGCATTTGTATTTAACTGTACCTTCAGAGAGGAGGTCAGTGATGTCTAGCTCCAGAGATGGAATGATCTTGTCAAACATCTTGAATTTCTTCCCAAAGCGAGGCATCTGGAGGATGAGGCAGGATGGCACCTGCAAGTATGAGACGGTGAATTATGAAGATTACACACCACACAGACAGGAAACACAAAAATGAACTCATTCCAGGATATGCAAGGATCTGCTGAGAAAACTGTCCAACAGAGACATCTACTGGAGAGTCAACCCAAGAGAGGGAAATAGCAGATCAGTTGAGTTGACAGCAATGTCATGGCACTGGACATATTTTGATGTGTATGTTTTTTCCTGTTTTGTGAGGCTGTATTTTGTGTGAGAGTGCGTGCTCTGTCCTGTGAGGATCTTTGTCCTCAAACTATAGGTGGGTCTCTCAATCTTGGTGGAGTTGTGGGTTCAGCCTGGGGAGTGTCATCGGCCCAATACCCTTGTTTGCTTTGTGAAAATCTGTTTGAACTTGGCACATATAATAAACTTTTTGTTTGCTAAAGCTGCAGGGGTGAGCTGCCATTTTATTTTGTATTCCTCTTCCTGTTTCTGCTGTATCCTAGGGAGCCAGATTTAGTAAATGTTGTTTATTTCAGTTAGGTAAACCAGCACTTTGGGGCAGATTGTATTGTTGTTGTCTTGGTTCACCCTGAGTCATACTGCCTCAGTTTATTGTTCAATGTCACTGGGTTTTAGTAATAAATTATTCTCCTAAAACTGAAATTCAGTGGTCCAACTTTGGTTTGGGGACAAGGAGGGAACAGCCTTTCTCAACTTTAATGTTACATGCCCCCTACCTCCCTAGACAGGGGCATAACAAGCATAAATGCTAGTCGTTAGATTTAGGAATATAATGCTACTGAAACAAATACTTGCTTAATTGGTTATTTCATAAATAATTGTTCAAAGAAAAATTGCTAATTGCAGATTAATAAAACTTAAACATTAGGGAGCTTCATTTCAACTGTATTACAATTAATGAGTACTACTTATAAATTTTATATTTGTAGCACCTTCCAAAACAAGTTACAAGGTGCTTAAAAGAAAATGTAAAAAGAGAACATCATACACAGAATAAGCAATAAAAAACTGGGATTATAGTTCCATAGTTTAGAGACACTTTGACATCATGCTCTTAGGAAAGCTGGAAACAGAATCACTAACTCTACATGCCATCTAGTTAGCCTATCACATCAGCTACTGTTGTTTAAGAAAGTAACAAGATCAGAAATTCTGATCTCTGATCTAAGCTATCATTGTCAATTATTTAGGATATATTCTGAGAATATGTTAAAAACAATGGCTGATTAATTGAAGAAATAATCTGTATGATGAAATGATCACTACCAATTTAATTAACTTTAAGTTTAACCTGTTAAACAGATAACAAATGCGTGAACTCTTTGAGAAGCACCATGCCACTGCTAATGCTAGTCACTATATCCAATAAGTTAAGTTTATTTCTATCATTTTCCAACTTATACAGCTCAAATACAAACAAGAAAAAATAATCAGCAACAACAATAAGCCATTAGTTTTGAAGCAGTGACAAATCAAAGCAAATTTAGTAGACCAAAAAGGTATGGGCTAAAGCCTTAGCTTACTTCACCTACCCTTACTACATTAGTTGTTTAGTCCTGTTCCCTTAAAAACAAAAATGAAAAAAACAAGCAAAACAAAACATATGTATATTATATATTTACACGCAAAAGTCCCCAACATAAATTCATACACTCACACACCAGTGTTCATAACTCAGTTTTATATTTGTTAAACTTTTTTTTTTATCTATTGAGTGTAATCACCATTCTTGTGTCCTTGTTAACACAAATGTAGTTAATTAGTGATACAAGATATGAGGAGTGTAACAAAAATCCATACAATCTCACCTCTGCCAGCTTGAGTCCTGCAGTGTGGAAGGAATGTTCCAGCAGCTGCTGGACTGTCGGCAGCACCAGGCTGTGGTTTTGGTCCAAGAAGATCTGATAGCAGTAACTCTCCTGCACTTTACCGTCTGCTGAGCTAAATGGGAGAGGAATGTAAAGTGTGAGTGCAGCACTCTTTAAAAGTTTATCTGTATGTAGTGGGAAATAGTATTTGGTGGGTAATGTTGTATCAGTACAGTTTGAGTAGAGGATCCAGTGCAAGAATATGGTGCATGATGACAGTAAGGAACTCCTCTGGATCTGGAAGACCAAAGTCACATCAACAGTCACTTTAAACCAAAAAACACAAATCAGCTGTTTTGAAGCCTCCACATTAAACTGACCCTTCTCATCTGTGGTGAAGGAGTGACTGTAGCCGTGTTTCTCTAGCTGCTGTCGGAGCTTCATGATGTGCCGCCCTTCCACATAGCCCTTACTGCAAAGAGCATATAGAGAGCATGACATCTGGAGTAATCAACACAACAGTAATTGAATATTTTGCAAAATACATGAAAGCACACACCTGCGGAGGGGATTAACAATGTTATGGAGCAGTGTTCTTTGAATTGGGGCATCTTGAGGTTGTGTTGATTTAAACAGCATGGAGTCCAACACAGAGGAGCAGGAAAACAAGCTGAAAGCACAGATAGACACAATTACAACTATTACAGTATGTTCTAAAACAAGTTTTTCATTTAGTTTCCCACACTGCAAGCAGCCAGTTTTGATTCATTTCTGTTTTCTATAAACTAGAAGTATCGCTTCACGTTTGTATGCTTCCACAACACAGTCACCCATGTCTGTGAAAACACGGATGCTTCACACACATCTCCCCCCAGCAGCACAGAAGATCTATACAATCAGCATGGTTTCAGGGTAGGCACTCAAAATTTGTGTCACCAATTCAGCATCTGACCAAACGTCTCCCCTTCTGTTCCTGAGATATGATGCTAAGTAATGGCCAGAAAAGTGTTTTTGCAGAACATTATGATGTCACAGTGAAGCTGACCTTTGACCTTTTAGATATAAAATGTCATAATTTCATTATATCCAATTAGACATTTGTGTGAAATTTTGTCATAATTAAATTCTTGATCTTGAATTCATAATTGAATTACTGAGTTATGGCCAAAAACACTAAGGTCACAGTGACCTTGAAATTCTGACCTCTGACCACAAAAATCTGATCCGTTCATTCTTGAGTCCAAGTGGACGTGTGTACCAAATTTGAGGAAACTCCCTCAAGGCTTTATTGAGATATTGCGTTCACAAGAATGAGATGAATGCAAGGTCACAGTAACCTTGACCTTTGACCACCAAAATCTAATCAGTTCATTGTTGAGTCCAAGTGGATATTTGCACAAAATCTGAAGAAATTCCCTCAAGGTGTTCTTGATATATCGTATTTACAAGAATGGGACAGCCGTACAAGTCTGCGAGTTACAGTCCACAGAACATAACTAATAATAAATAATATTCAATAGAATAAAACCAGCTGAACTTCCTTAAAGGCCTTAATATGCATATTATTTATTATACTGTATGTTCTTGTCCTGACCTGAAGAGGGCAGCGTCCATGTAGCAGGAGTTGCAGTGGCCTTGGATCCCCTTCATTCGTCCAATCAATATCTGGTTCACTTGCTCTGTGCTGATAGGAGGGACAGTCTCCAGCTTCCCTGTAATGCAATCCGTCTCGTCCTCTGAAGTAGTACACACATTACGTGCGTAAACACATAAAACATTTTACATAATATCCATGTGCAGCTGGTGTAGTGTTGCCTCTCGTACAGTCATTAGAGAAGCAATAAAAATACAGGATGTGTATTCTGTACTATATATAGCACATTACCAAAAGTTTGTGGACACCTCTCTCTACACAAGTAAGTGTATTTTTGGGTCTGGGGCTGTTTTTTATGGCCCCTCAGTCGTTTTTAGCTTCGTAAAGAAACATTTTTTCCAGTTTGATATGGAAAGACTTGACTGGCCTGCACAAAGCCCTGACCTCAATTCTATGAGTTTTGGAATGATTCATTTGACTTTCTTGTGTGGGTGGAATGTGTTAATATGCAGGTATTCACATACTTTTGGCCATAATTTTTTCATCCATATACGTAGTGTTTGTTCTTCTTTACATCCTTAAATCTATCTGAGCATATTTGCCTGGAAGACAATGTCATTTATCAAAATAAAACAAATATAACCTTAAAACCAGTCAAAGCACCACTGTGTCCACAAGGGGGCACTGACTGCCCACTCTATTAAAGTTGTCCTCTGTAAGAACACAAGAATTTTCAGCACACAATTTAAAGGGCCTGTACACGACATTCAGGACATTAAAATAGCAGCAGACAACTATTTGCCGTGTAAAGATATAGTGGAGTAATGGTGTCCTGAGCAGAGAATTAAGTCACTAACTATAACTGTATTCCGGGCATCTTTGTTTGTTGTTGTGGTGGTCATGCTGACAGTGCATGCATTTAGTACATTTGAGTCCCTGTGTGTGTATCCCACTGGCTAGGTAGTTGCAACTGCTCTGCATTGGGCTCATACAGCAGTTACGGCAATTACTGCTGATAACAGCGTCATTGCATAAGTGTAGTGCCCATCCTCTAGTCCTCCAACCCCCAACCCCATGTTAACACTGATATTTTTGTCAGCACTGTTGACGTTATTGGCACTTTTCACACTGTTAGCATTGTCAGCTGTTAGCTGGCTCAGCCAACTCCATGTTGAGAACCATGTGCAGACAATCCCGACTCAGACTCAGAATCATAGATATGCTCTGAGTGTTGTATACAGCTTCTTTAACATAACTGTAAGAGGGAGTTGCTCAAGACTCAACAGGACTGTGTTGATTGATCTTGTTCTGACCTGCATCTTCCTGTTTTAGCATCCTCTCACTGTGATTGGCTGATGTGCTCTGAAATCGTGAGTCTGGACGGCAGGACCTCAGCTTCACGAACAGCGCTCTCTTGGGGGGACAATCGAAGAAACGCTCACCTTTGAAGGTGCCATTACTCACTCCATTGTCTTCCTCCTGGAGACAGATATACACAGAATAACAATGCAGTTTGATCCAAGATTAAAGGAAAATGAAAATAATTTGAAAAGCAATAATTTGCGATGGCTTAGCGCAACTATAAACAATGACTCGAACCAATGGCACACCTAACCTATAAGATGACATGTTGCTATGATTGTGCAGTTTACAATTAGACTTTAATCTGCACAGTGACATGTTGGTATAAATATTACCAGCTCTAGTCCAGCCATGGTTTCCTTTCCACCAGGCAGAAAGCCAATCCAGCGGATGATACCATATGAATTGCCCGTAGCCAAGGTCACCTCCACCACAGAGTTCACAGTCAGATCCATGTACAGATCATCAGTATCTGGTTCCACTGGGGGTGTATCAACATCCATGCTCTCTGGCTCTACAGTGACGAATATATCTGGGTAAGATTTCTTACGTATGTGGGAAATAACTTCTCACTTAATCATGTAAAAAGTTGCTCAAACCTGCAGGCACCTCCCCCTTAGCAACGAACTCTAGTGGAACATCAACTTCACCCCCTCTCTTTCCATTCTCATCTGTGTCCTTAAAACACAAAGACAAATTATGAATGTGCTGCAAACTGCTAATTTTGTACTGAAGGAAGAGACAAATCAACTTTTAAATCTGAAAGTTTGGGTTGTATAAGAGAAGTCAAGGATGAGCAGGAGCACACAAACTTTGTCAGCATTGTGTTTAATGGCTCAAATGAAAAGGCTTTATATGTAGATAGGAATTAACAGTGATCATGTGATCAACTGAAAGAGACAAAGTCTGATTCACAGAAGAGGTTTTTCTGCAAGTTTCATTGACTTACATTTTGAGATGTTTAATGGAATATTTCACCCCCAAAATGATCATTTACACCGGTACGTCAATTACTCAGCCCGTGTTGTGATGAATTTGTGAAGAAAACTTTGTTTTTCTTGCTTGCCACCATGGTGAATGCAGAATCCAACTATAAAAGTGCACTCAGCAGAGCACAGATCTCTGCCAGGCAGCCACAATCCGGCTGCTACTTGGGCGTCTGAGCTGATCACGGCAAGGCTAGACAATTTCAGCAGAAACTGACGCACTATCTAATAAAATACGCACCTTCGTCATTTTTTACAGATCCGCAGGGTGTTGCACATAGCAAATTGAGTTTTCCTGCTCACAGCAGTATTTGAAATTTAGATACAATATAACTCATAAGCATGAATTGATTTTAAATAACTTAAACATAGCCATAAATCTTTGATCCATGTTTTTCATATCTGAACATTTGATGGTATTAATTTTTGCTGTAGGTTACAGCATAATAAACTAGATAATAAAAACAATTAGGATAGACCAAAAAAGAAAAAATTTAACTAGCAACTAACTCACTCACTTAGAGTAGAAGCACAAATACCAAGGAAAAAATTAACAAATTCACAAATTTGGTTTTGTTGTTGTTAAACACGGGACCTTTTTACTCCAATTCTCCATTCAAGGATTCTTTGTTCACCTTGGTGGCATGCGAGAAGAACTGAGTTTTATTCACAAATTCAGTGTAATCAGCAACTGATATACAAAAGATAATTTTGTGGGTGAAGGTATTCCTTTAAAACCTTTTGAATATTAATCACAAAAAATATCTAGAAAATAAGGTCAATTGTGTCATTGCAAAAATACATTTATAAATCAAATGGATGTATTTTAAAACATTATTTAAGGGAGCCAAATACCATATTGTACTCTATTGGAGACCACTGAAATATCACTGAATATCGCTTACCGTGGAGATCCGAACAATTTGTTCTCCATCCTTTTCCTGCACACAAACCACCATTCCATGCCGGCATTCATTACTGATGAAGTAAGTGACTCTATCTCCTGTGGTCAGCTCTTCTGTTTCTGGCTGTGAGGAGCTGTTGGGGACAGAGGGGGACAAGGAGCTGGGAACTAGAGGCCTGACTCTGGAGAATGGGGCAAAAATGCCACAATCTTTAGCACAAGAGAAGCGGGTTGTAGACTGGTAGGTCCCATCACATATCCCCTTCCTCCTGTCTTCTCCCTGGGGTAAAAGAAGCATAGCAGCAGCCCTTAATGAATGTCACTTACATTCTAAATCCAATGTCTCGATAAATTAATCCGTACATTTTACTATTAATGACAAATAAGGCATTGTTCTAAAGGCTCAGGTCAAATCTAGTGGAGCTAGCCATGCGGATATTATTAGCTCCGATTACTGCCAGATCAATGCTTTTTTAAACATGATCTAAGGTTCAAAATAACACATTACACCATGTTTTCATTTTGTGAATAACACAAACCTAATATATATATATATATATATATATATATATATATATATATATATATATATATATATATATGTATATGTATGCTTGGACAGATAACATTAGGAGAAAGGGGCTGATTTGGTGGGTGCACAAACATTCTTTAAAGTCTCACCTGCAGTTCAATGCCAAAGAATCTTCCTGATATAGGACAGAAATATGATGGCTGTGTAAGTTTTCCGATGTAGCGAATGATGCCTCTCAGCTTCTCTCCTCCTTCGTCCACAGTCACTGCAGTACCTACAGTGAGTCCCATTGCTGTTTTAAGAGCATCTCTTTCTCTGAACCACTTCAGTCTCTCTGCGTCCTCAGGCAGGGCCTGCAACAGCTCGGCTTCCTCTACACTCAGAGGTTCCATACTACTCACCTCTAGGTTATAATCTATTGCTGACTTGGAGTCCATGAAGAAGACAGGCAACTTTGTGGGCGAATGAGATCTTTTGAGCTCTAATCTGTGCCTATATTCACGGATGTAGCATATGCGGCCAGCATTAATGTGTCCTGGGTGTTCAGGTTTTCTTGTTATGATGAAGTATAGGATGTCTGTTGACGTCATGGTGCTGAGCAAGGTAACTGTTACTGTACATAAACACAAGTACAATAAACACACACACACACACACACACAGGTGTTAACTTTCTACAATAAGCCTGTCATGAATTTTGTAGCCCACACTCAAGCTAACGTTAGCTCGCTAACTAGCTACAACACTGAACTAAGCTAGCTATCGTTAACTGTCGTTAGTGTAACTTAAAACGTCAAACAGAAATCATAACAAACGTTAAATGTTGCGTCATAACTTCAACATAGAATAGCTCTCATATTGTTTTCTTTCTCGAGCAATTGTGACAAAGTTAACGTTACCTTGACTTGTGAAGCAACTTTAAACGTTGCTTTCTGTTTTTATCTTCGCTCTTTTTAGTTAATGTCCGAACCTGCTGCCATAAGTTTCACTTCCCCTTTCATTTCATACCACCGCGGCGTCATCAGCCTTTCACACTCATGATAACAATGTCAGTTTGGTGTAAGCCACATAAACAACTTATTGGCAATAACGCAGTTCTTCGAAAGAGGACATTAATGTCAGGAATATTTTCAAAGTGACGCTCTTGTTTTTAAATCTGTTGACAGCAGCAGTCGCTCGATACGATTGAGGAAATTAAGCCCCTCTGTAAGGTCTTTCAGACAAGCTGCAAGCAGGCTTAGTCTGTCTAAATCCCGTTATGTAATGTGCATACCGTAGTTTGTACAAACGATTATCTTCCCGTTTGCTGTCTTTGAGGGTTCGTTCTTTAGTTGGTTACAGGAGTGCTGAAAGCAAGGTCTGCGTTTTGTCCTAACCACGCCACGAGAGACCAAAAGTGCACTTCACAACTGAGCATTTCACATTCAAGCATAGGCTAGCTTTTTTAATTGGTTGGGGGTGGCGCACTTGCTGTCACTTCTTTATGACTCTTGTCTAAATACTTGACATGATTTTACAGTTTACATATTAGGGTTGTTGTCTCTTTTGTAGTTGATTATTGATATTTTTATTTCACTCTGTCTTATGTGTGTCACTCACTAATAATTAACATTTTGAGTCTCCACAGAAGACTCAAACCTGTCCTAACCACTGAGTCTGTCAAATGAAATACAAGAAAATATCAATAAAATGATATTAGGTGGTATCAATGCGATCACTGCCTATTTTATTATTACATTCTGGCCTTTGAGACATGACTGAGGGCTCCTCTGGCACCTTAGTTACCGCAGACCGCGTTCTGTGATTGGACGTTATAAAGTTACATCATCCGCAAGAGCCTGCTTTCGCCGCAATTTGATGACGGAACGAATCAGTTGTAAACATGGAGGAGAGAGAAGCACTGAAGAGGCAAATTGAACTTCTACAAAGTAAATCTCTTTTGTTAAATGTTGACAGTTTGTTTTGTCGCAGGCAGTTTAGAGGGCACTTTCGAAATGTTGCGCCCTGTACATTCAGAGCCGTGGTGTGGGTGTGGGGCCCGCGTTTTAAGTATTTAAAAACGACCGTTAACCGTTAGCTTAGCCTCCTGTTCAAACTACCCACATATCTGAGAAGAGCCGTTTGATACTATATCTAGTTACCCCACATGTACTGCATGTAGAAATGCGAGGCGCTAGTTAGCTATTATATTCTACATGACATTTCCATTGTAATTATATAACAGGGTCACTGTTCATACTGTCAACAGGTTAGCTTAGCTAATTGTTCAACTGCGAGAGAAAATCGAAATAAACGGTCGGTTCAGCCAACTTATTGAGTTAACGTTTAAGAAAAACAAGTTTTTGAATATATAACGTTACATCTGGCAGAATTTAGCTAACGCAGTAATTTGTGCCCCGGTATCGTGGCCACAGCACCGGTGGGTGACAAATGAAAAACCAACACAAAGTGAAAGGTGTTGGTCTAGTGCGATCCACCAGAGCAGCTGCAGTGCCCCTCAGCATAATATATTCTACAAGAGCCTGGACCTCTAGAGAGATGACTAACGTTTTTTTGAGAGATATTTTCTTATTTGGTGATGATGATGTTGATGCAGTCTCACGTGTCCAAGATCTCCCATGAGTGTAGAGGACAGTCGAGTAGAGCTTTGATGTCCCAGTCGGGCAGTTGTGCTTACAGATAGCAGCCAGTGAATACAAAAAAGAAAATATATACATGCTAGAATATATTTTGTTTAAAAAGCCAATTTTCTGATGGATTAGAGGATCTCACATCTGTTAGTGCCACCCCTAAGAAAATACAGCCTCTGACCTGATAGAAACAAATGATTTTTGTTGTATGGAGTTTGGTGTTTGAGTTTAAGTTGCTTCCTTTGGGACAGGATTTTTACCTTCTCAGAGTGTGGGGGTTATGGAGTTATACTGACTGTTAAGTTCAAAGTAGGGTTACAAACTGTAAGCACTTTTCTTAACTGATCATTGGTAATATTAATGATAAATTGACTGATAATCGGGATTTCAAAATAACATAAAAAATTTTGTTATACCAAAGTATACCAAATGTACTTTTTTTTTCTTAATCAAAACTCACATCATATTGCATCTTCTCTGACAGCATTACATAGCCTGTGAAACATATTGAGATACAGAGACCTAGACATGTGAAACACTTTTTATGAAACACTTAATATTACTGACTAATGCTTCGCTTTGCCTGCTTGCTTCATATCCCAATGTCCCTGCTGTGCTTCTCTTCCAGACCCCAAGATGGCCCCCTCGTCCTAAAATACTTATGCTGTGCCCTTTGTTTGCTAATGCTAATTATTGTAAACATGCTTTCAAAATACACTACAGATAGCTAGAATGCAATAGGAGATGAGACCTTGTTTATGTAAATTTCAAATGTTATATCAAATTCTTAATGACTGATTAATAAGTTGTTGATTAATTGTTGTCATCCCTAGTCCAAAGCATATTGTCATTTATATTCATTCATCTCAAATCTTTCAGTGAGTCCTTGTGTCTTGTATGGAATCATCTGAATTAGCTAAATTTCTGCACCTACTTTTTAGGGTTTTACCTTTCATTTTTAACTTATCTTGAGTCCCAATAAAAATTGTTTGCAACAAGTTGTGTGGATTACCCAAAGTAACAAGGACGCTGTTTTTTATTGAATTTTTTTGATGGTGAGAGCACCACAGATGCCTTTCCTTTCATTTTCAAACTAAACCAACACTATCTACGTGACTAAATGCCAGGGAAGGAAAGTGAGAAATGTGTTTTGTTCGGTGAACCAGTTCTTTTACATGGTGTCTTTTTTCATTATTGTTTATCACTCTGAATGGGATTTAACAACCAAATACCTCCTATTGTCAAATTCCCAGATCTCATCAATCAGCATAAGAGTGTCCATGGCGATATCCCGTTCCCAAGAGATGAGCAGAGGCGTCCGGAAGCACCAACATCAGCCAGCGGCAGAGGTCATAGCACATCTGACGTCCATCCTCACAGCCACAGAGGAAGACACTATGCTTCTCACAGCCATGGAAGTTGGAGGAAAAAGTACTCTCTGAGCAACAAGAACCACCAGCCCTCTTTTGGACATCCCTCAGCTTCTACCTCCTCTATTCATCAGCCCAGTTCCCACAGCATATCTCATAGCACCTCACTGCCCAGCCACAGCAAAGGAGAGGAGAGTGAAAGAGTCACAACTGCCACTTTATCATCAGGGATCCATCAGCAGAAGAGAGACGGACATGTAAACAGTGTCACAGGGAGTGCTGCAACAGAGAAACAAAAACCAGAGACTCCTATAAAAACAGGAGCAGCTGTGTATCAGCATGACAACGGAAAAGGAGATTCAGGCTCAACAGGCACTAGTGAGCAACATGAGATGCTTCCCAGACAGAC
This sequence comes from Epinephelus lanceolatus, assembly GCF_041903045.1. Lineage (NCBI taxonomy): Eukaryota > Metazoa > Chordata > Actinopteri > Perciformes > Serranidae > Epinephelus > Epinephelus lanceolatus. The sequence continues at coordinate 38,566,145 of NC_135739.1, forward strand.
TCAGATATTTCAGCAGACCGAAAGCAGGCGTGTAGTCCAGCCTGAAAAGAATGTCAGTGGTTCTTCAGAAGTGCCATTTTCAGTTACAGCCAACACCGCATCTAGTTTGCAGAGCAGCTCTCAAGCACAGATCAAACCTTCCCTGACAAGCAAAACCAGCGCTGACATTAAACTGACCATTAATGCAACAACTCCAGCAAATCTCACAACTGGTAATACCATACCACCTCTCTCTGCTCTGTCTAAAATATCAAATCAGCCCTCCATCAATCCCACCTCTTACACCAGCCAGGGCCAAGCATCTTTTCTGAAAAAATCCAAGTTCACTTGGGTAAAGAACCAGACCTTCAGAGGAGTGGAATCTAAGCAAGCTAGCTCCATATCCTCACCCACAGGCAAAGCTGTGACTGTTGCCCCACTGTCTGTGTCAAAAGCTGGTGTAGCCAGTGGAAACTCCCCCTCTTCCTCAGTCAGTAAGAGAGCCCCTGCCAAGAAGTTACCTCGAAAGCTAAGCCCAGTCACTGTAGCCCCCAAGACTTCCAAGTACAAATGGGTGTCCTCCTCTGCTGGAGCCCAAGTTAAAATACCTCGAAAGTCACCATCACCTAAAGCCCTGACTCTTTCCCAGAGAGCTATGGAGAAGGGAGAGGCTCCGAAGAAACTCAGAGCAGCCTCCACTCCCTCTGCTAGGATAAAAAAGGGAATTGCAGGTTCCTCTACCAACTCCTCACCGAGCAGCCGTTATCGTTGGAAGGCTGGAGGCCAAAGTACCTCTGCAGCAGTGACAGGAGGGGTGACAGTGGCTCGTCGTAGATCTGCCTTTCACTGGACAGCGGAAAAAAGCAACAAAGGAGTAAAAGGGGGGATTATTCTTTCCCCATCTGTAACCCAACGTACCTCTCTTACACCCTCCCCCTCTTCTGGTGGGTTCAAGCTCCGCAGCAGGATGAAAATCATCAGGAAGTCTGCTAGTAGGTAAGTAATGGAAACATGCACACGATCTGATTTACCTTCCATTCGCTGTATCACTACTCTGAAATCTTCTCTTCTTTTGGATTTTTCATGAAACTCTTTTGCCAGAGAGTGGCAGCAAATGTGGCAAACTACTTGAATTCAATAGATTTTTCTCAGTATCATTTGTTAAATCGTAGCCTCTAGTGTATTACTGATGATACTGTGTTCCTTTGTCCTCTTTCCTGTGACTACAGTGGAGGTGGGTCAGAGAAGGGGACCAGCCCATCAGCAGTAAAGTACTCCCCACGGGGCCGCGTGCACAGCTCGACCAGGTCTCCCACAGGAGTTAGGAGGACACCCTCCAGGGAGCTTGTGTCTTTCGGCAGACACAAGTTGAGGCGGCTCTCCCCCACCTTATCAAGAACAGGTAAGCACACAATTCAGACTGTAGTGTTGTTGAGTATTCTATTATTTTACACAGTTTTCCTGTCACGACTTTACCAGGGGGAGTTGTCCCCAACTAAGGATTTAGATAGACATGGTCAGGTGTTGCCTATTGTCGACTGATAGTCAATTATGTTCGTTTTTTCTACGTTGATCCATATTCTCATTTGCCACATTAGTTTCCATTTTTTCCACGCCAGAAAAAGAGCTGAAACACACAGTTAAACAATTTGTCCTCCTGAGTTGGCAGAGGAATTTACTTTATAAGAGGACGTGTCATCCAGCGCTGTTTGTTGTGTCTCGGGGATATGTGTGTAGGTGTCACTGCGGCGCTGTCCATAGTACTGAAAGGGAGCAGGGGAGATTGATAGATAGACAGACAGGCCGACAGAGCACGTCACTCAGTTTGGTTCCTGCTTGCTTTCAGTAGCTGTAGAGAGAACATTCGACTTTCTCTCAGAGAGTGCGAAAAAGAGGTATAAAAGCAACAAACAGCTGTTTGTACATCATTCATAAGTTAAAGAAATATTTAGCTGTCTGTGAGTGCAGTGCTGTTATTTGAGTGCTCTGAATAATGAATTTATTCTGAAACAGACTATGATTGATTGGGAGAAACCAAGCAATATCTATGTAAAATCAGACAGTCAGCAACCCCATCTTTCCCAAATGGAATGATCCTTTGTGTCATAACTTCATTTTCCTGCAACTGAGATTATTAGACTGTGAGATTTGCAGTCAAATCAGGCTCCTTAGATCGAATAATTGAATTGCCTACTGCTTTGGGTCACCCCTCACTAAGTGTTCAACCATGGAAAAGAAATCATATGGTTAAGAGGGAGCATACCTAATATGGCTAGTCATAGTACAGCTTGTGGCCTGGCTCTTATAATAGAAATTCTGGAACCATGTATTTATTTTCGATTAGTCTCTATAATATTCCTTTGCCTCTCCCTCACTTAAAAGCATGTGGATCTCAGCAATCATACAGTTAGACCCACAGCAGCTAAACTTTCTAGATAGATTCAAATTCTCACACAATCCTCAGTTTAGAGTTACACTCGACGGCCATTTGGTGGTGCTATGACAACTTGTTTTAGCGAGCAACTCATCAATTGTCCATCAAGCAATCCAAAACCTTATTTTCCCCATTAAGTTCTCAAGTCATGTAGGATCACCTGACATTTCCACCAGATTGTGAACAAATTAGTCACAATTAGTCCAGGGATTTATCATATTCTCTTGAAAATCACTGATGATGGTTATTCTGCAAACCTGACAGGTCTGTACTGTCTGCAGTTGCTCAGAATCATCAAAGTGCTTTGTCTCATGTTTTGTATGTTGCCATTTACATCCACTATGTCAACTAGATTTAACACAACACATGTGGCACAAATCTAATCGAAGTTAAGCTGTCGTCTGTTGCCGTATTCTCTCTGCCAGAGGTTATTCTAGGTGCTCTGTTCTGTTCGTTTTTAAAATTTGTTTGTGTGTGATTAACATTTAGCTCTTAAACACCAAAGAAAACACAGATTCACTGATCAGCTTTGGTGTCCTCACACATGGAAAAGATCTTGAGAAGGCACAGTCTATCTGGGGGATTGGCCTTTATTTTTGCTGCAACATCACCGTGTCTCACTGTGTTTTTAATGTGTCAGAGTCAGCACAGAAGATTTCAAACACAAAGTTAGTGCTTGATGTGCCATTGGAGAGATCTTTGGGTCAAATAAAGAGTCTTTTGAGTAATAAGTTTATCTTGATAGTTGATAGTTGCATGATAGGATATTTTAAGTGGATTCTTGTGTTTTCTTTTTCCTGAATATACTTTATTTTTTAATTTTTCTAGTGTAAACATGTCGCTGACTCACAACCTGCTTATAATTGGAATGTAGTATGGAACTGGTGGAAAGCTTACAAGTTGTTGGCCCCTCAGCTGTGGCTCCGACAGCAATTATTATTACAGCTTTCTCCAGTAGAGGGCAGCAGCTCACATTCATGTCGTCCATGTAGGTGCTTTGTGTTGCTGGCTGTCACTGGAGAGGCTTACAGGCAGACTCTGAGAGAAGGGGGGAGGTTAATTGATTGCCCAATTCAGCCGTGATGGCGAACAAGTGCCGATAGCGGGTAATTTGCAGAGGTGGAGGCAGGCAGCGCCACTGCTATCAAGCCCTGGCACTGCTCTCCCTCCAGTAGATAAAAAGGAGCTAATGCATAATTATCCTTTTGCAAATTGGATTGTTTTAACGAACTGTAGAATATAGGCCTAACCTGATGGAAAGCAATCATTGTTTTTACAGCCCCCCCCCCCCTCCCTCTCTCTCCCCCTCCCTCCCTCCTCTTGCCCCTCCAACCCTCCGGTCATTCTGCGTGTACCCTACACGCCTCATGCCCATCTTGGTGTAATCTCCCATACTCAATGAAGTCAGAAGACATTAGAAAAGCCATCACTATTAACATTAGGCTTTATTCGTCCCCATGGCTCTGCGTCTATCAGTCTGCTTCTCTTTTTCTGATTCTCTAACTTTCCGTGTCCTCTCTCACACCTCCTGTTTCCTTTCCCCCTTCCCTTCCTCTTCATCATTCCTCCACGTATTTTATGTCATGTGGAGGCCCTGAATGGCCTACAGCAGAAACACATGCATCTCTAATTAAAGATGGGGATTCAGAATCAGAGACGCAGGAAAGGTGGAGCAGGGATGAGTGCAGAGGAAGATGGAGTGAGGAAAGCTGCTCGTAGCCGTCTGTGCCTCTGATAAGAGCCGCTAATAAAGAGCAAATTGAATTACTAATGACGGGAAGCAGAGTCCCTATAGATGAGCCCGTTAAAAACCACCCTTATGACCACTCACACATGCATGATAATAACACTCACAAACAATGTTTCTTAATTTCCTCCTCGATGGCCGGCTTTAGCCTCTCCTCTCCACGTTAGGGGGCGGGGGGTTTCCGAGGTGCTCGGTTATCTGTGGTTTAATTTAAAGAGGGCATAAACCTAAGTAAGCAGTTAGGGCTGTAATGAATCGAGAGGTGTGTGTGAATGTATATATCTATATGTGTATGTGTGTGTGTGCTTGCATGTGCCCGGAGACAGCCATGTAGCTCAGATAATCTAATAAAGCAGATAAATGTCAGGAGCGGACAGAACACAGAGAGGAAGAGTGCTGAGCCGTGCGGCTTCAGGCCCCATGTGACAGGCTTCTGGAGCGTTTTAGGTCTCTATCTCACTCTGGTTTCTTTCCTCCCTCACCATCCCTTATCCAGTCTCACTCAGTCTTTTTCCTCTCTGTAGCTGTCTTCGCCGCTCTGCTAATATGCCTTGTGACTTTTCCTAAGCCCAAGTACTGCATATCACTTTGCAGACTGTAGGCATTTTCTGTATAATCTTATTCAAGGTCTGAGCTGTAATGTCATGAGAGTTCATCTGAATTTATAAATCACTTTATGAAAAATAAGATTAAACGAGCTAATGTAGCAAAATCACAGTACAATTATTTTTTTCAAGATACTGAAATGTTACAGTGTGGCAAGTAGTAAGAATTATTTTCATTATTGGTTGGTCTGCTGATTACTCTCAGTAATTTTTTAGTCTATAAAGTATCAGAAAATAGCGAAAATGCCAGCTATAATTTCCTAAAACTCAAGTTAACTTCACAGGTCTTGCTTTGTTTGACCAACAGTGCAAGACCTCATTAAGTTAACCATCATATAAGACAAAGAAAATCAACAAATCCTCGAATTTGAAAAGCAATTTACAATTACTGATTTTATACAATCACCATCAGTAACATAAACCTCTTATGTGAACATGACAACAAATTAAACAAAATACATGTGACAATTTATTTTTTAAAAACTATCAGTTTTAAAAATCACAGAGCTGTAGGTGCATGTATTTTTCAGAATAATAAAATAAAAATAAGAATAACTGTCGTATTTGCCGAAACTCACTATATTTTAAGTGAGGCATATAGTCTGTGAAAAAAAATCATTCCCCTCCTCCTCTTTCTACTGCTCAGATGGCATTCACTAGAATTGACCGTGGCATACCAAAAACAGCCAATCAGAGCCATGAAGTCTCTAAAGCCCCCGTTTCCACCAAGTAGTCCGATACGATTCAGCTCAGTTTGGTACGCATTTTTTCCGTTTCCACTGTGAAAAGTCATGGATGGTACCAATGGAACCGTTCCTTACTGTCGCCATTTTTGGTCACCCCTCTGTTGGGCTACCTAGCACACAGATCTGGTGCTAAAAGATGGAGCTGTAACTACAAAATGAAAGGATGTTTTGCTGTCTCTCACAGCAGATGGAGACTGAGAAAAAAAATTTCACTGGGTCAAATGCCATCAACTTTTATGGTGGAACGTTTACCTGTAATGTTAATCAATGCGTGAGTTGGCGATGTGAATTCATCAGCGCACTTTAAATTTCAATATGATGACTTTGTCCATTCCATTAGTTTCTATTGTCTCTCTTGGATGGCAAACACATTTAGTAATGAGTAGATTTTCAAGCGTTAAAAAAAAAAAAAAATGCTTAGACCGGATTACGTGAGATGCTTCCCAGCAAGCATTTTTTGGTTTAAAAAATGTCAAATAGCCGTCTACATGAAGACCTGACGTCTAGGCTAAATCACGGCTGAATTTGGGCTGTCAGTGAAAATTTGGTAGACGTCTAACCATAGCCAAAGTGTAGATGTCATCAATTATACGGCTATGTAGAGACCATGTCCAAAACATGGAGATAAACATATTTAAATTACTGTTGACTCTCCATACATGATTGAATATCATACCGCACGCCATCTGCAATGGCGAAAATTACATTTAATCAATTTCAGAATTAAATCGGCTAGATTTGGGTTACATGTAGCTAGACTAAATCGGAGCTAAATATAGCCAATACGTTTAAATCAGGACTATTGCTTGCTGGGTTATATTCTAATCCTCACTTGGAGAAAAAAGCGTTGTTGCGATGTTCTGTGGGCTCCAGCAACACTAAACCCCTGCACTTGCTTGAGAAGGACTTAATGCGCAAGCCCACCTTGTTCCCTGGATCGTAAACAATGTGAAGACTTCCCTCTGTGTCACTGATGATGAGGAAATACAGCGGGTGCTAGACGGAGCAGTGAGTGACAACAACCCAGCCCACATTTAAAAGTACTGTTTGCAGTGGAAACACTGAACAGACCCAGGGTCTAGGTACCATACCAAAAAGTGTTTGGTGGAAACGGGGCTTAACGCAGCTATCAGTCATGTCAGTCACTGCTCATAACCAAGGTCAAACTGTCAAACTAGGCAGCGCTGATCAAAATGTAAATCAAGATTCCTTTTTTCCCTCACCTGAAATGTTGTCAGAAATGTACTTTAGCTTACTGTTTGTTTGTAAAATGAGAAAGTTTGTCACTTTGCTGCAAAATTGGAAATAGTTGAAGTACTGAGCACTGCTCACCTGCTGGACCAGCTTTCTCATTTTACAGCTGAACAGTGAAACTAAAATATGTTTCTGAAAACATTTGGGGTGAGAAATTGTCAAAGCAGTAACAAACTCATGATTCATATTTGATCCACGCTGCACCCATCTACCACTGCATCTTGTGGTTGGTTGTTGGTTGTGTGAATGTTGTGTAAGTTGCCCTGTTGAAGTAAGCTGTAAAGACTGGGCCACGGGTGCTGTTAGATAATTTTAAATATAATTAAGCAATATTACACGAGAGGGAGTGATGTTGTACTACGATATCACAGTACAACATCACAAGCTCAAGTGTGATATTGCTTTATACAACAGTTCAACAGTTAAATAAGCAAGGCTGATTAAGAAATGTTGAAAAATGAGGACAAAATAGATAATTTAAGCATTTTATTTGTCTTCCGCCAACAAAAATAGTTCCCTCAGGACTCTGCTGTCACCGTTGCTATGTAACACAAACATGGTGCGCCAGGCACTTACTCTTTATACACATTTATCTGCACATGTCCATTAATTGTGCAGCCGGTGAAATAAGTCTGTGATGACTGCAGGTGGACTGTCGCTTCACAGGCACAGCCGGCTCTGCCTTCTGATCTGACAGTATGTTGCTTTTCTCCAAGTCATTGAGCTCCGCTGAGGAAACACTGACAAACCTGGATGTGTGCTCAGATGGATTCAGCTTCTCCTCTCCCTCATCTTCCTCTGATGACCATTCATAGTTCAATTCAAAACTTATTTTAGGAAATAAATCCATATTTTTGGCTGTTTGACAGTGGATGAATTAATTAGCCTACAACGCAACTGCTGACCTAACTGACACTAACCATAAGTTAGATTTGATTGTTGATTGCAATCAGCTGTGAGGCGGAGTGATACATACACAGTGAAATAACCGTGATGTTGTACTCCAGTATCATCACGGTTTTACTGTCTCTCGACCAATCAGATTGCAGGGCCGGAACTAACTGTTGTATAATATGTAATGTCTGTTTCATATTCAAGTGTCTTTTGAAAATAGGTGCAGTTCTGCCTTCTGATCCCTTATCAATTCAGCAAATACTGTATGCAGGTGCATTTTCCTGGTACATTACTCTGTAACATAAATGGCTTAATTCAGCTGTTTACAATTGCAGCTGTAAAAACAATGGATAAAATGTTTGTTGCTGTGATAACTTTAAAGATTTGCAAAATCCTGTCTGTGGTTTGGTGTCTCATGCACCTTAAACCTCACTCTTAATACAGAACTTGGACCTGTGTTGTGTTGTATTGTTCATCTTTCTCAGTTTCACGCAGCAACATGCCGTCACCAACACAGACTCATTTAGCTTGTCATTACAGGGCAGTTTTCAGTCTAACTGCAGCCCATCTCTCTCTTATTACTCTTAAATTAGTATGTAGAAGTGGATGTATCCATTGGCCACTCAAGTTTTACTGCTCAGCTAGTGCCCAATACACACACACACACACACACACACACACACCCACACCCACACGGGTCAGATTGTTTATGTGTTGTAGTAGAAGTGTCTCTCTTGCTGCCACCTTTTGCTCTCAGCATCAGCTTACCAACATGCTGCCCCCCCCCTTACACACACCCACACACACCCCCACTGGTACCAGTGAGCCCGTTACCACCACAAAGAATCCCCCCACCTCCTTCAGGGATCCTGTTACCGAGCCTACAGTGATCCCATTTATTTCACCCATAAATCATATGTTCTGCTCTGGATCGGGGTCCTGCTCTCTCTGATATTTTCCACCTTCTCCAGTGATACGCATGTACACACTACTGTATGTGCCCATGTACACATGCAAACACAGATGGATATCGACAAACAAGGGGCTTTACCGTGCTGTGTGATAATCTGAAGAGCTCAAAAACATTTGTGCAGAAGTGCGAGGAGAATCTTTGTTTATCACCATTTTTAAGATACTAATAGAAAGTTGCACTTAAAGAAAATGTTGATTGTCCTGCTTTAAAACAGACCTCCACTTTGATTAACTTTGTAATGGCATCTTCTTTAAAAAAAAAAAAAAGGGGGGAAGACAGTGATGTTGTTTTACAAAAAAAGCGACACACATTAACAGCATCTGACACGCATCAAAACACATGCATCTAAGGTTTCCAACGTAAACCACTACACATCAGTGACTCAATGTTTATCATTGCTAGTTGTTTCATTATCACGCATCAGGACATACCCTATTACTGCACACCAACTCTTCAGAAAAATGACAGTTTTTTCCGTTTGAGAAGGTTGACACAAGCTAGTTGATGTGTGTCAAATAACACAGTGCACCAGGATGCATCACATATTTGTTGGGCTAATGTTTTGCTCTCTAAAGTTGATTTTGTTAATGAAAAAAATATGCTACCAATCTAACAGGGCTGCTTTGAATGTATGTCAGCAATTACAGCAGAAGCTTGCTGTCCATGTTCTGAATATTCCCCTTAAATTAAATTGCCATCTGGCCATTTACTACATGCACTGCTGACTTAAATGTAGTTTAGCCAGACCCTTGACATGTTTTAACAACAACATTTCAGAAAACAAAACCATATTTGACAAAACACAACCACACTTCACAAAAGATGATGACATTTCAGAGAATAAAACATTTCACAAAACAAAACATCTGATAAAAAAACAACCACACTTGAAAGAACAAAACAACATTTGACAAAACACAACCATATTTCAAAAACACACACTCATTTTAGAAAACACAAGCACTTTTCAAACAAAAGAACCTTATTTCAGAAAACACAACCACATTTAACTTACAAAATAACATTTCACAAAACTGTCCATATTTCTGAAAACACAATCACATTTCAGAAAAGGAAACATTTCACACAAAAGGTAACAGCATTTCACAAACACAACCACACCTCACAAAATACAACTTTGTTTCACAAAACACAAAATCATTTCACAACAAAATGATATTTCATGAAACACAACATTTCACAAAACATTAAAACATTTCACAGATGTAGTGTTTTGTGAAATATTGTGTTGTTCTGTGAATTTTGGTTATGATTTCTGAAATGTGGTTGTGTTTTGTGAAGTTTCATTTTGTTTTCTGAAATGTGTTTTGACCCTCAGGGCCACTGAAAAAAAATCAAAGAATAGTGCATTATAAAACAGGGTGGGAAGTTATGGTTTAACAATAACCTTTTAATTTTTGAGACTTCCAGATTGTCAGATGATTTTAATCAACAGTTAAAATGTGCATTTAATTTACCTGCTACACCTGCGCAGAGAGGTTTTTGCATTGCTGTTTGCAGACCAAGTTGTGTACATCTAACTCTACTGTTACTGTTACGTTGCTTGTCTGGATGCTCTCTTTGTCTTGGTCCTCTCATAGTCTTGTTACAACAGTGCTAATCTGATTCAGAGTATTATTAGTGGATTATCCTTTATATCCTCAAGTTCCTAAACCATACCCACTTGTTTGTTAGGGTTAGGGTTAGGTGTTGGCTGTTTTTTAGCCTAGGACATTATATTTTTGATCTGATATGTATATATGCTGATATGAAAATACAGAAACACTAAAAATATCACTGCCACTTTATCTTTGGACTTCACTCTAAAGCCCAGTCTGTCCTTTCTTTTCCTTTTCTGACTTAAGCTTGGCACGAAACACATTTGTTTATTTTTGTTTGTTTCTTTGCATCACTCTCTGGTTCACACTTGCTCCAGTTTCTCCCACTTTTCCTTCACACCGCAGCCACTTGTCCTGCGCTCTCCTCTCACTGCCTCACACCCCCACATACACACACACACACACATACACACAGGCAGCTTATAGAGGACATTAACTCACTGTTTATTTGGACATCACAGCACACAGCTGGTGTTGCTATGCACATACTGGAAGTGCCACTCAATATCAAATGTATGTTTGTGCTGATCTTTCTCAGAACTTTTTATTGGTCAAATGATTTTATTAGTTTGTTTGTCTGTGTGTGTATGTGTGTGTTGGTGTGTATGATTCTCCCATCAGCTGCTTTTTACATACCGTTCTCTGAATGCCATTCTCTAGTGTCCCATAGTATTATCAGTTGGATGACACACACACATTAACTGCGAGTGGACCTTAACCTAATGCGCGCGCACGCACACACACACACACACACACACAGACTGGCATTCTGCTCATTCCTTTGCACTTTCTCAGGCTCTCTGTGTCAAACAGGTGGACCTCTGTCCTCTTTCTGTCTGTCTCTCTGTCTGTCTTTCTTTCTCTTCTTTCTCTTTATATCTGTCACCATTTGTCTCTCTCTCTCTCTCTCTCACACACACACACACGCTCTACATAACATGTGCACCCACACACATGCAAACAAATCACACATGCATTTATCTTTGTGCCTGCTATAAACAGTATGGTTATTTGGTTGTGGGAATGATTCACTTTCTCATGTTAGATGGTGTCTTGTGCAGGACAGGCTCAGTATAGCTCTCTGCCTTGTTGCACAGTGGCATTTTGATCAACCTCTCGGGACCCAGGGAGCAGTGCAGGGCAGCGATCAGGCCGCTGTACCTACACTATGCTCACATGAGTAACTCCTGCCCATCTGTGTTGTAAGACCCCTCCTGGCTCCACGGCTCTCATCAAACTGTCAACTGGCCATAATTAAAGTTCTGACTCATTTGAGATCAACATGCAGATGGACCTTGCTGGCTTCGAGGACCCACACAGAGTAGTAAGCACACTAAACCTGGTCAAATGAATGGAGGCCTTCTGTTGAAAAAGTTCTACAACAAGTTTTACATAATTTACTTAAAGGTAGGATCTGGAGGATTTTCAAACAAAACAAAATATAGACATATACAAATGAAATCCTGCTTAATCATCACCTATGGGCTTCTACTCATGTGTGGTGGTGACTCTGTTTGCAGTGCTCCTGCCCTTTAACTGTATTTTGATGTTTTTGTGAGCTCGGACCACTTCTGGGTGGAGATTTCCCCAGCCAATGAGAGAGCGCAGGTGCCGTGCCCGACCGTGTCCGAGCGTGCACCAGCGCGAGCCTTGCCTGGACCTCTTCTGTGAAGCCTTCTTCCGTACCTCCGGGCTCCGTACACCCGGGAGAGTTGAGCCTGATAGGAGGGGCCGAATTTGAATGTGTGTTTACAAACAGCAACTGGAAAATCCTCCAGACCCTACCTTTAAGACATGACAGGCTTATGGTTCTCGATGTTTAAGCAGTCTTTGGTGTTATTTTGACTGAACTCCAAGATGAGCTCAGAGTACTGTTTGCCATCCTGAGGGGGTGTTTTTGTCCTCCGTATCTATGAGGGGGGCTGAGCGGCATGTGTTGAAATGTGTCATCAATACTATTGAGTCCAGAAACTTTAGCCTGCGATGACTGTGCCTCCTTCCCAGTTAAGGAGGTAAATGTTTTCTTGGTATCCAGAGGAGTGGCCCTTGTGCCAGGCTGTCTGAATAAATCAGAAACCTAACAGGATGCAGGCAGAGCCTTACTAATTATTTGAGAACACATGGCAGGCAATGATGGTGTCATTTATTGGTAAATGGCTTGGCTGCTGTAGGGGATGTTGCCGTTTTTTAGCTATAAGGGTATTAATCCTACAAATAATTTAACTTTCCAGGATTTAAAGAGACACATGCCCAATCGTTGTCTCCAGTTCATGTAAAGAATCATTTATTTAAATCAGTCAGTCTCCACTGTTGAAATTCAACAGCCATTGAGCAAAATCTAAACTGTTCATTTTTGACCTGTTTCTTTAATTGTATTATTTAATGTGTATCAGTCCTGTGTGGTTTTGGTCTTGTTATGTTACTTAAAGCATGTGTGTTCTGGTAACAGGGAGGGGAAAGTAAAAGGCCATTAGGAGCTACTCCATAAATCTTCACCTTTTGTCAGCTGGAGAGCATGCTGGTATAACTGCCCAGCCCCTCACCCTGCTGTACCCGCGACCCTATGACAGTAACCCTATCTCCCCCAGCTCTCCTCCATATGTCTGCACACACTGACGTGTTACCATAATAATCATTGGGGGTTTGCCGTTTACGTGGGAAGACGAGCAAAGAGTCCAAGGAGTGCTTGGCATGTTAATTATGTTCCACACACACACACACACACACACACACACACAGAGGCACAGACACATGGTAGAGCAGGGATTGTGTGACTGATGGAGTGGAGGGGTTGGTCACTGATTGGTCATTATAGCCTGGGCACAGTTATTTGGGCACTGGGCATGGCTGTTGACATCAGGGATGGTTTATTACTTCAGGGTCATGTTGAGGACTTCTAGGAGGTTTATAAATTGTTCTGTTTAATTACGTAATGTAGTGTTCTTTATAAGGGCTTTGGGACTTTGGGACCTCTGTGTTAGCTTTACAGAGCCAAAGTTGAACTGTGGATTCATCCAAAGCAGTTGTTAAAAACTCTAGTTCCTTTTTACGATTAAAACTGCTCAATTTTTCCTTTTTGGTAGATGGTAGATCATTGGTAGATGGTTGTCATTCTAGCTGTTAAATTAGAGACTTTTCTTAGACTTATGGTCATTCAAAGGCCCTTAAAAACCACTGTTAACCATGAATTGTCTCATCCAGATGGATAGACTCCTACATAAATACACATTTTCAGACAGTTTTGGTTGTTTCACATGAGACTTTGGTGTGTAACTTGTTTTTGCCCTTACTTCTCTACTAAGTTGAAGTGGGCAGGGCTTAGCTGAAAAAAGGTGATGTCACCTGTTTCCGTGCACCACTAATAATGTTGAGCAACATTTAAATGATAAGGACATTCATGGGGTTGTTGGCATTTTTGGACACTGCCAATCAAGTATTATCAAACCACACCTAAGTCCGGATAAAACAAATTAGCTTATTTTCAGACTTTGAGTGTATTTTCTTTTAGTTTTTGATTATTTAATCATGAATTTGTAATGGCATGGAGGAATACTTCTGAAGCCACAGTTTTAGCAATTTTCCAAGCTTCTGCTTTTTACATGCAGAGTGCATGTCTGCCTGTCTATTCACATGCAGAGTGCAGTGAGTCCACACAGATACAAGTGGATATGCAGACGGAGAATCGCTTACCATCTGAGAAGAACTTCATGACACCACAACCAACTCAAATAAACAATCACAGTTTAAAAGTGCTGGGAAAATGTCCCTCTGGCTGTGTTGGGGTGGCTGCAGGAAACTAGTTAGCTATGCTAGTTTCATAAGCATGGAGGTGGATTGGCTGCTCCAACACACACACTAGGTAAAGGAGAGTCTGACTCAAGGGCCCACAAAAACATATTGCTGAATTGCTGTGGTTCTCAACCCAGCAAATATGGCCTGCCTGTTATATCATAGGGCGGTGAGAGTCACTCACCAGCTCTCAATAAAGATTCTAGCAAACTTTTCTCTAGCTCTAGCTTATCTCTTTTGACTCCTTAAACGAACAGTGCTAGTCACTTGCAGTGCTCTTACTAAACCATTACCTCAACATTTACTTTGAGTGGGTATTGATAATCTAGTCCGTCATGTATTTATTGACACTGATTTTCTGGCTCTAGGCAAGCAATAAGGCTGATGGCAGATATTGCTCAGACCGGATCTACCGCTATTCCAGCTGATTTGTAACTCTGCATGGAACCCATTGCAACCACTCAAAACTTTGTTTATGCCCAACACCAACAGACCTCTGACGTGGCCTTTCATTCCTTAATCAAAATTAATTTGTGTGTATAAAAACATATGGTTTGTCTTTGGGGCTCATACTGTACACTGTTTTGTGACAATGCAGATTTAACAGCAGCCACAGAACTTATTTCATGGTGCAGATGTATATCTCTCTACACAATTGTTGTATTTTTATTTCAAATATTCACTTTAAAAACGTTATAAAGGAATTGATAATTTGCCGTTGCACTCTATGAAATTATGTTATTGCCTTTGAACTCATGTAGAAATCTACTCACTATTAATTGATAATGCATTGCTGCACATTTGATTTGTTCAAGTTTTTCAAAACATTAAAGAATAGAATTGTGGGAAATAATCACTTCTTAGATGCATCACAATGGGAACATGGATGATTCGGCATTGTGAAGTATATTGTGAATACTTTCTATCACCCAGAGGCTAATGTTAACAGAGCAGAGCAGCAATCAGCAGTAACATGTTGGTGAAGATTCTCAGTCATCCAGGTCATCGTAATCCTAAGTGCTAGGCTATATCTTAACTTATGGTATCGTATGGCATCGTATCGTACTGTATCGTATAA
Organism: Epinephelus lanceolatus; assembly: GCF_041903045.1. NCBI lineage: Eukaryota > Metazoa > Chordata > Actinopteri > Perciformes > Serranidae > Epinephelus > Epinephelus lanceolatus. Next base: position 38,581,263 of record NC_135739.1, read on the forward strand.
TTTCAAGAAACTTGAGCAAGTCCAGTTGCCTAAGATATAGCACGTTGGATCAGCAGTAACGTTAACAAACGAAACCAGCTGACCAACACTCACTGCAGCAGTGAACAACTTAAAGCTCCTCTGTTGTGAAGAAAATAACTCTATGCTTAGTCTGTTTCACCTATAAACTTCGCACCCGGCCCACTCAGCATCTTGACTTTACCTGGAACTAATATGCACCAGAGAGTCTGCTCTCATAACGTTAATAACAACAAAGCTGAGCGCTCGGCTCTGCCTCCCCCTCATCATGTTATTATTATTATACAGGCAGAAAACTGTAAGGTGCTTTCAAATTACTTACTTACTTACTTACTTACTTATTTAATTAATTAATTAATTAATTAATTAATTAATTAATTAATGCAGCTACATTTTTTTTTTTAAATATAAACGCTGCAAATCATTAATTATTCAACAGTACATGAACTGCATGGTATTTCAGGTGGACAGTACACTGGACAGTACACTGGCATAGATACCTCACAATGGGTTTGCATGCACAGCCACAGGTAGATACAATCTGACTGGCAACCCCTGGTTTAAAAGCTAGAGTATGAAAGCATTGGAAATGGGAAAGGAACCTGGACAAGAGTCACACTGTATGCAGGTATATTCATCACATTACAGTACGCAGTGTTTTAAAAGTTAGCAAGCAGTTGCACAGTGGGAAAAAGGAGTTGACATTTCAATTTGCACTCCTACTCTTGTTTGTATGTGAAGTCTACTTAATCTACAGTTCCAATAAATTGCATTGTCATACATTTAAATTGAATGCAATATTGCAATGCAATGCAAACTGTATGCAAAAAGAGCTCTGGTATCAGTATTAATATCAGTAGATATCCAAATTCAGGTATCAGAATTGGATCAGAACTAAATAAATTTATGGCAGTATGATAACTATAAATTAAAGTCTAGATGTGTAACTTTTTTCACGATGTGATGTTATGTAGATGCATCACACAGCTATCTCTCTCTGCCAAAATTGCTCCCAGTGTGGTCCTCGCACTTGGTTGACAAAATGTTGGGATCAGTGCTCTAAGGTGGTCAGGGATGTCTAGGCACTGGATGTACATTGTTGTGCCAGCACTACAGAGGTCACACTAACCACACACACTTACACACACACACACACGTGCACTCACAGTGGACAAGCTATTTTGAATACTTTCCACACATTTCTCTCAGTAGTATTGCTCTTTCTGGTCTTCTATCTGCAGTCACATTCTGTGATTGCTCCCTTGCACCATCGCTCTATTTCTCTACTTCCTCCCTGTCTGCAGGGATTAAACGTATTCCCCTAATTAATGTCTTGGCTGCAAGTCTCAGTACGCTGGTAGAGCCAAGTAGGGGCCAAGACCCATATTCCTGTAATGCTAGTGAATTTTGTATGGTCGTGTGAACTGATCATCCCTTCTAGCTCAGTACTCAGGTTTTATGACCATAAGCTCTTAGCTTTTTATCTCTGTCTTTCTGTCTGTCTCCCTCTGTCTGTCCCCCTTTTCAGTCTCATGCTCTCCCTCTCCCGCCTGCTCCACCTGGCTCTCCGTCCAAACCCTAGAGCCAAGCTCCAGGTCGAGGTCCCAGGCTGAAGAGAAATCTGAGCCTGTATCTTCTTGCAGTTTTTTTTTTTTTTTTTTTCTTCTCCAACTATTCTAACTTTCCATTTCAGTCATACCGGCCTGGACACCCGAACCGCCCCAAGTCTATTCTGGTCTTGTTGAGTTATTCAGTGACCCTTTACTATCTCTGGTCCCTACTACTCTTCCTCCTATCTTAGTACCCCTTTTCCTCTCTCAGTCACCATTTGTCCCTTCCTTTACGTCATTGTCCCTCCCATGGGGAAAGTTTAGGTTTGTCCACTCTCTCAGGCCCTCCGGGTATTTTGACTGTGCGCCTCCAGCCATGATTGGCATGCAAACCTCTGAGCTCAATGCTTTCCCTTACATCCCTGACCTCCCTGCTTGCAGACAGAGGGTAGGCTTCTTAAGCCCACCATAACCTCCCTACAGGTGTCTCCCAGATTTAACCATTAGGAATAATGTTGTCGGTGTTGGGAACAAATGTGGAGCAAATTCTTTAGCAGAGACATGATGGACAGGTGTAAACTGAATGATAGATTGGTCCTGTCAGCCACTTTCTTTTCGGCTTTTCTTCAAAGGATAATTCCAGTTCATTACAACATTGGTCTTATAGTTTGTAGCCAGCAACATGTAAATAATATTTTGTTGCAACAAGCACACAAATAAATAATGTTGTTACAGTACAAACATAAAACATACTGTAGTTATCGTGAGAAATATTTTGATATGAAGATATAAGGCTTTTCTCATACAGTCTCACTGCAGGATTTATTCGATCTTTGGTCTTAAATGCAGAGTGTAACATTAATAAAGCAGATCAACAGAACCAGAGGAGAAAGGGCCATCAACAGTGTCCTTTTACCAATTTTGGAATGGATACTAAAAGTTTTATTTGTTGTAGTATATGATTCTGGTTATTTTTGTATTAATGGGGCCTTATGTAAGATGTTTATACATGTTATTGTAGTTGTGCAACTGACAGTTATTTTCATTATTGACTAATCTGGCAGTTATTTTCTCAATTAATTGATTATTTTTTTGATCTGTAAAATATTAGAAAGTGGTGAAAAATGCCTCTAAAACAATTCCTAAAGCCAACACAGATGGCATCAAATAGCTTATATTGTCCAACTTGCCACCATGGAGCAACACAACATTATCATGGGTGCTAATAGCACTAACATTACTTAAAATGGCAGTGCTGACAGAGCTAACAATATTGTTGGGGGTTAGCTCACAGTCACCAGGGCAGCCTGTGGGGTAACCAGAAGGTGGGTGATAAGGCCCAGACTCACCAAATTTACATTATATAACTAAACAAAAAACTAGCGGTGATGAAAGCTGAATGTTGCGTCGCCTGACATTGGCTGTGTCTTGGCCAAAACGTCCACATCAGTACACCACAAAGATAAAAGCTGACAGGCAACTATCATGTATGTTTAATGTCTGCGTGAGAAGAAATAACTCTCCATAACAGCATACGGCAGTAATCTGTATTCATCATTAAAAAAGTAAAACTGGAAGACTGTAATATCCTAACTAGCCAGTTAGTACATTAACAACACAATCCACTGTTGAAAGAACAAAGCATATTTACCATGTACCAATATAACAATAACACAAAGAATCATGAAACGTTTCTGCTTAGTGGCTAATGAAAAATAATCTTACAGTATCTTATGTTGCAAGTTTGTTTTGATCTCACTCCCTCTTGACTTAAGCTGTTTGTTTATTTTCCCCGCTTGTGGTTCTCTTCCCATGCGCTGAGCTGAATTGCCAATCACAGTGATTTCACTCACCAACAGCCTCCACAGTCTCCAACGCCCATTCAGCGAACTGAATCAGCTGAAAAAAAGGCGACGAGAGCTGACAAGGGCCAACAACAGTGTGGGACATACTGCATAGATGTGGGCAACAGACATCCAAACATTTACAGACGGCCAACCATCGGCTTGGTGTGTCAGGGCCCTTACACTTCCACGATGAGGCCACGCTATCAGCAGTGCTAACAGTCTTACAGTGCTGACAGTGTGATTATATGGCAGTGTTCTAACTATTCTGTATGCTATTGCAATAGTTACATCTTCATAATGTGTAGAATTTAATTTTGTTTGGTTGGTTGTTTTTCTCATGCCCCGTATGTCATAGAGACCTGAAACTTTGCACAGAGATGCCTCTCCTCATGAGGAACTACTACTACTGTAATTACTAAACTTGGTAGATGTAGAACAGGACGCCTCAAGGTGACTGGAGAAATTTAACTCTAATTGGCAACTGGGTGGCGCTACAACAACAGAAAAATGCTTAAAAATGGCTAAAATGTGACTGATCGCTGTGGCTCCCCCTGTGGCCGAATGTTTTTTTTCTAATTTTTGGTATGACTAAGTCATGGTATGGTATGCTGTACATAATCACGGAAACTGTCAGTGTGTCATTCTGTCTGTCAGTCATTCTGTCTGTCCCACGTTTTTCTACTCACTGACGTGGTCAATCTATGTGAAACTGTACATAGGCATTGAGGATTGACATAGGTAGAAGGTGACAAAGCTACCAATGGGTATGGACTAGTACTATTAAAGCAATATTGCACCCAGATCTTCATTATTTCCCTGAGACCTTGAAGTGTTCAGACCAGGGTCCCAGTTAACAATTATTATCATTATCAATTAATTTGCTAATTATTTTCTAGATTAATCGATTAATTGATTGGTCTATGAAATGACAGAAACTTTTTCTCTAAGTCAGAGTGGATGCCTTTAATTGTCTTGTGTTGTCAGTCCAAAATGCAGAGATATTCCATTTAATATGATATAAAACAATGAAAAGCAGGAAATCTCCATATTTGAGAGACTGACATCTGTTATGCTTTTTTGCATGAAAAATTACTTTTACAGTTTATCAGTCATCAAAACAGTTGACAATTATTTTTCTGTCGATTGACTAATTGATTAGTTGACTAATCGTTGTAGTCCTAGTTCAGACATTTGTAAATTTGGTAAAAATGGCCTCATCAGAAAAAAAATGTCTGTAATAATCTCTTAAAAGGGTACTTTTCCAATCAGCCCATTTCACAGACTGACTTTGTCCTACTGTACAAAGTTCTACATACACAATTTTCCCGTACAGTAACAGACTAATACCCACATTTTGGGTTTGTTTAATTAGAGTTCACCCCTAATATATATTGGTAATATAATGTGGATAAACTGAATGCTTGTACACAAACTCTGATGATTAGCAGCTCAAATTTCTTGTTCCGTTGAACTTTATTTCCAGACCTCAGAAATTGCTTTGGTCTGTACAGTGTACAACTACAATAAATGATGGCCGTAACATTGGAAAGCGGAATTATCTTTTAATTTGTCCTTCTTTCTCTATTTGAGTTGTTTCTTTCTTCCTTTTCCTCAGACTCACCTAACTGCCCCTCCATTCAGCCTGCGACCCTCTCACCCTCCTCCACTCATACCCTCAGTGTTTTCATGTGTCCCTCCCACCCCCACTCCTCCTCCACAGGGCCTTGTTGTGTTTTGGTATTTAATAATGGATGATTGTTTGTGTTTGTCAGTCAGCACGCTCTTGTTAAAGGGCTTTAAGATAACTGCTAATTCCAGCAGGGCTGTATTGATTAGCCTCGCTGGGTGTGGATTGTTTTATAGCCCAAGAAGAGCGCTGCATCCCCCTCCATCACCCTTCCCATGCTCCTTCACTACCCTCTCCCTCGCCTTCCCCCTCGTCAAGGGTCTCTCTCCCTCTCTTTGGTTGAATAATTAATGCTTAACCTATTTAATTAGTGAGATTTGCTCTGAACAGAAGCAGAGTAATTGAGTCCTCAACTCTGTGTGTGGTTGGGGGAAGTGTGTTTGTGTTTATCTGCATGTCTGTGTGTATCCGTCGCATGTACCGTGGTCGCAGCATGAAGCGGCTCACTTCCTCCTGCACTCTCAGTTGAAACAGCTCGTATGATTTACAGTAGCACTGTGGCTTCTACGTGACTGTCAGTGAGTTGGCATTAGCACCGTTGGCATTTGTGGTAGTGGAGGTGTGACCGGTTTGGTATGGCAACTCCGGCACTGGAAGCCGTGGTCCTTTCCAGCAGCCGTCATACCAGCAGGGTTGGCATGGAGGGCAGAGGGGGTTAGCAGTGATAGGTGGAGAGCTCAGACTATGAGCTCTAGTTGTGATATTAATAACTGGTAGTGGAGGCCAAAATAATGATGAAGGATTTGTTGATCATCTTTGGTGTTGTAATTGAGGCTCAACACTTGCACACACACACACAACACCCTGCATTCTGATCGAATAGACTGACGCTGAACATTCTAGGAATCACAGTGCTCTGTTTGGACATAAGTTTGGCTGCTGTGACATTTGTTTTTGTGAGACAATGATCATTTCAGTTCAGCACAGCGATATCTTATTTACCATCTAAACTGAAGCAATGCCACTGCAGGCACCAAAAAGTCAATCAGTCATCAAAAAACAATATTCTCTCGTAAATGTGAGAATTTAAGGGTTTGACTTGCATACGACAGATTTTTAGTGTTTGCAAAGCTGGCATGTGATCAACTCCTGAACATTTTTAGTATTGAACCCCTTTTTAAGCAGATGTCTGAAAATAGTATGAAATGTCATTCAGTGTCAAGTTTTTCAGTGTCAAAGAGGATGCTTTTGAATTACTTTTTTTCTAGACCAACTCAGGGTCCAGTGAAATATGTTTTAATTTTTTCCAGAGTCCGTGTTTTAATTTTTCTGAATGTTGTGTTTTACAATTTAAACATATTTTTTCAATAGAAATAGTGTCTAACTATTTGACGGGGTAGACGAATAAAATTTCAACAGCTGATGAAGAAAATATTCAAGATTCAAACAATGTTGTAATGATGCCCACATCTCCCGTTAGCTGGACTGAATAGTTTGCAGTTAAGTTTGCTGTTTTATGTTCCATAACGCAAATGTCACTTTTTGTCACTGTCCATAGTGTGTCTGTTCAGAACATGGTGGTTTATGTTTATTATTGTAATTTGTGTGTTAGTTTATAGTTTGCACCATTAGTTAGTTGGCTATTACAGTTCATGACCCCAGCTGTATTTTTCCACTGAGTTTTTGAGTCTGCTTTTCATCTGTTACATGTCAATAAAAGGTTGATAGTGTTCAGAACACCTGTCCTCTGTGAAGCAGTAGTTATCAAAGCAAGTGCCTCAATACAGTTATAAAACAAAACATTATATCCTAGCCTGCTGTGATTGTGTAAAACATTGGGGCGATGGAGACACTGCAGACAGAGCAAATTGAAAAACTCCTCTCCACATGTTTACATGTTTATGCTTGTTTAACACGTGTAATAAGAGAGTGACTACTTGCTACTACTTCCTCTCCATTGTGGCCTCTCTGCTCTGCTATTTGCTGACTTCATTCTGTGTTGCTTTGTGTGTGTATGGGGAGGTCAGCCCCAACACAGGCAATAATAATAACTTACACCAAAGCGTTGAAAAATTACGATAAAAGAACTAATAATGTTGGGGTTTACCAATAATACCATTCCTCATAATATGGTCTCATAGCTCATTTAAGACTGAATTTTGATACCCTTCCTTATTGCATACTCATTTTGGCAAATTCCACAATATTCTGTGTTTTACAGTTGTTTCCATTTTTATTATCAAATTCCAAGATTTTGTCTGTGTTCATAGGGCCCTACCACCTGATACCGGATTTACATTATCTAAAGAAAAAAGCACTGTCACCTCACAGCATGATGGTTGTGGGTTTAGACCATGAATGTATAAAGAGACCTGGATAAAACATTAAATGTGGGACCCCCGTTCCTATGAAAGTTTCTGTGTCGTGCATGAAGCCCAAAAACTTCTGTTTCCTCTATGTATCCACTGATTTACAGAAGTCTCTTTCCCAATGTAAGTCTATTGGGAAAAGTATTTTTGGGCCCAATGGCACAATGAAAATTGGCCTCAAAGCCCGGCACACTTCCTGGGGGCCTGGTTTAAACCCACTGTCTGGCTGGGGCCTTTCCGTATGGAGTTTGCGACCTGTCCAGGGTATACCCTCTTTCTAGCCCAGTGTCAGCTGGGACTGGCTCCAGCACCCTGTGCTCCTCTAAGGATAAGCGATCATAGTTGATAGATTTTAGAAAAGCTGTGTATTTACACACTTTAAATACTGGAAACATTGAATTTTGAATCACTTACTCTGCTATTAAAGTTGTTAGTGATTAATTACCTGTTGATTTGTTTGTGATCTGCTTTAATTAACCAATCATTTCAGCGCCACATGGCTCAACAAACATAAACATGAACATCAGTAAATGTAATAATTTGATGATGTCTTGATGATGAGTTGGGCTGTTTCTAATTTAAAGCCTGGCTGGTGGTTGGTTATCACCAGTTGGAGTCTGCTGGCAGTGATAATGGTTTCACTGTGATACCACATTGGGAAACAGTAGACTACAGCAGACAGCAGCACTGAGCTCAGAGGAGGCTGCTGGTCTTGATTCCATCACGTCTTCTTGGGCCAGCAGAGACTTGGCAGGAAAACTCAGAATCGGGGGTCAGTACTATTTATACTCACCTGTTAGTGGGGTCAGGGTGTACAGCCAGATTTAAGACGCACACACTCACACGCACACTCACACACCTGCACATGTACGCACATGTGCATGAGCACCAGCAGAACCTGCTGCTGCATTCCTGCCAGTGAGCTGCAGAGGGGGCTCTGCACATGTTCACTGCTGGCTCAGCAACCTGAGCAACTGGTGAACTCCTGCCCCTGTTCACGTAAGCATTACTTTAACAGAAAATTCAGACTGAGGTGTATTTGATACATATGTATGCACATTTCTTTTGGCATTTAAAATCACTGGCAGCCTTGTCAACTTTTTTCAGAGTTCCGTGTGACACTTAACCAGATTCAGTTTTGGAAGATGATGACCAAGGAAAATTATTTTAAGGAAATGTGAATGCAGTTTTTTTTCCTCACAATATACTACTAGTTCTGTTTCCAGCCTTGAAATTTTCACTTATTTTTTCTTTTCTTTTTTTTTTTAATCGTTAGAGTTCCTCACTGGCAAACAAGATGCAAATCACTGCCTAGCTTGAAACAAAAAGTTTTCGATTTTATTAGAAAGATGACTTTAATACCTCAACTTTTTCAGCTATTTGATTATTTGGTTCTGGGTCGTCAGGGGTCACACAGATTAACATTCTACCAGTATCCAACAAACGACTGTAGCAAGTAGACATCTTGCCCCCTTTTTAGGAAGAGTACAGACTAATTGGCATTTATGCGTCAAAGAATGAAGAGTTAAAAATAGTATACTACTAAGAAGAACAAAGGGCAAACAATGTACAGCATAGTTTGCATAGTGATAGTGAAACAAGCCCTGTGTAATTACACAGAGTAGTGTTGCAAATTGTTTGCACTTTCCTTAATCGTTCATTGGTAACATTAGCAATTAGATAAATTTATTTAAAATTAAAAATGTATTTTTTCTCTCAAAGCTCACAACAAGATTTTGCATTTACTCTGCAAATTTAGAGGCCTACACATATAAAACACATTGAATATAATTTAATAATGCTCCACCTTGCCAGCTTTATTTTCCAATGTCGCTGCTGTATACTTTTTCCAGACCCTAAGGTGGCGATTTCCTTATAAGTAAATAGTTGGATTGTGCTGTTTGTGTGCTAATGCTGGTCACTTAGACATGCTTTCAAAATACACCATTAGCGAGAATATAATAGGAGACTACACATTGTTTATATTTCAGAACCAGGTCTTTATTTGATTTGCTAAAATTTACATGTTCAATAAAATTCTTAACAACCAATAATCAGTTCTTGATGAATTGTTCTGATCCGTATCCCAGAGCCCAAGGTGATGTCTTCAGGTGATATGTTTTATCCAACCAACATTCCAAAAATCTGGGAAAAAAGCTGCTGAATTTATTATCATGTCTGACAAAGAAAAGCATTACATTCTCACATTTAAGAAGCACGAAACCAGCAAATGTTTAGCTTTTTTGCTTAAGTAACTGAAACGATTATTTGATTATCAAGATAGTTGCCAACAAATTTTCTGTTGATCAACTAACTGATTAATTGACTTATTGTTGCAGGTCTACTTGACACTATTACATATGATACATAACTAGCAAATTAAAAGGTAATTAAAGGACAGAGGAAGATGTAGTTATTAAGTATTATCTGTGTTAACACAAACATGTTGAAGAGCAGCATTGTGTACACCTACAGGATTATCATTTCCCCTGCACTGCTCTGAGATGATTCTTCTGTAGGTGGATCTTTTTATCTGTGGGCATGTTGCTCCAGGTAAATTGGTTTATTCATGGAAGTAGGGATGTTGAGTTGCACCGTATTAAAGCTGCATGTAAGCAGGTTGACCTTAACTAGAGTATGACAAAGAGCCAGGCTGTGTAATGAATGTAAACATACAGGAATGGTCTTGCAAAGGATACCTGCATCTTCATCAGTGTCCAGGATTCTAAACTTGCACACATACACTTTTTTTTGATGAACACTTTGCAAGTTAATGCTGGCATTCTTATTTCTCTTTCTGAAATTGTGACTCAAACCTAAAAGTGTCTTTTTCCTGGGGGCCACACTTGCTGCGTATCTGTGGAGGAGAGCAGAGAGTGACTGTGAGAGAGAGTACAGTATTGATCTGGGGCAGTTCATTTTCTGCTGTCCCCAGTGAGTTGCTCTGGGGGAAATAGCTAGTTTGTCTCCTGTCATTGTAGCTTCAGAGTTAAAGAGGAGTTAAAAAAAAGAGAGAGAGAGAGGTGGGGGGGAAGCCACTTGTCTATTGAGGACAAGAGCATCACGACCACAAAGACTTCCTCAGTCACACAGGAACACCAGGACACCATGCACTGATTTGGGATTAAAATATCATGTTTATGCACTGGACATACCTGAACACATGTTAGTTTATGTTTATGTGCATACACATACACTCGTGTTAAATGTATCTATGTGTGGGGCTAATATTGTGTGGGCACTTCTGAAGAAGGCGATATTGATCATTTGCCGTTTACTGTCCCCTGCTCCCTTGTGAATTGCTCTGTGGGAAGTGGTTAATTTGTCTCTTGTCTGGGGGGGCTTCTCTCTATGTGTGTGTGAGCACCACGTGTTAATGCCTGTAGTGTGTGTGGTTAATTTGTGTCCTGTCTTTGGGGGGCTTAGCTGTTAAATACTTCACTCTGTCACCGTGGAGACACACACTGATATCATTGACCGTCTTGTTCGATGACAGTAATGCTGGACTGATTACCAAATAGCAGCCATTAACAATTTAAAGTCTGATGTAAACAGAGAGAATTAAAAGCAGTGTAACCTAGTGAATGTGAGGAAAACAGCAAGTTTGGTGATTCCCCCCCCCCTTTTTCCCCCTTAAAATGACTCCTAACCTGTCTACCTTCGGACACAACATCGAGAAGATGCATCAGGTATTTGGACCTAGACTAGGGCTAAATGATTAGGCCCACATGTCACAGAAAGAGCATGACCATCACATAATACTATGACTAAACTAAAAGGTATATATAGTAACATAAAGAAGTCACATACTTTCATCCTGTTTCTGTCTCCTGTTCTTGCACAGAGATATAAGATCCTGCTAACACCTCCTTTTTACAGCAGCCCATCTTAAGCCTACATGTGTGCATCTGTGCATGGGATACTTTCTAACATATCTGCTCTCATACACTTCAGCTTGTGTACTTGATGTTAATGACCCCTGGTCTATTTTTACCATACTGCTATAAATGACCAGTTTGGAGTGTGTGTTAAATTTCCACAATGACAGGGATTGCGTGACAATTTTGTTCCAGTTATTTTTAATACCAGTTCCTCGAAAACCTTGCAGCATCAGTTACAGTTAGGCCACGATCACACAAAAAGCATTTTGCAGGTTGCAAAATGCAAGGCACACTGCACTGCCTTTTTTTAAAAAAATTGAATGCCACAAGTAGCTAGCTGCGCCTTTTTATGGTTGCCAGGCAACTACCCCAACACCTCCTTAACCTAACCTTCCCATGTAACCCGTCTAATGTTTATTTTGGCTAGCTATACCTACCTACTTATTTTCCATGTAATTCTTAGTTCTGGTTGAGGGTATGAGGCTGTCAGCCAGTAGTTTGTTAGGCACAGGGAAACAGATTTGTGAGGGTACGTGAGACTGTAAAAAAGAGGGTGGATCACGAGGAGTACCACCAGTTTCTCCTCCATTATTTACCAAATGTAAAGTTGTTGTCGTGACCACCACAAAAGGCCTCCTCTCAAATCATTTCACTGGACAATGGGAAGAAAGCGGCAATGATGTTGGGCACTTTTCTGCTCTAAATTGAAGTTATTTTAAGTCAAGGAGTTTAGAGCACTCGGCCAAAAACACCAGGCACCTAGAGCGCAGAAATGGCAGGTGCGTAGCGATACAAAAACAGCGAGCAAAAAGCATCATTCCCATTAAAAACAATTACAAAAAGCCGCCTCCAGCTGCTAAAGCACTTTCAGTGTGTTTGGGGCCTTAGAAGTTCCAAGTTCAACAGCAGTGTCTCTTTCTAGAAATCAAGACTCAAGATAATCCTCAGAACTTGTTGTGAGCAGTTACATGTATGAACTGTTTTCTCTCTAACTCAAGCTAGCTCAGTGGTGCTAGGTTAGCTAGCAACAGATGCATGCTTTTTTCTGCGGTGTGACACAGTTGATGGGTGAGCACCACTAATGCCATTACATTAGAGCAAAGGCAGACATCTCTACTACTGATATCTCCAACTTTTTGCAACGTACACCAAAACAATCTAGACTGATGAATAGGCCTATAGGTAAGAGGAAAAGTGCTGATATATATAAAACTATGCTAGATAACATACAGTTTGGAGAATTGCTGTTAAAAATGTCTGGATTTGGAAACGCAGAAAAGTTGTCTATTTCTCTGAAAACTACAGAACTGTGCTGTCATTTTTTGCAGTCATTTTTATAGTCTAACTATAATATGCCTTCACGCATCATACTTTCAGGAAGTAATGTTTTTGTTTTATATTTCTACTTTTTCCAATTCAGTTATCTGATATTATAGTCAGTAAGCAAAGCCTAAAACTGACATATGACAATACAGTAGATGCAGTCTTGTCAAGTCTTTATGTTGTGAAACTCGACTGTTGTTAGTCTAAGCTTAGACTTACTGAACTGAGGCTTTTAGCTGCTGTGACTTTGAAGGACCTTTATTAGTACATATGCCTCTGTGTATGTGTTTGTGAGCGGACCATGCCAGCGGTTTAGCAGCGGTGTCTGCTCCAAGCAGATGCCCGCTCCTCCTGGTGAAGATCAGCAATTTAGCGGGCTGCTGCCAGTTCTTCACTGGCCCAGAGGGACTAATTAGGCCCTGGCAGCTGCACCCAGAATGCCACCATGGAATGAGGGGGCTGTGGGTGGGTGAGGATGCTGCACAAGAGAAGGGCAGACAGAGCTGAGGACACACATATGCATTGCAGACATGAAAAGTAACATCACTGAGTTATTACAGAAAGGGTTCACTGCTGAGTCGAAAGAAAGGATAGTTTGATGTGAGCAGAAAGCAACCAATTCCTGGAGAGCAGCTGATGATGAGGAAAAAGGTGGAAAGTAGTTAGAGGGGCTGTTTGTTTATTTGAAGCCTGTCTTCTTCAGAGCACCTGCTGTTCCTCTAAAAGATCAGAAAGGGGGAGTGAAAGCCCTGTGGCCCCCTGCCCTCACCAAATTAGCACCCAAGCCGACAAGTGACTTGACTGTCCCTCATCACGCCGTCGTCCCACTTTCTCCCTCCTGACCTTTAGCCCCTGAACCCTCACTTTTCACCCTGGTAAATGCAGTGCCATGTCAAGAGCCAGGCCCCCCTGTTACTGAGCTAACCATGGCCTGGGGCCAGAGTGAACCATCAGACACAAGTTCTGCAGTTATTCCAGCAGGCCCTCTTCATTACATGGAGACTCAAAGGTCAAATATCAGTGTCATTGCAAAGGGTCATCTGTAAATCTATACTCTATAAATTATTGGACATGCAAACCTTCACAGTTACACAAGGAGACCAATCTCTTATTCTAGGGCTGTCGTTAAATGCTGTCATTACATACATGACACTTAAAAAAAAAAAAAAGGTTGTCATTAATGTAACAGGAGGAGAAGAAACAAAAACAGAGGGGTAACATATGTCTAAACATAGGAGTGATTAACGCCATGATGCATTTTTAATTGCTCAGTGAATAAGACGTGAAAAAGAGAAGCAATAATGTATTGTTCTGATGTATTATACATCAGGATGCATCTCTTTAAGATCAACATTTTGTTTTGGAGAGTATCCCATAAAGACACACAAACAGAAAGAAATAAACAACATTACATATGCATTGATAGCACAACACCGCCAATAAGAGTAGAACAACCAGCAATCAACTTCAGAATAATTCGAACTGCTTAAAACAAACAACTAAGAGTAAACGATAACCGCAGGATAGCCACAAAGAAGAACAAGACATAAAAGTGATCACACAATAAGGAGACAACAATCAATTTGGGTTTTAGATAAGAAAACAAAGCATTCTTAAATAAACCAAATGAGGACAACGATCGACTAGGTACAGGTATATTATTCCACTCAGAAGAAGCCATAAACATAAAAGCTCTTTTTCCAGTTTTGTTATAGGCTATAGGGACTAATAAAAAGGAGCTGATCAGAGCGCCTCAGTGAGTAATGTGAAGTAAAAGAGAAAGCAAACTGACTCGTATCTATACGCTGTACAAAAGTATGTGGACACCCAGACATAACACTACTATGGGATTGAACATGTCATTTCATATTTTGGTCCATATCATGTACAGGTGATCAGAGAAAACTACTCTTAAATGGGTGGTTTGGATCTTTTGAAGTGGGGTGAATGAGGTAGTTCCATTACCTACAGTCGATACTAGTTGGCACAACCCCATGGTGGAGAAGCAGGCTGGAGTCTGACACAGAAGCTAAGCAATGTATCGCTGTGGAGGGATCAGCAATGATCCCTGGTATTTTCATGTCCGAAAACAATATATCACTTTAGGGATACACTATATTTAGAATATTTTTACTTCTTAACGTTGCCATTAGACAGTGATTTCTAGTAGGTAACTGAAGGCGGTATGTTCCTGTATTCAAAGCCAGACTCCATTCAGAAAACCAGTGATTCAACACAGGAGCTGCTGGTCTATCGCTGCCGTGATCAGTTGTTTTGTTTGTGTTATTGTGGGACTTGGGCATTTAAAAGGGTCAGTTTGGACTCACCAAAGTCACACAGTAATACACCTTACCATCTGATCAAGGCAGTGGTAGACCAGCAACTCCCATGTTCAGCGAGCCAAAGTTATTCTTTTTGTCAATGGGGTCTGGTAGCTCTGATGAGAGATGAGGAACTGAAACTGTTAACAGCTTTGCCGTTCAAATGGGCTGTTTGATGGAAAGGTAAAGCAGCGAAAGTACTCTCATTACAGTATACACTTAACGAGTTGTGAGTTTTTTAGGTTGGACTTTTTTAAGGAGGCTTAAATTTGTTTTGCTGCTGCCCCCCATACACACATTGCTTAGCTTTCATATTGGAACTACCGCCACTTCTTCATATTCCCACTATGGATAAGTATCCTATACAACCCCACTTCAAAAATGTAAAACTATCGCTTTAACACATCTAATAAGCTTCATCTTACCTGTTATTTCTTTGCAAAATCAATTTGGAATAAAATAGTGCTGCAACTAACTTGTCATTTTATTCCATATTAATCTGCTGATCATTTAGTGTATGAATAAAATAGTCTAGCATCAGGAGACAATAAAAAAATTACAGTATTTCCCAGAGCCCAAGATGATTTATTAATGTTCAACCAAAACTTCAAAACCCAAAGATTTAATATGCTTTAAGAAAGGAAAATGCAAACAAGAAAAGCACAGTGGAGAAGTTGGAAGCATCAAATCAAACAGTTTTTTAGTCTTTAATTTTAATTAAGTCATTATCAAAAAATTTTTTTGGCGACTGACTAATTGTCCCAGCTCTAGATTAAAGAAAAACACATGGTAAAGGGAAATGATGGCCTGGAAGTGTAAGAGCTACGTGGGGAACTGTTGCCAATGCTTTCGTTCCCTGACCTTGAAGGATTGCAGCTGAATCTGAGCCTAACCTTTATACCCTGATAGACGTGCCTCTGCTGCTCACAGCCCAGTGTACAGAACACCCAAATACTCCATACGAGCAGTGCCGTCCTGTTTGTGTGGTTTTCTTTTCGACACTCCAGCTCCCCCACCGCCCCCCCTCTCCTCTTAACACTCTGACACATTTGTGATGCTCGTGTGTCCTCCCTGGCGGGCTTGTACATCACCTCCTTGTCTCTCACTCAGTGGCTGAAACAGAAGTTGAGGGCCGGTGTTCGACCGGCTGACTAGGGTCCATCACTCACTGGCCCAAAAGAATCAGCAAAATGATGGATGAGTACCATGCTGGCATCTGCAACCAGAACCTCAGTCCTGGTTTAAATCTACACCACTGAGCCACCTTTGCTCCCTGTGTGTGTGTGTGTGTGTGTGTGTGTGTGTGTGTGTGTGGTGACTGACATACAGTACTGCAGGGTCCTGCATGTGTCTTTAAACCATCACTCAGTATGATGAAACAAAGTCAACCAGCTCCTCTTTCCTAATATTACTTTATTCCATTGCAAGAATGTTGTCAACCAAGACATCCAAGACACAAACTATTTCGGGGTGTAACAACAACACATCGCAACGAAACACTGATACAGTTCAAAGGAGTACATGTCTGATAGTAAATGGAAAACTAGATTTTTTTTAAGGCTGATACTGATATCTGTATTTTAGACGATATATTAGCCAGTATTGGATTTTTTTTTTTTAATTAACATTTTTGACAAGTACCCCTTAAATTTGGGTGGTAAAGAATTGTAATCAAGATGCAGTATTCTCAGAACTGAAAAGCTCAGTTGAAAAATGAAGTGCTCTTTTTACTTTATATAATATGTCATAATTCCCTCTCTAATATTTATTTCATATTGCTGGAAAAACATCAACAAATGTATCCCTTCAAACAACTGCCTGTTGAAGTTTTTCACCAAAACCTACATTTTGCTAGATTATATTTAAATACATCATGAGAACGTTATAATTTACCTTTGCCCAATGCTCATTTTTACTGAATACAGCGTGAATGTATCATAATGTAACTCAGTACAACCTCTGTCAACAGTTAGTTGCGAACTCCAGCTGCTAACAGCTAATGTTAACTAGCTGTACTCCAGCTGATGTCAACGCTGATTTGTCCACAATGTAGCATTTTCAGGGAAACAATTGGGTGCTTCCACTGGTGCGTCGATATTGAGTTTACTGCATTATTTTTTGTCCCGATGACATCCTGACAAAGATCTCTGTTTGTCCTGAACACATTTTCTGTTGTCCCTATGACGACAGGACACTGAGTCTAAAACCCTGCTTTTTAGCCTGTGCAAAATTGACACAGCAGAGAAACATTGGCCACTGCCAGCAGTGAATGTCATCTTATTTTCTGGCCGTTGGCTGTCAACAAGTCGAATATCGGCCAATAAATGGATGCATCCCAAATATCTTTGTGTCATGGAATCAATATATCTATAAGCTAAAATCAGCTGGTAATATCTGCCATGTCAAAGCTCTAGATACTGAAACAGCTAAATGAATG
Source organism: Epinephelus lanceolatus (assembly GCF_041903045.1). NCBI lineage: Eukaryota > Metazoa > Chordata > Actinopteri > Perciformes > Serranidae > Epinephelus > Epinephelus lanceolatus. The sequence continues at coordinate 38,598,636 of NC_135739.1, forward strand.
ACTGAAAAAAAGTTGGAAATTAAAATATTGGGATAAAAGAATAGTCAAAGGATAAAATGTTGAGGAAAACAGAGTAAACAAATCAAAATGAACTAGAAATAAATTTTAAAAAAAGTAAGTTAATAAACATTCCCTCTCTTTGCCTTGTTGACAATAGCTTTGATGTCAGTGCCATTTTCCATTCTTAGATCTTGTAAGGACCTACATGTCATAGTCAATACAGCAAATCCCCAAATAACTTTTAAAAAACAAACAACCTGTCATCTGACCAACTGGTAGCCGACTGATTTATCTACGTCTTTCCATTCTTTTTTTCTCTCTCTTACTCACAGTGTGCCCTCTTTCTGCTGCCCACCCCCCCTCTGCCCCCGCGGCAGCTTACTCGCATGGGGGTCTTGACGTGTATCACTCAGGGCAGAGGTTCACGTCCCATGTGGAATCTTGTGTTGCCCTTTAGGGATGCACTCACTTAACCTTCAAGTGCCCTGGTCACACTTGGAAAAAGGTTTTCTGAGACAAGCTTACCCCCACAAAGCTTTTCACTCGCTCACAAACACACATACTTTCTATACTTGCAAACAGATGCATATATAACGCATGTAATAATGGCATACCTTAAGTGGACAAAGCCCCAGGCTCTTCTTCTTGATGCGTCTAATGGGATCTGCTGATTGACAGCCACAGTCATGCCTTTGACCAAACACGACACTGCGTGTGTGACACACATGTCATGGGACACACATGAAATGTTTGTGGTGTATCACAACCTGACGGATTCCTGATCACTGCTACAGATTTTGTCAGCTCTCAGGGTTGGGGTCAGGGTCAAGGTTGAGTTCACAGGAAATGCATGTTTTCATCATGTCTTATTTACGTTATTGATGTACTTTATGGCTGCAAGAGCATATAGCTACTCTGGAATAGCACACATAGGGGCTATTATCATTTAATTATTCATCAAGGATGTTGTCAAGTCTCCTTGCATATCATTCAACAGTTGGAAAAATACTTAGACCTGGCTGGTGGACATGGAAAGTTTCTCATCTCTTCATTGTAAAAACGTTATGGGTGGCCCTAAGAGAAATTACTGACCTTTATGAAACTGTCATCCTCCCCCGAGAGCTGGGTATTCAACATTCAACAATTAATAATGATTCTGTTGTTCAAGTATTTTCGGCCATTTTGGGAAATACTATTTTTAATGTAACCAGAGATGTATGTCTCAACCTTGTGATGATAGGGTTTAAGTTCTGGAGCTGCTCCATAGACAATGAATGGGAGCCTGATTCCGTGGACCCACAAAATGTTTGTTTTCTTTATTATAACCAACTGAGCTTTATTCTGTTGTAGTGTTCTCAGTTCTGAAGCAGAAAGTGTACCATATACTCACAACTTTCACCTGGCTGCTCTCAGTGTCATTGTTTTTTTTAGATTTAGGAGAGAACTGTTCATGTTTACGAATATTTTTAGACTGTCTTAGACCACAGGGATAACATGTATGAATTTTGAAAATGGCTGTAGTTCCCCTCAAAGACTGGAGGCAGGAGGATCGACTAGCTAACTCTGTTTAAAATTACAACCAACATCTCTGAAGCACGGTAATTTGATAGCCAATAGCCAGTCTTACCGTAAACCGACTTTATGTGTATATATCATCAAGACTATATACCATGGCCTTAGCAGAAACCTACCAGCATGCATTTGTGTTTGCATTTGCCTGTGTGTGTGTGTGTGTGTGTGTGTGTGTGTGTGGCTGAGTGGAAGAACCCCCCTCCTCTGGTCACCCTAAGGGTTCCCTGGGTCAGCTGGTGTATGTTACAGCTGATGGCTCCACTGTGATGATGGACGAGGCCACAAGCCAGTAGCTGCCCTCCCCCCCCCCTTCTTCCTCCACATCATCACCACCACCACCACCCTCCTTCCCAAAACACACTCTTCCCCCCAAACACACCTCTCTGTGGTGACATCACCACCACACTGGCTGACAGCTGATGGCACGCACTAGGGGCCTCCTGTGTCAGTATGTGGCCCCCACACAGCTATCAGCCTGTCAGTTCGTGTCAACTCTTCATCCACGTACACACTAATGGAGCCTCTGAGTGTTCCTCTAAAAGAGTGGAGCTCTATCATACAGAAATACTTTTTTAAATATAATACTGTTTATTCTCCAGCGTCTAACTTGCAGGCAGGTGTTAATTTGGTCATGACAAAGTATAGAATTGAAGAGCAATTGATTAATGTTAAGCCATCTGTCTGTCATCACACTTACAGTTATGCCAGTTCTCTGAAGGCAGTTCTGTTTTTAGTCTGCAGGAATGAATAAAGGTCATATGCCGTATTACTTAAAGGATTTGTTTACTGTAACTTAAAGCTCCTCTGCTCATTATTTTTAATTTTAAAATTAAATCAAATGACTGTTATGTTAAAAGCGTCACTTGTAGCGAAGAACCCTTAGAGAATTACCTTGTACTCCGCAGCTGTGTGGAGCTTTTAGCCTTTTTGCCAGAGATATATACTGAGCGGGACATTTTACGTTGAATAGGTTTGTCAGTGTTCTGGTGGACAAACTCTGTAATAATGTCAGTGTTTACTACCTTATACACATCGTTGAGCTTTTTGTATTACAATTTCTTGTCACTAAACACCATACACAGACATCAAAACTACTTTTATGCATCGGTCCCTCCACAATTTTGCGGGGTGTTTTTTTGAGATTGATCTGGCCTAAGATGCTTGTTATCATGGCAGCGTTTGTAGTGCGTGTTGCTATGTTTCTTGTTCTATTTTGTTTGTTTTGGGTTTTTTTTTTAATGAAATTGCAGGAGCAAGAAAAATGACAAAAATTTGTTGCATTTTTTTCTTTACATAATGCATTAAAAACCCAGGCGGCTTGTTCCAGTGAGAATAAAACTGCACTGTTCTGAGTGTTCCAAGAGTCCTTAACAAAAAGGCTAAAGAAAGGCTCCACACTAGGTTTAAACATTTAATCGAGACTTGTGTTCCATCATAAAATTGTATTTGGTGCAAATGAGTTACTCCCGCTTTAGTGCAGGACATCAGGGAATTGCCTCGCACAGTACTAGCAGTAGTATTTTTGGTAAACATGAGATGTTTGTGTCCAATATGGGCAAAAGTTTCAGTGATTGGACACAATCAATGGTTGTGCAGAATCCATAGGTATTGATTGAACATCCTGGAGGGGCTGATCAGTGATAAGCTCAACACTGCCAATATTAATGTTAATAAATGTTGAAATACATTCATTTCCCATTGCAGCATTACATGTCAGCAGCTAGCAGGAACTAAACTTGGACCTGGGCTTTTTCCTAGAAATGTAATTCTAACCAAATGGTCAATATATATACACACTAGTTGCATATCTATCAAGCCACTTCATGACACATTAAACACACACATCTTGACCCTGACAGCGGGTCAGTAATTATAAATGGACTCACATCCTGCAGCAGTGAACCCAGTGACCTTGTCTATCATCTAAGAAAAAGGAGGAATGCTATGAGACTTAACACCCAGAGATGCCTCTAGTGTTGGGGAGTGGTATATGGAAGTGTATGAGCATTTTGCGATCTCCTCTGTCCTCCTCAGTTTTCCTAAAACAGCATGTTAAAGTCGTTCACATGCAACATCTCCTGCAAAGCTCACATTCTAGTCATACTCCAGGAGTACATGATATACTCCGATGAATTACGGGACACAGTATTTTTAAGACCATGGAACGCGGTTCTCTATTGGCAGGGTGGGGCATCAAACTGTGTTGACATCTCTGGGTAGTCTGTCAGAAAGTATCGCTGGGTGTCAAACACGCAGAGATCATATTATCATAACCACGCTGGCTTACAGCAGGTTATTAAATTGTGGTAACTCCCTTGTTAAGTCTGATGTTAGCATGGTGCTGCTGTCTTCCGTAAGAGCGCTGGAGCAGTGGGAGTCAGAAGATGAGCCCCAGGGGACGGGAACATGGGATGGCAGGGGGAACAGGCGCTGTCAATAATAAGATTTATTATCCATCGGGTTGTCCCAGGGAGGGGGCAGACGGAGACCGCTGTTCTCTGGAATTACCCGTCAGGTGTGGAGGGGGGATCACTGGGGGGATCCCTAAGAGGATGGAGGAGGGGAGGTGCATTGCAGTGGCCTGTCAGTAGCCCCAGTCAGAGGGCTGAGGATATAGAGATATAGAGCCTGGAAGTATCAAAGCTCCAAAGTGGCAGCCAACTTTATTCAAAGTCTAGTCCACACTGCTTAGACGAGGCTCAGTCATCTTAGGGATGTGACTCTAGTTCAACACTCCTAGATCCACTTATGTGATGTTACATCTGCTGCTTTATGTTGATAAAGCAGCATCAACATGAGTGATTTGTCAAGTTTTGAGTGGATTCCTAAATTGGACTAACACAAGGGGATCAGACTTGTTATATATCGCAGAGAGGTTAAATGAGGAACCTTGGATTTTGTTTAAAAGGGTTGTTTCACACAAATAACATTTAAGGATCTCTTGCCATGCAGATTGTTGTGGTTTTGTTTGCCTGGGTTTTGAGATATTTGCCTGATTTCTGCCCTCACCCTTTTACTGTTGAGGTGAATGGAAACAAGCAGTGAGACAATCAGACAGGTTGTGAACAATAGCTTCCATGTATATGATGTCACACATTGGTGCACTGTCCAGATGGAGGGCAGGCAACTGGAGGCAAAGACTACCAGCACTGTACAAATGCCTTTTGATTTGCACAGTTTAAAAATTCTCCAATTGATCAAATTGGGGAAAAACAATGGCCGCTTTAAATCCAGAAAATAGTAGGATGTAGAGTTGAGAAGTTTAAAAAAACTCGCTGGGAAACAGTGACAGATGTGGATCAAAAACCTCTGTCTTCTGTCTAGAGAAGTGGAGACAACTAATGTCAAACGTTAACGTCAAAGCATTGTGTTAAACATGCCTCCAGTTGGATGCAATTACATTGTGCTGTGACACCTGTTTTTAGCCTCAACCCAAAATTTTAACAGCATTTCACTTAACAACTGGGAATGGCTGAACTAGTAGGTAGAAAACAGTAGCTAAAGTTAAGTAACGTTGGCTACTAATGTTAGCCTGACAGAGGTGCATCCATTACCAGATCTGACATATAAAAGGCAGTTATACTCATTTATCACATTTACTCATCCAACCAAAAACAAGATGGCAGTCATTTCAGTTTTGGACCCAACCACAGACAAAATAGTTACAGTCCACAGGACTCTTGTACTATTTCATTGGCTCGCCATTTAACGTTAGTGGGTCTGACGAACGAGGTATTTTTTATCGACGATCATGTCAACATCGAGCAAACCTGTCAATTTGTGAAAAAACAAAAACAAAAAAAACAACAACATGACTTTCAATTGTCTATTCCTGCTGCCTGCAGGTTCATCCAACATTTTTATATAATAATTTTCCTCTACATCCTGTTCATAAAGCATATGGATTCATAACTTCCTGCCCTCCATCTGAATTGTGCGTGTCATAGTAGTCACGTGATTGCAAATAAGATATTAAACAGATTATCCAGATTATCTAAATCATTAAATTTGGAGGGAAAACCAAAATTTAGTATATATTAAATGTCAGAAAATATCCATTAAGCACTCTAAACTCTGAAGTGAAGTAGGTCATAGTGAAACTATGATGAATGTTCATTTGACAGTTTGGGGAATGATTTTAATGTCGGCCTTTTTTAATCCTCAAACAGTTATTATCTGACTGTTTCTTGCCTTATTGGAATTCTTTATAGCAAAGCCACTTTGTTCCCAGATCCAGCAATTGATTTTTTACAAATAGAAATAATCACAAATAAGACGCAAATGTAGTTCTGTTGATGTCTGCTTGTACAATTTTTCAAATGTAATTTTTCAACACTTTGAGTATGGATGCACTGGTCCAAACTAGGGATGTCACGATTAACCGCGATTTTAAACGCCACAGTTAATTATTCGTAAAGATTCCTCAACACCATCACTCTCCAAAGATTATGCCGGGATGCGTAACCATATACAGTAGGCAGATCAGCGCAACTCTCACGGAGCGAAAACAAAGTTAAACCAGCAGTACAGGTGAATAGGCGTCTCCAAGTGATGAAGTATGGATTATTTATGTTTCAAAGGGCATCTATAAGTTAAAGCTTGCTAGATGTTTTTTTTTTCCTGTTTAAAAATTCTCTTCTCAGGTCCAAAAGAAATGTTCAGAAACATTTTTGTAATATAGGTTACATAAAGTCTGTAAAGAAATACATGTAGCATTTGAAACCTTTTTTCCCCAAAAGGGAAATCCTGCTGTGGATGTTTAACAGAGGTGATTTTTGTTAAATTTCAGTGGGATTACTGTTATTAAATCTTGTACTTTTTGGTTGCTTTTCTTTGTTGCTATATTATTTTTGTTATGTTGGCATGGAAACAAATGAAACTTAAAGATCTATAAGGAGTGTTCATGTGATTTTACACATTTATAGCGTGAAATTAATTAATGTATAATAATCGTGATAATCATAAAACCGTGATTATTTCTCTGACAAGAAAAGAAAATCTATAATCGTGACATCCCTAGTCCAAACTTTCTTGTCCAATATCTGCCAAAACTGAGAACCGATCTGATACCAGTGCTCCTTTTTATTGAAATGTGTAGATACCTCATTGTTCAACTCTGTTGAATTATTTTAAATGAAAGGTAACATGAAAACAGGGAATGCTTTGGCACTACAATCTGAGTCAGCAGCTTGGTGTTATTGAATGAATAAAATTGATCTGTGATATAAACAGCCAAATTTGTAATGACATTGACTAATAAACTGGTAGGAAACTAAGAGGCTTGAGCTGAAATGCATAGTTGATTAAAGATAAGTCTATCCAAAGAAAATAATCCATTAATTGTTTAAGCCATTTTTTAAAAACACAGTTGCCAAAATTCACTGGTTGCATTTTTTCTAATGTAAATATTTGCTGGTTTTTCAGTCTTCCAATTTAGCAAAGTGAATATCTTTAAGATTGGGATCATTGGGCTCTGAGAAACAGTGATGGGAATTTATGGACCAAAATAATAAAGATCATAACTATCTACATTGATAGATCTGCTATAGCTTGAGAAAACATGTTGAATCAATCCTTTAATGTGGCTCTGAGGCTGGGAGGCAGGAGCACTATGTGCAGCATGTGGCGACTAGAGTAGATTATCTGTGGATTCACAGCAGCAAGTCAGCGAGAGATGGATGGACGGCATGTGAGCTGCATGCGTCTGCAAACGGTGTCTTCACAGCACAGGGCGCCACTTCGCCTGTTCCCCCCCACACTGCGAGGCAGGCCACTGTCAAAGGTCTATTAAGGGAAGATTGAGACCCCAGGTGTATGTGTGGGTAAGTGTGTGTTTGTGTGTGAGTGTGTGTGTTCACATGCTCATTGGTCATGGTCCTATAGTGGAAGATTGAGACCCCATTGCTCCCAGAGCCACTCAACCAACACAACCTGCAGTGGTTTACAATCAGAGCAACACCGTCCATCCATCCCTGCTGACACACACACACATACACACAGAGGGAAACACACCAACAGTACAGCTCACTATAGATGTCATTAAACAGCAGGCAAGGTGGAACAGCTGTGTGACAGCGTCATGGACACGGAGGGTGTCATGATGTTGGACCGAGGGTTAAGAGGTAGATTGAGGTGCGGGTTAGGGATGTAGGGGGGAGGGTGTGAGGGGGATGTGCGAGGTTGCAGGGTGGGAATCGTGGCAGCACCTTTGACAAGCCCTATTTGTCATCTGCCAGGACGCCCAAATAGCTCTGACTGCAATACGGATGGATTGTGGGAGAAAAAGTGACTACAAGCCCGGCAACTAATCCTGCACAATCCCCCTCCCCACCTCCACCCATATACTCTCTCTTGCTCTCTCATGTGCTGCCTCTCTCTCTCTTTTTTTTTTTTTTTTTTTTTTTTTTTTTAACTAGGTTTCTCTTTCATATCCCAACACACACCCTTTTCACCCACAGAACTAGCGATGTGGTCGAAATCACTGACGCTGTATCAATAACTATATATATTTTTTCTGACGTTATATTAATGTACAATATCCACTGATGTAGGTTCATGTTAAGATGATACCAGTTTATCATAACTTGGGTTCTATTTTCAAAGTTGTGTCCCATTGTTTCTATCAGCTCTGAAAACATTCTAGGATCAAAGCCAAAGTTGAACCAGGATGACGTCCTGTAAACTACAATGAAAGTTAGAAATAAGTTTGGGCAGTCATTGTACCATTCACTTATGTGTTCTCTTCCTAATACATTTTTTTAAGGGATTGTTTCAGACACATCTGATCGTCTGAATGCTCATGTTTCTTGCACTGTCACAATTCCTTTAAGCAATAAAGCGCATGAGCAAAACGCTTCCCATGCAGGTACCCACCCAGCTAACTGAATGACAACACCCATTTTAGAAGCATTGCCAAGACAAGGTTTCCTCTGATGTGACTTGCATGTATTGCTTTAGTTTGGAGAACGTTAGACAACAGTCACCTGTTCTCTGTGAGGTAATGTGTTGTTATAGTCACGTATGAATCCACTGACCTTGAAGTCCAGGGGTCACAAGTAAACAAAAGCCTTCATTTGAAACAGTCCTGTATGGACACAGATCTTTTTACATGAAGAAGGTGAAAGTGAAGGTCTGTGTTAATTTCTTTGCTCTCTCAGAGTTGGATGGTAGTTTTGTCAAGCTAGTTGTCTCCAATGTTGTTGATTTTTGGTACTTTGTTAGCTTTCCAGTCAGTAGCTAACGCTATGTCTGGATGGTGGAGTGTGAGGTGAGCCCTCATGTTCGTAGTATTCCCAGAGTATTTTATTCTCATGTGACATTGCTTGCAAATGGCATGAGTCATATCCAAATCCTTCTTTCCTTCCATGTAAAAAAAAATCCAAAGTAAGTCCAGATGTTTGATTTTAAGGCCGACAGTGCATTTCTGATTTCTTTCTCCGTTGCTTCCATTTTTTTTTTGATGAACTTCCTGCCAAATGCCACTGACTGAGCCATTAAGCAGTCCCCAAAAACTGGGTGGGCTCTCACTACTGTCCTCGGTGTGGAACTCACACTCCCGCAGCAGCAACTACAATCCATACAGTTTGTGGTGGGATGAAGTCGGGGGCAGTCTATCTGAAGGAGTTGGCAGTTCAGCGTGCCGAGGTGCCACTAAAACGTTTGAAAGTACATGACACCTCATTTACATAATGGGTATCGCATGAAGTATCAGTATCACTTAAAGGGTACTGGTATTGGTACTGATATTGTACTTTTTAAACAATAACCAGCCCTTCCTGTGATAGACCAATGAAATGAGATTACTTTAGTTGCCTGCAGTTGATCATACCTTGCGCTCTCATACAAGACTGTGATTAAACTGTTGAGTGGATCTTTGTTTGAGCTGTCCTGTTACACAGTTTGAATGGACATCCAGCCAGTGAAAATGGTAAAGGCGTTGTCTAACATAAAATGATAACCCTGTATATATCCTCTATACATACATGTGATACGTGTGTATTTCTGTGCATGTGTGTGTGTCCTAAACATGCAGTGAGTATTTCGGCAGCCCTCCAGCTCGCAGTGATTTGTTCAACAGTAAATGTTTGTCTGAGATGAATTCTCCAGCTGATCCAGAGCTGCATCCCGGCTGACAAATGAAACCAGCGCCTGGAGGGGAGGAAGAGTGAGGAGGGTAGGGGGGGAGTGGAGAGAGAAGCTGGAATGTGTAGAAGTGGAAATCGAATCATTTTATTGTTTGTCACCGCGGCCCTCATGGTCACGGTTTGTTATTGGACGCTAATTAAAACGGCAACAATCCTGACAATTGGCAATTAAAGACTTGTGAAAGGGGTGATAGGAAATGAGCTCCTCATTGGATGCGTAAACTCATTCTTTATCCCTCTTTCACACCTCTCTTCACTCTATCTTTTCTTCACTCATTAGGAAGACAGAGTGCTGTCACTGACCACCACAGTGAATGATTGGTTGAAGGGGAAGATGGAGTGCAGATAATGACATGCAAGAGGTTTTTTTTTTTGAGGGGGTGGAGTAATTTAAATGAAAATGGAGGGCAGCTGATTCATGTTGCATTAAATCTTGCTTTTCAGGCTGCAGTGGTAGTTACTTTTTATGAAGCTACATGCAGCCCATGGCACATAAGTCTATTAAAGGCTTTTTACAAATGTTATTTTCCACAAAGCTTTTAATCCATGTCTATGAAAGCTCTGTGATGAGGATATTTCTGGTTTGATATATCTTAGATCTTATTTCTGTCAGTTTTGCCACTATGTCTATTGGTAATAGCAATATACACTCAAGATGGGTCACGAAACACAAGCAGTCAGACAGGTTGTCATCAGACCAGGGTATCTAGATTGGATTACATCAGGCAAGATTAAAGGGTTATTAGAAATAATTTTTTTGATATCGCGAGCACCATAGGACAAAAAGTTGAAGACATATGTTGATATGTAAGGAGTCATTGACTCCGTCATGAATACATAATTCTATGGGGGTGGTCATGCCATGAGCTGTGTACAAATATTCCTCACAGAGGTTATGGCAAAATCTGATTGCTTGAAGTGAAAGTATTATTGCCTTTGCTAAGCTAAACTGATTTGGATTGAGCTTTTTCTCAACTTCATTTGTATTCAACACAAACTTCTTTTATTTGTTCACGATGGTTGTGGATTTTTTACCTCAGTAAGAGAGGCACTTGGCCTGTGTAGTCTTTGGTGTTTGACCTGATGTAAATAGAGGCTAATGCTGCATTTCCACAGCATTGTTAGGTCGACTTGACACAACTCACTTTCTCTATCTGTTTTCCACTACAAATAGTATCCCCTAAGTATAGGCAGGATTCTCAGCAGATTGCTATAGCAACTCCGTGTGAAACTGCTGTGACATCATCATCAATGCAGCACTCATTGAATACTTTTATTGGCAAGCAAATAGAGGAACATCTGCACTTCGTCAGATGTACGGTATAGTTTTTGGGCTGTCTGGTTTTTTTTTTTGCAATTGAGCCATTTATCGGCCGTGCATCGGTATCAGCAGATATTCACCTTGTTGATTGCCATCGGCCTATCGGCAAATAAGACAACTTTCAATAATAAAGATTTCTTTGTTTCCCTGGTACAAAAGGGGGAATAGATAACAACAAAAACAAAATAAACAACAACAAAACATTGGTATCGACTAGCAGCCAAATTATTATTTTGATCACTGGTATTAGAATCAGCCCAAAATTTCACAACCAGTGCATCCCTTATTTTTTTAAATCTTGGTTGAATGAATGACGAAATTGTAGTCACAATAACTGTAGCATCGCTATCTAAAAATGGCGGGTTTGTGCAGGATGTACTGTGTAAGTGATTGTTCTAGTTACGATTCTCTCTGACCAATCAGTGGTCAGCAGTGCTTTAACTCCACCTTCTAGTATCGGCTCAGCTCGCTTGGAAACTTGACGGAGGTGGTACTAGGTAACAGGTACTATCCACAAGTTTTACTAATGGAAAACAAAAATGAGCGAGAAAAATGAGCCCTACCATGCAGAGGAAATGCGGCATTAGAGGACCCACAATGCAAATTCTGTTCTTTGTGTGGGTATGTCAGCCAGAATAGGCCATCATAAAACAACATGATGGATACACAGCCAAAGAAATAAATAAAGAAAAACACTTTGTCCTCTTTTTTTCCATTCCGATCTCTCTACTCGTGCTCCTCTTCTCTGATGGATCTGCAAAATGATATAACGAATGAGACTTAAAGTGAGGAGGAGGGAGGGAGGCTGGGCAGGAGGGATGAAGGCAGCGAGGAAAGAGACAGAGGATATGATTTATTAGGCTCATAAAAATTCTGCCTTTGTTATTCCCTCTCATTTTTATATGTGAAGCTTATTAAAGAGCACACCTGCCAGAGTCCTCAGACAAACTTGTGTGTGTCTGTGTGTGTTTGCACGGTTTTCTGCATTCATAATAATGTGTGAATGTGCATTTGTACACAAACTGACTGGATGTTTAAATATTGCTTTTGTTTCTGTGTGTAATCAGATTTTAATTAGCCGACTTTCATACTGATTAATCAACTCTGCTGTCCTCAGGTCCCTCCTCCTCTTCCCACCGTAGCCCAGCCTCTCAGCGGGTGTTTAGGACACGCTACAAGATGGTGACCCGCCCGGGCTCTAGCCCCTCCCACACCCTCCACTACAACCCCGCCCTCTCTTGGAGAGCCAAAAGGATCCAATCTGCCAGGTAATCCAACAAAGACAAATACACACACACCACCTGCAGGTCTGCCTTTAATGTGTCTAGATGGCTAATATCCTTCAGTGCAGAGCAGCGCCCTGTCTTTAATGTCACTGTCATGTGCAGCATGAGTGGAAGAGGTCGGAAATTTATGGCGCTCATTTTTACACAGTAGATATCCCAGAGAATAAACCATTTACACCACTGTGCTCCTCACATTAATTTACACCAGCAGGGAAAGCATCTCACCCAGGACAGATACAGAGAAAGAGGCAGGGTGGGTGGGTCTGTTTCTTAATGCCATTACGACTCCTGTCTCCTCTTTCTTTCCCCTCCCTTCATTTATCTAATGTCCATCCCTCTGTCTCAGTCCTCTATCATTCTCACATTCTCAGGTTTAATCCACCAATGAGTGAATAATGATAACATACTAAATAAAGTAGTAGTGAATGCAGTATATGAAATAAGACTGCAGCTGATAATTTATTAATGGTTAATCTTTAAATTGTTTTATTTCTTGACAAATTTAGTCTCTTAAATGTTTTAAGATAGTGAAACAAAATAACATCTTCAAATTGCATGTTTTATCAGACAAAATCCAAATGAATTCACTTTACAATGACGTAAAACAAATAAAAGCAGCAAATTCTCACATCTGAGAAGCTGGGACCAGAGAATATGTAATATTTTTCATTGAAAAATGACTAGTTGGTTGTCTTGTTATGCCTCTGAGCCAGCGATAGCCATGCTGGAGGCATCTGTGCTGGCGATAGCTGTGGCTGGAGGGATTATGTTGTGTCTTACACACATATGCAAGGATGTCCCATTCTCGTAAACACAATATCTCAAGAACACCTTGAGGGAATGTCTTCGAATTTGGCACATATGTTCACTTTGAGTCAAGGATGAACTGTTCAGAATTTGGTGGTCAAAGATCAAGGTCACTGTGACCTTGTCCTTCACATTCTCGTGAATACGGTATCTCAAGATCACCTTGAGGGATTTCCTCAAATTTGGCACAAACATCCACTTAGACTCAAGGATGAACTTACTAGAATTTGGTGGTCAGAACTCAAAGGTCACTGTGATCTCACAAAACATGTTCTTGGTCATAACTCAGAAGTTAATTTGCTAATTATGACAAAATTTCACACAAATGTTTACAAGGATAAAATGATGAAATGATGACTTTTATACCTCAAAGGTCAAAGGTCAACTTCACTGTGACATCATAATGTTCTGCAGAAACACTTTTCTGGACACTATTCAACATCATATCTCAGGAACAGAAGGGGGAGACTTTTGGTCAGATACTAAATTGGTGACCCTAATTTTCGGTGTCCATCTTGAAACTGTGTTGATTGCACAGATCCTCTGCGCTGCCAGAGGGAAGATGTGTGTGAGACAATGTATTCACAGACATGGATATAAACTATAAATGCAGCTTGACTGGTTTGCGGGCATATAACAGCAAAGTTGTAGTTTTCTGGTATCAACTACCAATAAATTAGAAAAACATTTCAGCACAAATTTGTGAATTAAGGAATCTGGAGTGGTATAAGATTGACTTGTTTTTTTTGTTTTTTTTTGTTTGTTTTTTTTTCGGATCTTTTTTGTGTGACATGGCTGGTTGTGGTGGTTAGGTAATCTCTGAGGGTAGAGAGCTAACTGAAGTTTATGAGGAGATCATTACTGGGTGACAAATGTTAAGTTAAGGTTTTATTAATGGCTTTATCACTATTAAAAGGCTCACTACAGTTTATTTATTAACCAAGTGGTGGTGAGCTTTTTTTGCCTGCATACTGTTGGGACTTTGTTGTGAAAGCTCTGAACAGGTTGTTGTGGTTGGTTCTGATGATCTGTTAATGTGTAGAGAATTAACAGGATGCTCTTCCTGGAAACTGACTGTGGTATGACTTAACTGTCTCACTCTCTCTCACACACAGACACAAACACACACACACACACACAACCAAACTACACAGGGTTTAAACCGGCATGAGTTCTAAGTTAAAATCAAAATTAAAATTGAATGCGTAGAGTCCAAAAGGTTCCCAGCCTTGTTGTGAGCATGACAAAGAAAATTACACGCAATCACTTGAAACTGGAGTGGCATCAAATCTTTTAGAGGCAGATGTTACAAAACCTGACCATATAAGAATACAAATAGCTGTGCCGTTGAGATCAAATATGTCTTTTTTGTAATTTGGGTGAACTAGCCATTTGGAATTAAAGCATTTTTGTACATTTGTGCGTTTGTGTTTTGCGTGTGTTTGTGTGTGGGTTCATTTGTGTAATCCAGATTTGGTGAGCCAGAGGGGCCTGGACTGTGGCTGGACTCAGCCTCTGGTGACTTATTACTATTCATTTAGCTGCTGCAGTAAATATTGATTCATCAAGGGATTTTCAATTTGAGCCCTGTGACATCTTGTGAAATATCACCAAATGTGTAGAAGTGAGGAAAGAGATAGGGAGGGAGGGGGACAGGTCGGGTCCCCAGGGATGGTGGATTACCCCCCTCCCTCACCCACCCATGCACTCCTTTCTCATGCTTATCTATCTGTTTAACTCCAAAGACCCTCCACTTTTATCAGTTTGGGGCTATTGAGTGGAGCATGAGCTCATATTCTCTGCTCTTAACTACTGAGTGCTGCTCTTCATCTTTGGCCTATCAGACCCACTGATCCCTGTCCTCATATGTTCTCTGCTCTTATCTCTGAGCCTGCTTATTGCTGAACCCCTCACTCATGGCCATGCATCTTTAAAAGAAAAAAAAACAAAAAAAAAACAGCACATAGCCCACAGCCCTTACATGGTGGTCCAGATGTTTCCAATGTCTTCTTTGCCTATATGGATTCTAAGTTGCATCATGTTTAAAGTTAGATTCTAGGACAGGGGCGTCAAACTTATTTTAGTGCATGGGCCACGTACTGTCCAATTTGATCTCAGGAGATCCGGACCAGTAAAGCCATTGGATAATAACCTAATAATAATAACACATCCCCTTCTTTGAGTGTAAAACAGTTTAAGTACATTCTGAAAATGTACAATCCAGAATCAGATGATGCACAGCCTGAGATGTCTTAAAGGTCCTATGTGTAGGTTTTAGGGCCTGTGTCCACATGGCTTTTTTTTTCTCAGCGCCAGCGTCTTTTTTCAATCGTTGACAATGAGGAGAGAGCCTACAGAAAAAGTGCCATTCCCAGCGTCTTTTTTTTTTTGAGAGCGCTCCGGCGCTCTCAAAAAAGCGCCAGTGGTGAACAAGACAGTGGTGATGTCGGTCACTGCTGCTCCTTTAGCTAGGCTACTGTCACAACTCCTGTGTAGTAATGCTGGCCTCACCACACCAAACTAAAGTGAAAGCCTTTGAGGAAACAGGTTAAGTTGTCCCCTGCCTTGCAAACCATTTACAAATCTAAACCTTCGGTAGTCTGTAGTGATAGGATTCCACCAATGCTGTTTAAGACAGAAGGCTGATGCAGATTCTTTTTTACTGAAGCTGCTGATTCAATATTTTGCACAGTGTTAGATATCTCTAAATAAGACCACAATAAGTATTGTTATTACTATCTTTATTATTATTGTTATTACTGTGATTATTATTCTAAGTATGTATTCTGGTCATTTTACATGAAGTAGGCTACTCACTATTTAAGTTATAACTGAAACCTGGCATCTCCTAGCCTTCCCAAGTGCATCAATATCGGCTGTGCGAAGTCATGCAGTGGGCCAGATTGGACACTTTGGCAGTCTGGTTCTGGTCCCTGGGTCATATGCTTGACACTCCAGGGGTAAATTTTTTTTTTTTTTTATCATAGTTTGTTAAGAAACGAAACATCTCTTTTGCATAGACACCCTCACAGGGCAACACAAGTACAGATGAGACTGAGTGAGATTGCTTCAATGGATATCATGATATTAATATTTTCTTTATGTATATATATTTATCACAGAATGGCAAGTCCATGCAAGATTACATTTAGAATATGTAAATTGATGTCTAACACAACTAACTGCTCCATTGTTACATATCTGAGGAAATTCTTTACACATGTAAAACATAAACCCTCAGCAACTTATTAATTATTTTATAACCAAACAGAAATCAATATCCACAGCAGTCTGATCTGTATCTGCCTGATTAGGTGAGGCAAATTTATTTGTGTAGCACCTTTTGAACACAGAGGTAATTCAAACTGCTGTATACAAGAACATGCACGAAAACATCATTTAAAAGCATGAATTTTAAAGAGATAAAGATCGATCAAATCAAACATTAAAGAGGAAAATAAAGTCAGTTGTACATTTTCCCACCACACATACCAAGTTTACAATCTAAACCCTCGCAGCCAGTCAGCCGCAGACATTTACCTGCAGGCCCACAGGAGAAGAGGTTTCCCTACCCAGCATGCCGAGCTCTTACCTGTTTTCAGTGCTTCAGTGATTTAGTGCTGCACGGCAGTTTGAAGCAGCGGGGGAATCGGCTGCAGTATTTCAACCCGCGCCACCAGAAAATAGATATAATCTCAACATTAACTCCATTAATAGTAGCAGGAGTTGAATTAAGAAAGCCGTAAAGCATGCACACTGGAGGATAAATTACAGCCCAGCCCTCCCTTCATCCCTCTCACACCCTCCCTATTTTTCTCTCTGCTGTCCCTTCTTTAATACCCATTTATTTGCTCTGTTCTTTGTTTTTGTTTTCTCTCTTCCTGTTTAATAGGATAAAATAGGAGTTTTGTGTCACATCCTACATAAAACTGTTTGAATTCATCAAAGTCTTATCTAATTTCTTGGCTTCTGCTTGCATCTATCTTTTTCTAACTTACTTCTGGCATAAATGTTAAACCCCCCAACATGGCAGGACCCTCCACCCCCAAATAAGTCTACTATTTTTGAGCGTATTCATCTACACACACACACACACACACACACACACACACACACTCAGTCCAGGCGCTCATCTCCTTTAGTGCTTCAGTATCGATCAGTACAGGATGTAAGAGACTGGGCAATAAAGTGAAGCAGCGCTCCCTCTTCTTCACTTCTCTCCTCCTTTTCCCGCATTCACTCCCCCATTCATCCCCCTTTATACCCCAATTCATTCATTTGCTCATTACTTATCACATTAGTCATCTCCCCGTCACCTACAGTCATGTGTTGGGAGCTTCCTCTGCTGCTCTTCACACTGTACTCTTCTCAGATCCTCTCCGGGGTACTTCTTAATGTTATTTTCTACCCAAAGAGAAGATTTTCTTCATTACAGCCTGCTCCTTTTAAGTTAGATTTGATAGGATTGTGATGCCTAACGACACTGCTTTGGTTTCCTTAAGTGCCTGAAGAAGAGCAGCAGTCCTTACTGTTGGAATTAGCCAGATGACTGCTTTTGCTGTGCTCTGTTTCAAGGGTAACTGTTTCCCAATATGAGCTCACTAATGCTTGGGTTGCAGACAAATAGACAAGGGCAGCATTATTCAGAGCAGTCGCGCGACCCTCCAAATTCTTCCCTGTCACTAAAACAAAAGTCGGATCATTCATCAACAGCGGCGGTAGTGCTGAATCGCGCTCTCCTTTATCTGTGCATCGCATGGTCAGAGCAGTGCACATACACACACCTGCCTGTGTACACACACACTTACGTGCATACGCGTGCAGACTAGTCACAGGGGAGTTTCTGCATGCCCTTGCGCACTCCTTCATTTCTTCTTTTTCTCAACATATTTTTACTTTTTGGGGAGTTTATGTTGTTTTACTTTGACCTCCAGTCATCTTTTTATGTTTTACAACACAACTAATTAAGTGGAAAGTACAGAGATTACATTTCAGGGCTGAGACAACTAGGTGACTAATGGATTAGTTGTCTGACAGAAAGTCAGTCATTCGTCACGCAAAAATGCCAAACTTTCTCTGATTTCAACATCTCCACTATGTGCATCATTAACGTATCATTGCAATTTGAAGATTTTTTGTTATTTGACTTTTGGTCAGCCAAGATAAGATATCTGAAGACTATTGTTTTATTGCCATTTGCATGGATCAAATGTCTACAGAGTCCTGCACTGTCCTGATTTACAAGACCCACTCCCAAGCTGACACTGTAACATGCAGCACCGCTTGCACCCCACCACATGCACATATTTGTTCCACAACCAGAAATGACCTGTCGATATAAGATCTCCGGCCCGACTCGTAACCGCAAATCCTGTATTAACCTTGCGTTGATCAAATTATTTGGTTAGGCAGCATGTTTTAAGTGATCATTTTGGGAGACACCTTACATATGGAATTGAAAGAATATATTTATAAACAAAGGAAATTCAGGAAATACAATTCAAATGAATATTTTTGCTTATTCTCCTAATATTGAGCAACACATCTCCACAGTTAACATGTCTGTTATCCACACACCTGATTAAAACAGCCCTTATTTCAGGTGGCACAGAAAACAAAGCTGACACACAAAGTCAGCAGTCAGACAGGTTACAGCGTTAAAACATTACATTTAATTATCATCATCCAATTTTTATGTATTTATTTTTTAAGAGCATTTTTGGGCCTTTTGCCTTTAATTGATAGGACAGTATTAAATCTGGAGGGTGGAGAGAGAGGGGATGGCACTCAGCAAAGGGCCACAGGCTTGAATTGAACCCATGGCCACTGCAGCAAGGACGTTGCCTTTGTACATATATTTATTATCCAACACCCGCAGTCCAACCAGCATGTCCTTTGTTTAACTCAGAACCAAACCTGGAAATAACATTAAGACAGAATACCACCCTTGAATCACCTTGCTTGTAGGTCACCTGCTGGGTGCCTGTGGGCACCAGAACTGATGTAGAACTCCTTACGACTACATTAGTAAGCAAAAGTCTTTTTGATTAATTGATAATGAACAGATAATCTAGAGTGGCCTTAACAAGCTTCTGAGACTAAACTGAACCTGACTGAACAGTAGAGCTGCAATGACTAATCAAGTAGTTGTGAGTAAATGTACTTTAAAGGGAAAGTTCTGATTTTTTGAAGTGGGGTTATATAGAGCACTTGTCCATAGACAGTATATTATATACAGTAATGTCAGTCAGCACACCCCCAGTTCAGAGAAGTAGGCTAGAGTCTGACACGGAAGGTAAGCAGTCTACTGCTGTGGATGGGGGTCAGCAACAAAACGTATTTTAGCCACCTAACAAAAAGTCCCACTTAAAAACATCAATATCAGTTCAAATATTCAGTATATTAAGCATATTTTCACCACATTAGCTAACTGTCAGAGAGCGATGTCCAACATGAAAATGAAGATGTTATATTGCTCTCTTCATAGCCAGACTCCATCAAGAAAAACAGTGATTTAACAATGCTGAACATAGGAGCTGCTGGTACACCACTGCCTCAGACAATAACTATGTTTGTGTTATTGTGTGACTTTGATGTTTTAATGGGTTAGTTTGGATTCACTGAAGTCACGCACTAATACAAACTAACTAAGTGACTGAAGCAGTGTAAGGGCCTGTTTATATGGTTCCATATATTTCTGAAAACAGTTATTTATCTTTGCATTTGCACCCATCATTTACATGTAACTGGCATTTATCTTGACGAAAACGGAGATGTTCAAAAACGGCTTCCAAAGTGAAAGTTTTTAAAAATATCCGTTTCTATGGAGACGTGTAAACAGAATAGACGGGAGATTTTGGAAAACGATGATGTTGTAATCCAGTTTGCGCATGCCCATTAGGCACCCAGGAACCACATCAACAATGGCGGATATATGCCGGGTTGTTTACGTTTAGTTAGCACTTTTGGGACTACTTACGAGCTTACAAATGAACTTAGCACTGCTGCATCAACATCACCGCTACATCAGCACACAAAGACGTCTGCTGTGCCCAATATTAGTAAGTGCATAGTAGCTAACTATGCTACATAAGGTTAAAATGTAGTTCAGCATTGTTTTTATCACTAGTGCCAAGAGGAAAACAACTCACTGTGCTTGCCCAGAACGTTCTTCTTTGGTGTTTGACATACGTCGTATTGCTACCTACTGGTCTGGCATGCTAAATGCAGCAAAAAGCTGCAGTTTCTGCGTTCGTGTAAACAGGGATATTGTTTTCACAACTTATCATGTAAACCCGGAATTTTTTTTAATATGGGATATAAAAATACGTTTTTATTTGTATCGGTATCCATGTAAACAAGGCCTACGACCAGCAGCTCCCGTTGTACAGTAAGTGAACTTAAATTACTGTGTTTTGTCAGTGGAGTCTGGTGGCTTTGATGAGAGCATTGATGGAGACCTGAAGCCATTTACGTCTCTCCCATAGGAATGGGCTGTCTGACTGAGCTGTGAAAATATTCTCAGCGTAGCAAACACTTAAGCTAATGTTGACTTTTTTAGGTGGGACTTTTTTTAGCTGACTAAAATACATTTTGTTACTGCTCCCAAGTCATAGCAGTACATCACTTTGCTTCCATGTCAGGCTCCAGCCAGCTTCTACAAACTGGAGGCGTGCCGACCAACATCCACTGCATCTAGTACACTGACTATTGAAAAGTACCCCACATAACCACACTTCAAAAAATCTGAACTATCCATCTTAAACCAAAACAAAGCTAAAAGACTAAGTATTGTGATAATGCCACATTGGTCCATCACTATGAGTGGCCTCTTGTGTACTACATGTTGTTTTATCCATTGTCAATATAGAAAATATTGATTAGTACAGCTTTAAATAGTCCAGCAGTTTGTATGATGGTTCTAAGGAGTTGTCCCTCAGGATGTGTAGTAGAAAGGAAGGTAGTAGTGCACAGTGTGTGTTCAGCATTGAAAGAGCTCCCCCCTGGTTGTCCAGCTGTGGAGGATTTGTGCATCAGAATGGCCTGGAGGGTCTCTGATAACAGATATTCCTCTGGAGGTCAAGGACATCACTGAGAACTGGACAAGGAGAGTCTGTAGACAGAGAGAAAAAACACCTACTCCTTTTTTGAAGGATATTACGACTTTTTTGATGGTTTGATTCTTATGTTGCTAACACTGCTTCTGTTCTCCCTCCCTCTCCCCTTCTCTCATTACAGGCAGATTACCATATTGTAAAGGTAATCTGCTCCTACAGAGGCTGTTTTCTCTAATGGTGTTCAGCCTGAGGGTGAAACTCATTCACATGACTGTGTATACAGTCGCACAGAAGTCTGAGAACATTTATGCACAAATGAGGCTTGCAGGACACATTGACCAAAAAAGTCAAATAAGTAAAAACACTGATATGTTTACTGTTGTATCAAATCAGTTTTTCTCTACATGTTGACAGTACTTTGAACCTGGCACTTTAGTCTGAATCTGTTTTGACTCTCTACTTTTGCATGGCTGTTTTCTTTTATACTTGTACAAATTATGTGTTAAGTGTTTTGTTCAATTCATATTAGATGAGATTTGGGAGGTGTTAGTGTGTTGTAGGGCTGCACATTTAATCAAAATATTATTGAAATCACAATATGGCAAGGGGCAATATCCAAATCGCAGGAGCTGCAATTTTTGATAAAGGTAAAATGTGTCACAACATGCCATTACAGATGAAGCACTGTGGTGCCACAGAGATGCCTCGGCCTATAAATCATATTCCAGACATGAGGGAACATCCTTGGTTTTGTACA
The DNA here is from genome assembly GCF_041903045.1 of Epinephelus lanceolatus. NCBI lineage: Eukaryota > Metazoa > Chordata > Actinopteri > Perciformes > Serranidae > Epinephelus > Epinephelus lanceolatus. Next base: position 38,620,580 of record NC_135739.1, read on the forward strand.
GAACCCAGAAAAAAATCACATCATCACTTTTTTTTCTCTGCGAAAATTATGCAAAAATCACTATTCCCTTTAAAATCACAACTCGTATCACAATCGCAGTATCTGTGAAAGAATTGCAATATGACAGCCCCAGTGTGTCGGCTCCTCTACAAGCTTCTGTGACTCCCAGTTGTTTACATGTACCTTCGCAGAGGTGTTCATATCGATCAATAACATATAACACTTCCATCAACATTTCCTGGCAACAATAATGAACAACTGCATTTTGATGAGGAAATTGAATTGAAGTTGAATTGGCAGTTAACACAACCTGTCAGCAGGACAATCACTCTGATGTTCAGACTCAAAAAACCCCAGTGAGAAAACATCCTAACAGACTGGGTGTTACACCTCCAGTCTGCCCCCCCTCTGACTGCAGCCCTGGTTCAGGGTTAACTGCCGTCTGTGTTAACTGTTCATGTCATATCCCCATTAACCTCCATTGTGGCTCCCCAGGCCGCCCGGTCCTTGTTTAAGCCTCCCTGGGTGGCAGTCAGCGCTCCAACATTAGCCTCCATTACAGCTCCCCTGGCTGCAGTTGCCCTGTGTAGGGCAGCCACTGATCTTGTATCAGTGAAACTGAGTGTCTGTGTTGCTGAGTTATGGCGCGCAGTCAGGTAGACCGTGTACATGAACGCAGCTGATGGCTGATATTTGCTCAGTTTTTTTTCCTATTTGCAGCAGTGCAGCAGCTCTCCGCCAGCTGCAGCGCGTTAAGCGTCCGTGTCAGTTGTTTTGTGCGCGGCGTGCATTCGGGGTAACCCTCTCTTTTCTCTGTAATGGGAGGCATGAACTCTCGCTCCAAACCCATTTCCAGCCCATCTGAAATACGGCAGCAAATTACCTCCAGCGGCACCCTGCACACCAGCCCCAATCCACCCCAAATAGAAGTGACAGGACAGCGCAATTTATCGCCATAACCCCTGCACCGCCCCACCACCACCAAGCAGCCCCATACACACTGCAGGCTCGCACATATCCACCCCACACATACACAAGACTACTGAGTGACTTCTGAATGGTGAGCGTGTGTGTGTAGAGGCCTCTGATCGTGTGTACTGTACATACTGTAGCAGGAGTGTATTGTGATACTGGATGTGTGTGTGTGTGTGTGTGTGTGTGGTCGGTCTCTTCGCTCTAGTGTAGGGGCCAACCTCACTGCTCTGGCCCCCTGCCCTGCCTATTATCTCATTGATTTCCTCCTCTCCTCTTTTCAATTCTCTCCATTTCCACACTGCCGTCCTTTCCATTAGAGGAGCAATTTAACAGAGTGCTGTGACATGGGAGGGAGAGAGAGAGAGAGGGAGGGAGGAGGGGAGACTAGAGGATGGGAAACATAAAGTGAGGAGGGGAGACATAGTGAAGGAGCTTGAGGGAAGACAGGCAAAAGAGGGGTGGAACTGAGGGGGGGTATGAGCAGATAATATTGTCCAGGCTCAGAGAACGGCATGACTGAAAATTTCACACAGTTTGTAAACTGAGCATAACAGATGATTCTAATCTTTCCAAGGTGTAATAAGCCAGAATTGTCCTCTAAGTAATTGTATAACTGTAAGTTCCAGATTTGTTATTGCTTATTTTTGTTGACTGTTGCTCATCTTCTGTCCTTCTTCCTCTCAGGAGTTTCCTTCAGAGCCGTATGCGAGCTCCCCACGACAGACACCCATCATCCGCTCAGCACTGGAGGGAAAGCAGCATGTGCTGGATCCGTGGCTCCCTGTACCGGGTGTCAGCCAATAAGCTGTCCCGCACGGTGGCGTCCAACATGTCGATTAACCGAACAGGTACTCTGACCATCACTTCCAGTGGTCTCTGACAACTCTGACTGTCCAGATTCTGTGCAGTCCCACCGTTGACTTTCTCCATCAAAGATGATAAAGAACTGTAATAATTCACAGTGTAGGCGTGGATATTTAAATTCAAATCCTTGATGAGAAATTTAATAATTTGCACATCAAGTTTGTACAGAGCCCCACAATGTTCTGGTGGGCATTTTTTTCTAAAATTATTTGGCATTCCCTTGCAATTCCTTTTGCATTCCCTCTGATACACAAAGGCTCAGCTGCATAATGATATAAGTAGTATTAGATATTATGTAGTAGAACTCTGCAGGTTGTGACCACAGTGCGTGCATATCAGTGTCATTTTACACTCACATTGTAACACATAGGTCATCTGATATAAGCACTTCCGGTTTAAATCCTGTGCAGTTTAAAGGGACAGCTCACCCCTAAATCACAAATACATATTTTTCCTCTTACCTGTAGTGCTTTTTATCAACGTAGATTGTTTTGGTGTGAGTTGCTGAGTGATGGAGATATCAGCCGTTGAGATGTCTGCCTTCACTTGAATTTAATGAAACTAGATGGCACTCAGCTTGTGGTGCTCAAAGCGCCAAAAAATAGCTTTGAGCAATGTCTCTTTCCAGAAATCATGACGCAGTTGCTCAAGATAATCCATAGACCTTGTTGTGAGCAGTTTCATGCAGGAACTATTTTCTTTCTTCTGAACTACACCCTCTAACCCAACCACCTTTGAAAAGGACACGTACATCCACTGCCAGCTTACCTACCACCACTGCATTAGCTGATGTTACAGCTCAGCCAAGGAGAACGCCATTGATGTTTTCACGCAGCCACAAGCCTCATGTCCATGATCAGATGCATGCTTGGGTGTTGTAGTTTTTTTTAAAAATAAAATAGTTCCCACATGAAACTGCTCACAACAAGGTTTATGGATTATCTTGAGTAACTGGGTCATGATTTCTGGAAAGAGACAAATATATTTCTTTGGTGCTTTGAGCACCACAAGCTGAGTGCCATGTAGTTCCATTTTATTAGACAGAAGGCAGACATCTGGCCAATATCTCCAACACTTTGCAACTCACACCAAAACAATCAAGACCGATAATTAGCACTAGAGGTAAGAGGAAAAATATGTATCTTTAATTTTGGGGTGAACTGCCCCTTTAACAGTGTTTTCTTGGGCAAAGTTAATAGGCACAATAAAGAGTAGCCACACTAGAGACACTGTAGCCAAGTTTGTTAATGATCCTCTGTCTTTTTTGTTTATATTTTTCATTTATTCACTTATAGTGCATAAGCGTACTATGTTGTTGGAATCTACAGCGACTTTGGATTCAAATCTGAAAGTATAGTATATGCATCACTTTTTAAATTGTTATTTCAGTAAAAGGACATCAAATTAAAGGGGTTTGGGGTTATTGGGCGCTGTACAGACCTTTTCAGTGTTGTCTGCACACAGGCACCTGTACAAGAACGTTGTCGGGATAACACAGTCTCAAATTAGCAAAATTTCAATCTAAATCAGGAACTGTAAGCAAACAAGTGTAAGAATCTGACCTGTTATTTAATACTAGCATTTGATAGTCAGTGCTACAGACACGTCAGTTGGTACCAAAAATGTACTGAGGTTTGAAACCCAGCTCTACCCAGGACAAGTGTGCGTGTGCACCCCGAGGTGATAAAGGAGTGTTTATTCATGTTTGTGGCTGCAGCTCTGCCCACATGCACTCTAATAGACTTACAGGAGCTGGCTGGATTTGCCATCTGAAATAATAAAGTTGTCATCTGTCAGAGCAGAGAGGGGGAGGGTCTGGAGAACTGGACGGTGCAGATTAAAGCCCGGATCTGCCCCTAACTCCTTCACACTTCTTATACACATTCTGTAGCAACTACACCTGCAGGTGAAATTGAAGAGCTCCATTCTGTTGAACTCGTGACCTGCATCCCAACCTACAGATTCCTGCATCCTCTAGAAACACACCTCAGGTGTCTCCCCAGCAGGAGGACTTGTGATTCAACATCTTCCCCCAGCGAGCTTCACATTTGTTCTTGGTCTGTAGCCACAGGCCTGTAACCCTGCTCTGCTTAAATCACACCAGAGCGCACACTTGATGAGAGCTTTAACAGCCAAAAAGAGTTCCAAAATTAGAGGTCTGAATAAGATCGACTGCCATCTGTAACCCCAACCTCCTCGTCTCCCTGCCCACTTCTCCACTCCTCTCATGGCCTCCAACAACCCTACACACACACACACTTACACACACACACACACACACACATGCACACACACACACACACCTTTCCCTCCAGTGTTTGTGAAGTGCATTGGGTACATAGTGTTTTGATGTTCTCAGACAGGGTTGGACGTCACGTTTGGCTTCGGCACCAACACGTCAAACCACCACAGTATAAATAACCAGGCACATATCAGGTTGTTATTGCATTTGGCTGCACAAACACACACTCAGACAGCTTCACTTCTGTCATATCTGACCTGAATGGGTTTTATAGTAAATTTTAAAATGTTTTATTTTAGATAAGACTGATGTAAGATGACACAGTGATGACAAGCAAGATGAACAGACAAAAATGGGCCTCCACTCTCCTTTCAAATATGTATCCATGTCTTCCTCACCATGCCAGACTAATTGCTTATAATATTGTGGTAACATTTCACAACATGAATCGGTAAGGAGGAGTTAATGCATTGTAGGACTTGTTCCTAAACAATCTATCATGTTGGTACTGGCAAGATAGGCAAAGACATGTTTATGTAAAAGCACAAACAGCTGCAGATGAGTATTAGTTAAGCTATAAATGCTTGATTATACTCCATAAACTTCACTTTATCACCACTCACACATTTGCATTCCACAAATGCTGAAGTAAACTGTGTGTTCTCCTACTGTTAAGTCCTTGCCTGCTATTGAGCACAAGAAGCCCATAAGTATTTGAAATTCTGTTTACATAGTCATGTTCGTATATAGAAATTTTACGAATCAAAAATAAGCTCCTACATACTGTCAAATCTTTTAGGCAACGTAATAAGAATCTATACATCAATAACCGACTCATTCAGCAAGTTTCAGTGAGCATGTTATGGTGCACCAGTGCCACTCCAATAAAATATATAGTCATTAGTATAGTATATAGTCAGGTCCATAAATATTTGGACATTGACACAATTTTCAGCATTCCAGCTCTGTACAACACCACAATGGATTTGAAATGAAACAATCAAGATGTGCTTTAAGTGACTCTGAGCTTTAATTTGAGGGTATTTACATCCAAATCAGGTGAACGGTGTAGGAATTACAACACATTTTATATGTGCCTTCCACCTTTTTAAGGGACCAAAAGTAATTGGACAATTGGCTACTCAGCTGTTCCATGGCCAGGTGTGTGTTATTCCCTCGTTATTTCACTTACAAGGAGCAGATTAAAGGCCTGGAGTTCATTTCAAGTGTGGTATATTCATTTGGAATCTGGTGAGGTCATCTCTCAATATGAAGTCCAAAGAGCTGTCACTATCAGTGAAGCAAGCCATCATTAGGCTGAAAAATCAAAACAAACCCATCAGAGAGGTAGCAAAAACATTAGGTGTGGCCAAAGCAACTGTTTGGTACATTCTTAAAAAGAGAGAACGCACTGGTGAGCTCAGCAACACCAAAAGACCTGGAAGACCACGGAAAACAAGTGTGGTGGATGACAGACGAATCCTTTCCCTCGTCAAGAAAAACCCCTTCACAACAGCTGGCCAGATCAAGAAAACTCTCCAGGAGGTGGGTGTATCTGTGTCCAAGTCAACAATTAAGAGACGACTTCACCAGAGGAAATACAGAGGTTTCACCACAAGGTGTAAACCATTGGTGAGCCTCAAAAACAGGAAGGCCAGATTAGAGTTTGCCAAGAAACATCTAAAAGAGCCTGTACAGTTCTGGAACAACATCTTATGGACAGATGAGACAAAGATCAACTTGTACCAGAATGATGGAAAGAGAAAAGTATGGAGAAGGGAAGGAGCTGCTCAAGATCCAAAGCATACCACCTCATCAGTGAAGCATGGTGGTGGTAGTGTAATGGCGTGGGCATGTATGGCTGCCAGTGGAACTGGATCTCTTATATTTATTGATGATGTGACTGCTGACAAAAGCAGCAGAATGAATTCTGAAGTGTTTCGGGCAATATTATCTGCTCATATTCAGCCAAATGCTTCAAAACTCATTGGACAGCGCTTCACAATGCAGATGGACAATGACCCGAAGCATACTGCGAAAGCAACCAAAGAGTTTTTGAAGGCAAAGAAGTGGAATGTTCTGCAATGGCCAAGTCATATCATCTGACCTGAATCCGATTGAACATGCATTTCACTTGCTGAAGACAAAACTGAAAGGAAAATGCCCAAAGAACAAGCAGGAACTGAAGACAGCTGCAGCAGAGGCCTGGCAGAGCATCACCAGAGACGAAACCCAGCGTCTGGTGATGTCCATGGGTTCGAGACTTCAGGCAGTCATTGACTGCAAAGGATTTGCAACAAAGTATTAAAAAGTGACAATTTGATTTATGATTATGTTAGTCTGTCCAATTACTTTTGGTCCCTTAAAAAGGTGGAAGGCACATATAAAATGTGTTGTAATTCCTACACCGTTCACCTGATTTGGATGTAAATACCCTCAAAATTAAGCTCAGAGTCTGCACTTAAAGCACATCTTGATTGTTTCATTTCAAATCCATTGTGGTGTTGTACAGAGCTGGAATGCTGAAAATTGTGTCAATGTCCTGACTGTATATATGTGTGTGTGTGTGTGTGTGTGTGTGTATGTATGTATATATATATATATATATATATATATATATATATATATATATATATATATATATATATATATATATATATATATACATACATACATACATACATATACAGTACAGGCCAAAAGTTTGGATACACTTTCTCATTCAATGCGTTTTCTTTATTTTCATGACTATTTACATTGTAGATTCTCACTGAAGGCATCAAAACTATGAATGAACACATGTGGAGTTATGTACTTAACAAAAAAAGGTGAAATAACTGAAAACATGTTTTATATTCTAGTTTCTTCAAAATAGCCACCCTTTGCTCTGATTACTGCTTTGCACACTCTTGGCATTCTCTCCATGAGCTTCAAGAGGTAGTCACCTGAAATGGTTTCCACTTCACAGGTGTGCCTTATCAGGGTTAATTAGTGGAATTTCTTGCTTTATCAATGGGGTTGGGACCATCAGTTGTGTTGTGCAGAAGTCAGGTTAATACACAGCCGACAGCCCTATTGGACAACTGTTAAAATTCATATTATGGCAAGAACCAATCAGCTAACTAAAGAAAAACGAGTGGCCATCATTACTTTAAGAAATGAAGGTCAGTCAGTCTGGAAAATTGCAAAAACTTTAAATGTGTCCCCAAGTGGAGTCGCAAAAACCATCAAGCGCTACAACGAAACCGGCACACATGAGGACTGACCCAGGAAAGGAAGACCAAGAGTCACCTCTGCTTCTGAGGATAAGTTCATCCGGGTCACCAGCCTCAGAAATCGCAAGTTAACAGCAGCTCAGATCAGAGACCAGATGAGTGCCACACAGAGTTCTAGCAGCAGACCCATCTCTAGAACAACTGTTAAGAGGAGACTGCGCGAATCAGGCCTTCATGGTCAAATAGCTGCTAGGAAACCACTGCTAAGGAGAGGCAACAATCAGAAGAGATTTGTTTGGGCCAAGAAACACAAGGAATGGACATTAGACCAGTGGAAATCTGTGCTTTGGTCTGATGAGTCCAAATTTGAGATCTTTGGTTCCATCCGCCGTGTCTTTGTGAGACGCAGAAAAGGCGAACGGATGGATTCCACATGCCTGGTTCCCACTGTGAAGCATGGAGGAGGAGGTGTGATGGTGTGGGGGTGTTTTGCTGGTGACACTGTTGGGGATTTATTCAAAATTGAAGGCACACTGAACCAGCATGGCTACCACAGCATCCTGCAGCAACATGCCATCCCATCCGGTTTGCGTTTAGTTGGACGATCATTTATTTTTCAACAGGACAATGACCCCAAACACACCTCCAGGCTGTGTAAGGGCTATTTGACCAAGAAGGAGAGTGATGGAGTGCTGCAGCAGATGACCTGGCCTCCACAGTCACCGGACCTGAACCCAATCGAGATGGTTTGGGGTGAGCTGGACCGCAGAGTGAAGGCAAAGGGGCCAACAAGTGCTAAACACCTCTGGGAACTCCTTCAAGACTGTTGGAAAACCATTTCAGGTGACTACCTCTTGAAGCTCATGGAGAGAATGCCAAGAGTGTGCAAAGCAGTAATCAGAGCAAAGGGTGGCTATTTTGAAGAAACTAGAATATAAAACATGTTTTCAGTTATTTCACCTTTTTTTGTTAAGTACATAACTCCACATGTGTTCATTCATAGTTTTGATGCCTTCAGTGAGAATCTACAATGTAAATAGTCATGAAAATAAAGAAAACGCATTGGATGAGAAGGTGTGTCCAAACTTTTGGCCTGTACTGTATGTACATATATATACATATACATATACGTGTATGCATATATAGATTGTTAGAATTGTTAGAATGTTTTTGGCCATGACCAAAACCTCAAACACTAATTATGACAAATTTTATACAATTGTCTAATTGTTAGATACTTCTATCTAATATCCCATTAGACTCTAATAAGATAATATGATGAAATAATATGATGAAATGATAACATTTCATATCTGAAAGGTCAAAGTTCAGAGTCACTGTGGCATCATAATTTTTTGCAAAAGCACTCTTCTGGCCATTGTTCAACTCCATTACTCAGGAACCGAAGGGGAGACATTTGGTCAGTTACTGAATTGGTGACACTGATCTTGGGTGCCCACCTTGAAACTGCTGTTTGTAAAATCTTCTTTGCTGACAGGTTGAAAATGTGAGTAGAGCATTCACGTTTCGCCGAAAAATACACTTAATACTTTCCTATCAAATTCCTTCAAAGTCTTCACCACATATATTATATGAGCCTGGACAGACAGGGAGTGATTCTAGTTTTGCTAAGTAAGCAGTTTTGAAAAACCAAATGTTGGATTTTATGTTGGTTTGCGACTTAAATGACACAAGTGGATTGACCTTATTGAATCTGGACATGAGATAGCAGGGACTGCAGCTATTTTTAAAACCCAAATAGTTTATAAGGATTTCATCACTCCACCGTTTTTGTTGATATACTTTGGAAGTTATTTGCTTGATTAAACTGAAAACAGAACAAATTGCTCATGTGTCCCTTTTCTCCACATTTAGGAAGGTCTTTTAGCACTGCCCAGGTCTCACCCATGAGTCCTACTTTCAACCGACCCTCCAGTTCTCGTCATTTAGCCAGGTAAGCTTTTCACACCACCAACATGTTTCATCTCTTCTCAGCAGAGGCACTCAAGCACAAGTAGTGTGAACATTTATATCCAACTTATATGGGCCATCCTGCTGGCTCTCCTCATACAGAATCACCATCATGAAATCCAATCCAGCCAAGACTCTTACATTTGATCCTCCTCTCTCCCTCCCCCAACATTAACTGCCTTTCACCACTGTCAACCTGAGTGCTGTAAAGCCAGAAGTAATCTTTTAAAATTAAAATTAGCATATGGTGGATACCTTTACCCCGAAGCTCCCCACAGGGCTGAGAGTTTAAACTTTAATCCTGGCACAGTTTGTACTCTTTGGTTACCTAAAGCTGCTTGTTATTGATTTGTGGATACCTGTGGTTTGTCTGTGTTTTTCCAAACAAGCCGCGCAGTCCAGCGAAGTCTTGCCATAATCAGACATGCACGCCAGAAGAAGCAGCAAAAGCAGTACTGCATGTACTACAACCGCTTCGGCAAGTGTAACCGTGGCAACAGCTGTCCCTACATCCATGACCCAGACAAGGTCGCCGTCTGCACTAGGTAACATACAGTAAACACAGAAGAATATGCCATTTGTCATATGTGAAGGCTCAGGGTGGGGAGATTAGTCTTCTGTAAAGGTGGATAATCTTCCATTGCCACTGCATCCAGTGTACACCCAGTAGAGTTGTGAAGTGGGAGGTGTTATTTCAGGTGTCAAGGCCATGGCCCTGAAATAACTTTATGATATTTCAGGGTATTTTTGCGCTAATGATATTCTTGATGGAAAAAAATGTGTTATTGTTAACTCAAGAACAGAGAATTGCAACAAAATAAGCGATATAGTTTTACATGTCAACCTGACAGTTTACCTTCAAATATTCAGTAAAAACTAAACGAAAATTATCTTTCATTTCTTTAGTTTGTAAACAACAGTAACTCAGAGAGATATTCAGATCCTGTATACAATATCAGTAGTTCAACAAAATAAAATCTATGTCAAATTACACATTTAACAGCTCCCAAATACAAAAAAATGTACCCTTGGATCTACATATATAAATCAACAGGTGATTTCCTTCTCTTTTAGCAAAATCCTAAATAATTAGGGTCTGGGCAGCTAAGCTGCCAGGACACTATTGTAATCCTAGGTCTTCTTCTTCTTCTTCTTCTTCTTCTTCTTCTTCTTCTTTCTTCTTTCTTCTTCTGAGGAAATCATACTTCCCATGGGTGAAAACTCACCAAACTTTGCACAAAGGTCCAGTCTCATGCCAGATATCCTCAGCTGTAAACTCAAGCCAATAGTCCTGATGGTGGCGCTACAGCAAGTGTCTGAAGTACAAAACTTTGAAAATTCATAACAAATCAACCATACGTGCTACAACTTCACAACTTTCATCAAACTGTAGCCCCAATACTGAAGAAACTTTTGTATGTTCAAACCTATTAAAAATTATGAAGTTCATCACTCTGTTTTTTTTTTATTTTTTTCAAAAACTGTAAAACTTCTTAAACCTATCTCCTCCCACAATTTTTGCTCAGTTGACACCAAACTTGCTACAGAGCACCTTCAGACTGTCCTACAAAAACTACGTTTCTCAGATTTTTGATTTATCAAAAATTGAGCCTACAGTGCATCAAAATGTTTGACTGTAACGTTACTGTAAACATATACATGCAAATTTTTGCTAAATAAATCTTCAATGTTCATGAAAAAAATGACATAATTCTAGAGTCATGGTAGATGATGTGTGGCAAATTTCAGAATTTTATCTCAAAAACTGAATTTTTGACAGCATTTTGAATTTTGCTCTAATGTGAACAATTGGAGTCAATGTAAAAATTGCAATTTTAAACATCAGTTTTTCACTTATGGAGCAAATCAATCATTGTTACAAACAAATTACCAACATCTCCATGCTGTCTAGATGCAATATGTGTATTTTCAGATTTTTGTCTTAATAACTGAATTTTTTACAGTGGTTTCAAATCTGCCTTTCCATGCACGGATGGCTGGTTTCCTACACAACAGTGAGAGGCTTACTCAATTTGTGAAGCCACTGTTGAGTTGCTACTTGCCAATTAGCTCAGAGTGGTAGATGACTGTCGTAGGTTCCAGAGGTTGCTCAGAATTGCCTTAAAATGCCCGGACCCGACCCATAGCTGCGCAGCAGCTATAATTCATTGTTTGTTTGTTTTTCCACGTGAAACTTTATGCTCTGCCATTTCTCCTCTTATCATCACGCTGCAAAATGTGACAGGCTGTTATGCTACGATAACTGTTGCACATTCACATACAGTGTCTCGCATAAGTGAGTACACTCCTCCCATTTTTGCAAATATTTCATTATATCTTGTCATGGGACAACACTATAGAAATGACACTTTGATATAACTTAAAGTAGTCAATGTACAGCTTGTATAGTAGTATAGATTTACCTTCCTCTGAAAATTACTCAAAACACAGCCATCAACATCTAAACAGCTGGCAACATAAGTGAGTACACCCCACAGTGAACATGTCCAAATTGTGCCTAAAGTGTTAATATTTTGTGTGTCAACCATTATTACCTAGCACTGCCTTAACCCTTTTGGGCATGGAATTCACCAGAGCTCACAGGTTGCTTCAGGAATCCTCTCCCACTCCTCCATGATGACATCATGGAGCAGATGGATGTGAAGACACCTTGCGCTACCCCACCTTCAGCTTGAGGATGGCCCACAGGTGCACAGGTGAGTTTAGGGCTGGATACATACTTGGCCAGTCCATCACCTTCACTTTCAGCTTCTTCAGCAAGGCAGTTGTCATCTTCTAGGTGTGTTTTGGGTCATTATCATGTTGGAAAACTTGATAATGAAAACTTGCAGCTCAGTTTCTGAAGAGGGGCGATCATGCTCTGCTTGGAATTCATGTTTCCCTAAATGAACCGAGCTCCCCAGAGCCGGCAGCACTCATGCAGCCCCAAACCATGATGCTTCCACCTCTATACTTGACTGTAAGCAAGGGACAGTTGTCTTGGTGCTCTTCACCAAGGTGCCACACATGCTGAGAGAGCACCAAGACAACTGTCCCTTGCCTACAGTCAAGTATAGTGGTGGCAGCAGCACTCATGCAGCCCCAAACCATGATGCTGCCACCATTGACTGTAGGCAAGGGGCAGTTGTCTTGGTGCTCTTTCAGCATGTGCAATGCAGTTTTCCAACATGATATTGACCCAAACACACCTAGTAGATGACAACTGCCTTGCTGAGGAAGCTGAAGGTGAAGGTGATGGACTGGCCAAGTATGTATCCAGCCCTAAACTCACCTGTGCACCTGTGGGCCATCCTCAAGCTGAAGGTGGAGGAGCGCAAGGTGTCTTCACATCCATCTGCTCCATGATGTCATCATGGAGGAGTGGGAGTGGATTCCTGAAGCAACCTGTGAGCTCTGGTGAACTCCATGCCCAAAAGGGTTAAGGCAGTGCTAGATAATAATGGTTGGCACACAAAATATTGACACGTTAGGCACAATTTGGACATGTTCACTGTGGGGTGTACTCACTTATGTTGCCAGCTGTTTAGATGTTGATGGCTATGTTTAGAGTAATTTTCAGAGGAAGGTAAATCTATACTACTATACAAGCTGTACACTGACTACTTTAAGTTATATCAAAGTGTCATTTCTGTAGTGTTGTCCCATGAAAAGATATAATGAAATATTTGCAAAAATGAGAGGGTAGTATATGTAGGTTTTTGTCGAGCCACGAGCGTCTCATAGGTTTACGTTACCAAACGTTTATGACAAAAGCACTTGACAACACCGCCTCCCGTGTGCGCACAGCAAGACAGGAGAGGGAGAGACGCTGTGCTGCTGCCGAAGGAGCCACTGAATGAGTTCCCTCTGAGCTGTATCTCGCTAATAGAGTCTGAGATGTCAGGGGCTGTTCATAAAACATTAAGGACGCCCAGGCCTAACAGCGCCACACTTTATTCCACACTACTGAAGCTGCGTCTCTCTTTGGAATCACTGCAAAGTCGGTAATAATTTTGCTTTCAGCCATGCTTGTTGTTGCCGTGCGTAACAGTATGACGTCAATATGTCAGCAAGTCAAAATACTGTGAATATCACAATATGAATTTTTCATATATTAAAATTGTACCGGTATTATCATAAACAGTTTATGGCACACCCCTAGCGTCAAGGGTTCAGATATAAGGTCTGTTTTTTGATACTCAGTGTTAGATAACTGGCATTTGGAGAACTTAGAGGCTTCTCTGGACCTCATCCAATGTCCACAGGTCAGCTGGGGATCTTTGCTGCATGTCATTCTTCATATCTCTCCCCCTTAAAGGTCCTCTTTCTTAATTAAGTCCATAAGAACTCATCACTATTCATCAAAATTTCAATTTTTTTTCATGAAAAAAAAAATCCCTTCAGTTCCTTAAAATGGCTCAGATCTATGAGCATGCAAAATAACCCCACACCTCAGCCACTCACCTGCAGTCTGATCATAGCTGGCCACCTTTGACTCTGCTCATCAAACACACAACGGCCTGTAAATGGTAATAGATAACATGAGCCTTTGGCTTGACTACGTTACCAAATAGCTAATGACGTGTTGCTTATTTTAGGCAACCTTGTTCCTGATTGCCAGCTCTGACAAGTTGAAGTGAAAGTGAAACTTAGCTTGCAAAATACAGCTTTCTGTTCTGACATCCCTTATTTCGTTGCAGCAGTAATGGGATTGGTTCCTTAGGTTTTTTAATGTAACAAAACATGGAAGTCAGAATACGTGTTTTTAAGACTGTCATTTGTACACTGCAGTTAACTGCTTAATTAGTTGATGATGTGTCTTGTAGCATATAAAAACACCATATGAATATAAGGTTAAATACTTGATTTTCACTGTAGAGGGTGTCTTTAATGTCCTGTCATTTGCTCAACTTTCACTTTCCAATGAAGGCATCAAAAAGAGCCCCTAAAATTTTGAAGGAAAAAAAAAACTTTTCTTGATAAATTATTAGGAGAAAAGAGCCTGTCAACACAAAACATGTCTCAAAGGGATTGCTTTAAAAATAAAAATTGTGTCTGATTTGTTCTTCTTAAAAATGTATTTAAATTTGAGGCTACATTATGCATTTTTGTTGTTTTATGTTGAGGTACATTAAGTAAGTCATTAAAAGAAAACTTTCAAATGGCCAGTTACAATAGGGTATAAAAAAACTCCCAGAGCCAGCAGCTCCTCTCACTTTGCATCTCTATTAGCTTCTGCCTTCTCAGACCTGTTCCCGTTGTGTATGTGCAGGTTTCTACGAGGAACGTGCAAGCAGGCAGATGGGACCTGCCCATTCTCCCATAAGGTGGCTAAAGAGAAGGTAACATACACTCACACATGAAGAGGTGTTGGACAACATAGTGTTTTATGGGTTTTCATTGCAAAGGCCAGGGTTGGGAACAGTGTGCAGCTATAAGATGACACACTATTGGGTACAGTCGTCGTGGATCGTATTTGCGTTCTTGGCACGGCTCCTCTTTCCATGACACATGAAGGAATGTGGAGGACTTCACCTGAAGGGGGGTTTAAGGAGGGGCTTATGGGTAGATAAACAGCCTAAAGGTTAGAGCTTGTGACTGAGGGTCACCTGTTCAATCTTCAGACCAGCAAGATGAATCAAGGTGTGCATTGCTTTCTCCTTCCTCATCACCTCCTTCCTACTAAGTGTGTATAACTGTGAGTGTATACAGCTGGAAAAAAACTAAAACAAAGAAGTAACAATGTGAATTAAGCACGGGTGTCTTACTCTCAGCAGTAACATGAAACACAGTGTTTACCCAAGACCTTTGGTAATGCACCTTATCCAGCTAAGGAGCAGCAGCAACTCAGTCAGTCCAGGACTATGTGATAATATGACTGAAATTAATATCATGATATTCAGCCTATGGACAGAAAATTTGTCAGGAACAACTGTGGTAACTGATCAAATGTTGAATGTTAGTTCAAACTTCCAAAATGACCAAAGTTTTATACATTAACTTTGGCTCTTTAAATTATGATGGGCACTTTTCACAAACAACTGAATCATTCATCAGTACATTGACTGAAGGAAATAATTGTCAGATTATCAATAAAAAAAAATATGTGTTAGTTGGAGCCCTAAAAATATTAATAAGAATAATTTTTCAAAGGCTTTGAGGCTCATGTAACCACTGTTCATATTGTGGAGAATTTAATTAGTAGACTGTAACTATAAAATATAAGGATGTTTTGCTGCCTCTTGCAGCTGCTGGATTTGGAGAAAAAATAACTTAATTCACTGGGCCGACTGCCGGGATTTTTAAGGTGGAACATTAAATTGTAATGTTCCTAAATGCATGAGCTGATGACGTAACTCAATCAATACACCTTGAATATTCTATATTACAACTCTGACCATTACTTAAAGGCGCTGTATGTAAGAATGTGGCCAAAACGTTACTGCACTCAAATTCAAAATACTGCCGCGAGTCGTGTCCGCCCCCCCCTCCCCTACAGATTCGAGGTTGCTGGAGAGCGGCACACTGGAGACTGATTTGTTTGCCCATGGGCGGCTGCTGTGGCAGGGCTGCGTCACCGCATCCTTGATCTTCGGTGTTCCAGCAGACCGTTCGAGCAAGTCCGGCTTCTCTGCTGCTAATGCTGCTCCCGGGATACAGCTGAGGAGACTGCTAATGCTGTGTACCGGGACACTGCTAATGCTGCTTGCCGTGCTGCTGTAGCTCAGTCGTAACTGTAACTGATGCTGAGACTCTACTGACTGCGTGACTGGTAGACGGCGGTGGGTGGTGCAACAGGCCAAAACAAATTCAAAACATAAACATGATTTGCGGACCGTAAAATATTTTTTTTTAATTGCGAATATTCTGGCTGTACTATTGTTGTTGGTGAGATCAGTATGTTATATGAACATTATTCCTTAGTCTCTGTGACATATTAGGAGGATTTTACGACTGTTTTCTTTAGATTTCTTACATATAGCTCCTTTAAGTTTTTTATGACATAAACTTTTAGTAATGAGTGGATCTTCAAGTGTTTATATGTATTAATTTCGGCAGGGTCACCAAACCCCTGTGCTTGCCTGAGAAGGACTAAATGCACAAAGCTGTTATTTTTAAATATCCCATCTAGAGAGTGTCACTGCGGCCCGTTCTATTTTGTTCTTAAAATGTCGGCATGCAGCCTCGTTCTGTGGATGATAAACGAGGTGCAGACTTTCCTCTTTGTCACCAATAATGAGGAAATACAGTGAGTGCTGGACAGAGCAGTGAGTGACAACAACCCCGCCCACATTTAAGGGTACGGTTTGCAGTGGAAACGCCAGGGTCTTGGTACCATGTCTGTGGGGTAATTTTGGTTCCAAAGGTACCATACCGGAAGTGTTTGGTGGAAACTGGGCATAAGAGACTGATGCGAACAACAGTTTTTGAAATTGGTCCAGTACTGATTGAGAGGGCAGCTGCCAGCAGCCACATAACGGGCAACATTGTAAGCATATGGGGCCACTAAATACTGTCACTGTATCTTCATTAAAAGTGGTTATTTTTGACACAGACAGGCTCAGATTATTATTATAAGTGGCTTAAATTCCTCTTTATTGTTCACTTGATCCGGTCTGTGTGTAATTGTCTCATCAAGCAGAAGTCTGGCTCTGAAATCCCACGAGATGTCACTTGTTGTAATAATGAAATATTGATATTGCAATAATAATGCCCACGCTGAAAGACTAACTCAAGTGATTGAATTCAAACCAATATTTATTTACAACATAGGCATTCTTCCTCTGTGGGTGTAGAGTCACATCACCCACAGAAACACCACCAGTCTCCTGAGCTTCTCAGCCTTCACAGCAGCAGCTGGTGCACCCTTCGCTGTCTGTTGTCTTTCTCTGTCTCTCCTTGTCCACGCTTCATGCGTATACTCTGACTGAAATAAATGTGGGTAGCGACTGAATTTGAAAGGCCTCATCCACAATCAGGTAAAATAATCATCCATGACATTGAAAATCTTTTAGATAACACTGAACTACGTTTTCTGTACTCAACACAAGAAACTATTCCCCTTACTACTCTCTCCAAATGTCCCTCACGTTTCCACTGCTGTCTTCCTGCAACAAGTGACATCTCGAGAATTCAGAACAAGACTTCCACTTGATGAGATAATGTCAAACAGACCAGATCAAGTGAAAGGTAAAGAGACACTTCAGCCACTTATAATAACTTATTATATAATTTATAATAACAATCTGAGCCTGTCTATGAAAAAAATAATTACTTAAATCAAGATCCAGCGACAGTGTTCGGTTGCCCCATATGCTTACATTGTGGCCTGTTATGCAGCTGCTGGCTGCTACCCTCTCACTCAACACTGGACCAATTTTAAAATTGTTATTCACATCAGTCTTCTAGACAGATACACACAGGAAAATAGGGTCCAGGTTAAAAGATTACGTAGTTATCCTTTAAAAGTCATTAAATAGTCTCAAATTTGAATTTGTGAGGTCTTAATTTCTGTCAAAATGAGCCAAGCTGATCTGTGTGAAAGTCCAGATTTCTGATCTTAGAAATATTTAAACCTACCACTGAACCTAATACTGCCTTTTTACTTTATACTACATTTGACACCTGTTGGCAAAATGTAGATTACCCCAATTCACTCTAATAGCCATATTCCTGCACATTCCTGCCCCTGCACAGGACAACATATATACTTACCTTTACAATGCTTGAATAGGAAAAAAATATTTGGCAAAAAAAAAAAAAAAACAGACTTAAATTTAATTTAGAATTATCTTGAAAAGCATAAATGTAAGAGTGTGATGCCTGTAGACACCCTTGCTGAAGGACAGCTGATTAACTATTCATGCCCATCACAATGATTGTGTTTTTGCATTTGTTTGAATACAAGTATGCATGTAGCTTTAATAAAACTGTAAATATAATATATCTGATAATTTGGATGTATTAGTTATTTTTTACTCTGTCATATCCCATCATTTTACCTGCTAGCTGTAGCCACAGTTGGCCTAAGCCTCGACATCAGCTGGATTTGTTTGTGAGTGTGTTTATGTTTTAGTAGGTATTCTTGACCGTCTAAGGGAAAGTGTAGCCACTTAAAAAGGGAAAGCTGTTTTTCTTTTTTCCTTTTTTTCCCATAGACAAACAACCCTACAACAGGTGCCATGCCTAACCCTCCAAACACACACACACACACACACCACGCACACACACCACACACACAATGCCCTGCACCTGTGTTAGTTGTCACACTACTTGCCTGTAAGTGCTGAGAGCCCAGCTGTCTGTTTGTAATGCCACCTCTCCAACAGCCCCCCTCACCCCCAAACCTTTGGCCCATCCCTCCACAGGATACTACTGCTCTGATTTCATGTGAACCCCTTAAACAGGACTGTATGGGCTCTTGGGGAGAAGTGGAGTTGATATTTAAAGGGGGGGTGCGGGGTTATGTGCCCAGCATCTCTCCGAACCTGATCCGAGCGCTAGTGTTGATAGGTGAGCCCGAATCTAGAATCCTGCACCCCGCCCCCTGTCCCCCCACTACCACAAATACCTCGAAACTGGATACCCCTGAGCCTAGCATTACCCCCTCACCACCACACCCGGGGACACCACCCTCCCTCCACCACTGGCCCAGTCTGTGCACACATCCAGAGCACATAAACACATCATGAGCTGGACAAGCTGCAGCCTGGATAAATATTTCTGTAGCAGTTAATTAGGTAGAACTGATCCCATCCCAACAAGGTGGAGTCCCTCTCACACTCCGCCTCCCCCCCACCCTCCTCCCATCTTTCTTCACCGAACCCCCTCAGAGGTATATTTAGACCGGCATCCACCAGGCTCACCCTCGCACACCAAACAGTAGACCTCTCTGCGCACACACAACCACACACACACAGACGCCCAGCACACGTGCTGTCAAGACACACATTCACTCTCACTCTGCCGCTGTCAACTGCAATTAAGGTCATTTAACTGCTCAGTGTGACAGATTGCTTGGCACATGGGACATGTCTGAACTGTTCATGATGGTGGTTTTAGAGCCACATGTCTGTTAACAAACTCATACAGTTTCATGTAATCTCATGCACCCATCACCCCGCTCACTCTCCGTTGTTGTTTTCTGTATTTTCATTGGCTTCTTTCTTTACTGGACAGCTCACGGGGAGACAATCTTGATGAAGAACAGAAACAGAATGGAAAAAACGATAGACACAGGGAAAGAAAACAGCAACACTGTTTGTCACTGATGTGTTGGTGTCATACACTCCATGACATACACCACCATAACCCTTTCTTTTTATTGCCCCATATTTTAAAGCCACAGTTTGAACCTTGGGACTTTTTTTTTGCTATCAGAAGCAAATCCCAGCTTATTGTCTGATACGTTTTCAGGAAGAATGCCAGGGATCAAAAGTGCTTGATTCAGTCGGATCAGATTGATACCCAAAATCAATTTAATCTCTTTTTGGACATTTTGCCAATAATCTGGAAGTTTTGGGCAGCTTCAACCTCGCTAACACAAGCCAGACGAATCATTACATTTTGATACAATGTAACAGAAGAAGATTCCTTTCAAAGTTTCTGTTAAATGTTTTGTAATTTTTATTTTTAACACCTCTTTTCACCGTCATTGTCAAGTACTGTGCCCCGTTTCTAAGATTCACGTGGCTTCCATATTTGTGTCGGACTCTCTCTAGATGCCTGTGTGCTCCTACTTCCTGAAGGGAATCTGCAACAACAGTGATTGTCCCTACAGTCACGTCTACGTGTCCCGCAAAGCTGAAGTGTGTGAGGACTTTGTCAAAGGCTACTGTCCAGAGGGAGAGAAGGTACACCACAAACACACCAAAGACATTCAATGAGGCAGGCTCTTTGTGACTATACTGTATGAGCACTCTTTTAAATACAGCCAAAGAAAAAACATGAACACAAGAACAAACACAAACATCCAGTTCCCCCTCATGAACAGAGCAAAAAAATTGACAACAAAGCGCTTCACAGAGAAGGTGTACAGAACAATAAAGCTCAACAAGAACAAAGAGGGATAAAAGAGAAACGAATAAAGCAAGAGATAAATGACTCCTTTAAGTCTGAATATAAAGCATAGGATGTAAGGTCAATTTGGAGAGCTGACCTGGATTAACCAATTTATATGAAAGAGCTTTCACAGGGTAACCTCTATGGGTAAGAAAAAAATGGATTCACCTAAGTATTGCTATTTTTTTCTTATTTTAAAGCCTGAAATGATATAATTCAACTTTTACTGTGGTAGTCTGTGAATAACACAACACCATATTCCTTTTAAGAAAAACAAAGCCGAAGCCAGAAAGCAGAAAATGGCAGATGGTCTGAGGACGCTGACCTTCAGCTGCTTGAATAGCAACTCAAAGTGCAGCGCAGTGTAAACTTCCCTGCTGGATCATCAAGTTTTCTGCTGCCATTTCACAGAATAGACCCAGCCCGCTGTGAGCCCTGGTGCTAGCTAAATTCGAATTCCTTCAGTTGCTACTGTTTCTGTTTGCGGAGCTTCTGCCACTCTCATCCCGGCAAATAGTCTACTAGCGGCAGGGAGTGAGGCGGAGGGACTGTGGGAAGCTACTTCTTGTCTCATTTGTGGTCTGATAAACAGAGAGAGAGCTAGAACAGGGCAAGGGGCTGGGCTAATCAATGCACTGTTCTACAGTGGAATCCGACTTTACCCATTTTAAGTACTAAAGAAATAGAAAATCAATAAGTGGCTGTCAATGTCAATATTGTGGCAGTTGCCACACATAAATCAGTGTCAGGGAAACACTGCAGGGACAGCTGAATGTAGCAGTTTAAGTTTATTTCAAAAAGTATATCTATCCATCCATCTATTTTGCTTATCCGGGGCCAGGTCACGGGGGCAGCAGGCCAAGCAAAGCACCCCAGCAACACTTTGCAGCTCCTCCTGGGGAACCCAAGGCGTTCCCAGGCCAGACGAATTATGTAATCCCTCCAGCGTGTTCTGGCTCTACCCCGGGGCCTCCTATCAGTGGGACGTGCCTAGAACACCTCTAACGGGAGGCGCCCAGGGGGCATCCTAATCAGATGTCCGTATCACCTTAACTGACCCTTTTCAACGTGAAGGAGCAGCGGCTCTACTCCAAGCTCCCTCCGGATGTCTGTACTCGTCACCCTATCTCTAAGGCCCAGCCACCCCACGGGGGGAAAATCATTTAGGCAGCTTGTATCGGCTATCTCATTGTTTTGGTCACTACCCAGAGCGCATGACCATAGGTAAGGGTTGGGATGTAGATGGACCAGTAAATCGTAAGCTTTGCCTTCCAGCACATCTTCCTCTTCACCACGGCGGTCCGGCACAGCACCTGCATCACTGCAGATGCTGCGCCAAACCGCTGGTCCATCTCACACTCCACTCTACCCTACTCGTAAACAAGACCTGGAGATACTTGAACTCCCTTGCTTGGGGCAGTAACTCTCTCCCAACCCAGAGGGGGCAATCCACCATTTTTACAACAGAGAACCATGGCCTCAGATTTGGAGGTGCTGACTCTCATCCCAACTGCTTCACACTTTGCTGCAAACTGCCACAGTGCATGCTGGAGGTCACATTGTGATGAAGCCAACAGAACCACATCATCTGCAAAAAGCAGAGATGCAAATCTGGGGTTCCCAAACCAGACACTTCCTCCCCCCAGCTGTGCCTTGAGATCCTGTCCATGAATATCACAAACAGGATTGGTGACGATGGACAACCCTGGCGGAGGCTAACACCCACCGAGAACGTGTTTGACTTTACGCCGAGTATGCAGACACAGCTCTTGCTGTGGTCCTACAGGGACCGCATGACTCGTAGCAGGGACCCCGGTACCTTGTAATCCCACAGTAGCCCCCACATGACTCCCCTAGGGATACAGTTGTAAGCCTTCTCCGAGTCTACAAAACACATTTAGATGGGTGTGCAAACTCCCATCCAAAAAGAATTTATCATTTATTTGTTTTAGTGTCAACCTGGCCTCCAAACTCCCCAGATCCCAATCTGAATGAGCATCTGTGGCACGTGCCATTAACTCACCTCACAACTCACTGGGCTAAATGGATCTGCCGCCAACACACTGGTGCCAGACACCACAAGACACTTCCAGATATCCTGTGTCCATGCCTCAACAGGTCAGAGCCAAGTCCGATCCAAGGAGGCCCTACCTTGGATTAGGGGTACATCTGAGGTACCGGCACAGTCACAAGAATCCTTTAGCAGATTGGGACCTGGGAAGCTGGGTTGACACCTTGAGCTTTTTGTCATGCTCCACAGTCCATTTCTAAACAGTTTTTGCAGTGTGGCATGCTGCTTTTTTCTGCTGGGTGGCCACTGCCACTGGGGAGTACTGTTGCCATGAGGGGGGGTACTTGGTCTGCAACAGTGTTAGAGTGAGTGGTACATGTCAGGAAATGTTCCCTCTAATTTTGAAAACTTCTGAGCAGACATTCACCTCCTCTGATCACCTACTTGAGCGACTGTGGGCGACATCTGACGCGTACACACTACATCCACATAGTGGTGCCATGTCATCACCTCTCCCACCCCAAATATCATTACAAGTGAATATTACTATAAAGATTAATAATAAGATTATTTTAACAACATGAACTACTGAATATCTAGGTCAGTTACAATTAACAATAACAAAACACTGTTTTAGCAAAATAGATTTTGCATTTATTGCCATAATGTGAACAATTAAGAGAAAAATGTGCTCCATAAAAGTCACTTGGAGACAATACACAAACATTTAAGAGTGATGACAACACAAAGAACAAACAACTCTTTGGAATACAAAATAACTAACACTCTTTAATAGTAATTGCCAACTACTTTAAGCCTCTAAACTGCAACAAATATAATATGCTAGATCAAAAACAAAATGTAAACTTAAATTGTAGTTGTACTACTACAGACCAGCAAGTGGCACTGTACTGGATGAAAACATTTTCCTGGCAAAAAATATTAGTGGCCAGGCATTGCAATGAGTGCATGTAAACATACATTGTAAACAAAAATTGTAGCAGAGCTACTACTACAGATGAAGTTTTTACTGGCAAAAACACATTGCTGGCCTGCAGAAAAATATCAGAATATGTTTATGTTGTAAGTGTTTGTGCAAACATATTCTGTGTGTGTGCGTGCGTGCACGTGCATGCTCGTGCGTGCGTAAACTCGCCTTGTACTTTTTCTTCACATCTTGCACGTCTCGCAAACAACTCCATTCTCGCTTGAAAAAGAAAAAATATCGCCGAGGTTCACCGGTTCGCTCGTCTGTTTGTATGTACTCCGACAGCCACTCCACCTTAAACGACACGCGTTTTTTTCTTAAGATTTCCAGAGGACAAGGCGCCACGGCCCACATGTTTAGCCATAGCTGCAATGCTATGGCTAGCGGCTAACAACAAATACGACAGCAGTGAATACCCAACATAATGCCATTGATTGGCTGTCAAGCTAAACAGCCGTTGCAGGTATTGGCTGGGCAGCACCTGGTGGGCATGTTTTTTTAATCATCACTGGCTGACAGTTCACTGTCATCTGTCACTCATTGCACAGACAAATGCCCACAGTGGAGTACGTATTTACTGTTCAAGTCACAAGACAGCGCATGTGAGGCGAAAAAAAAAAACAGTAAAAACTGGTCGGGGATATTTGAGCGCGCAACTTTTTTGTCATCTGCGCAAAGAGGTGGGGAGCAGTGCGCAATTGCACAGTAAAACAGCTTAGAGCGAACAGTGATGTCAGGTGGTATCCAGATGAATGCCAGAACCAAAGGTTTCCCAGCAGAACAATGCATTGGAACAAAAGTTATTACTTCACCTGTCAGCGGTTTTAATCTAATAATTTGACTAATCAGTG
Organism: Epinephelus lanceolatus; assembly: GCF_041903045.1. NCBI lineage: Eukaryota > Metazoa > Chordata > Actinopteri > Perciformes > Serranidae > Epinephelus > Epinephelus lanceolatus. Next base: position 38,644,758 of record NC_135739.1, read on the forward strand.
TAATTTGGTAAAATATATTTAATATAGCACATTTTACAGAGCATGGTCACAAAGTGCTGGGACGACAAAGACAGTGAGTTTTTTTTTTACCACTTTTCTATGCCATATAAAAGTCAAAAAGACTGACTTGCATGAGATGTGCATTGTTTTTGGAAATGTCTCATGATATACAGTCGCTGGAAGTGTATGATTCAACTTTTCTTCATGGTCTAGTGTTAAAAAAGTAAGCAAAAATTGCAGTAAATCTTAATATTGAATCACTATACTTGTAGAATAGCAAAACATATCAAGTCGGCACCCAAGTATTGTGATAGTATTGAATTGAAGAGATAAGCGCATCGTCCCAGTCTTGGTAACTTGTGGTTGTCATATCTGCAATTGTAGATCTCGAAGTTGCTCTGTTTCAATATAGAATAATAAAGAGTAAACACCAAATAAAATAAGCTTTCACTTTCACTTCACTCTGCTTCCTTTGTTGTCTTGCTGTTGCCCGTGGTCATATGTCCTTCACTTTTTCTCTCTTTCGTCTCTCAGATTTAGTTAACTTACACTTTAGCATCAATATCTTCAAAAGAAGTCTATCCCAATTACAGACACCTGTTCACCAAAGCCAGGCAGCATCTGACCAGTGTTCAGCCCAGGTCAGACTGGGATCGTGGACACTGCTCAGCCAACGCCTGTTGACCCGTTCAGATAGACCGCCAACAACTGCATCACTGGTTTGATCTCACTAGATTTTATTTAGCACAGCGTTGATGCTATTACTGACTGTAAAGTTCTTTGTCTAAGCTTTGTTGTGCATTTTAATGTATAATTATATTGTACAACATGTATAAAGTTCCACCAAAGTTAAACTGAGGCTTAGGTAAACAAGTAGTTTGGTAACCAAGCTTACTTGCACACACACACACACACACACACAGTGACACACAGGCAGCAACAGCTGCAGGGGGTGGTGGTCCATAATGGCATAACTGTAGTGTCTGAGTGACACATTGCGGGCCTGATGAGTAACAGAGAGCCACCTACACATGACTGGAGACACCCGAGCACCCCCTCCCACATACACACATACTGTCCCTACGTCCACTCACACACACCCTCCCCTCCTCCCCCTCCTGTGTTTTTACCTCCCTTTTGTCTCCCCCTCTCTCTCCTCCTCTCCTCCTTTCTCTGCTTGTTTCTGAGCGTCGAGTGTGAAACAGATGCTTTTTCACACTGTCAGACCTCATTTAAATAGTGCATGGGGAAATGAGGATATAGAAAACAAAAGGGATATTAATATTTATTCTATTAGCTGAAGTGCTTAGGTCTGTGATTTTCCCCCGTGTGTGTGTGTGTGTGTGTGTGTGTGTGTGTTTGTGTGTGTGTTTGTGCCTGAGTGCGTGTGTGTGTTTATGGAGCGCTGTGCTGTGAGGCTCTGGTGGCTCTATGATGGATAGCAGGCAGTAATTATAGATGGGAAAACTGCTGAGGATGGCACTCTGGGCCAGGCAGGCAGACACTCCAGCAGCTCAGGGGTTAAGTCTGCTCCTCGCCTCCATCCTCGTCCTGCCTCATCCTGGCTTTGTCTCACACTCACCCTCCACCTCGCAGGATCTGTCTCTGCCTTCCTAATTGTCCCTCTCGTTTCTTTACTCCACAGCATCAGTTTTTAGCAGTTTTTAATTATTTCCCTTTTTTTTTCTCCATTAGCTCACGATAAGTGGACAGTGGGCCATATAAAAGTCTGTGGCTAACTGTCACCCATAGTTTTTGTGGGGCTGGCTATAGTCAACTCTTATTGGCTCTTATCAATGGCCATTCAGCTCATTCAGCAGTCGGTAACAGAGAGCTGTCTGATCAGCTGTTTAGCCAAATGAATCTATGGTTTCACCATGTTAAAGAAGTTCTCTTTATTTTTCACCCCAAGCAAAACTGAACTGAGTTGTTAAATAATTGATATCACTAATATCCATCCCCCACAGTGTGGGATTACTTTGAATATCCCAAAACGAACAAGGGCTTTTCCTTGAGGATGGATATCTACTTTGCAAAGTATGTGTCCTGTTTATAACTGTAATCCATAATGAAAAGATGTCAACATTTAAACATTGCTCATAAAGTGCCGCATTGAAATCATTTTCCTCATTCTGCTTCCAGGCTACATCTGTGTTATCTGTCCTTTAAGTAACCCCTGACTTACACATACACACACACACACACACACACACACACACACACACACACACGCACGTACACACACTGACCCTATCTGACCCTGTAAAGAAACACACACATATGAACTTCCCTGCATGCTCGAGGGGCTGACATCAGTGAGTGCGTGTGTGTGAGTTAAAGGTACAGACGGGAGCAATCTGGCTGTGCCAAGTGCACCCACACAGTATATGCTTATTATTAATGACTATAAGACGTTATGTTTAAAGCTTATTTTTCATTTAGTAGTTAATTTAGTCAGTTAGTTAGTAGCAGTTTATTTTAAACATGTAAATAGCAAATAAACAAAATAGTAATACAGTGGTAAACAGACATAAAGAAAATCAGGTTACTGAAGGAAGCATGAAAACTGAAAACAACATAATGATTGATTTACATGTCCAGAAAGGAGTGGGAGGAAGTACAGACTTATTGATTATCATTATTATTTGAACATGCAACAGTGCTGCTAACATGAAAACTAACATGCCTTATGTAACATGTTATAGTTACATCACATGCTATTTATTTATTTTTTACCAAAAAACTCTTCTGTTTTCTTTCCTCTGATAATTGTGTAAAACCATATACAGTTAAACTGTGATATATTCTGAGACAGAAAATACCGTTAAAATCTCATACTGTTTAAACCCTACTCAGGATAGGCTACTGCCCTATTTCCCAACATTGGGATCTCCAGAAAAGCATGAACCTTATCATATTTGTTCCCTGAATTGACACGCCATTGGCTGAAATACCTTGACTACTTTTACTGTCTGTATGAAGCTCCTGGTAAACCTCCGGTAAACAGGTCATCTTTCATGGTACAAAGTATTCTACCTGTTACCTGTTCTTGATTGGCTGTTACAGTACATTCCCTGATGACCTTGCTTTGCATTACCGTGAATGTTGAGGCAGGTTCAACACTTTGCTGCACAATGTTACATCCTTGCAAAAGAGCCGTCTGTGTCCCATCTCTTCTGACCCACACTTTGGTCTCATTGAAATAAGGAGGCTGTGTTTTTTTAATCCAGTGCTAATGTCAGTCTGAACATGACCTAAGATCTACTGACAGTGTGAACCTTAATTTTCTTAACATTACCCTCTCTATGTTCCCACTTGAGCAACCTGAGCTCATTTAATGTTCTGTTCTACTCACGTTAAGTTGCTCTGGAGGAGTGTCGGCGTAATGCCCAAGATGTAAATGCATGTGATGTCCCTTTTTTATATTTTACTGTCTTTTCCATCTCCTACCCTCTCTCTTTCTCTCTCTTTCTCTCTCTCTCTCTCTCTCTCTCTCTCTCTCTTTCTTTCTTGCTTCTTTTGCTCATTCTCTCGGTCTCTTGGTAAATGTGCTGACTCCTCCTGGTTTTGGCCCAGCAGAGAGCTCTCTAATAGGCCCCAGAGACATCCCAGCATTCCTTAAATCAAGTGGAAAATTGTTAACTTGGTGTGGAATAAAGATGTTCTGTCCACTTTAGCTTTTTCCTCCCATTTCCCTGCTCTCTCTCTTTCTCTCTGTCTCTCTCTCTCTGTCTCTCTGACTTTTTATGAAAATGAGGATGTATGGAGCTGTGGGGAGTGGACTGAGCTTTTACAGTCAATTTCTCGTACACTTTCTGTTTCTCACACTGAAAGTGCTTCGGCTTTGTTAACTCCTGTTGTCCCGTCACACTTTTCCTCTTCTCTGAATCACAACTCTGAAGTAAATATTTAAGGTGTGTGCATAGCAGAAGGCTCTTGAGGGAAATGGGATAGAATAAATGTGATAAGCACTACTGATGATGCTATACAGTATATCACAATATGTGTTTATGTATGCAGTATTGCATGTAATATTGTGTAGTTGTCATGCTTTACATTGGACTGCATGGTTTTGCGTGCACAATTATCAGTAAAATGGTTATTCTAACAGTTCAGCACAGTACTGAGAGCACAGTAAACCACATCCATCTTTGAAAGGGTGCAATCTACAGAACCCCTAAAGTGCCAAAAGGCCAGATTTTTTAATCATGTGTGCACAAGATAATTAGTTTAACCTTTTGGGACTTCAGGGGCTCCGTAGTCATCAGATGTTTTAATGAACATCAAATCAAATGTTTCTCCTTCAACACATACATGACTTAAAGGAGATTTGATGATGATAATAATAATAATAACACATCAGCTTGTAATCTAAATAAGGGGCCGTACACATGCTGCGTTTTTTTCACCCTCAAATTCATTGTTTTCAATGTATACATGCGATAGGCGTGCTCAAATGCCGTTGCTGTGGGCACGAGTTCCAGAGCGCCCATTTTTCAGGGTGCGACAGCTGCACTCTAAGATAAACAGTTCAACAGTTCAACTTTTTGAACGCAGCAGCGCACACTACGTCATGTGACAAGGGACAAGCAATCACAACCAACAGATATCTTTCCCTTCTTCCGTAAATATCAGTCTGTGGTAAATATGGTAATGTTGATCATTTTGGTGCTGGGCTACCCAGAGCTTTACATCTGTCTAACGGACGAAGATCAGCTCTGCACTCATGATTTCAAGTAAATAAGCGTGCAGAGCCTGACCTTGTGTTTTCCAGGCAGTTAAAAACGCGGCATGTGTACGGCCCCTAAAGGATATATCCTTCCATAGAGAACGCAGTAACATTTGCAGGTTTGCAGTAGGGCTGCACAATTAATCAAATATTAATCCCAGTCACAACTTTGGCTACCCACAATTAAATGAGTACAATCAACTGCGATAGTAACATTTTAAATGTGTGCTCCACTTGTAGAAAACTTTGCTGCATATCAAATTAGGCACTTCTTAAACTAACGGCCAGCCTTCCCTTTTGAAGAGCTGTCATGCCAGTATGCACGCACCCTGCAGCGGCAGCCTGTGGAGAAACTTTTGAAAATTATTTGTTCATCAACATTCATTTTGAATGGTTTGGAAGTATTGTTTGGGATTCAGGAAAGAACAAATCAATTGCCAAGGGTGTATTAGACGTGTCTTTGCCACAAAGCAACAGAACTAACTAGATAAATCACCTGAAAAAAAAAACACCACAATCTGCAGTACGATGAATGCTTAAAGGCCGAGAAGAATAACGTCCTTAATGTTACCTTTTATTATCTCAATGAATCCCGCCTTCATCCAGTGTCAAATCAGACATTCTCACCGTATTTATCCAGCTCCCAAAGATGGAATAACGAATGCAAGATTGCATTTGGCAAAAGATATGTCCAGCAAACATTGTTTTAATTTTCTAGCATTCTGTAGCGGCATCCTACTTATTTTTACCTGGCCTATATTTTTGATACAGTTTAATTTATATTTGGCTTCTCAGAGATGCACTAAACTCTGATGAAGAAGAACCTTATTTAGAGTCAAAGATTTGTGAATTAGCCGTAATGTAGCATAAAGTGAAAGTGAAAACAGTGCTCTGTTGATTTAATATCAGATAAAAAGTTTTGGTACAATTTTAATTTTGCTTCAAGAAGATGCGCTGTGAATAAGGACCAGTTTTATTTTGAGGCAAAGATTTGTACATAAACATGAATATAGCACGAGATGGAAGTGAAAGCAGAACTCTATTTACTTAAATGTGATTTTAATTTTGACCATTATCTTGCAGGCCTAGTCTGCAGCCACAGCTATGATCAGAGAGTGCTCAAAGTGTCAGGATGGTGAGGGTGATTGGTCAGGCAGTTTACCTGCTGATAGGAAATGCTCAGTTTAATACACCTCAGAAGCTGTAAAGTGAAATTATAAGCAAAAGTCAGGATTGCAGTCATCATCAGCTGATATTGGCTATAAAATGAAATATCAGCATTGTCCAACATGCTGATAATATCAGTACATCATTGGCATCAGCAAATATCGGCTTTAATATGAAATGCATATTGGCATGTCAGATATCAGCAAAAAATCCAATATTGTCCATCTCTAAGAAAAACATGGTGTTACAGCCCTAAAATCATGCATAACAATTCATAACTTTAAGAAAATGTACACAGCACAATGAAAACAATAAGTGATGTACGTATATGAGTGTATTTCTCAGCCCTGTATGGAGCTGGCGGGTGATGTCAGATACCAAATATAAAAAGATGAACATTACTGACACCAGCAGCAGATCTGATTTGTTGAGCGAAATGTTGTGTCAAAACCGTAGCCCTATAAGATGATCCAAAGAAACATTTGACAGCGAGCTGACCCTGGGTCGCCCTGGCACCCAGGGGTGCAGGAACATGGGTGTGAGGGCGATGAGAGGGGCTCTGGTGGCAGCGAGTCAGGACTGCTGGGCTCCAGAGAACGTCAACCAAGAGTCCATTGCATTCATGGAAAATCGATCTCAAGTCCCTCTCCCCACAGACACACACACACACACACACACACACACACTCGTCCCCCGATACACACTCTATTTCTAGACCCAATCTGCTCCCTGGTCCCGCACTCCTCACCCCTCCACACACACGGACGCACACACTCTTCGCAGCCTGCACCCCAGAGTGAATATAATTAGCTTTTCTGACAGGTGGGAGGGATCGGATCTCGTGGAGAATGAAGCTACCAATTTACACCCGTATTACACTGTCATACACACTCAGTTGCAAACATGCATGTGAAAGCTCGCTCTCTCATGCACAATGCTCCCCAGAATGACGCTAACTGTGACCCACTTGCTCAACTTGCATGTTAAAGGAGAGGGTGACGAAAAGGGTGTTTCTTAAAAGTAGTAGCTTACAAAAGAGTGGATGGAATAACAGAAGAAAATATCAAGTACCTAGTCAGAATATTTCCTCCCTTTCCCTTTGCTTATTTGAAATGCTGTCACACAAGTTCTGACCTTGTTTGTGGTGAAATTATCAGAGCACTAATGAAGCCAGAAAAGTTTCATCTCTTTGAGGAAAAACAAAGAACATTATCTATTCTAGAGCTTCCCATAAGGTTTAAACATGTTTAGATCTTTGACTTTAAAAGGCGCTACATCCATCATTTTAATTGTGAAACCAATTTTGAGTTTCTTTTGTATTTTTTGACAGAGCTATGATCATGATCATTTTGCTCTGTTGTTTGCACCTGGACCTGTAAACAGCCTCATAGCTCTCAGCAGTTATAAAGACCATGAAAGCAGCCATTGACTTGCAGCCTTAAATTTCTTCGTATTAGCTGATACAAATAAAACCTGTGGTTTTGTGTCTCTATTCCTCTAACTATCAGTGCAAGAAGAAACACACTCTGGTGTGTCCAGACTTCTCTAAGACGGGATCCTGCCCTCGAGGAGCCCGCTGCAAGCTGCAGCACCGCCAACCAGCCAAAAGAAGCACCAGCAGCACCTCCACCCCAGCCAAGAGAGCCCGAACCAAGGAGCCCTCAAAGAGGTCAAGGAGGCAGATTGTACAGAGCTCAATCACTGTACTAGTTTACCATCCTTTAACGTTGTGTTTAATATTTGTTTCTGTCCTCTAGGCCCCGCCTGTCTGTCGTCATGCCGCAGGACTCTCAGGCAGCTCCAAGGACGTCCACCAAAGGTTCTTTGGAACTCCCATCCTACATCTCCCTCTCCAGCTCCCCAGAGGAGGCAGACACACCAGACACACTGCCAGCTGAGACCTCACAGGTTAAAGGTATGAAAATACACGACTTAACAAACCTAGAGCACCTCAGAGTGTCTCACAGTGTACACAGGAGTACACAGTGTTCCAGTTTTATGAGAAAAATAACAAATGTTTAAATTTTTGTACAGTCTGTTCTGTCTGATTTTGCAAACCTCCTAGTTCAACTTTGGCATACTGAACGTACCATGGTTGTTCAAACACTTTATCTTTACTTGAGGGATTATTACTGACATCAGGAAAGCCATTAACTTTCCTGTCACTTCTAAATAAGAGGTTTAGATAATCTGGTAAATCTGTGGTTTGTTTTAGAGTTGTTCCAATACTGATGGCAGTAAAAGCAATGCCTCCAATACTGCCTAAAATGCTGGAGCAGGTATCAGTGTACATGCAAGTCTATGCACCGATCTGATACTAAGGAATATATTGATAAACTTTAAAGTAGTTTCCTATATGGGTTAAAAAGGGAGTTTTCCCAGAAATCAGTTCTTCTTTGTCGCTTTTAAACAGTAACCTACACAGCAAGTTGGGCTGGCAACAGCTGTTTTAGAGCGACAAAGAAAAACTGATTTCCAGCAGCCAGTTTAATGTCAGCCATTAGCAACATGTCAGATTAGATAATAAAAGAAAGCTTCACAGCATTCATTTTCTGTATGTCCATGTTTTGTATAGGATTTTACTTGAGCAATGCCATACAGCAACAATAGCAATCATTTCACATCCATACAGGGTTAGTTTTTTTCATTCTTTTATTTCTTTATTTAAAATGGTTTTGGAACATCTGTAGTTTGTTTACAACTTGTCTTGAATTTCTTCCCTTGTTGGACCCCACATCTCCATCTCCAGCTCTGGAAAGTAAAATGTTTTTATTAACAGGAATTATGGGAAAAAATTACATCTAAGTTATCAAAAAAACACAATGTTCCTTAAGAGGACTAACTGCACTTTACTTAGTGTAAAAGTAAAAGTGCTGACTGTCAGACATATTGTGCAGAGATGTTTTGTGGAAGGATCATGTTTGTCATGAAAGCCACAGGAGCATTCCTGAGTTCAGGCGAACGGGGGAGTGGTGATTGGTCTGAGCTGCAGACAGATAATGATGATCAGAGCTGGGCTGCAGAGTGCCATGATGCTCAGGGGAGGAGTAATAATGCTCAGAGGACAGAGGTAATAATATTTAGGTTTTGAGCTGGACGGAGGCACAGCTGAGCTCTCTGTTGACAGACGTGACAGATAGAGGATTAGGAGAGAGGCTGCCTCCCCCATCCTCCTCCTCCTGCCACTAGGCTCGACCATCCACCTGCCCCTGCCTGCTGGACACACACACACACATGCTGGCTGGCATTGCAAAGCAACACTTAATCCCTTTCACCTGTGGTCAACCTGTTTTAATGGGCACCACTTTACCAAACTTTTTCAGATTTTCTCTCTCTATTGACTAAATTTACAAAAAAAAAAAGTTATTTTATCATGTGTTTCACCAGATACTCACATACTGATTGTGAATCATTGGCTGATTAACAGTCAAAATATATCAATTTGTAACGTGACATTTAATCATTATGGACAGACTACGTGGCTAAAAACAACAACAACACGTGTTTGTGTTTTGTTTTAGGTATTCAAGAATATTTTATTGATCGCCTGGCCTCCAATGACCAGAAAAACGGCAATTACAGGTCTCTGATTGAGGGTCAAAATTACCTGAGCTCCGGATGGGTCAGGCAAATTTTACACCGCCTTTTAGACGACCATCACATCATATTAAAGGCGATGAATATTCATCACCTTCAATGTGATGTGATGGTCACGTAGCCTGTCCATAATGATTAAATGTCACACTGCTAGCTTGCTAACGTCAGCACACGTAACGTATGCTAATGTTATATTACACAGTGTTTAATGATACAGTCTATTATCTTCCTATTACTCTAATCTTTCCTGCTTATCGCTCAAACAAATGATTAATTTCTATATTAATATCAGTACGCATTTAAGATACCTTCATCAGTTACCGGAGGCCACTGTCTAACATCATCAATCCAGCTATTCATGATGCTGTCATTGTAGAGAGTCAGTTCACAATGACAGCATCATGAATTGATGACTGACACATGTCACCGCAGCAATGGCGCCGCCACAAGATGACGGCATACACAAATCGCTCGCCGAATTCGTCTATAAAACTCTTTATAAACAGACATCGCGCTATAAAGAAATCCCATCTACATGCTGCTAGGGATGTCCCGATCCGAATCGGCCACCGATATTAGCAAAAAACATGCATCGGCATCGGATCAGACGGCATGGAAAAATGCCGATCCAAGAACTCCGATCCAGTTTTTCATGGAATCCAGGTTCCGATCCAGGTTTTCCGGCCAGCCCAGCACTCCGTGATTCAAGCAGTCCATTCCAGTGATCCGCTCCAGCACTTAACTATCAATCCACCAGGCCAGCATGCAGACACACAGGAAACAGCAGCACCAAACTGGCACTCTGGAGTCTTGCTGCTATTTTAATTTCAATGTTAGACATTTTAAAGGTTTCTTGTGTTGATTTATTTTCTATTTATTAAGGGGCCAAAGCAGCCAAAGCAAACCAGCTGTATTTTTTATTTAATGTTAATGTTCAAGTTTAAAGTTTGTTTATTTAACCCTGTTAACAATAAACAGGTCAGTTTCTCATACCAACTGTTGTGGATCATTCTAACTAACCCGATTAAGTAGTTGTTCTTGTTAGAGTAATATTGCTTGATCAAACCTTTTCTAACATGACTGACAACAAAATAAGTGAATATGTATAATACGCGCTTAGATCGGATCGGTATCGGTATCAGCCAAAACTCAAGGCTGTAATATTGGAAGTGAAAAAGCTGGATTGGGACATCCCTACATGCCGCCTTTGCATGTTTACACAGAACATCATGCCACTCCTGTGTGTGATTTTAGACAGCATACCAGCATCGCGGAATCAAAAGAGGCGTGAGGGACGTGACGTGTAACACAACAGCCTCGGCCTCTAGAGTGACATTTAACATGTGTCAGCAGCGTATAAACAACAACAATGGCATTAACATGGCAATAACATTCAGTGTCACGTCACTGTTATATTGCAGTTGATCTTGTCCTCTGCTCGGAGGATAAGGAGCTCAGGGACATCATTGTTTTCTAATTTGCAGTAGTTTTTGGCTGCTGATCTTCTTCTTTGAGTTAGCTGCTAACTGCTAACAGCTACTTTTTAAATCTCCCATGGTGGGTCACACACATAACACAATGCCAAAACGTCACACCCGTGCTGCCCATGGTTTGGTCCTGCCGGCAGTCCCATTACAGACATCCTTTAAGCGCTGTTACTACTTCCATCCCCGGCTCAGAGGTGAGACAAATCTGTCCCCCATTCTTCAGTTGTACTAAACGGCGAGGCTTGACCAGGCAGTGTAAAAGGGGCTTAAGACTACACTTTATCTTGGCTAAAGAGATGGCAGAGGTGTTTTTATTGATGAACAAAATGAAAATGTCCCACGAGACTTAAACTGCTGAGAGACAACAAATTTGTGTCAGCTGTATCTGCTTGGATGGAAAAGCTGGACACGGATCATCAAACTCATCTTAACTGCCAAACTGTTGTTCCAGTCAGTCTTAGCTGATGTTTCCAGAGTAAATCTGTTTATTTTGTAAATAATACTGTAGTGTCTCAATGTTTTATTATTGAGTTAACAAACCCAGGGTTTCCCAAACCTCATCCGTTTCTAAATAAATAAATAACAAAGACAAAATTAGAGTTTGTTAGAAACTATTCTGCTCACTGTTACTTTTCTGTTCTTAGGTAATCCTCCTCCTCTGTCATGGTTTATATTTACTCCCCTCTGCTTGGAAATGAACAGGACCTTTGACCTGACCTCAGTCATCTTGACCTCTGACCTTCTCCACTCACATGTAGTACACGCAGCCTACATTTCTACTAACACTGTCACAGTAGATGTTTTTTTAAGTTTACTCATCAGTTTCCATTTGTTTTTTCTTCTTTTATGTATTTAAGTGTGTGTGTTTCAGCCTACTGTGTAGCCTATATCCAGCAAGTATGGGAGGATGTCTTTCGTTTCTTCACAGCAGCTGGTGTCTCCTAGTAGGGTTCCCTCACATCCTGTAAAACCTAGGCAATTATAGACTTTCCAGGACAGGAAAACACTTCTTTTGTGAAAGTTAGGTGTTAAATTGTGAACTTATTTTCATGTTTCTGTATATTGCTTTGTGTGTAAATGTACAACATACAGGTTTCCAGGAGCAAACATCCAAACTAAGACCTAGTATAGTACAATAGAGCAGCAATGGTTAATTGATTAATCAATGATTAAAGTATTAATAATCACGTATTAAATTATTTGCAAACTAATTTAATAATCAATTTCAGAAAAAAATCAGTTTAAGATCAATCAGATTTTTAAAATCAGAAAAAAAAAATCTGATTCAGTTTCTTAAAAGTGAATATTTTCTGGTTTCTTTACTCCCCTATGACAGTGAAGTGAATTTCTTTAGGTTGCGGACAAATCAAGACATTAGAGGATATCATTTTAGGCCTTAGGAAACACTGCTCAACATTTTTCACTATATCCACCACCATTGACAACATGATGTCTGCCGCCAGCTTTTTGTGGAAATACTTCAAAAGATTGAACGATAAAGATGCAAAGTGTGTGCTCTGTGAATGAGTAATCAAACGTGCCACAAGTTTAACAAAAGGTGCACTGCAACATTTTGAATCTAAGCAAAACAAAATTCCAAGTGAAAGTCCACCAAAGTGTGCCAGAACGCTGGATTCCTACTTTAGAGAAACACTTCTCTGGGCCAAGTACCAGCAGAGATGACAGCATAAGACAGATTTATATTCAACAGTATGACATGATGCACCTTTCTCTGGTTATTGTGCGTCTGCTCACAGGACAGAAAAATATTAATACCTAATATGTACGTAAGAAGCAGCACGCAGTTTTTCTTTGTTTAGTTAGCATGTTCTCCCTGTGATACATGCTCACAAACACACACACATGATCATTTTGCCGTCCCTCCGCCCACTCTGTCCGCTTGGTTTGTGCTGTTAAGTATTACTAATGACACTCCGGTCCTTCAGCAACACACTGCACCGCCCAGAGCCTCATTAAAGGTGGAACTCAGCCAAACAAGCTCCTCTTCACTTTGCATAAATTAGCTCAGACGCAATGTATCACTGCCAGACTGCGACCTCACACACACACACTTATATACACACACCTTCATTCATCCCTGTTGTCCTGTTCTCTTCCTCATTTACTCATCAGCTGAGATGTCATCACTCAGCATTTCAGCAGGATTCAACACACAGAGGATCAGAGGCAGTTACACATGAGTGAACACACACACACCGTGTCGTTTTGTCATTTCACTTCTGCCAATACTCTTCTTTTCATTTTAATTTCCTGTTTTTCTTCAGCAGAGAAAAAACTGCAGATCAAGCCTCGGCTGTGAGACTACAGAGACCAGCAGCACCAGAGTTGAAAAGCACCCCTCGATCAATTCTGTTCTCCAGGTTTGTCCTAACAGGTGTCCCCTCCCTTTGAATTTCTTCACTCAGGGCCTGAAAGTTTTACTGACTATGATCTATAAACCTGTCGCATATCTCACATATCAATTTGGGTGTTTACAGTGCAGATTTTTACTCATCAGGTTTTGTAAATTTTAAACTGGCAAATAAAATATCAGCTCTTACTGTGTGTTGTTTCATAGACTCTTTTTGACATGTGAAGTCAGCGCTGTGAGAGTGTTTATAGGCTGTGAGTGTGTTTCTGTTTGGGAGCGGCGTCACATGACCCGAGTGTTTGTGAGAGTTTTCATTTGGAAGGTGGTGACAGAAGCAGCAGTGCCCCTCACTTTAAAAGCCTGGACGACCGGACACATGAGTGGACGGTGACTTCATTCTCACCATGCTGAGAGTGTGTGTGCGTGTGATTTGAGGAAATTCATACATACGCAGAGATTAGTGTCTTTTTTACTCTGTATCAAAAACAACAAAGTGACATACACACACATCACTCTTGGTTTTTTTGTGTTTTATCCTTTTGACATAATTGTATCAAGATGTGATGCCTCCTGGAGAGGCAGTGCATATATTATTTATATGTATGTATATATGCCATTCTTTTTATATGTGTTGTCAATATAAAAAAATGTATTGAATCCAATACAGTATATTTAAAAACAGATATTCTCTCCTTTGCTTCCAGTCACCCTTAGCCCCAATTCGGATAGTAGTAACATTACAAAGGGAGGTATTTTAACTCATTATTACAGACAGCACTTAAACATGGATGCATAAAGAGAACTGGATACAGTGTTGGAGGTGAGGTCCAGTTCATCCCTATAAAAGTTGCTCAGTGCCACATCAAGCCCTAAAAATTTTACTTGGGGGTATAATTTTACCCAGATCTTCCACGTTCATGGGCCCAAAGAGCACGTGCACCAGCATTTCTTTTAACCCCACCTCCCAACCACTTGATCTCAGGCTTACTCACATCAACGAAGGTAGGAAAATAACTCTGGATTCAGCTGTAAATTCTAGAAGTTTTAGGACATACAGATTTTAACAATTTAAAGGTCCAGTGTGTTGGAATAAGGGGGCTATACTGTCAGAGATGGAATATAATATTCACAACTATGTTTTAATTAGTTTATAATCACCTATAACTAAGAATTGTGTTTCCATTATCTTAGGATGAGCTGTTTATATCTACATACAGGGTGGGTCTTCTCCCACGTAGTCCACCATGTTGTTCTACAGTAGCCCACAACGGAAAAACCAAACACTGGCTCTAGAAAGGCCCATTAGTGTTTTTGCATCAGCCACCTTAGTTCTACATACTCAGCAATTTCAGTTGGTTGCAATCTGCAACCTCACTACTAGATGCTACTAAATCCTGCACACTGGATCGTAAAGTATTTGTACTGTGAAGTTGATGTACCTCAAAAAATGACTCTCTTTAACAATGCTGGTCTTTGGGAAAAATACTTTTTGGGCCTCACAGAGTCAAGTTACTAACCCGGAAGATGTAATTCCATGGTTTGGGGACTGTGTCAAATTGGCTTCAAGCCTGGCGCTGTTCCTGGAGGCTTGTTTTTTAACCATCACAAAATTACAGAGTATGGTCTGTAATAGACATGGACAGTCTGCAGGACTGTCCACAGATCATACCAGTATCTACCTGTAGCTGACATTACAGCAGCACATTTGATGGGCTCTTGCTGTCCTGATGGGGCAGCTTTGGCTCAGAGGTAGAGTGGGTCGGCGGTTTGATTCCCCGCTCCTCCAGTCCGCATGTTGTAGTGACCTTGGACAAGATACTGAACCCCAAATTGTTCCCAAGCGAGGTCCCTGGAAGAAAAAAAAAAAAAAAAAACTGTAGCCCTATGGGGGTCAGGTTGACCAATGCAAGCTGCATTGGTTTATTTGTCCTTTTGTGTAACCAGAAATGTCCCATTAAGATACATAATCTCTTCTGTCAGTGAGTCGTGTTCAAATGGGCAACAAAATTCAAATACAAGTAGAAAAGGGGACAGATAACATCACCAAAAAACATGTCAAAACACAACCAAACACACAGGAATCAGGGGCTTAAAACAATCTTGGCAAATTACTGCACTTTTTAAAAGCAATAACACTTAACTGAAAAAAACTATGTTTAAAATACTTGTAAACATGTCAAGAGGGTAAAGTTTTCAAGTTACGTATACTTTGCTTGCCTGACATCAGACAGAACTCTCAACTCATCACACTCATTCCAAGCTAAAATCACTGACCACTGCATTTAATGTTAAAATCACCCCATGTCCCCTAAAGAAATAAATCCAGTCTGAATGGGTCTTGGCACATCAGTCGCCTTCCTAAAACTGACATTTTTCCCAACACTCTTCAGTGTGGGTACCTTTGAAAACACCTGTTGTGTTAGCTAACTTATTGGCATATATCAGTTTGTCACCTGTTAACCCACATTGCCCTAATATGATTTACTCTTGTCCCATATATAACAAAAAAAAAAAGAAACAGGGATGAAACATGTCGATTGCCATGTTTGTTAATGTGATGTAACCCAAAATCTACTATTTAGTCTTTAGCGAGTTTACTGTTTTTATAATTAAGCATGGAAGTTCATTCTTGAGTTTGAAAACTAACTCAAGGTCAATTTACTAGGTTTCCTGTTGTGTTGGTGTTTAACTGTTGAGACTAATCTCACCATTCTCTTTGACATGACATCTTAAAAGATATATTCACATCACATGAACTTGGCTTTAGAACTTTACCTTAATGCCTCTCCACACTTACCTTTATCCTTCATTTTGTTTTTCTCATTTCCCTGTCATTTATATCTCTTCATCTCTGTTTGTGCTGATAGACATGGCTGTCAGTGTAGAGTGGGACAGAGAGGATGCTGAGACGGGTAACTCATCCACTGCTCTGCAGAGTTCAGAGCTCTGCTAATAAAACTATTAATACACGCTGTGTGTGTGTGTGTGTGTGTGTGTGTGTGTGTGTGTGTGTGAGAGAGAGAGAGAGAGTGTGTAGCCTCATATTTGCAGCATTACCACGCTATTTAACTGAGGCGTTGTCACAGAGACAAACAAGCAGCGTTACACTCAGGGGAGCAACATGACATTAATACACAGCTAAGAGGACACAGTACACACACACACACAAACCTATATCCCTCCATGTTAATAAGATAAGGGCCCCTGACAGCTTAGAGAAACAGTCTGTGTGTGCATGAGACCTCTGTGGTTTCTCAATGTTATGCCCATGTTAGTGTATAGAAATTTGAAAACACAGTTTATGCGTCAGTCTGGGGTCAGTCCATGTCAAAAGTTGAACATGTACAGTGGCCGGTCAAAGTTTGGGCACCCCTGGTTAAAAGTTTGTTTACTGTGAATAGTTAAGTAAGTAAGATATGAACTGATCTCAGAAAGGCATGAAGTTAAAGATGAAACATGCTTTTCAACATTTTAAACAGGATCAGTGTGTTATTTTTGTTTTGTACAATTTTAGAATGCAAAGGTTTGGGCACCCCAAGACATTTGAGCTCTCAGACAACTTTTACCAGGGTCTCAGACCTTAATTAGCTTGTTAGGGCTCTGGCTTGTTCACAATAACCATTAGGAAGTGACAGGTGATACAAATTTCAAAGCTTCATAAATACTCTGACTTCTGAAACCTTGTCCCAACAATCAGCAGCCATGGGCTCCTCTAAACAGCTGCCTAACACTCTGAAAACTAAAGTACCTGATGCCCACAAAGCAGGAGGAGACTATAGGAAGATAGCAGAGTGTTTTCAGGAAGCTGTTTCCTCAGTACATAATGTAATTAAGAAATGGCAGTTAACAGGAACTATGGAGGTCAAGTTGACGTCTGGAAGACCAAGAAAACTTTCTGAGAGAGCTGCTCATAGTATTGTTAGAAAGGCAAATCAAACAACCCTTTGACTGCAAAAGACCTGCAGAAAGATTTATCAGAGCGGTGGTGCACTGTTCTACTGTGAAGCGACACCTGTACAAATATGACCTTCATGGAAGAGTCATCAGAGGAAAACCTTTCCTGTTTCCTCACCAGAAATTCAGCGACAGAAGTTTGCAAAGGAACATCTAAACCAGCCTGATGCTTTTAAAAACAAGTCTTGTGGACTGATGAAGTTAAAATAGAACTTTTTGGAGGCAATGAGCAAAGATGTGTTTGGAGAAAAAAGGATGCAGAATTTCATAAAAAGAACACCTGTCCAACTGTGAAACACAGGGGTGGATCGATCATGCTTTGGGCTTGTATTGCAGCCAGTGGCACAGGGAACAATTCACAGGTAGTCACCATCTGTAAAACAGCTGAAGATGAAGAGAGGATGGCTTCTACAACAGGACAATGATCATAAACACACTTCAAAATCCACAATGGACTACCTCAAGAGGCTCAAGCTGAAGGTTTAGCCATGGCCCTCACAGTCCCCCGACCTAAACATCATTAAAAATCCGTAGATAGACCTCAAAAGAGCAGTGCATGCAAGACAGCCCAAGAATCTCACAGAGCTAGAAGCCCTTTGCAGGAAGAATGGGTGAAAATCCCCCAAACAAGAACTGAAAGACTCTGAGCTGGTTACAAAAAGTGTTTAGAGGCAGTGATAATTGCCAAAGGGGGCGCTACTGAGCACAGACCAGTCAGGTTGCCCAGACTTTTGCTTCAGGCCCTTTTTCCTTATTTGTTATTTTAAAACTCTACATGATTGAAATTTAAAAAGTTACAGTGCTTGAAATATAGAAGAAAAATTTTGACCACGTGCACCCTGGCCATATATATATATATATATATATATATATATGTGTGTGTGTGTGTGTGTGTGTGTATATATACAGTACAGGCCAAAAGTTTGGACACACCTTCTCATTCAATGCGTTTTCTTTATTTTCATGACTATTTACATTGTAGATTCTCACTGAAGGCATCAAAACTATGAATGAACACATGTGGAGTTATGTACTTAACAAAAAAAGGTGAAATAACTGAAAACATGTTTTATATTCTAGTTTCTTCAAAATAGCCACCCTTTGCTCTGATTACTGCTTTGCACACTCTTGGCATTCTCTCCATGAGCTTCAAGAGGTAGTCACCTGAAATGGTTTTCCAACAGTCTTGAAGGAGTTCCCAGAGGTGTTTAGCACTTGTTGGCCCCTTTGCCTTCACTCTGCGGTCCAGCTCACCCCAAACCATCTCGATTGGGTTCAGGTCCGGTGACTGTGGAGGCCAGGTCATCTGCCGCAGCACTCCATCACTCTCCTTCTTGGTCAAATAGCCCTTACACAGCCTGGAGGTGTGTTTGGGGTCATTGTCCTGTTGAAAAATAAATGCTCGTCCAACTAAACGCAAACCGGATGGGATGGCATGTCGCTGCAGGATGCTGTGGTAGCCATGCTGGTTCAGTGTGCCTTCAATTTTGAATAAATCCCCAACAGTGTCACCAGCAAAACACCCCCACACCATCACACCTCCTCCTCCATGCTTCACAGTGGGAACCAGGCATGTGGAATCCATCCGTTCACCTTTTCTGCGTCTCACAAAGACACGGCGGTTGGAACCAAAGATCTCAAATTTGGACTCATCAGACCAAAGCACAGATTTCCACTGGTCTAATGTCCATTCCTTGTGTTTCTTGGCCCAAACAAATCTCTTCTGCTTGTTGCCTCTCCTTAGCAGTGGTTTCCTAGCAGCTATTTGACCATGAAGGCCTGATTGGCGCAGTCTCCTCTTAACAGTTGTTCTAGAGATGGGTCTGCTGCTAGAACTCTGTGTGGCATTCATCTGGTCTCTGATCTGAGCTGCTGTTAACTTGTGATTTCTGAGGCTGGTGACTCGGATGAACTTATCCTCAGAAGCAGAGGTGACTCTTGGTCTTCCTTTCCTGGGTCGGTCCTCATGTGTGCCAGTTTCGTTGTAGCGCTTGATGGTTTTTGCGACTCCACTTGGGGACACATTTAAAGTTTTTGCAATTTTCCGGACTGACTGACCTTCATTTCTTAAAGTAATGATGGCCACTCGTTTTTCTTTAGTTAGCTGATTGGTTCTTGCCATAATATGAATTTTAACAGTTGTCCAATAGGGCTGTCGGCTGTGTATTAACCTGACTTCTGCACAACACAACTGATGGTCCCAACCCCATTGATAAAGCAAGAAATTCCACTAATTAACTCTGATAAGGCACACCTGTGAAGTGGAAACCATTTCAGGTGACTACCTCTTGAAGCTCATGGAGAGAATGCCAAGAGTGTGCAAAGCAGTAATCAGAGCAAAGGGTGGCTATTTTGAAGAAACTAGAATATAAAACATGTTTTCAGTTATTTCACCTTTTTTTGTTAAGTACATAACTCCACATGTGTTCATTCATAGTTTTGATGCCTTCAGTGAGAATCTACAATGTAAATAGTCATGAAAATAAAGAAAACGCATTGAATGAGAAGGTGTGTCCAAACTTTTGGCCTGTACTGTATATATGTATGTATATATATATATATATGTATGTATGTATATATATATATATATATATATATATATATATATATATATATATATATATATATATATATATATATATATATATATATATATATTTATATATGTGTATATGTATATGTGTGTATATATACAGTACAGGCCAAAAGTTTGGACACACCTCATTCAGTGCGTTTTCTTTATTTTCATGACTATTTACATTGTAGATTCTCACTGAAGGCATCAAAACTATGAATGAACACATGTGGAGTTATGTACTTAACAAAAAAAGGTGAAATAACTGAAAACATGTTTTATATTCTAGTTTCTTCAAAATAGCCACCCTTTGCTCTGATTACTGCTTTGCACACTCTTGGCATTCTCTCCATGAGCTTCAAGAGATAGTCACCTGAAATGGTTTCCACTTCACAGGTGTGCCTTATCAGGGTTAATTAGTGGAACTTCTTGCTTTATCAATGGCGTTGGGACCATCAGTTGTGTTGTGCAGAAGTCAGGTTAATACACAGCCGACAGCCCTATTGGACAACTGTTAAAATTCATATTATGGCAAGAACCAATCAGCTAACTAAAGAAAAACGAGTGGCCATCATTACTTTAAGAAATGAAGGTCAGTCAGTCCAGAAAATTGCAAAAACTTTAAATGTGTCCCCAAGTGGAGTCGCAAAAACCATCAAGCGCTACAACGAAACTGGCACACATGAGGACCGACCCAGGAAAGGAAGACCAAGAGTCACCTCTGCTTCTGAGGATAAGTTCATCCGAGTCACCAGCCTCAGAAATCGCAAGTTAACAGCAGCTCAGATCAGAGACCAGATGAATGCCACACAGAGTTCTAGCAGCAGACCCATCTCTAGAACAACTGTTAAGAGGAGACTGCGCCAATCAGGCCTTCATGGGCAAATAGCTGCTAGGAAACCACTGCTAAGGAGAGGCAACAAGCAGAAGAGCTTTGTTTGGGCCAAGAAACACAAGGAATGGACATTAGACCAGTGGAAATCTGTGCTTTGGTCTGATGAGTCCAAATTTGAGATCTTTGGTTCCAACCGCCGTGTCTTTGTGAGACGCAGAAAAGGTGAACGGATGGATTCCACATGCCTGGTTCCCACTGTGAAGCATGGAGGAGGAGGTGTGATGGTGTGGGGGTGTTTTGCTGGTGACACTGTTGGGGATTTATTCAAAATTGAAGGCACACTGAACCAGCATGGCTACCACAGCATCCTGCAGCGACATGCCATCCCATCCGGTTTGCATGTAGTTGGACGATCATTTATTTTTCAACAGGACAATGACCCCAAACACGCCTCCAGGCTGTGTAAGGGCTATTTGACCAAGAAGGAGAGTGATGGAGTGCTGCGGCAGATGACCTGGCCTCCACAGTCACCGGACCTGAACCCAATCGAGATGGTTTGGGGTGAGCTGGACCGCAGAGTGAAGGCAAAGGGGCCAACAAGTGCTAAACACCCCTGGGAACTCCTTCAAGACTGTTGGAAAACCATTTCAGGTGACTACCTCTTGAAGCTCATGGAGAGAATGCCAAGAGTGTGCAAAGCAGTAATCAGAGCAAAGGGTGGCTATTTTGAAGAAACTAGAATATAAAACATGTTTTCAGTTATTTCACCTTTTTTTGTTAAGTACATAACTCCACATGTGTTCATTCATAGTTTTGATGCCTTCAGTGAGAATCTACAATGTAAATAGTCATGAAAATAAAGAAAACGAATTGAATGAGAAGGTGTGTCCAAACTTTTGGCCTGTACTGTATATATATATATATATATATATATATATATATATATATATATATATATATATACACATATACATATATATATATATATACATATATATATATATATATATATATATATATATATATATATATTAAGGATAGACCGATACATCGGCCGGCCGATATATCAGGCCGATATTTGAGTTTTTTACTTGTATCGGCATTGGCCGATACGCGTGTGGGTTCGCGGATTTATTTTTCCCTGGCATGATTTACAGACAGGCATCCACGAGCAGCTCTGTGTTGCCGGAAGACCCTGCAGCGCACATGCAGCGAATCCTACTGTGTACAGTAGTTGTTGTTTTATTTATGCTTTAGCTTAAATATTTGTTTATTTTATAAAGATATTACTGGACGATTTAAGAGCACTGAACTCTTTTTTTTATTTGAATGTATAATAATAATAATAATCATAATATTCTACCTGTTCTACCTTAACTTTCCATCTTGTTTTAGTATTTTTTACTGTTCAATAAATGTTTCTTATTTTAAACTTGAGACCTGTAATATTTGTTATCATTGTGTCATTTTTTTGATTGACTGATAAATTGAGGGAGTAAAAGCAGTATCAGCCCCAAATATCGGCTCAAGAAAATCGGCAGTCCATAATCGGTCATCGGCTAAGGGTGATGGAAAAAAATCGGTATCGCCATCGGCCCTAAAAAATCCATATCGGTCTATCCTTAATATATATATATATATATATATATATATATATATATATATATATATATATATATATGTGTGTGTATATATATATATATATATATATATATATATATATATATATATATATATATATATATATGTGTGTGTGTGTGTGTATGTATATGTATATGTATATATATATATATATATATATATATATATATATAACACATGTATACATACACATATATATACAGTACAGGCCAAAAGTTTGGACACACCTTCTCATTCAATGCGTTTTCTTTATTTTCATGACTATTTACATTGTAGATTCTCACTGAAGGCATCAAAACTATGAATGAACACATGTGGAGTTATGTACTTAACAAAAAAAGGTGAAATAACTGAAAACATGTTTTATATTCTAGTTTCTTCAAAATAGCCACCCTTTGCTCTGATTACTGCTTTGCACACTCTTGGCATTCTCTCCATGAGCTTCAAGAGGTAGTCACCTGAAATGGTTTCCACTTCACAGGTGTGCCTTATCAGGGTTAATTAGTGGAATTTCTTGCTTTATCAATGGGGTTGGGACCATCAGTTGTGTTGTGCAGAAGTCAGGTTAATACACAGCCGACAGCCCTATTGGACAACTGTTAAAATTCATATTATGGCAAGAACCAATCAGCTAACTAAAGAAAAACGAGTGGCCATCATTACTTTAAGAAATGAAGGTCAGTCAGTCCGGAAAATTGCAAAAACTTTAAATGTGTCCCCAAGTGGAGTCGCAAAAACCATCAAGCGCTACAACGAAACTGGCACACATGAGGACCGACCCAGGAAAGGAAGACCAAGAGTCACCTCTGTTTCTGAGGATAAGTTCATCCGAGTCACCAGCCTCAGAAATGGCAAGTTAACAGCAGCTCAGATCAGAGACCAGATGAATGCCACACAGAGTTCTAGCAGCAGACCCATCTCTAGAACAACTGTTAAGAGGAGACTGCGCCAATCAGGCCTTCATGGTCAAGTAGCTGCTAGGAAACCACTGCTAAGGAGAGGCAACAAGCAGAAGAGATTTGTTTGGGCCAAGAAACACAAGGAATGGACATTAGACCAGTGGAAATCTGTGCTTTGGTCTGATGAGTCCAAATTTGAGATCTTTGGTTCCAACCGCCGTGTCTTTGTGAGACGCAGAAAAGGTGAACGGATGGATTCCACATGCCTGGTTCCCACTGTGAAGCATGGAGGAGGAGGTGTGATGGTGTGGGGGTGTTTTGCTGGTGACACTGTTGGGGATTTATTCAAAATTGAAGGCACACTGAACCAGCATGGCTACCACAGCATCCTGCAGCGACATGCCATCCCATCCGGTTTGCGTTTAGTTGGACGAGCATTTATTTTTCAACAGGACAATGACCCCAAACACACCTCCAGGCTGTGTAAGGGCTATTTGACCAAGAAGGAGAGTGATGGAGTGCTGCGGCAGATGACCTGGCCTCCACAGTCACCGGACCTGAACCCAATCGAGATGGTTTGGGGTGAGCTGGACCGCAGAGTGAAGGCAAAGGGGCCAACAAGTGCTAAACACCTCTGGGAACTCCTTCAAGACTGTTGGAAAACCATTTCAGGTGACTACCTCTTGAAGCTCATGGAGAGAATGCCAAGAGTGTGCAAAGCAGTAATCAGAGCAAAGGGTGGCTATTTTGAAGAAACTAGAATATAAAACATGTTTTCAGTTATTTCACCTTTTTTTGTTAAGTACATAACTCCACATGTGTTCATTCATAGTTTTGATGCCTTCAGTGAGAATCTACAATGTAAATAGTCATGAAAATAAAGAAAACGCATTGAATGAGAAGGTGTGTCCAAACTTTTGGCCTGTACTGTATATATATATATATATATATATATATATATACATACATATATATATATAACTCCACATGTGTTCATTCATAGTTTTGATGCCTTCAGTGAGAATCTACAATGTAAATAGTCATGAAAATAAAGAAAACGCATTGAATGAGAAGGTGTGTCCAAACTTTTGGCCTGTACTGTATATATATATATGTATATATACATATATACATATATATATATATATATATATACAGTACAGGCCAAAAGTATACATATACATATATACATATACATATATATATGTATATGTATATATATACATATATACATATACATATATATATATATATATATATATATATATATATATATATATATATATATATATATACACACACATTTTTGACATTCATAGGAAAACGCCAAAACAATGAACAAAGTTTAATTTCTTTATCTTTCTTCTCTTTCAATCAGCAAACAAGAAATAGTTCTATAATGGCCACCTGTTTAGTGTTTCTGCACATAAACTTTATGTATAGAATTTATAAACAATTTCAGGAGGACTTTTGGGAGAAACTATGTACTGTAACCATTTCTTGATGAACAACAGCGAGTTGCCAGATACAGTCTGTCTGAAATTTTGGTTGTGGTCTCTGTTCAGGCACGATGGTACCAAACCTGGTGACATCGCTATGACGACGTGCCTTAATGAAGCTGCACACAATCACTGCACACAGCTGATTTTCGTTTCCACGGATTGTAATTTTTGCACATCTGGCGTTCATGGCGTAGCTTTAGAGGTGGTGGTAGGTGTATTTTCTCCCTTTTGACAGAGCTAGCTCTTTCCCTGTCTTCCTGTCTATATGCTAAGCCCGTCTAACTCATAAAGTGGCCTCAGCTCTGTACTAAATGCACAGACATGAGATTGATAATACTGTCAATCTTTCATCAGACATTTATTAGCCAGGAATTAGTCAGCACAGAATGGTCTAGAGTCTAGAACTGAGTGGGGGACAGAAATGGGGGTAGCCCTCATTAGGAATTTGGGGAAACATGAATATTTACTGGTGCTCAGCAAGTGACATAATCTGATATGATTTAAAGTAAGCTGCAGCATTTTACTCCTATTTAAATAAAGGATGTGTCACTACTTAAAAGTGAAAGTAAACAAGATGTATCCCAGTGAATCAGCATTGTGTAACAAATGTAAGAATCAATTTTATTTTCCAATTTATTTACCAACGTGGACTGTATCCAACAATCACTTGCAAGCATGAGACGGTAATTCTAGTTTACAGTGCTTTAGGAAGTATCCAGTCTCACTGGCTTTTTACAAAGCTGATATCAAAGAATAAATGTTTTGTGTTTGAACCTGATGACAAACAGAAGACAGAGATCAATCGGTTGATAATTGTGCACCAAGTTGGAAAACTTAACTTCATATACAGATTTTCACGTATGTCAGTTGAATACATTTAGTCAGGATGGATATTTGATTTGTGTGTGTGTGTGTGTGTGTGTGTGTGTGTGTGTGTGACTGTTCAACTCGATTTTCTCTCAGATGTATTGACAGCAGGGAGCAGAGATGGAGAGCTCGACATGTTTCTCAGAAAAGGCAGGAGACAGGGAGCCATCACTCTTCTCTTCTCACTACACGTTTTTTTTCCCCCTCCTTCCTCCTCCTCCTCCTCACCCACGTTGCTCCTCTCCTGCACTGAAGACGTAAGTGCCTTAGACAGATGTCTGCTGCCTCTTGTCTAAAACCCTCAACGCGAGCTGCTGAGCTCGGCAAACTCTAATTAAGATCAATATTTCAATTTTTAGTAAAAGCGCACGAGACGGAGAGAAGACAGAGGGAGAGAAATCATCTGTCCACGTAGACTCAGAGAGACAAAAAGAAAGGTCAACTGTGATTCTTCATCGTGTGTGTGTGTGTGTGTTTGTGTGAGAGTGTGTGTTCTAGAGATTGGAAAAGGTGGTTTGTGTGTGTGTGTGTTACATGTGTTCGAAACCTCTTGTCTTTCTATGAGGATTCTCCTTTTGAGCTTTACTCCTGGGGAATAACTCCAGTGTATTATTCTCAGCATGTTGGCAGTCATTCCTGTTGCTTATGACAGCATTGTACTCATCTAGATGAATAGATGGATACCTTAAAACACATTCAGTATCACAGAAAACATGCAAATATCAAGTCATTCATAAGTTTCCAGTTGTGCACATTAAAGTCCTAAGATGTTTTGTGGTGTGTCAAAGCATCTGTGTTCAGACAATCTACATACTTTAAGCTACTGAAGATACACCACAGTTTGAACTTTCCTCCTGGTTCTCTCCCCCACAACCTTGTCTAATGAATTGCATGTCAAAACTAGATATGAGTCGATTGTACCAACTAATCTGACCAAGTTGGACTAAGCATGTTCCAGTATAAGTTAGTGTTGACTGTCGGGAGATATAATCACACAGTGCTGAAAGGATTTATAAGTACTATTGTTTCCCCTTCTATTTTCATCTTCAGGACAGTGCTGATTAGTTCTGTCGCAGCCCAGTCACCAGAAGAAAATGTTGACATTTTACACTTCAGCAAACCCCACATACAGTACATTAATATTTGTTGGTTTCATATGTATCATATCAACTTTTTCTAATGTGACAGTATACAAGCTGACTTTATCTTCAGGAGGAGAACAAGATGAAGGATGACATCTCACCAGTGCAAGACACCTGTCAAGCTGCAGCAAGACCAACAAACAACAAAATGGGTTGTTTTCTTTTATCAAGTCATCGCCATGTTTCCAGCGGCTTTTTAGCCACCAAACATGGGTGTGTCTTAGTGACCCATCACTGTTTTTTTCACCAAGCATAGTGCCACGAAAAGCACCAAGTTATCACTGTTTCCTGCCAGGATACTGCTACAAAATGTGGTTGTTTTTTACCTAGACATTGACAGCTTCTCCAGCTGTGACTGTGCCACCAAAACCAGATTTGTTAAAAGCAAACATCATCTGTTCCTAACCATAACCAAATGGTTTCTGTGCCTAAACCTGACCACACAGTAACCACAGCGCTATAAAACATAAGGTTTCAGCACATCCGCTACACATATATGCGTGGTTTGCAGAAACATAAAGTGCAAACACATTTTATGGTGACTGGGTTGTCTGTCGATTCAGTCTACAGCTGAGTTAACCCACATCAACCCAGCACAGTGCCGACCCATTACCACACCACCACTCCTTCTGATCCAGCCATGCCTTAAGGTTATTTTAGACATGTATGATACTTCAAAATCGGGACCTTTAACATCATTTGTAAAATCAAAACTGACCAAAAACACTTGAGTCAAAGTTCACCTGAAGTTCACAGCACTCCTCCAGCTCTCTGCAGTTTACCATCGATGTCATCCTCATCTCATCATCCACCATCTCATCCAATTATTGCATACCCTGCACATATTTCACCTTCTTTTAGTCAAGTGCATAAACTCTTTTTGATTAATGTGTTTCTGTGTTTTCACAGTTTCAGCAGCAGCCATCTACGAATCGTCCGGTGTGTTTTCTCTGTCTTTACTAGTGTGTGTTCCTTTATGGTGATCAAGACTAAACAGTCTGAGTATGTTTGTGGAAACATCAGGTTTTCTTCGTTCAGTCTTTGCAGGTTTCACGTAGTCTTCAGGCCTGTTCTCAGATCCTTGGTGCGTACAGTGTCCAGTTTCTAACAAACCAGTTATCCTTTGGGTTAAGTTTCTATTTCAGCCCAGACTCTGTGTTGTCTCACTTCCTGCATCTCTAACACCACAAACCTTTCATTACGCCGGTGATCAAACATGATTTCTATACAAGCGAGGCCTCCTACATGTGGTGAAACTCCTGATTTCTAAAGTAAGCCTCCCTGTTAACTTCTACTGCCTGTGCACATGCATGCGTGCGTGTCACATCCCTGCACAATTAAAGCTGATTCCTCCACAGCGGCATTAGTGACTTAACGGCGGTGACAAAAACCTCCGGGCCTCAGATAACCCCGAGCCACCTCCCGGAGCCGCTCTCTTTGGGCTGGATGCTGGCTACCTTGGCTCAAAGCTCGCCGTCGATCCTCCACCTTGCTGATGTCCATTTTGCTTAAATCGGTAGAACTGCACTTGCAGCGAAGTCCCAATATGCAAAGGCACAATGAAAACCCTGACTTCAAAAATTTATGTCTCAAGCCCTCGGCCGCAGACACTCCCCTTCCCCTGACAATGAATGGACCACAGCAGATCTTCTTAAATGTGCCATTTCAATGCAGACTGCTTAGCTTGGCGTTTGAGGGCCAGTTCCTGCTTATTTGATAAAAAAAAAACCTCTCCTAATGACTTAGCGCACCTAAACTTAAAATACCTTGATATGATTTCCATCCCTTCATCTCGTACTCTTCTTTTCATCCTCGCCAGCAGATTTGAGGCAGGGGGGGCGCGCGTATTTCATGGCCATTTCGGACTGGAAGTTTAGCTCAGCAGCTGTGCAAGGTTTTCCTGTGCACATCTGACCAAGTTTAACTTACTACCACCTGTTTATTTTCCCGCAGATAGGCACTTTCTTCCGCAGATATATCACTCACATATCGGTGGGTAGATGGGACCCCGGGGGGCGGCCGCTGCTGAAAAGGCTAAACGGGTCAGGTGGTGCAGCGGTGTCCGGGTTAAAGTCCCGCTCCCATGATACCATCACCATCCTGCCCAACCTTCCGCTCCCCCCCTCCGTGATACCTCTCTGTCTCATTCCAGCCTAAAAGACGTATGTGTCCAGAATGGAGACGCACGTGGCGAGGCTTAATTATCCGTCGATCCGCGGAGATGAGACGGGATGCAATTTGTGGTTAATTGCGAATGAAAACCCTGCAGACCACCGCCAGGACCATCCAATCATACTTAACCCGCGCGCAGCCACAGCGCGGCCTCCTCGGAGCCTCGCGGAAATGCGGATTGATTTTTTGGCAGAGGGGCGCGCGGCCTTAAATCGATCAGTATTGATAGATTCGGTAGTTTGTGGTGTCAGATGCGTCCTCGGGCTTCCTCTCTGAGACCTAAACGAGTCAAACAGGTACCTTAAGCTGCTTTTAATAAAGTTAATGGGGCAAAATGTGTTTGATTTTTTAGCCATATTTGATTTTTTGCCTTTATAAGTTCAGATAAGTTAAAGCTCTGTGTTCAATTTGACACCAGGCTGACACAATGTTGTATACACAGGATACACTAACACTTTAACATGTATTCATAGTTTGATAGTAGTTATAGTAGTAGTTTGATAGTTTCTCTTTTTCAGCTATAAAGTAGTTAATTTTTAATAAGTTTAAAAACAAATTTATATTTGATGTGCATACCCTTATCCTTTTATTCCTACAGCACAGCTACCAGAGTCATATTCCTCCAATGTTTCAGCAGTTTTGGCCAGTTAACTTGATCATACTGTAAACTCAATGGTTCCTTTTCACAGATCAAAGGTGTAACTGTGATTTAATTGAGTGGTCTCACAACCCAAAATATATAACTGCAAAAAAAACACCCTGGAATTTGTTTGTAGCTCGCTGAAAATCTCCTTAGGCGTGCAGAAATTAAATATTGCATGAGCCAAAGTATAATACTTGTTTAAGTGTGGACCATGATAACATGTAAACCAATTAATTCCTCACATATATGAATATGTTGGCGATTAAAACGTTTAGAAAAGCATTTGATATGGATTAGAAGGGGTCCCTGTTGCATAAAATCATTAAGTCTAAAAATATTCACTTTTAAGTCCTTATGAATGCATTAGTTGATAAATACCACGAATTAACAACCTGGATGTTCTTTCCTCGTGGAATCTAAACACATGCTGACAGCCTCATTACATAACTGACACGCAGTTCTGAAATGATGAAAAGTGTTTTCCTCTCTTCCGAGTACAGCTTTTTTCTCTCTGAGAAACTCCAGGAGCTCTCATCTTACTCCGCTCCGCCGTGCAGTAGCATCTGCTCGGTCACTAGAGGGGGGAATCTGCTGCACCTGTTCTCCCTGCGCGCTCCGCTCCACTTCGGCTCCGCTCGGCTCTACTCGGCCGGTCGCTGCCAGTGTGGAGGCTTGTCTATAGGAGAATGCAAATACACTGCTATGATCTCCTCCCATTGGCCCGTCACACCTCTGTGTGGGAGGGTCGCGGGCCACGCTGTCTTTATAAGAGCAGATTGCCTTCCAGCGCCTCAGTGACACTGCTGGTTGCACCGCGAGGCTCTTAGAAACAATTTTAGGGCAGTTAGAGAGAAAACCAACTGGAATTTATCACCTCTTGCATAACATTAGACACAGTCAACACGTAAGGTCAGCGCGCCCCGCTGTGGGGGGACAGGACCGTGGGGACCGAAGCTGTCAGTAATCTGCCGTTGTGTAAAGTATTTGGACTGACCACAACAACAGGGACCAGACTCTCCTGTCCCTCAAAGTAGGACCTGCAACTTCAGACTCACCTCAGATGCAAATTAACTTTGAAAACTTCTGCACGTGTCATTCCATTTTGGATTCCCGGGACTTTTTGGCACACCTTTACGCACGCCTGCGCTGCGCACTGTGACTGTCACACTGTCTGATCTGATTGTGTGAGAAACTTTTAATCCGGGCCATGCTGCAGTGACTTCAGCACACAGCCTGGGACTTCATGATCAAGTTGTAAACAGCAGCAGGCGAAGAAGGATGCTTGGAAAATATTTATAACACAGCGAGCGGAGGAGACGAAGTCTGTTCTTGTTACTTGATCGAGCAGAACCGAGGACAGTAAATCACAGGGAGGCAAGTGGGCTGCAGAGGTGAAGCGAGGACAAGACAGGTTGGTGTCTCCAAATTCACCGGGCTCCTGTTTCAGTCGCCCCGGGGGCTCCTGGTATTAAAGCCTGCATTTGACCTGGGATAAGTTGTCAACAAGAGCAGCGAACGGAGGCAAACTGGCAGGTGTACAAGTTCATTTACATGCATATGTATATTCACGCCACTATATATAGAAGTTGTCTTAGGGGCGAGCAGCCTTAATAAGTTTCTCCACCCACCCGCCGGCCCTGCAGCAGCTCTGTGCACCGGGCGTGTGCGCGTGTCTATATATACACCATACAGGCTCTTCGCAATCTGTATCCGAGAGGGCTGCCCGCCGTCGGTTTGGCTGTGAGGGCAGGAGTCGTCGCATGGACTGACATGGCCACCGACCTCGCCATGAGCGCAGAGCTGCCAAACAGCCCTCTGGCAATCGAATACGTCAACGACTTTGACCTTATGAAGTTTGAGGTGAAGAAGGAGCCACCGGAGGCCGACCGCTACTGCCACCGCCTCCCGTCGGGCTCTCTGTCCTCCACCCCGATCAGCACACCCTGCTCTTCCGTGCCTTCCTCGCCGAGCTTCTGCGCTCCGAGTCCGGGCGCGCAGCCCAACCAGAGCCTCACCAGCGGGGTCAACAGCAGCGGCAGCAGCAACAACAGCAGCGGCAACAACAATCACAGCAACGCGGGCAAGCCTCAGCTGGAGGACCTGTACTGGATCCCCAGTTACCAGCACCACATCAACCCCGAAGCGCTCAACCTGACCCCGGAGGACGCGGTGGAGGCCCTCATCGGTAACGCGCACCACCATCACCACCACCACCAGGCCTACGAGGGCTTCCGCGGGCAGCAGTACGTCGGGGAGGACCTGTCCGCGGCCTCGGCGGCGCACCATCACCAGGGCCATCACCACCACCATCACCACCACCACGGCCACCACGCCCGCCTGGAAGACCGCTTCTCGGACGAGCAGCTGGTCAGCATGACGGTGCGGGAGCTGAACCGGCAGCTGCGGGGCTTCAGCAAGGAGGAGGTGATCCGCCTGAAGCAGAAGAGACGCACCCTAAAGAACCGAGGCTACGCGCAGTCCTGCCGCTTCAAACGCGTCCAACAGAGGCACATGCTGGAGACCGAGAAGTGCACCCTGCAGACCCAAGTGGAGCAGCTGAAGCAGGACGTGGTGCGTCTTGCCAAGGAGAGGGATCTTTACAAGGAGAAGTATGAGAAGCTGGCCAGCCGGACCTACTCTGCCGGTGGACCCGCGAACACGAGAGATCCGTCCGGGAAACAGGCCAACAACGAGTTCTTCATGTGAGAGACTGATGATTTGTAGCATAGACTCTGAATTACAACCCCACTTTAACACCCTTGTTACATTAATTTATATTTTTCTGCGTTTGTATTTTGTTTACAGTTATTCCCTCGAGAAAGACTTAAAAACAAATACACATTAGCCGCGCACAAACGTAATCCGTGTGTGCATTTTGAGTCTTAACGATGTTTTGGCAAAACTTCTGTACGCTCACTACAACCTGTCAGGTGAGCACATGGGATCACTTAGCGTGTAGACTTTTCTCTGGTGCAACAGAACTGGTCAGATGTCTTATTGAACCAATCACACCACATATAACATGACTGTCTTAATAATTCAGAGTGAGGGGTGTTTTTTTTTTTCTTTTTTGTGTTTTGTCTTAAAACTGGGGGAAAGAATGTTTTTTTAAAAGAGACAGATTGGACTGAAATAGAAGCAGAAAAAGCAATACACCGCCTCTCCTCTGGCTCCAGAAAACTCAACAGACTGTTTGTGTGAAAGCGAGGCGGTCTGTGATGCAGAGAAGAGACCTTTCAATATTGCAAGTCTATAGTTTCCCATCCCTATTTGCAACCCTGCATGCAGGACATGTATGGTAACCTCCAGTCATCTCCCAGAATCCTTCCACATGTATGGAAAGCATGGCCCATGGTTCTCTCCTCCTCTAACGCTTCTCCTCTTCCTCCTCCTCCCTTCTCCTCTGCCATCAGTAAGGCCTGGGTATGCAAAAAGCCACACAAATGTTCCCCCCCATGACCCCCCGAGAGGTGCAAGGACTGCGGACAAAAATGCAAAACAATCTGCTACTGCGTAAAAATGGATGCGTCTTTAACTGCTATTTTCAATCAATTTTTCTATTGTTTTAAAAAGAAAAGAAAAACGACAAAAAGAGATTAACTGAGCCAGATTTTAGACTGTATTTATTTCCACCTGTACATAATGTGTAGAGAAAAAAAAACAGTTAACTGTGTTATTTTACCTTTTTCTCTTTTTAAAGAAAACTGCTTTTGTTGCTTGGATTATTCGAAATGTCTTAATACAAATGTTTGTATGTTACAGCATGCAAATCGTCTATGGTATCCTCCTCCTCCTGAACATGTGTAATGTCAAAGGCAAGCCTATACTGCACTAAGAAGAGATCAAACTGGACAAACGTTTTGTTTTCTACCGATAGGACCTTTGATCTGTTACTCTTTAAAAACCTGGATGTAAATTTGATGAGGTGAAAGCTTCATTTATTAGATGGACAAGGATTGCATTCGCTGCTAAAACTCTATGCACCAACCTGATGATTAAAAAGACTTAGTTCCATGGTTCTTTTTTTGTTTGTTTTTTACTTTATTTGTAGACGAGAATTTTTAGGGCCTGCGGCTTTATTGTGCAGCCCGGTGTCTTAATAATAAGATCTTGATAGGAGGATGCTTGATTGTTTGAAAAGAGGAGACTTTGCCTGTGGTAGAGCTTACTGTTCTTGGAGTAACTCGATGCATTATTCTGTCAACAAGAAATCCCTGGTTCGTGTGTTTTCTGCTGCCTAGATATATGTGCAATATTGTGCAGAAGTGTCCGACGCTCAGACTACCTGTTGGATGGCGAAAACTTGCAGGAAGAGAGAGGCTGAGATTATAACATTTAAATCCAAATGCATCAGAAAAACATGTTGAAAATGCAAAATAAATGTGAATTTTATATTTTTATTTGTTGCTCTCCAAATGCTCGATCTGTTATGGGAGCCAAAAGAACAAAAACGATCAAAATGAATCTTGCAACACATCTGCAAATTAATCTTTTCTTTAAAACAATTAGGCACCCACTGTCTCCCTGCAGTAACTTTGTTTTAATTTGATTTTTTTAGGTTTGATATGACCTCAAATTTTAGTCATTTTTACAAAAGCAATTACAGCCTAAAAAATCCTAATTTGATTTTAAAGACTGCGACAAATAAACAGGAGATAAAAAGGAAAGTAAACTTCTGCACAGTGCTGTTAATGTATATCTGTACATATAATTTCTATATTTATTCAATGAACGTGTCCTAACGTGTCAACAAGTGAAAAACCTACAAAGTGGAACGTTGTTGAGAATCTTGTTTTCATAATGTTTAATAAAAAGTTCTGTCCCAAATCTGTCAGACTGCCGCTGCCGTCATTGTTAGCAGAAAAAGGTTTTATTTTGAAAAAACAAACAAACAACAAAACAAGAAGGCTTCCTGCCTCTAAATTATTGAAGCTCTGGCTTTATGTAAGAATGGCATGAATATGTTTCTTATTTTAGGCCAGCTGAACCCCGTCGCAACAATGCGGCTTTAAAAACACACATCCCAACAGCCCGTTAAATACACTTTTTATTTATAACATTACTAACTATGATAGACTAAATGATGATCATATTTGTGAACGAAAATTTAAAATAAAAAAAATAAAAAAAGAAGTTTGACTCAGGTACGGGTTTCACCTGCATCAACTAACATTTTTACGATTTGTAAAAAATATATAGGTTTTAAAATATATAGGCTATTAGAATGATAACAGCATAATGTTAATATACCAAATGAATTTTATTAAATAATGATAAACGATCCCTTATAATGAGTTGTAACGAGCCATGTTGACGCGTGTCAAAAAATCACAATGTAATGAAGATTTTACAGCGAATGTTTATTTTTAACATTATAATTATTGTTGTTATTATTTTTTAAAGGCGGAGAACAAAATGCAGCTTCGTTTCAATCCCTTCATTAGTGTTTTCTCTAATTATTTTTTTCTTCCTCCTGCGACTTTTTATTTTTTAATATTTTTCGGTTATAATTTGTCTGTGTATGAGAAGCACCAGCGGGCCTCTGCGCGCTCCATCAGCCGGTGATGGATGGATGAGGCCGGCCTGCTCTGTGCCACCACCGAACAGCGAGGCAGATGAGCTAGACTCTCTTTCTCTGTGTGTTTTGAACGTGTCCGTAGGGCAGCTTCGGATGATACCCTCGGTGTCCACTTTGTGTGTGCGCGCGCTCGTGCCCTAAACTGCATTAAGTGGTCTCTCCTCTACTCCTCCTTTTCCTCCTCCAGCGCGGCTTGAGACAGATGCCACCCCGCGTTGGTGCTGATGTGACACCGCCTGTGTCAGGCCCGGTGGGTGGTGGCTCACTTTAAACACATATCATAACTCACCGTGAATGAGTGTGTGACTGAGAGTGTGTGTGTTGCGGGGTCACGCACGCGACGGCCAGTGGACGGTTAGATGTCAATATTTTTTTTTATTTTTTTTTAAAGTCAGTGTTACAGTATTTCTTCTGCAAGAACTTAGTCTGTTGATGTTTGTAGCTGTGTGTAATCTTAATATTTTTAAATACTTAATTTTAACATGTCAGCCACGAAAATGTGTCAAACTGAGATGTAAAAAATAATAATTTTTCTATATTACCTATTACCTTAGTATAGGACTCCCCAGACTGTTGAATGTAATAGTTTTATTTGTTTCAAGTCTTTTAGGTGCTTGAATAACAGTCACTAAGTGTGTGTAAGTGTGAGTGACAGAGCCAGAGAGACAGGTGTATTTTAGTTAATACCCCTTCCTCTTTCCAAAAAATATAATTATTAAAATCTTCATTTGTTTCCTTGCAACACATCATTTCAAACACTTCTGTCCCATAAAATTATCTGTCAGCACAGATGTTAAACCTTCATGTTGTCACTTACATTCCGCTCCTATATTTTCTCATACACTTGCTCACCTGTATATCACACACCTGTGTATGCTTGTGTACGATCTAGTGTCTATGCAATTCACCCAAAGCGCCTTGCCATGCTACTTCAAGACATTACATTTCTCGCCACGATCGTTAAAGTTTGGCTATCTATCTGTCTGTAGTGCTTTTGTTGACCAACTTCAAAAACTAATTAAATTGCTTAGTGATTAATTTTTTTGGGGGAGAAACACAGCTCTCACCTCAAATTTAAATTTTCTCTTAATACCTTTTTCCTCCTCCTCCTCCTCCTCCTCCTCCTCCTCTCTTTCTCTCCCTCCTTTCAGCCTCTCCATCACTCTCCTCCTCTTCCTGTTTTTGCTGACTCAGAGGAAACATTGAGCAGTGTGACAGCCATCACCTCGCTGAGAGTCAGAGAGGGTGTGTGTGCTCAGAACACACACACAGATTGAGACGGTATGCAGTGGAATGAAGGAACAGACATGTGCTTTGTGTGTGTGTGTGTGTGTGTGTGTGTGTGTGTGTGTGTGTGAGAGAGAGAGAGAGAGAGAGAGAGAGAGAGAGAGAGAGAGAGATCACCATGACTACACTGTGGACTTTTCTATCCATAAATCAGGGCAGAGTCCATCCGAGCTGCATCTGAGAAACAAAACAAGTGAAGCAGTGAGAAGGATGGAGAGAGAGAGGAGGGGGGGGGGGGAGGGGGGGGGGGGGGTGTAACGTACACAGAGAGAGGGAGGTAGAGAGAGGTGCAGTGTGTCTCTGGCGTCTGGAGCTGCTGCTGCTGAGATTCAACACAGTCAGCGTCTCTTCGGCTCAGCTTACCTACAGTATACCCGCACACACACACTCACACGCAGACACACACACTTATAAACAGAGAGTCCAGACAAACAGTGTGGAAGCAGCTCGCAGCTGATAGATCCACATCCTTTTAATAAGACTGATAATAACCTCAGCCTCCACCTCCTTTACCTGTTGTTGTTATTTTTGTTGTCAGGGCTGGATTATCACCAACAACTGCCCCCAGAGGAAGAACTCAGACCCCCAGAAAACCCCAAAACATGAATGCAATACCAAAGTGACATCTCCTATCATCACCTATGTTGTGACCCTTTCTTATTGCAGTTAGTCTTAATTTTAAGACATGGATTATATTAGTTAATGTTTGCTCTTGTGGTACATATTCCTAAATATAGTTGTGTCTACCAAACACTAAACTGGCTGACACACAGAAAAAAAAAACATTGATAGCACGGGGTAAAGCACTGTATTCACTTTTTGAGTCTGTAAATTATACGTGCAGCCACTTTCTTACACTTAGTTCATTCTGGTTCCAGTCTTTGGGGTGCACCGGGACAAAAGTTCTTCATCTTTTTTCCAGAGGAAATCATGTAATGCTGTCCTGCAGACCAAAATGAAAACTATGATGTTGCCTTGTACTCTACAGCTCAGAATTAAAGGCAACATCATGTTAACCTTCCACCGCTCTGTAAGATATATCCTAATTTTTTTTAAAGTTTTTGGAAAAGATAAGAAAAGAAAAAGGACTCTGTCAGCAGTGGGGAGAATTTTAGGTGTAATTTGTCAAGATATTAAGAGATTAGGAGCGCTGAGAAGAGCAGTAGTGGCAGTAATAGGCTAGTAGTAGTTGCAGTGTGACAGTGTGGGGGGGAGGAATGTACATCCTCCCTACCATTCATTCACATCCCCTCCTCTGTCACTCTCCACTGCCTCTGCTGCATCTGCTGAAGCTTTGCTAAGCTAGCAGTTCTAACAAGTCACTCTCTGAACCATCGTTTTGGCCGTCACCATCACTGCTTTCTATGGTGGCCTGTGAAAAAGACACTTTGTGTTGCTCAGGAGAAACCTACTACAGCCCTGTAGATTTAGCATGACTGTCAGATATACACCTAAGTGTTATCACAGCTGAAATGTGCCCTGTTTAAAGCTGTAGTTGGTAACTTTTATTAAATTATATATATATATATATATATATATATATATATATATATATATATATATATATATACACATAGATAGATAGATATAAAACTAATTGAGACAGATAATCTGTGAAAAAAAAATCATATTCCTCTGCCTGCCTTGTAGTCAATGTTCCCTCTAATTCAATCAATCAATCAATTTTATTTATAAAGCCCAATATCACAAATCACAATTTGCCTCACAGGGCTTTACAGCATACGATATCCCTCTGTCCTTATGACCCTCGCAGTGGATAAGGAAAAACTCCCCAAAAAAACCCCTTTAACGGGGGAAAAAAACAGTAGAAACCTCAGGAAGAGCAACTGAGGAGGGATCCCTCTTCCAGGACGGACAGACGTGCAATAGATGTCGTACAGAACAGATCAGTATAATAAATTAACAGTAATCCGTATGACACAACGAGACAGAAAGAGAGACAGAGAGAGAGATGCAGGTAATAACAGTAGCTTACAACAACATTATTGAAAGTAATAATATTATAGTTATAGTTCTGGCTACTGTGGTACAATATGTTAAAAGTATGTATCAATATCTGGCAGTATACATGTGTGACAACAGTCATATGTGTATAATAACAGTAGAAGTATGACTAATGACTAATGATGGCAGCAGCAGCAGGAGGCATCTGGCAGGAGCACGGCAGCAGCACAACCACACACGTCACGCTGTCCAGGCACCGCTGCGATATGAGTTAATCTGAGAGACAGTGGAGCACAAAGGCTCCGGAGAAGAAGCCGAGTTAGTGACATCCAGAATGGCCGAGTTAGCAAGATGCAGTAATAGGATACGAGAGAGAGAGAGAGAGAGAAGGAGAGAAGGTGCCCGGTGTATTATAGGGGGGTCCTCCGGCAAACTAGGCCTAAGTCAGCCTAACTAGGGGCTGGTACAGGGCAAGCCTGAGCCAGCCCTAACTAGCTTACAAGCTTATAAGCCTAACTAATAAGCTTTATCAAAGAGGAAAGTCTTAAGTCTAGTCTTAATTAATTAATTAATTAATTTAGAGTTCATGGCTGGAGTAAAAGTCTGTGATCGCCTCTACGAGATCATGAGCAGTGCATGCCTTCAGCTGAACGATGCCACCAAACACAGTTTTGTAAGTGACATCATTCTCCTCCCTGTATTTGAAAGACATCACTAACATTTTGTGCAGTGTTATGTCTGTGCTCTCATCAGTTATCAAAGTATGCCATGGGGCATTTCGGATACTGCACATAGTCCCCTTCTGTACAACTGCATTGATTGCCTCTACAAATTCAAAGGTGTAATGTCTGCCTCTCCAGTGCTCTGGGATACTCACATATTTTGCCATGTGATCGTGAATTTGTTGTACAGCTAGCATCGATGCATTCATTTGGATGTCAAGTAGAACATTGTCAGTGAGAATTTTAACTTGCTCCAGATCTGACTTTTTCTTAAGCAACAGTCCGTTTCTCTTCTGCCGTTCCTCCGTGCTCTCTTGCAGTAAAGATCCAATCCCAGGCCCCTGCTTGCGTCGCTTTACAATTTCCACAGCATTTAAATGTCCTTTTGTTCCAACATGTTGCTTTAGGTAGTCTAGTTTCAACTCACTCCACACTTTTCCCTCTGAAAACTTGCCTTGTACTTTTGCTTCATTGCACGTTTCGCAAACAACTCCATTCTGGCTTGAAAAAGAAAAAATATCGCTGATTTTCTTGGTGGTGTTCGCTCATCTGTTTGTATGTACTCCGACAGCCACTCCACCTTAAACAACACGCGTTTTTTCTCATAAATTCCAGAGGACGAAGTGCCACAGCCCACATGTTTAGCCATAGCTGCAATGCTATGGCTAACAGCTAACAACAAAGACGACAGCAGTGAATACCCAACATAATGCCATTGATTGGCTGTCAAGCTAAACAACCGTTGCAGGTATTGGCTGGGCAGCACCTGGTGGGCATGTTTTTTTAATCATCACTGACTGACAGTTCACTGTCATCTGTCACTCATTGCACAGACAAATGCCCACAGTGGAGTACGTATTTACTGTTCAAGTCACAAGACAGCGCATATGAGGAAAAACAGTAAAAACTGGTCGGGGATATTTGAGTGCACAACTTTTCTGTTATCAGCGCAAAGAGGTGGGGAGCAGTGCGCAATTGCGCAGTAAAACAGCTTAGAGGGAACAGTGCTTGTAGTGCTTCTAATGGCCTCACTGCAAGTGAACTAATGAAATCAATCAGAGCCAAGGAGTCTCTAATGCAGCTGTTGATCATGTCAATCACTGTTCATGATCTGTGGTCTGTTTAGCTGTAAAATAAGAAAAGTTGGTCAGGCCAGTTGGCCATGCTTGGTGCTTAGGTCGACTATTTCCAAAATGGCAGCCAGGTGATAAACTTTCTCATATTACAGCTAAACAGTACACAAAATATGTATCTGAAAACGTTTGAGGTGAGAAAAAGGCAGGAACAGAATCTTGATTCATATTTTATCTGCACTGCCTAGTTTGACAGTTTGACCACAGATCACATGCTGTGATTGACATGATTGACAGCTGCACTGGAGACACCTCAGTTCTGACTGGTTGTGTTTGGTGCGCCATGGTTTGATTCGAGCAAATGCCATCAGAAGCAGTAGGAGGAGGAGGAGGAGGAGGGACATGACTTTTTTCTGTCTCTTGTACTTCTTTCAGAAGTGACAGTTCAGCAAATATGACATGAAGTTATTCTCATGGAAGTCACCAACTGTAGCTTTTATTTGATTTTGGAGGCAACAAGGTACTCACAGGAGACATGGAGGATGGGAGGTAGACATGGTCAATAAGGGCCCAATAGCAGATGTTTGCCCCGGGGTCCCCGAGCAGGTCAATCTAGTTGTGGATGTTTTTGTTCTCTCTTTCATCTAAATTAAATTCTCATTTAGCAGCAGGAGGTAAAGGACAGGCGTGTTTTTATTTAGAAGAATTGGTCACTGTATAAATAACATCCTCTCTGGTGCCATTCAGGCCTTTTCATTTAGCAGAAACCCACTCGGCTTCATGCAGTGGAGGTGTTCTCCAGTTAGGCCCGCTCCCCAGGGAGGTGTTCAGCTTTAAAAAGTTGTCACCCTGCGCAAAATGTAATCGACATTTTTGATAAATCACCTGCGTGCTGTTAACGCTCATGGGGTATTAATAATTATTACTTCTGATCTGGTGATTGAGTTAGTGACCCGGGGCCAGGAGCCCCCACAGAGCGGGGGGGGGGGGGGGGGGGGTGTGTACCACACCGTCGGTCCCTGCCCCGACACACCCAAGAAAGCAATTTGGCACCAGTGGCGGCATGCTGCTGCTGTGACCCCTGAGCGCATGCCCTGCCTCCATCGGCTTCATACTGTCACACACACACACTGAGACACACACACACTCTCTGACACGCCGCATGCTGAGTAGACAAATTCAAACATGCTATCACAGGAGAAAATATGCCCAAACAGCAAATCTAACCTTGTCCCATGCTTTGAAAATACAGTAATAAACAAACCTAACCGGCAAACAAACAAATAAATGAGACCGGTGGGATGATGTGCTGATCTCTAAACAAGGAGGAGGAAGAGGAGGGGTAGTGTGTGAATCACACTCTACATTTTACCTGAAAGAAGGTAAAATGTGCCATAAAGGGACAATTACCTCCAGATATTCTCTTGAAGGTATTTAAGCAGAATAACTGTTATTTAAGTCATTTGCATTATCACAAATAACCGTACAAGTGGTGTTATAACTCGATATTTATTGTGCTGCAGATTGTTTTTGAGCTTTTTATATCTCCTTAATGCTCAGAGGCAGTTTTAGCTCCTTATTTGTTGCCAGGAATTCACTTACCGAGAATTTCCTTCATGTTATTTTATTTCCTGTTGACGGTGGTCACGAGGCAATTTACTGAGTCAACCTTTTAACGAGGGGTCGAGTTCCTGCTGAATCTCTCAAACCACCACTATCACTTCCATTCATGTTTCACTTCCCCGTGTGTGTGTGTGTGTGTGAGAGAGAGAGAGAGAGGGGGAGAGGGTGATTCAGCATTTTGACTGAATCAACCAGTCATTATTTTTCATTATTTTTTGTCTGAATAGGTCACACAGGCCTTTTTGTTTTGATAATAGTTGTTGGTTTGTGGCTGCGGTTTGTGGGCAGAGGGGTCACACACACACACACACAGTTATGAAAGTGCATACACATGCTGGTGACCAGATGAGAGTGTGCAGTAATGCAGTGCGGAGGACTGTCCTTAGTGGCAGTGGAGGGTCAATCAGCAATCAATTATTCCACTCAGCCTGGCCTGCAGCCATACCACAGACTCACTTCCTGCACCACACACAGACACACACACAATCAGAGACACTGCACACTCATGTTCCTTCAGTCCCCAGTTCATATGTATCCCTAAAACCCCACACATTTCTGTATGTCACCAATAAAAGTGCTTGCTTCTTCTATAAAAGTAACCAAGAATCCGCACAGACAAAGAAAAACACAACATACTTTTGTAAAAATAGATGTTAATCATCTAGAGATTGGACTCAAATGCAGACCCAACACAGGATGACTGTTGCTCATGTCCATGTTAGTGTTGTGCAGAATCTGCATTGATAGGTTGACTACAAAATGTGACAGAGACACTCAAACACACCCTGACTGAAGTTTGAAACATTTTTGTTGTCCCATATTTTGCTGTTGTTCCATATTTATTTTTTTGTTGTTGTTCCATCCTTATCTAATGGATGATTCATTCTTATCAAATCTTGGTGATGATTCCTGTCATTTGAGTTGGAAAAAGAAACCATCTGTCAAAAGCACAGATGAACTTTTTTGTCTGATATGCAGCTGACTGCTGATTGTTCCAACCCAACTGCCAGACACAAACACTAACATCTGATGACTCTTTTGAACCTGAGATTACGTCCAGTGGCGACCTTATTAAATTCAGGGTTCCCGTGGATCCTTAAAAGGTCTTAAAAGGCATTGAATCCATCAATCTAAAAATAAGACCGTAACTGGTATTAAAATGTCTTAAATCAATCTATCAGTGTCTTGAAAATGCTAAGATGCGGGAGAAAAGATTTTATGAATCTTATTTTTCTGATTTTGTATTATAAAATCTCTAAATAATTTGTAACATCTATTTGTTTTAAAGACAATTTCCCAGTGCCTCTTGCATTAATGTAAGGCGGGATAGTGGAACCAACAACATGCATATTTTGCTTCTGGCTGGGAAGCAGAGGATCTACTGTTCGCTAGCTAGCTGTAACTGTACCCTTCATGACATGGGGAAGTGCAAATTTGACAAAAATGATCTACTTAACCAACATTTTTGCAGCTTGGCTGAAACCGGGAAAAAGCAATGCATACGAGACTCAGTGTACTTTATGCAAAAAGGTTTTCACACGTGACATGATGGGAATCGCAGCTGTGTGGAATCCCCCGCAAGTGAAGAACACAAACTGCCAAGTCACGCTCTATTTTGCAATAAGCATTTGGGCAAAATTGTCCCTTACCCTAAGTAATTGGTATCGGTTCACATGGTTTTCTTCAATTGTGGTAACTGTTAAATTGGTTTCAAATTTGATTCTGAGTGGCATTAAAAAAGTCTTAAATCTAACTTGCTTTAAGGTGTAGGAACCCTGTAAATTTCTCGCTCTCCACATGTGCTCTTCTTATGGTAAGTATGATATGACCTAAGTTGAAGAAGGACTGTGGTTATGGCAAATAAACAATGGTTAAGGTGTGGTAAGGATTAGACATATAAAACACTCAAGGCTGGGGGCTGGAGCTGGGGTGTCTATTCCTTCTGCATTGGCACTCAAATTTAGCATTCATTGTAAACCATGTGCAGAATTTTGCAATATGAACATAACTCATAGGATGAAACACTTTGTTTGCCATGTTTTACTTGAGTTAGGTGTACAAAACAGCTGGATATTATAACTAGATGTAGACATGAAAAACACTGCACTCTGACACCAAGTGACAATGTCTAGGGCTGAAAAATAAAGCCGAAGTGCTGAAGTGCCAAAAACTGCAGTTCCTCAAATTGCCACTTGAGGCTGGCTCCAGAAACAAGTCAGTCCCCATAGACCCCTATATTAAAATGCCAGACTTTACAGCAGAAATAAACATGTTTACATCCTGGTACAAAAAATGGTTTTTTAGTCGCTACAGCTAATGTTTTATAAAACTCACCCACTTTAAATGTTATTTTGGCATAATTAAGGGCGTGGCTGCTTTGAGTTACTGGGTGCTGTCCATTGACAAGTTGCTACTGCAGCTACAATGTTGGTTTGGAAATGTGCCATAGCATAACCCCAGATTTACAGAGTATAGGCATAGCGATAGCTATCACTATTTCAGTGTGTTTGTAGTTCATGAAAGTTATTTGTTTTGGTCGCCTAAAAAAGTCTTGTTCTGTGTTTGGTTGGACTAAAAGACCCTCTAGGCAGAGGGACATTCAGTTTTCCTGTAATTAAATATTGTTTTAATGATTTTAAGCTTGTTTTTAGTTAGCGAATATTAGTAATGGCATTATCACAGTTAACTATAATTGTAAAGGTACTATACTAATCA
This sequence comes from Epinephelus lanceolatus, assembly GCF_041903045.1. Classification (NCBI taxonomy): domain Eukaryota; kingdom Metazoa; phylum Chordata; class Actinopteri; order Perciformes; family Serranidae; genus Epinephelus; species Epinephelus lanceolatus. The sequence continues at coordinate 38,689,302 of NC_135739.1, forward strand.
AGCTAGCAGCTAACCAGGGGCGGAAATCCCGGGGGGGACAGGGGGGACATGACCCCCTCTAAAGTAAAGCTGTACCCCCCTAGACTAATTTGAGACGCAATTAATAATTTTTGAACAATGCAGTAGTATTTATTAAAAGCACAATGTAAGCGGTGCTCATTATAATCGTGCAATTATGTGCTATTTAAATCTTAAAAGATTTAGTCCCCCCCTCCCATTCCTAGTAGTGGTATATCCCACACTCTTTCCAACGGGCAGGGCTAGCAGCCATTAGTACTTGGCAGCAGTAGCAGTGTGTGGCTCGACCCGCTGCCCACATCGCGCATCGGGTAAGATGTACACTCACACAGACACACTTTAACTTACACAAGTTACAACACGTCCCATTTACTGTTACAACAAGCCCCAGGCCCAGGCTGATAATATAAACTGTCTGCAACATTTCTCCTGCATTGTTCAAAAGCCAGAGTTTAGTGATAGTCAGAGAGGACAGGAGAGAAAGAAGAGGGAGAGGACAGGACAAGAGCAGTCAGTGGCGGAGCGGCTGGTATGGGTACCTGTCTGTAGGCTCTCCACCTGTCAGTGAGACAAACATGAAAGACGTGCAGTTTAACCGACACGGAGCGGTCATTACGTGCGACTTTTACGCACGGTTGTGAGGTGCGCAGCGGCAGATCTCACAGCACACTTTTTATAAACCAGTTTACCAGTTTAATTGCAGGAAATGTTTAGTTGTTAAGCCATTTCTCATAAGTATAGACATTCACTGTATATCCACTTTTCTACATGTGGCTGCTGCTGCAATGCTGAGATAAATGTTTAAAGTCCAAAAAAAGTAATTTATTATGAACAGGTCAATAAAACAGGTTTCAAAATTCAAAATACCTTGTAAACAACGAAATATTCAGTATTATACATTTTCTTTACTTCTCTTTCAAACATTTTTTAAAGTTATGATCTCACTGCCGGTAAAAAACAACTCAAAGAAAAAAAAAACAGTTTGCTCCTGCAGCCAGCCAGAGACGAAGGATCCATTCCACACACCTGAGCCAGAGAAAAAAGAGGGAGAGAAGGAGAGAGATCGAGTTTCTGTCTTTGGTTATTGTTTTGCTGCTATTAAACAATGAGAGACATGTTTTCTCCGTTTACTTAATGGCATAAATATTCACACTACTGTGCACGGGGAGACAGAGACCTGTTCTGCTCCAGACACACTCAGCACCTTGGACAGCACGGCGCACATGACTGTTGTCGATGTGTACATGTTAATTTGATTTCAATCATTTTGTTTTAAATCTGGACATGTGCAGGTGGACTCAGCCAGTGCTAAGGAAGGTCCTATGCCTGCCTGTTGAAGAGATAGAGAGAAGATTAAAGCGTCAAATTGCGGTAAAAGATGCTGTTTAAAAGACAGGCTACAACTTTTTTTCCTTGTCTCCTCCTGGAATTATTCTCTAAAATGTTACTGTTTATTGTCCCCCCCCCCAACTATGAAATGGGATTTTCGCCCCTGCAGCTAACAGTTGGGTTATCCCCACACTCTCGTTCAAATATGTTCACTTCTGGCTCCAAAAAATCCAAGATAGAAACGACCAAAATGTCAAAATCAAGGCTTCAAAACTGAAGTCCACAAACCAATGGGTGACGTCAGGGTGGCTATGTCCATTATTTATACATGTCTTATGTCTTAAACCTGCTGCAGAAAATGCTTTATCAGTAGACTTTACACAGTGCTTTCACACCTTGTTGACAGAAGCTCAATGGGTCTATATGTGCCACTAAAAAGTTGATACCATGATGAACTACCCCTCTAAGGTTTTCCCCCTAACTTTGAAACACTATCTGCAGACCAACAACTGTTCAGCTACTGGCACCTTCAGTCTTCCAGTCTGTCCTTTACTCTCAGCAGGACTGTATAAATGTCACAGTCCATGGTTTTAAACACAGTCATGTCACATGTAGCCCAGGATCAGATTTTCTCTCTGAGTGACTCCTCTTTAGTCCTGAGGGTGGATCTCTGTTTGCTTGGTGCCAAACAGACTCTCACAGCTGACATGGGAGTGCCAGTCCCATGCCGCCTGCTGTCACGCACCCTGTCACCCTCTGCACCCGCAAAATGCCACACAGGCACTCATGGTGGCGAGGACGGTGCAGCTGCAGAGCCAAAGTGACTGAGGTGTCACTGAGCCTGACACACACACTCAGGACCTGCACCCAGAGGCAGACACACACTGTCCGGACTAATGCACATCTAAAAGGTAGCTCCCCCTACAGACAGAGGGCAAGTGCGTGTGTGTTTGTGTGTGTGTGTGTGTGTATGTGTCTTTAATGCTTGTTAACTGTTTGTCATGTTTGTCATACAGGAGGACATTCAGGCAGGAGTTTGGACTGTAAAGGAACATCCAACAAAAATCCTCCTCCACAAGATACTCTTTTAGAACAAGGTCTGATGATGCATTTCCTACCACAACTTGTGTAATCAACGCTGGTACAGCAGATCAAAGAAATATTACATCGACAGGTAGCACATTGTTTTCTGATTGTAATCTGATCCCTCCAACGCTTGCTGAGGTGGTCTGGGATGTATTTGATCACATATCTTTTGTAGTGTAAATGCTAACGTGTCCTCATGTGTTCACAATGAGAACTATGTCATCAGTGCAGGATGTAGTGGTTGTTTTGGTGACAGTGCCCTAACGCTCAATAACATTTTTCGATGAGTTGGACAAATTCTGCTAACAGCAATATCTCCAGCTGTACCAATACAACCGCTAATGTGACTAGCAGCATGCTAGCAAGAGTGTGGACATAATAACTGTGTTCAGGGCCCTTTGACCTTTGAGCAAAAGTCACATAGGCAATAATGAAATCTGAACACAGTTGGTCAGCTGGAGATGCATGATAGACACAGATGTGAAAGAGGATGTGTCTCTGCGACCCACTTGTGTTCAGATCACCAAAACGTATGTAAATACACAAAACATTCTCATCCCAACTTGTCAAATATCATCGCTTTGTCTGTGGGCTTTCATGTCAACATATTATGTGCCAGGTCCTCCTGCATCTGTTGTTGACGTTTCTGTATGCTGTTTCAGTTAATGGTTGTTGAATGCATTGTCTCTTTCAAAATACACTTCTGTTTTCACAGGAAATGTACAGTTTCCGTTCGTTAGATGCATAAAGTCTTTTTCAACGCCTGTAAAACACCTCATATTTATGTTTCTTTCTTTGTGCAACAAAACACGCGGTTAGGTTTAGAAAAACCGTCCTGGCTTGGCTCAACATTCACACGAGAAGCGAACAGAAGGCTCCTGGATGAAAGTCTTAGGTTTGTTGGACCATCCACCTCTTCTGCCACCTGCCTTTTAGGAACTTTCCAGCTCCTTATAGTAGGTTGTTACCCACAGCGTTACAAACTAGCGCCAGCCGGTGCTTTTTATAATGCTGCAAAAGGTGCCTTTGTGCATCGGTATCTTACACGGATGTCCACTAAAATAACGCTGTTATTTGACGATTTCTGTTGGTGGCCATTGCTCCAACAACTGCTGCCACCCGGTGCATATTATACCACCACAAAAGATGCCTTTGTGCATCTGTATCTAACACCCAGATCACTGACAAAGTGGCATTTGACAGGTTCAGACACCCAGTTGGTAATAGTGCAAAAGCAAGAGCTTTCATCAGTGGGCCATAGGCTCAGTCACCATTGCGTGCTCACCTGATGCTGTGAGAGATAATGACAGATATTTGTTTAAATGAAAATCTTTTTTTATTTTTTTTTTTTTTATTTTTACTTGTCTGCATTGGTCTTCATAGCTTAGCGCCACTAAAGGGTGTAAGCTTCTTGTGAAGATTGATGCACTGTTAATCTTGCAGTCAAGTATTTAATACCCATAATGCGTGGTTGTGACCGTCACCCACCCTCCCTGGAGACTAGCCTATCAGCCTTTATTGGAAAAACTTCCCAATATGAGTCAGAGAGGGCCGTGATACACCAAAGTGTGTCAGGGGGAAAGTAAGGAAACAAGCAAGGGGGAGGGGGCAGGTGCTTAAGTCCTGAGTTATATAGTGACAGTGCATGCGGAGAAGAAGGAGGAAAAACAAACAAATAAACAAACAAACGAAAAAAAAAACAGGGGAGAAACAGGCAGTGTAGCTGATGTATTGTGGCCTTGAGGTGGTTGTGCTCCATGCAGATTATCGAAAATAAACATATACATGTCTACTATACTGTACTGAAAAACAAAAACAAAAGAGAAGTCTATACTGAACACCAAAAATGTGAGAGTCTTGGTGGAGGGGGAAAGCCCATTTGCAGAGAAGAGTTGCCAGCGTGGTGTGGTAGGTTTGAGAAGCAAGTGGGCCCCTTTGGAGTGATCCCATCGGTTCTTTGCGATGCGTCACGGAGCTGAAGTATCGAACATGCATGTGTGTATTTGAACCCTCCCAGTGTGTTTATGAAAACCATCACCAGGGTCCAGGGCCAGCCCTGCGGGGGAAGGGGGGCGGTATGGCACCCCAAGACCGCAGGAGCGCCCAGACCCCAAGACCAGGGAGCCGCAGAGGCTGCAGGACACCACGCAGGCCCAAGGACCCAGGGCGGCGTAGGCCGGCACCCCCAGAGAGCCAGAGACACACCCCAGACAGGCGGGGCAGGAGCGCCCGCCCACCCACCGCCCGACGCGGACTGCCCCCCCACCGCCCGACATGATGTAAATGGGCTCCCTGGCTCCAACCCTCAGCCCAGGAGGGCCGGGCCTCACTAGCCACGCCATGCGTATCTACAGTGTGTGTAAACCCACCACCCCCCCCTTACTATGATTCTCCGATCCCTGACGGAGAAACATTAACCCTACACCGTGAATGTGAATGTGAGTGCCCATAAGTGTGATGTGGTGCATTAAAATTGAGGGACATAGGAGACAGGTGGGGGCAAGGCTGATGGCTACAGCACACTGCTGTCCTGCAGCCCGTGCAGCCATAAGGCACCTGGAACCTGTTCCCATCTGTCCCCCAAGATGTAGGTGTATGTGGTGCTTTAAAATTGGAGAACAGATAAGGATGGGCTGGGGGGCAGCATGGAGGGCTACCAGACACCACTGTCCCATAGCCTGCCCCATTATGAAGCCCCCCAGTCCATCCGTGGTCTGCACCTCGAAGAGTGAGTGTATGTGGTGCATTAAAACTGTGCAATGTGTGGTGAGTGAACTAAATGTGGTTTAGGAGGCCAGGCCAGTGTAGGCCCGGCTCGAGGGCTGGAGGGATGGATGGGAGGGGCTAGGAGGTGGCGCCAACCAGACCCCGGTGCCGCGAGGCCCCCAGCGCCCATGGACAGCGGGCCAGGTGGGCCCCAAGGAAACCCAACGGGCCCCCACCTAACCCCGCCCCCCTGGCAACTGCAGTGTCGGGCCCCCGCAGTGGTCCCGACCTGGGCCACACCGCCCGCAGCAAATTGGCCCCCAGCAGAAGGACAAGGCGCGCCACCAGGGTGCACGGACGACGGGCCCCACCCAGCCCCCCCGAACCCCGACGCGCAGGAGCACAGACCAACCCGCAACCCCGCCAGTACCCCCCCAGACCGCCACAGACCCCAAGCCGGACCCCCAGCCCATCCGACCCGCCACCTACCGGCGGCCGCACACCAACGGGCAGGCCCACACTGTGCAGCACCAGAACACCCCCCGCGGGCAGCACCCAGCCCCCACGCCAGGCCCCGCAACCCAGGGGAGGACCCCGGGCCCACCCAAGGCCGGGAGAGAGGAGCAGGGAGGGACGGGGAGAGGGGGGAGGGAGGAGGGATGGGGAGAGGGGGGAGGGAGGAGGGAGGGGGAAGGGCAGGAGCGGAGCGAAGGGGGGGGGGAGGAGGAGCCCACCCACCCCACACCACCAGGGGCGGAAACAGCCCCCCAGGGGGGACCGGCCACGCCGCCCCAGGCCCAGGGAGCACGAGGAGACCCCGCCCCCCCCCAGGCACACAGGGCGAGCAGTCCAGATGCACCCGCCCCCAGGGGAAACCGCCCGGCCCCGCAATCCCCCACAGAGCCAGGGAGCAGGCCCGGATTCAAGGGGAAGAAGGTGCACCTAACACATGCTTAAGACCTTGAGTTCTGATGAACCGCTGTGGTGTATTGTGGTGAGAGAGATAGAGGGATTAGGGGTTACATCATTAACAGAAACACGTTACATATTACACAACAGTCTTTCTTGAGTTGTAATATTTATATGTACAGGCTGATGCTCACAGGCTGAGTGGCACTATACAGACACGTTTAGTGAGTGAATAAATGGTGACCATTTTTCTGTAAAGTATGTTAATTGGTTTCTGTGGCCAGCAGATATTTTCTCCAGCGAAATATGTTCTACAAGGAGATTCAGCCAATGGTTGATGTTGAGGGTCTGTTTATCTTTCCAGTTGACTAGGATTGTTTTCTTGGCGATGGAGAGAGCTACAAGAAGAGAGTTGCAGTGGCTGTTTGGGAGGTCAATTGTCATCAGGTCACCAATTAAGCACAGGTTGGGAGATAATGGGATCCTGCAGTCCAAAATGGAGGAGAGTTTTTGGGTGACTGTAGACCAGAAGTGCTGGACGGGTGAACATAACCAGAGTGCATGAAAGTAGGTGTCTGCAGTGTTCTGAGTACACTGAGTGCATGTGTCAGATTGACTAAAGCCCATTCTATTCATCTTTTGTTGGGTGATGTGTGTTCTGTGGAGTACTTTAAATTGGATAAGTTGTATATTAGTGTGTCTTGTCATCTTAAATGTATTTTTGCATATCTGAGTCCAGAAGTCAGGGTCCGGTGATACACCCAGTTCTTTTTCCCATTTTAAAGTTGGTAAATGTATAGAACTGGTCTTTGACAGTAATTTATAAATCTTAGAAAGGTTCTTCTTATTACTCGGAGAAAGCTTTGTAATATGTTTGGCAAATTCTGGTGGCTGCAAAGTGTCCTGAGGCGCTGGAATTCTCCTCTTGATTGTTTTTATCAATTGTAAATATTGTAGAAAATTGCCATTTCTTATTTCAAAAGTTTGAAATAAGTTTGTGTATGTCATAAGTATATTGTATATATTGTATATTGTATATTATATAAATGAAAATCTTCAAAGTTATTATTTTAAGGTATTTGTGTGGTTCCTGCATCAAAAAAAAATCTGAGATGTTAATATCAAGTCAGAGGTCTGGATAAGAAAGTACAAACATATCCTACAGTGGTTGCTGGTCAGGAAAACATAGACGTGTTGTTTTAACCATGTGAACAAATAGCCAATTCTGCCGATTTTCTAAGTTTAGTAAAGTTCTACATGTGTTGGTAGAAGTTTGGTGTATGGAACTCCTAAAAGTTTTCCTCAATTAAATTTACAATAAGGGTATCACAGAAGGAGACACAGAAAGTGAGTATCTGACAGACTGTCGGAGTAACAGAAAGCGACGGTACAACGTCCTCTTTCTTCTGAGATGTAACTTAAACTGGGGTACACTCAAAGCTCCCACCTTATAAAAGCATGTCCTCATTTAGCCTGTTTAATACCGAGCTTCTGCGGGAAGAGAAAGACGAGGAGAAATAAACAGAATGAAGAAGTGTTTGTGGTGAAGGAGTGCAGACTCAGCGCTGCCGCCGGCATGCGGAGGAGACGGAGACAGAGTGCTGAAACTGTCATGGCACCCCTCGCTCGGTGACAGAGAGGTGTGAGCCGTCACAGAGGAGACGAGGAGGAGGTAGAAACAGAGAGAAACTAAAGGGAGTTAGTGAAAGAGAGGAGCTACTTGTCTGACATGTTGCCTTTTCATTTAGAGGTATTTTTTGTGGTGAGAGATGTTGGCAGTTTGGGGCCAGCTGTTCTATTCTTTCTGTCTCTTACTGATAATGTTTTCTACTTTCACCGCTGCTGTTGTTGTGGTAGTTGTTGCTTTTGTTACAGGCTTTATTGTTCTGTTTTGATTCACTGTTTTTCGGGTAAATTCATTCGCTCCAGTGTCACTTCTTTGGTCAGATAATGGTAATAAATGCTGCCACTATCTTTCTTTTCATATTCTTTTTGAAATGAGAGCCAAACAATTCTGTTCACTCCGTACTTTCTATCTAGATTGACGGGGATATCTAGCTCCCCCGGGGATGCAAGAACATCTTCAGTGGTATTCTCTGAAAAGTTTAAATACAAAATCACAGTTTACATATACAAGATATATATATACAAGATATAAACTGTAGGCAGAATAGTTGCAAGTATACAAGCTGTGGCACAAAAATACTATGGTGTGTGTAAAGGACTTGTTAATAACTTTTATACATTTGCCATCCAATACATCAAGGAGATCCTGTAAAACCTGCCTCATGGTGAGATATAGTCATCAAAATATTATGGAAATTAACTTATTTTAAGTTCTGCTTATTCCCTTTTTCTGGAACTTTCATTTGTATCACAAAGTTATCACGAGCAGTTAAAGTTTGCTCGGTTCACATGGAATTGTAGACGTTCTGACTTTCATGACTCTGAGCACCTTTAGGCCTTGTCCTCTGTGCTGACTTTAAAGTTATAGCTGGTAACTTTTCTAAAAATAACTTTTGTCATATTTGCTGAAACTGTCACAACATTCAGACGTACATGAGACAGATAATCTTTGACAAAAATCATGTTCCTCTTCCTCCTCCTACAGCTTTTGATGGCATGTGCTAGAATCAAACCACGGTGCACAAAAAACAACCAATCAGAGCAGAGGGGTCTCTAACGCAGCTGTCAGTCATATTAATATAATTTGTTTCTAGCTATAGTGTATTATTTAGCATAGTTAGCAAATGCTATGATAGCTGTCTCTGCATTGTGGTGCACACCAGGGGCGGAGCTAGGACAGAGCAAGACTAGGGGCTAAGCCCAGAGAAGCCAGAATGTGCACACTGATATTTTGGGGTGTTTCACGTGATGATTTTTAGGTGAGGATTTAATTAATCTTACTGCATTGTATGATTACTGTCTACTGCAATCAATACTTTTCATTAATATTTTAATTTTCAATTACATTTCACTCAGTAACACCAACACAATGTCTTTCTGAAGTTGCCTGCTGTTCCTTCTGTTACCTCTGCTCTCCTTTACTCCTGTGCGCTTCTTTCTTCTCAACACATTTTCCTCCCTTGTCCTTCTTCCTCCACTTTCACACCTTATTACTGCTATTATACTGCTGTTCTGCCTGGAGGAGTAGGTAGATTAGTTAATTTTACTGTATTGTATGTAGGACTGGGTATCGTTTGAAAAATTACGATACCAGTACCAATACCAGTACACTTAAAGTGATACCGGTACCAAATGAGTACTTCATTCGATACCTAGATGAGTAATGTTAGTAGCTAACCATTAGGCTACCTGAAGTAGTCGATCGCTGTGCTTGTGTATTGGACAGTGTACGCTCTCAAGACGCAGCTTTGACACAGTGCAGCCATCCACCCTCAAGTTCTCTCCTTGTTTGATTAGATGCTTTTTCATCATGCTATGCTACATGGGTCACCTGTTTTTCCCAAAATAATTTTTCCACATTTTAAGCACTTGCCTTTGTCAGAAGCCTCTGGCATGTAGTTGAGCCATACTTTGGACTGTTCTGGACGCATCTCGACACAACGCAACACACAATGTGCTCCCTGACTTGAAAATCATCACACAATTTTTCTATATCTGTGAACAAAAAGGAATGAAGAATGAAGTACTCGTTTGAATGGAGTAGTTTTGATACTACTTAGTATTGGATTATTATAATTATTATTATTATTATTATTATAGCCAGATTGCTGGCTAGCTCAGGCTATGACTCTACACTGCTACTAAAACACACAGTCACGTCCACACTTCAACACACAGTCAATTCAGAAAACATTAGCTAACGTTAGCTAAGTTAGTTAGATAGCCAGCAATCATCAGTCGGCTATGACATATCACCTCATTTCACTTCTGCTAAAACACAGAACCTCTCACACACTTTAATACACTATCAAATCAGCTAAACAGACAATGATAAAGGCAATGATGACATGTATCCATCCACTTATATCACCTCATGTTGGTGAGGTAGCCAGCTACCATCAGCTAATATTGCTTGCTTGCTGGCTAGCTAGCTAAGCTAACGTTAGCCGCAGTTAACTTAATTAACGTTAGCCTAGGCCTACAACTTCGTTTTTTCGCACAAACCTGAAACTGTCCCGGTCTGTGTTTGACAGGCTTCAAGTGAATGTGAATCACTTTCTGTGGATGGTGGCTGCCGCTGGCTTTTCTGGAAATATGTGCTAATATCCATTTTTAGGTAACTAGTCACACAGCAACTAGTCACGTCCTGCGTCCCACTTGACTACACACAACAGAAACTGTTGTCTCGCACGTCACTTCAAACAGACTGCCTACCACTAGTCTCTCTACTAGACTCCTTGCCGCCTACACTTCTCAGGGATTTTGCCGTTGGCCAGCGCGTTGCAAACCATGGGTTGGATTGACAGATAGATTGGCTACGGGAAGCATAAACAACATAGCACTCACAAATGTTAGCTATTTCACATCTTTGCATTGACTTTATATGTAATCTGATTGGGAAATAACACAAAGTAAAAAAAAAAAAAAAAACGGGGCTAAAAAACACCGGGGCGAGAAAACACCCATGAAATGTGATGTTAAAATGGGGCTTACACATTGATCATAAGCATAGCCTAGATATTTTTCTGACCAAATACAGACTTTAGATGACATTCAGTCGAGGTACTTTGTGGCAGGTAGCAGACACACACAAGCCTGTGACAACGTAACTACGTCAAGGAGTGACTTGGCGATAATGTAGCTTGTCATGATGTTCTGTTGTCTAAGTTACCAACTACAGCATTAAAGTTGAACTTCGCAGTTTATCTGTAGTTTATATTAAGCAAAAAAACCTTTCAACCAATATTAACCCATTTTTAATAGTCACCTAGATAATTTTTCACATGTAAATCACCATAAAACACTTTTTTATTGTGATGGCAAAGTTCTAGTGAAGGGGGAAAAAAATGAAACAAAATCCACACGTTTCTGCTCCATGAAGTCCTCACCATTAGACCGGAGCCATGCTCAGGCCAATAAGAAGGTAATCTGACTTTTATATTTTTATTTAAATGTGTATTTTATTTGATTACAATGCAAGAAATTATGGTTTGCAAGTTTGTGGATCAATATGCTAACCCAGAAAATTTAGTCTGATGGCAGAAATATGTCAGAACACATCCAACCTGTGGAGAGATGTTACACACAACAAACACTGCCGTTGCTTGACAACACACACAGTGAATCAGCTATGAAGCATCAACATTCTGCAGATTTTCAAAATCAGATCATTTAACTGACTATCACAGAGAGGAGAGTGTGAGTAGAGAAACCTGCCTGCAGTGAAAACCTGCGATCTCTTGGTGCAACACTGGATCTCAGTCTTGTGGTGTTGGATACTCACTGTACATCCTCACCTTCATCAGTACCTCCTACAGTATGTCTTTATGTTGATTCCACCACCTGTAATTCTCTGTGGTGCAGATCAGCAATCGAGCATGGTGACATTCACACGCAATCAGTCTGATGAGCGGTTGGACACAAATTACCCCCCCACCCCCCCCACCCACACACGCACACACACACACACACACACACACACACACACACCACCACCTGCCAGCAGGTCTTGGTCAGATAGGCCTCCATGAATAAGTCATCCTCCACAGTCCACTCACCTGCCCCTGTTTACATGGATTAAATTTGCATGGCCTTTATTAACATTTAAGGACGGACGCCAAAAACATTCTCACCAACACAAAGCCTGAGCTATGTCGATGCTCTAATTCGGCTTAAATCATGGTTCTCATTTGTGCATCTGGTGTGAATAGATTGTCACAATTACTTGTAAAAGTGATAGTGAAAGTGATCAGTGAAAAGCTCTGACATGGCATAAGTATATTTTGGGATGGAGTTCAATAATTCAAAGATAAGCCACTCTAAATTGTAAGTATTTGGATTCGGATAAAATTCTGAGTTTCCATCTACTTGCACACTTTCAGTTCTTGGATTTTGCCAAAAGGGGAAGTAATTAAGCACATTTAGTCAAAGAGAAAAAAGTAGTTCCCTTACAGCAGTGACCCTGTGAACTTTTCAGTTTTTACTGACACCCAAAAGATGCAGCTTGGCATGAAACATCTTCAGACCTACAAAGTCTGTGATCCTTGCCAACTTCTCTCTGGGCTGCCCTTGCTATTTTGACCTTTGGTCATCGTCCAGCTACTTTATTACTTAAATACACACTTCTGATTTCTATCTGACAACCACGTCCACTTTATACAATGACTTTGCTTACATGCACACTAATATTCCACTGTTATTCTGAAAATAATTTAATAAAGAATTTGATACATACACTCATGTAAACAGCATTTTCTGTTTATTCTAAATTGCGCCTTTTTCCAAATGTATCATTTTGCGATTTAGACGTGGGATATGCTGGTTTTATTTGGGTTTTAGAAGCATTCTTTGGACATGTAGGCCTATAAAGAGCATTCAAACTGAAACCAAACTCTCTCTCACAATGACTATGTTTACATACGCATGGAAATAAGTATTGTCTTCTTTTCATTACCTTAGATTAGCCCTTTATATCTACATAGGGAGTCTTTCTCTATGGAGATTGCCATGTTGCACCGCCATTTTTCTACAGAAGCCTGGAACAAACCAAACACTGCCTCTAGATAGGACCATTTGCATTATTGCATCGGCCGCTGTAGAGGGGCTTGGTGAGCCCCTCCTCAACAAGCAGAAATGATCTGGTATTCTAACATGAAAATGCTTTATTTGGTTTTTGTATCGGTTGGATTTGTTTGTTTTGGAGAGAAAGAGACCTCTGCAGATAATACGGCTCCCCAGTAAAAACCTCCTGAACAATGATCAATCAATCAATAACGTATTCATCACATGGAAATTGTACAAAGACAACTCCAGTGAAATGTGATCCCATCAGCTCCTTTATCTTGTGCAGAGTAACATAGTCCTTTTTTGTGTCTTCCTACATCGTTGACTGCTGCTTCATAACTGTCTGTGTTTCCAGAGGGTTCCAGTAATCCATGGCTTCTGGTTGTGGAATAATTTAACTGTCCTCACATCCACACATCTTGACCTCAACAAGATGGCTGCAGGGTCACTTCTCCTGATCATGGCAGCGCCACACTGCAGCTATCTGTGCACGGTGTAATGTTATAGCAGTGATCCACAGCAGGACCAGGAGCACCTCACAATCCCACCAACACACCAGTCCTTATTCACTGCAAAGCACACGCCTCCTCTCCTTCTCTCACATCCTCTGCTCTATTAGATCGCCTTATAGAAAAAGGATCACGAGGTTAAAGGCCACTGTTTAGCCAAGTATCCCCAAATCAAAGGATATTACGGTTCCTGCATGCCCATTTTCACCTATTATTTTTATTCTTGTCCTTGAACCTCTTGCTTGTGCCATACGGGCTCAAAAAGACATAACTGGTATTAGTGTTGGTGGCTATGAGTTTAAAGCCAGCCTGTACGTGGATGACGTATTATTAACATTAGAGAACCCAAAACATTCCATCCCACAAATCTTAAAACTTACTGACACATTTGGACAGTTTTCCGGCTACAAGGTTAACTACAGTAAGAGTGAGGCCATCCCGCTTAATCATCTCAAAAGGCATAAAATATTTAGGAATTAGAATTGAATTCCCTATTGGAAAAATATTTGAGTTAAATGTACCAGATCTGCTTAAAACTATAAGAGAAGACATCAAAAGGTGGACAGTGTTACCTTTGTCCTTGTGGGGTAGATCTGAAGTTATTAAGGTGAATATACTACCAAGGCTGGCTTACCTCATGTCATCCATACCACTTAAATTTACCCCTAGCTGGTTTAAGGAAGTAAATAAACTATTCTCTTGCTTCCTATGGAGAAACTCGAGATAAAGGAGGAATAGGGCTTCTGGATATCCACCAATACTATGTAGCTTACAATTCAACATATCCCCTGCACTGGGCTTATAATAATGTGAGAGAAGTTGGTAGTTGGGATTGGCTCGAAGAACAAATTTTAAAAGAATATAATGCAGATCTATCTTTACCAGTTTTATGGTACAATCCGAAAGCCATTCCCAAAATGAACAATCCACTGCTGCAGTTTTCATGTGAAATAATAAAACTGCTACAGAAACGTCTGACCTTTAGTGGAACATCTTTACCATTATGTCCATTATGGAGCAACTCTTTGTTTACCGCAGGGGGGGAAACTCTTAAAAAATAGTCTGTGGCAGCAGTGCAATATAAAAAGTGTAGGGCAAGTGTTTAGAAATGGAATTGTGGTTCCTTTTAATGAACTGAAAACACAGTTTGGTCTAAAAGATATTCTCTCCTATTTGCAAATAAAATCTATCATGAAATCAGTGTTTTCTAAGGGCATAGAAATAGGAAGTAAGAGAGACCTAGAAGACAAACTAATGGGAATTGCTGCCAAGAGAGGTGCAGTCTCAGCAATATATAAGATCATGTCTTCTGCTGTCCCTGACAGCAACTTCCAAACTAAATTACAATGGGAAGGTGATGTGGGTATACCTATAACAAATACACAATGGGATGCTGTCCTTAAAAATAGCACTAAAATAGCAAAATGCATCAGATATAAAATTTTGCAAGTAAAAATCATACACAGAGCATATATTACATATATTACAGCAGAGGGTACGCTGATGCACTTGTTATGGTACTGCCCTCTTGTTAAACAGTTCTGGTCAGATGTTACTAAAAACTTATCATGTCTTCTTAAAATAGATGTTAAACCTTGTCCCATGTCCTGTATTCTGGGTGTGAAAACTCCTACTGTGCAACCAAAAATTGTACATATCATTAAAACGCTGGCCTTTCTGTCAGCCAAACGTATAATTTTGATGAACTGGAAATAACATAACTGTTTCAGCATGGAGAACTGGTATAAGGACTTTACAGACTTGCTATCGATGGAACAAGCTGCTCTATTTCTCCAAGATGATGTAATTTCTGATGAACTTGATGGTCCCTGGGACTTTATTAGATCTTGTCTTGAGAAAGCTTAAACAGATTCTGAATTTTTAAATTTTTCGTTGTAATATTTTGTACCATCCCCCTACCCCTTTATTATTTCTGGTTTTGTCTTGTCTTGTTTTTGCTCTTCTGTCTTTGTCTATGTTGTTTTGTTTTGTACTATTGTGGTCCATGTCTTTGTTGTTATAATCATAAAATGTTAATTTAAAAAAAAAAAAAAAGGATATTACAGTTCCTGATGCAGCACGGAGGTCATCTAGTTTATTTGCAATACCTATGCAGTGGCCAGGAGGATGGTAGTTCAGCTGGTGCCCATTTCTTTACCATCTTGTCCTCAGTGTTTACTGGCGTTAACATTTGCAAACCTTGACCTGGCTAGCTAGTAGCTAGCTAGTAGCAGTCGGCAAATGGAGAATTTACAGCCTGGTGAGTTGATCTCCTCATTCTGATGAGTGACACATAGCTACACGCCATCACTGTCCAAGCCAACCACAACAAGCACCAACACTTGCAAAATTGATATAACAGCCTACATTTAGCACAAATTTAGCGGAAACTGACAGAGAGGCAGCTGTGAGTGTCCACGCCCGATATCACAAAAAACAATGACAAAATTCAGCGTTTCATCTGGAAAAAAAGGTGAGTACACATTAGCAGGTGCTGGGCCAGCAGCTTATTTTCAACATGCCAAACAGTGTTGAAGAAACACTGATTGTGTCATGAAACTCCATTATTCAGTGTTTTTACCGGTTGTTATCATCTGGTCAGTTTGTTATGGAGAGGAGGAGATCTCTTTAGATGATTCAGCTCCAGGTAAACACCTCCTAAACAATGAACACTGAAGGAATTATAACTGGGAGAAGTTTCAGCCAGTTGTCCTCACAGCTAGATGCCACTAAATTCCCCTAAAAATTACACACTGGACCTTTAAGCATTATGTTATTCTGAATGAAGTATAGAGTGCATTCAGCATGTTAGGGAACGTTAATTGGAGCAAGCACGATTGCATGTATACAGAAATATCAGTGAAATATTCATTTTTATCAGCCATGCAGGAATAGTAGGAATATTGCCTTTTTCCAAGTAAGGGCAAAACCTGGAATATTTTTTGCATGTATACGCAGGCTTTTATTTTGGACTCATGAGTACACGTTACAGCTTAGACATTCTTTTACAAAAAGTACTTCATATACTTCAAGTAAAAGTTTGAAAGCAGCACATTTACTTTTGATTGTGTACATTTGTAGGATAACCCTACTGAGGTGTTAGTATTTCGAAGTAAAAGATTTGAATGCTTTGTCCATCACTGGATTCTGTTGACTTTGTCCACAGAGCAGAAGGACGAGTCACATCTGCAGCCTGTCAGGTTGAGCTGGACTGAAGTTGAGGTTGAAATGTCACGTCTCTCATTAGTGAAATGTCCCGCAGTCCGTCTCCAGCTCCTCTGAAAGATGGAGCAGTGGTGCGTTTGGTTAAAACCTAAGATTTGCGTCCTGAGTAGAGGGGAAGTGGAGATTCATCAAACCTGTCAGGAGGGGAGCGGGTGGGAATCCCCCCTGGAGAGGGAGCTCACCCTGCTCCTGATGAGACAGATTCATCTTCCACATCCTGTCAGACCACCAGACCTCCATGTTGGTAAGGAGAACGAGGAATGAGTGACAGCTGTGGGAAATCCACAGGAGGAATCTGTGGAAGAATTTTTTTTTCCTGCTGTACAATCTGATTCATTTTCTGCATAGACACTGTTAGGTGACTAATAGTTGGGGAGTTTCAAGTCTTAGATGGTGCTGCAGCTCTCATGGTTGAATCATTAGGTGAAATATTAACAACTATGTCAGAGAATATCTGGTTCTTTAATTAAAAGTCAATGATACAAACCTGTGGACATAACAACTATAACTCCCATGTTGCATTGATGTAAATCAAATCAAATCAAATCAACTTTATTTATATGGCACTTTTCATACAACAGTAACACAAAGTGCCTCACAGAGGTTAAAAACAACAAAGATCCAAACAGAAAACAAAAAGAAAAGAGAAAACCCAACCCTCCCACCCAACAAAAAGCTATTTAGCTCATAAAATTGAGTTAGTAGCTAGGTAAGAATGATCTAAAACAGAGACATAATAACATAAATAACATCCAATCTCAGAGTTTAAAGGTTCAGTGTGTAAGTTCCCTAAAACAAACTGATTTAAACTGGTAAAAACACAGAATAAAGCAGTTTCATGTTACAAATCAGTGTTTCTCAGATGCTGCTGACTGCAGATGGGCTTCTGACTACAGTGGCTGATGCGAAAACATTAAAGACCCCGTATGGGCCTTTATAAAATCAGATATTTATTCATTCCTTATACTGAACTGTAACTTTTATTCTTGTATTTTATACCTGTCTTAGTATATTTTAACTTTTTATTTTCTATTCTCTAGTTCTACTTTGATCAGTTGTTTTTACATGTCCTTTTATGATGTGTTTTTTTTTTGTTTTTGTTTTTTTGCAACTTGTCTTGATGCTTTTGATGTTTTACGTAGAGCACTCTGAATTATCTTGTTGCTGAAATGTGCTATATAAATAAACTTGCCTTGGAGTCAGTGTTTGGTTTGTCTGTTCTGGGCTGTGGAAACATGGCGGTGCAACATGGCCATTTGTGTAGATGAGGACTCACTCCCCATGTAGATATAAACGGTTCATTCTAAGGTAATGGGAACACAACAATTTGTATTTTCAGGTGATTATGCACTAAAGAAATCATGCTTATTATATTTCAGGTCTGTCAATATATCCCCATAAATCCCACACACTGGACAGTTAATGCACCTCAAAAATGTGTTTTGCTCCTTGTTATGTCACTTGGATACTTGAGCCCAACTGTGCAGAATGATATGTGCGCAGAATATGACAAAACATCATATGACCAAAATTTAATACTCAGGTGTCAAGATAACAACTAAACCATGCCAGAGGAGCAAATCAATCTGCAGAGGAAGCTCATGAGATATAGCTAAAAGCTTAAGCAAACCAAGTAAGTGAACCTGGTGAATATAATTGTAATTTTTTTTTTAAATCAAAAATGAAGTTAATAAAATTGGTTAGTTTTACAATTCTGAGTAGATTCTGTTGTGTTTTGTTTCCAATTGCAGCCATGAAAAATTTTGACTTTGGCTTCTTCTTCATAGCAACAGCTGAGGCTCGCAGGAAGTAGTATTCAGGGCTATCCGCAAACCACACTAGGAGCAAATATGGTTTCTGAGTTGAAATAATGAAAACCAAATACCTGTTGTATTTCTAAATGATGCAGGATGTTCCAGTGATTTTAGTTTGAGACATTTTGAGGAGATAATTTAAAGAAAACTTTGAAACTGGAATTTACAGCTGCTCTATTAGAAGCAAGTCACTGATAACGCCCATTAGCAGATCTGAATCAGAGGAAACCAGAATCAAACTCCCCATATGTCATACAGGTCTCAACATGGGAGAAATAGCAGTATAATGAAACTCAACACATGATTTATCCACTTTTGTTACAGTAATTACACACATCTTTGTCTGTCCATCTTTTTATTCCATAGTCCCACAGGGATCTGTTGCCTCTACATATGTGTATTCAGACTGAACATAAAACAGATATTTGTTGTTGTGATTGCATACAAATTAAATGGAAAGAGGCTATTTATTTGTGCCATGTATAGTTGATTTATTTAGACAATAAAATATTTCAACTTCATTATACAGTTTACAATATATTTGTCTGTGTGTGAGGGCGTGTCCCCTCTGCACTCTGGCAGGTTAATAATCAGTCTCAGTGGGGCTCAGATGGGATGTTTCTGTGCTGGTCTGATACTGCATGTCATAAGACCAGTTCTGATTAAATATTCATGAAGCATGCAGTGTGTGTGTGTGTGTGTGTGTGTGTGTGTGTGTGTGTGTGTGTGTGTGTGTGTGTGTGTGTGTATTATTGGGAAGGGATGGGGTGGATGGGATGTGACAGGGGTGTCAGTGCACTCAGTGGGAGGTCAACTTCAGGAGAGAGAGAGAGGGGAAAGGTGCTGAGTTACCAAGGAGATAGTTCTCACTCCAGCAGGGCAGAGTGAAACACAAACACACTGCATGCACATTAATACCTAGCGCTTGTATCCACAATGTTTTTTAATTAATAACTCCTGTTTCTGGGAGTATCATGACACACACAAACCGCCACAGTTATCACGTTTAGAGACACATTGCACACCATCACCCCGACTCAGGCTCTGCCTCCTTTCAAGGATTCAGCCTGTAAAGGTGTGGCCTTAGAACACTTGGAGGCTTCTCCCCAACTGTAATGGTATGAAAAGAAAGAAGAAAATTCATTGTACTATTATTCAGGCCCTCTTCAGTCCCAGAGGATCAACCTCTTCTCATTCCCAGGTTGTATTGATTCCAAAGCTCTGGCATGCCCCTCGGCGTCTGACAGCGACGCACAGGGCTCCCTTCCCACTAAACACTACTTTCCCACCCTTTCTCACCCCCTGCAGATAATGAGTGAAACACCCCCCGCATGTGTGCATGTCATTAATCCTAATTCTTTCCCTTCTTCTCTCATATCTTATTACAGTAGTGTTTCTTTCACTCTGTTTTCCTTATGAATCTTTATTCCTTTCTTTTTCAGCATTGTCCCACCACCTTCATATTTCTCAACTACAGCTACATTTTCTTTACAGCAGCAAAGATTTAAGCTTTTGCGGTGTCATCATCACCAGAGTTTCTCTCTACCTGTTTTCAATTAGGTGATGATGTTTATTGTGCTATGACTCAGTCCACAGAGACTAAACCCCTATGTTTTGTGTGTGTGCGTGTGTGTGTGTGTGTGTGTGTGTGTGTAAGTAAGCCTTGTATGTGTGTTAAGTGAGTATCAACTCTGATGAGGAAATGCACAGTCAGCAGGCATTAAACACACAGGAGGAAGACATGATAAGAGGAAAGACAAGGTGGAGGAGGACGAGAGAACAAAGCAGGCCAGAAAGTAGAAGTCAGAAATGAAAATAAACCAAAAATACAACTGTTTCTGCAGATTTACACGATCTCATTTTGAGACAGTGTTGAGACATTTAAAGTGTCTTTATCCTCTGCTGCAAATGTTATTTAAAATATCTCAGAACTATACACCTTAATAAATTATAGTTAACCATGATATATAACTCCCCAGTTAAATGAGTCATTTTGTTTTGTAACTTTTCTGCTGCTCTCAGCTAATTTAACTGGCAGTGGTTTCTCAGTAAAGTAATGTTTATAGAGTAAGTGACTTAACGGCATTTTCTGTGTTGGTATTATTAGCTGTAATTTGTTTTTTACTTGTCCATGACCTCTGTCTTTACAGGGAAAACTAAAATTGGACAATGTTGAGGTTTAACATTACTGAGGTGATTTCTAAAAGCAACCCGTTATCACTACCAACTTGTCACATACCAGCACTTGGTCAGTGGCCCTTGGTGTCTGATACTGAGGCACTGATGCACCCTTTAGTGTCTGTATGAGACAGGCTGTGCTGCATCATTGTTAGATGCTCAGAGCAAGTGATGTAGTATACATTTAGAAAGTCTGCATATAAGAAGTGTGTGTGGTTGGATGGGTCAAACAAACACAGGACTTTCACCCAGGAGACTGCTGTTTATGTCCCGTGTGAGACCAGTAGTTGATGTCATTGTAACCCATTTTTGTCAAAGCCTAACCAAGTTTATTTTGAAAAGAGACTTTATGCATGTAACAAGTGGAAACTGACACATTCAGAAGTGATGCTAGAGGGGCGTCATAGTTTGAAGCGTAGGGCAGCTGACCAGTTTATCGGTATCGTGTTGGTATGGGTTGGGAGTAAGAATTGCCACATTGCTAACTGCCACATGAGCAGTTAGCATCAGCAACAGTAACTAATATAGCAAAGATAAATGTTTTTTTTAAACATTTTTCATAAAATATGTACTCCTAATTGAGGGATGTCCAGCCCCCTCTTCACTATAGTTCATGTCTCTTTGTCCTGTTCTACCCCCTAGTTCTGCTGCCCACTGTTCAGATATCCTTAGTAACCAGTAGGAGTCACCACTGGAGTGATAAGATCCCTCACCGCCTTCCCACCCACTCACAATCATAGTATATGCTAAAATGCACTACCAAGACAACAAAGCTGGAGGTACCTTCACTGAGAAGGAAGCTTCAGGTCTTTGCTTTACTCCTGTGCTACCCATGCAGCCGACAATGAAAGTGAAAATTAAGGGAAAAAATATTGCCGACTGATTTTCCACAATGAAAGCAAAGTAGCTATTAGATAAAAAGTCGCACATGTACACCAAAACCATATCAAAATTGGACAAAATGATCTTAACATGAGGTCCAATTACTTGCTTTTAGCTTTTACCTGCATCACATGGTAAGAACAGTTTGTAGAGTTGTTATCACGTGACCTATGAAACTTCGTTCACAAAGTCACAACAACCGACTGGCCAACCCTTGTAAGGGTATCCCAATAGGATACTTCCTGTGGTCCCCATTGATTTAGCAGTATCAATCCAGGTCTTAAATTCTAAATCATCAGGATTGCTCCCTCCACTTGTTGCTCCCAGAAGGAGATTATTTTGTCAAATTACTGTTCCCAGATCAAAAATTAAGTCACACTCAAATATTGTATGACAAAATTCATCACAATTTTATTTAAGAAATACAAACTCAATAATGACAGAGGTTGACAAAAAGACGAATTAAGAAAAGGAAGCCTATTCTTTAAGCTATTAAAAACAGTAATACACGTGTACTGTATACTGTATGCTAATGGTAGTCTCAGAAAGTGTTTTACTGCAATTTTAACAACCTCAATTATATATATTTTTTCTGGTACAACAGTAGAGCAACATTGGAGGTGTCTACTGATGTATGAGGACATAAAGATGTTTCAGTTCTCTTAATGAGTTGTAATATTAGTAGTTTGACTTTCCTTATTCCCTTATTTTATAAGGCATCATCATATTTGAACTGTTATTAGAAACAGAAACAAAGAAAAAACTATAAAGTACAATTAAGATATCGGAAAATAATACAAACGAATAAAAAAAACCTCCTGACTAATTAGATATGTTTAAATGATAATCAAATAACCACATGCCAGATTGAACTGGGAGGATGAAGAAGGAAGTTAAAAGCAGCAGGGGCAGGAAATATGAACAGAGTGATCAACAGAGAGATGAAATCTTGCCAGACCACTCACTGAATTATTCAGGCCTCCCTTTTCCGCACCTGTCATTCCACCTTTAGGTTTCTCTCGCTCTTAATCTCCCAGTCTCCCTTTGGTTTGGTCTCTTTGTAAAACAAAGTGAGTCACAAACAGCTGATTGACACAGACGTAACTGCTGTATGAACTCTGGAGTGTGTTTGTTCTGTGTTTGCACAGGTAGAGAAGTTTGGATTTAATGCCGTTACCTTCACCAACAGGAGAGCTACTAATTAATAGATACAGTCAGTGCGTTTAAATGTGATGCAGTGTAAATGTGTAACCTGCTGTGTGACAGCTCTGTGATGGACAGGTGGCTCTAATGGGGACAGTCCATTTCTACCCTCCATTTTCTTGAATTATTGAAGGCGGGGCTAAATCCAGGTACTCTGAATGAATGACAGCTAAACACTCACCTGAATGAGGTGAGTCCACTTACCAAGCACACTCACATATTTCTAGAGATTCAAAAACAGTCAGTATAAAGTTTCTTTTAGCCTAAACTTGAGGCTTATCATTTTTAGTTTGACAAAAAAATACATCTTTTTTTAAAGAGTAGATGAAACACTGAACAGTATGACTTTGATTTGTTTGATTTTTTTCATTTTATTTTTTTTATTCTAGACTGCAATTAAACTTGATATCCTGAAAACTAGATTGTATTTTATGTTTTCCCAGCAGGGTGTAGCCACCTTTCAACATGCTAGCTGGTGATGTCACTGGGTTGGTCCGTCTCTTTTGCCCGCTTGTTTGCCAGTAGGAGTTGATGAGCTAGGCTTTGTAAACTGTAAAGCATGTTTTGTTCTTAGGTGGCCCCCTTGTCGTTGCTTTCTGTTTCTCTTTGCATCTTTGCAACAGTTCACATATTGTGCTCGAGTGCTGATTTGCGAGCGCTGAGCCCATGGCAATTTGCCTCTGACCTGCAGCTTTTGTTGTTAAGCTCCAAAAATTGTCTGTGAGTGAAAAATCAAGGCTAAAGTCATGTAGTGTGAACTAGCAGTGAGTAAACAAGATCTTTTTGCAATGTAAGCTGCTCACAAAAAGCTTTCGGGAACCGAAAGTTAAGAAAAAATGGAGAAAAGGCGCAAAGAAGTGGCTAAATGTGCACCAGAGCTCTTAGTGGTAGAACAGAAGATGTTTGAACTTTGCTGTGTAAATAGCATTTCTACAGAATGGAATTTTTCACAACTCAAAAATAAATTCACCGATTCAAAAAATGAACTACAAGTATAATTCATCTTTTTCCACAAACATACAAATATGCATCTATGAGCAATCATGTGGATGAGGGTACTAGGTGTAGTCTATAGGGTGGTTGCATTTCACATTTTGGTGAAAATGTGGTAAATCACAGCTGCATTTGTCTTCTACTACACTGCTTGTGCAGCTGAACACTTTCATTTCCTACACGGTGATACTACCACGACTTATTATACAGTGTTGTGATGTTCAGGCTGAAAAGCACTACCTGAACGTCCCTCTCGTCCCTCTTCATGTGTTAACATGCACGGGTCATAATCAAGCCTTTCTGGAAAGGTGCATGTCAGCAATCCTGGGATCTCATCAATATTAATCAGAGCTGGTCAGAGAATGCATAAGCATTCATTAGGCCTCATAAAAACTAATCATGGGCAGCATCTAAGGTCACAGGACACCTAGGCCTGCATGACAACATGCTGGAGGGGATTCACTGCAGGGGACACTCGCCAGGTTCTATAGCCACAGTTTCAGGACGCCAACGCCCTCCTCCTGCAAGTCAACTGGTAACACAACCAATCATCTCTCCTTCATCATCACGCATGCCATGACAACCAGCTTCAAAAAGTAAATCATTGAAACTTCCATTAACATTATTAACCAGTAGTGGGGGACTTTGTATCATATTTTGCACCATGCTACTTCTTGTAAAACCATACTTAGCATATTTCTCTTCTTCTATCCAACATATTTTCATTTTTGTGCTGTGTGTTTTCAGCCACATTGAGAACAAATTTGCACCATTTTTGGCTGGACAATATGTTTTTTCTGAATCTGAAGGTTAGCTGCCTCTGGGCCAAGACAGCCAGGACCAAGTGCTCCTGCTGGAGCTCACAGGTCTGGTTCCAAGATATAACCCAGGTAAGGCGACACCTCCTGTTGTGGGATCTTCAAAGGGATTTTAAAGGGATGGTTCACCCCAAAATCAAAAATACATAGTTCTCCTCTGACCTGTAGTGCTATTATTCAGTCTAGATTGTTTTGGTGTGATTTTAGCAATTGCTTTGGAAAGTACTGATAGATAGAGGGACCTAAACCACACATTCTTTAATATTTTTTGCAGAGATAGAAGCCTACCACTTTGCTACAGTAAGGGAGGTCCCTTTTAAAGTAATAAGGTGGCATCCCTGGAAGATGGGTGGATGAATGAACTCACAGCAGGAATAGAGGTAAGACAGGAAGACTATTTTCTATATCAACGTTCTGCTTTAGTGAACCACTTCAGTTTCAGACATCTGAATCTGTATTTTACACATATCAGACCAGATAGTCTGTCTTTACTGGCCCCACATTCTCAAAGTAGAATGAGAAATGATGAAGTTTGACCCAGCAGCTTGTCTCTTGTTTGTGTTCGCAAAAAAACCTGATTCTGCCCTGATGTGTAATGTCAGTCCAGCCTGCAGCTAAAACACACACCAAGGCGATGTGTACATGAAGGAGCTGAGCGTGAGTGTAAATGTGAGCACTTATGTCAGTGTAAACTTTGAAGAAATGGAGGAGAATTTCAAGTTCAGCAATGCCCCCGGTGCTCGGTATCTAAACTGGACAGACCTTGTGTCAGCAGGTTGGTTTAAGAGAACACACACGCATACACACCAGCGACATGAACACACACACACACGCAGAGCGGCTGAGCAAACAACATCACCAGCACATAAACAGGTGTAATCAAACGCACAAAGTGCTGAAGAGGGTGGAATCTGTGACGTGCATGATTAAAGGACCCTTTGAGCAACTAAAAAGCAGGCGTTGAAGACCAGAGAAGAAGAACAGAGAAGAAGAAAGATGAAGAAGAGGCCTTGGCCTGAGGCTTGTTAGTTTGTGTCTCTAACAGCAGTTTGTCTGAACCTCTGCGTGGCCTGTTTTCTTATTGACAGCCTCTCCTTCATCACCCTGCCAGGCTGCGGGGCCACAGAGGGAGGAAGGGAGCTCCCGGGTGGGGGAGGCAGCCCAACACACCCCGCCCTCCTCCGAGGTGGACGCTTCAGCTAAAGCGCTGATGGTTAGCTAGCGCAGCTCACTTTGTGCTGAAGCCCGGGCTTTAAAATGCTGCGTCTGCCTCCGACACACACGTACGTCCACACACACCTCAGCAAAAACACACACTTGGCTCATCGATACACACCCGTCACCTGGCGCTGGGAAACGAGCAAGTAAAGTGTGGATGATACACACATGCATGAGCTAACATATGTGCAGCCGGTGACAGCGCTGTGTGACATCATCTGGGCCCAGGGGTGCCTTGCTTAGCTCCTCCATATGCACCATCCTGATCATACACACACACACACACACAAAAATATACACACACACAGAGCTCACCTCTGGTCATGATGTTTGCGGAGGACGCGGTCATCAGTAGGGTCATTAATTGTGGCGTCCCTCAGGGGGCAGCACATTGAAGCAGGATGGGGAAGGTGTGTGTGTATGTTGTGCTTCTGTCTTTGTGAGGACCAATTTAAGTTTTAGATCACGAGAAAGAGGACACTGGGGTGACTATGGGGTTTTTGGGAGTCAAGGGCATTTTTGCAAAGTGAAACATTTTTGTAAAATTAGCACATTTTTGGAAGGTGAAGACACTTTAATCAAGTGAGTGCATTTTAAAAACTGAGGATTTTTCTGGGAAGTTAAGACACTTTTGAAAAGTGGGGTCGTGAAGCAATTTGGGTTTCTGAAAGGTGTGTGTGTCTAAATGACTACTTTATGGAAAGTGAGGACATTTTGAAATGTGAAGACATTTTTGAAAATGATGTATAAGTTTGGAAAGTGGGAACATATTCCTAAAAGTGGGGAGATTTTGGAAAATTATTAGGAGGTGAGGACATGTCTGCAAGGTGTGAGTATATTTCAAAAAGTGACTACATTTTGGAAAGTAGGGATATTTTGAAACATTAAGCCATTTTTTTTATATCAAAAGATGTATGGAAAGTTGGAACAATTTTAGAAAATGAAGGCATGCTTGCAGTTTTTGAAAGGAAAGAATATTTCTGGAATTTAGATAATTCTTTAAAGTCACGTCCTGTTGGAAAAGTGGAACATTTTTATAAAGTGAAAATCAATCAATCAATTATTTGTCACTTGGAATTATACAAAGCACAACTTCAGTGAAATGTGATCCCATCAGCTCCTTTAACTTGTACACTGTAAATTAGTGGGTTTTTCTTGCATCTAGTGACATTGTTGGCTGCTGCTTTTGTAATTGTCCATGTTTCTGGTTGTGAAATGATTTAACTGTCCACACATCCCGACCACCTCTGAATGATATATCGCAATGATTCACAGCTGGAACGGGACAGCACCCCTGATTTTAGCGACACACCAGTCCTTATTCACCATAAAGCACATGTCTCCTCTCCTTCTTTCTCCAGAGTCCTCTGCTAGTTCCGGATATCCCCTTGGAAACTGATGCAGCACGACGGAAGTTGACCAGTTTATTTTCCAATGCCAATACAAAGGCGAGTAGGATGCTAGTTTAGCCGGGGCCCATCTTTTCCTCAATGCTTATTGATGTCTACATTCGAAAAACTTTGCCGTACCTAGGTAGCAGAAGAATTTACAGAATATTAAGTTGATTTTCACATCGTGATGAGTGACTCGCAGCAACACGTGATCACCGTCCAACACCAACTTACAAAAAAGCACCTCCAAGACTTGCTTGTTTTTATTTCAGTGAGCACATTTCACAAAGTGAGGACATTTTGTTTGGTCCATACCTTTTCAAAATGCCATTTGAGGGTTAAGACTTGGTTTTAGGTTCAAAGATAGAATCAATTTAACTTTCAGGGCTATGGGCTGGGAAATGCATTATGTCAATGAGGGTCCTCAAGAGTGTAGAAGAACAAAATTATTTGTGTGTGCACATATGCGTGTGTGTAAGGGGGGTGTGGATGTCTGCCCCACGCCGATGCTGCATCTGGCAAGGGGCAGACATTTTGCTGGTTTAGCATTTTAGCATGCTGCTGCTTGCGTTGTGTGTGCGCTGTACGTATAATGGAAATATGCATGGAGTGTTTTTCTAAGATTGTGTGTGTGTGTGTGTATGTAAGTGTAAGAGTGTTTATATCTATGCATTCTTTAAATAATTACCTACTAATAATATTTATTTGTAGAACATTTAAAAAAGAAGTTACAAAGTTACAAAAAAAAGCTAAAGGAAAATGGTAAGTAGATAAATAAAAGTACACAAAAGACATGAATCTGGACCAAGTTACTTTTGCTTATACACACATATGCATATTTTTGTGTTAAGTTATATACACTACACATGGGATGGTACACAGTGCTGTATATAAACCCATTTTTGCTGGTCTTTCTCTCAAAGCTTCTGTCTCCTCTTTTTCCGAGTGTTTGTGTGTCTGTTTTAGTGAGTGTGACAGTGAAATAGTGTGCACGTGTTGTGCCGTAAATCCCCTCTGTTTGTCTGGTTTCCCCCTCATTAGTGAGAGAGAGTTAACGTTAGCACAAGTGTCCTGCGCTGGACCGTGAGATTAGTAATTAACGCCGAGTCTAACGAAGGGAGAAAAAACAACACCTCGACAAAGTGCGACCATCAAGCAGCCAGACCTGCTGACAGAGACAAACCTATCCACTGACACTTCCAAACTCTGCCTGGGGTGCACGCTCACATGAGTGTGTATGTGTGTTTATTTAGGATATTTTCATTCATTTTTTGTTGATTCGGTATGGAACATAACAGAAAGCTGGAACAAAGAGGACAGAAATAAAAATGCCCTGAATGTCTCTCTGTGGCTCTATTTCTGTCTCCAACTTTCCTTCTTTAATTTCAAATTCAATCATAATATCAGCCTTTTCAGCCAATCATACACTCTGGTCTCTCAATCTCAGAGAACCACTTCCCCCCGACCAGTCGGCCTCTCCCAACCCTTCACCGTCTGGCTTACAGAAATCCCAGAAATCCAAGCGGATGGAAACTCCCCGTGGTTAATGATGTCACAGGCTGATCCATTCCTGTGTCCGCTACGCTCCTGCTCAAATCCCCCACAATTCCCATATGTGCTCCATGATAAGTCCCATCATGCCTTTCTGCTGACCCTCCTCGGCCCCCTTATTCATTTCAGCCTGTCTCCTCCAGAGCCCAGATTTGGGCGGACTGGGGGCAGGTTTGGAAGGGTTAATAGGAAGCTAAGAGGTAGGAAATGATGGAAGGAGGAGGATGGGGGAGCTGTTTAGCTCACCTTGGAGAACAAGAAGTGTTCAATAGAGGCATCAAAAGGAACAGGAGATGTCCTCCATTCTACACAAAGCTGGAAATCCTTTTATTAGCCCAGTGGGGATGTAATGGGAGGAGAAGGAGGCTTGGAGCTGAGGTCGTTATCCCTTGGTGATGTTTTCATTTTTTTTTTTTTAAGTCAGACTGTCCTAACATCTTGCAGCTATTTCTCCTAAGTCTTATTAACTAATCAGCTATTCGTTTCATATGGCTTTTCTTTCTTCTGAATATTGGGCATAGTATTTCATACACATAGATGTTTGATATGTACACATCAGGGCTTGAGTCCTGTGAAAATTGGAGGAGAAGGTTTGGAAGTGTTTAGTACTGTGCTTAAGCTTCTGCCACTGCCACAAAATATACTTTGCTTGTTTCTCATTGGCAGAGAGACACAGTACATGTTATGAATGTTAATTGACTACTCTTTCAAAACTGACTCTGAAGCGGTACCTTGAACATCACAGTTTGACGCTTAGGGCCACTGATCAAGCATCAGTTTTTGAAGAGCTGGGATTGAGAATGTGTTGGTCAGCACGGCCATGTCCATGACAACTTATCACAATCCATCAGCTGATGAAGGCCAGTAAAAGTAAGTTGACTGATTATTTTGTTTTGTCAAACTACAGTTTCCAAGGTCAACAATAATAAAATTTAATGCTTAACTGTTAAGGGCAAAAGGTCTGAAGTGCTATAGATGAAATAAACAGTGACTGAGCTTGAGTGTCAGGAGCTCCACTTCCATGACAACTGAGCAGTGTAATATGGTTAGTTGACATTGACTTGGATTTTGTCAAATGAATACTACAATAAATTCTCACTGGGAAAAACACACAACTTTAAAGTGAGTTTAACATGATTTAAAGTAGATACCGTAAAAATGTATTGAATTGTATTGAATTGTATTGAATTTTACTCAAATATTGTGTGTTATTGCTAACATCATTTTGAGGTACTCAGTGTTGAGTTGTGTAGTTGTTTTTACTCCACCACATGTACCGACTACTGACTATTAGTACTTACTTTGCTTAACTCTATATGAAGTAGTTGAGCTTACCTCCACCCTAACCAGCTACAACATGAACATGCTGCTAATAATAATCCAATAAGACATCTAGAACAATGAATGGAGGATGAATGGGACTATCTGCCCATTGAGGTTTCCATTTTTATAACTAAGTTAAAGGTCCAGTGTGTAGAATTTAGTGACATCTAGCAGTGAGGTTGAAGATTGCAACCAACTGAAACTGTTTGGTTTGTCCTTTCTGGGCTACTGTAGAAACACAATGTATTCTCATAGAACAGACTGATATCCTACGAAAAATGCATGTGCAACAGTTTGTATGATATTCTTGCACCCCATGACATTTCACCCTTAACATACAGTATATAACAAAAAGTTATGGATGTTGGGTTTAGGCAATGAAAGTTTTTGTGGTTAGGTTTAGGAAAAGAAACATGGTGAGGATGTACCTTAAAATGACTCAAAGTTCACAACAACACTCTGAACATTTGACTGCAGGGGAAAGTCCTAGGCAAAAGTCTGTTTTTTTTGTGACCCATCCACCACCCCAAGTAGTCTTCTTACAAGCCCTTTGGACTGCTCTCTTGTTTACTGCCATTTGCGCATTGGTCATGTGATTGCAGCCTTTCAAAATACATGGGATATACGAATTTGGATGCATTGCTTTTCATAGGAAAACATAAGTAAAATTCATCAGAACAGCCTGAGAAACAACAAGGTGGACTCCTTTGAAGAGGACCAGTTGCCTATGTAGAAATAAACGGTTCATTTTAAGGTAACAAAAACACGATTCTTATTTTCAGGTGATAATATACTAATGAAAACATAGTTATGAATATTACATCATATTTCTGCCAAAATATCCTATTTAAATCCTACATACTGGACCTTTAATTACTGATAATATTTATCTACTTTCTTTGGTAAAATGTTCAATACAAGACAATTAAATTGCAGTATTTCTATTTTTACTCATGTAAAAGATCCCGGATTGTCTTTAATGATGCATCTGGGACTTTTGACAATGTGTGCAGTATGTGCTTATGTACCCTTGTAAGGACCTACTTGAGTTAAAGACCTTGTGAGGACATTTTTTTGGAAAATGTGGATTTCTTCTCTGGTCCCCATTTGTTCAAAAGGCTTTTTAGGTTAAGACTTGGTTTTAGTGTTAAAGGTTAACCTAGCAGCGGGGGTAAGCCATGCAGTTGAAATGGTAATGTTAGGGTTAAGAAAAGCATGATCTCCAACACAGTATATGTGTATGCTGTATGAGTGTGTTTTTTGTGTTTGTTTGTGTGCAGGGGACCAGGGCCACTGAGTAACTCGTTCAGCCTCTACCTGCCACGTTGTTGGAGTACTGAGAGAGTCAGAGAGGTGTGTCTTTGAATAATTGATAATAAGTAGATTTCAATAGGCTGAACACGTCCCTCCTGATGAGCGACCTGTCAATCAGTCAGAATGCCCCTGTCACTAGACAGGAGGGGGAGTGTTGAGGTGCTGATGGACCAAACATAGAAAGGATGGATTGAGAGGCGCAGAGGGGAGAAGATAGGGGGGGTATGGGAAGTAAGGTGTGTGCTTTGGTAAAAATCAGGCTGCCCCCCCTTCACTACCTCGTCTCACCTGGAGAGACTCATGCGTAGCTTTTTTCTCAGACCTCGGGGATCTCAAACCCAAAACGTGTCTGGAGCGGAACACTGTGAACCCAGGCCGTGACGAGGAGCTGAATTAGAGGAGGAAAGTGGCTAAAAAGCTCTGAGGAAGTTGCTGACGGAGGCAGGTTTGTGGATCAACTCTCTCAGGTGGCTGCCAGCTTCACTACGTTCCTTCCAGGCCTTCCCAACTCTGTAAACTCTATGTGTGTGCGTGTGTGTACGTGGATGGAGAGGCGAGGTTGATAATGTCAGCAGCGACCGGCCGTCTCTCAGACGAAATGGACCTCAGCTGTCAGCTGTGGTAGAGCTAAACTGAGTTTAGGGGAGATTAACACAGAATGACATCCTGTTTGCTTCAATCTAATCCTAATCTAATCTGACGGGGCTGCATGTGGGGAAATGTTGCGCTCACTTTGCCTCCCCGAAAAGCTTGTTTTACATTCTTTCATTGTGTCGGACAACACAGGGAAGTTATTGTTTGAATTCTGGTGGGTGAATTTGTGTCCATGTGTGCCTCTTTAGAACCAAATAACAATGAAGATGTATGGATGTATGGATGGATGGATGGATGTACAAGTGGATGAATAGATAGATGATGGATGAACAGATGATGGAATAGTTGATGAGAAGATGGATGGATGGATGGATGATGGGTGAACAGGTGAATGGATGCGTCATTGGACTACTGTATGAACCAATGGACAAACAGATGGATGGTTAGACAGATTGATGATGAGGGAATGGACTGATGGATGACTGGATGGATGAATCAGAGGCTGGACCAATGACTGTATATAAAGATGTTTGACGTTTACTTTGCTCTTTTAGTTTGGCCCATAACCCACACTGCAGCCAGCCACCAGGAGGCCACTGAGAACTTTTGGCTTCACTACTGGGGAGCTGTCATGCTGTCCATCTTTATTATACAGTGTATGGACTGGAGGGATGAAGTAATGGATGAAATGATGAGTGGCGGAACAGACAGACAGAATAGTAACAAATGGACTGATTTATGGATCGATAGATGGATGGATGGATGGATGGATGGATGGATGGATGGACAATCGGACGCACCACACAGTAAACACAGCACATGCATGACTGTTGTTGCATTACAGTAACACATGTACTTTACTCATTCAACATGTATTGACTTAAGTGCTCCTCTACTGACCCCCCGCCACCCTCAGTCCCTGTGCCACAAACACACATACACACACACTGGGCGTGGTGTGCCTCTGATATAAATTTTTCACTGTGGTGATCTCTGCTGTAAGTGGCAGACCCCCCCGACTCTTCTCCCCGCCGTCTCTGCAGGGAGCTTCTCCACACGTGTGAAACTCTGCTAACAGCTACCCAGGGAGGAAGAGAGGCAGAGTGTGTGTATGTATGTGTGTGCGTGCGTGTGTGTGTGAGAGTGTGTGTTCATGCACGTGTGTGTCCTTTCATTTCAGCTCCTCTGGGTACGGCCGAGTGAATGAATAAATAAAGTATTCTTTTCAATTTGTTTGTAATCTTTCTAAGAAAACCTCACTTACTTTCCTTCAGCTCTGAATCCACTGTCTGATATTTAAAATCTTTATAGGAAAGAGGAACAAATGTGCAGCTGCGTGGAGAGGACACCTGCTTCTTTTTGGTCTCCGAGCACATTCTTTCAGGTGAGTGGAGCTGCTGGGTGGACCGCTGTGTGTCCTTGACAGTCCTATTGAAAAATTAAAACTCCCCCTCCCCCGCCTCTTTCCTCCCCTCTTCATGCACACACTTCTCCCGTCAACCCTCCTGAGCACTGAGACAGGTCAGAGGTCAAGTTGCTGGGATTTCCAGTCTGGGCTCCCCTCTGAGGCTTTGGGAGCTCATTCTGTTATGAAAGATATTAAACAGAACTACAAGTTTTATTTATTTATTTATTTGGATCCCCATTAGTCACTACCAAGGAAGCAACTACTCTTCCTGGGGTCCATACAAGCAGCGTGTATGTAGGAGTGATCATCAATCAAATTTTAACTAAAAAAATACCTGCATTTTCTAAAAAGAACAGATATGTTTACAGCTATAATACTTATGATCTGCATTATATCTGACTGCTTTTTTATACTATTTGTAGTTTTTTAGCACTCGTGATTAAAATATACATTATTGACTCTTTATGTATTCTTTTTTATAGTTATTGCTGGAGTCCACCTTTCCTGCACAAAATTCATATTGTGTATCTATGCACAAGGGATACACAGGAAATGATGCAAAGGTGTACTGGTTGTAATGCAGTAGACACAAGGTGCACATTTTGTGCATTATGTAGGACAGCATTCAAACACAAGTCTAATATGAACACGGACCACATAGCTGACAACAACATGACATAATGTTTCCTCTTAGCCTAAAGGTTTCCTGCTCTAAGATTACCTTTACTATCATCATAATCTCACTCCGAAATCATCAAAACCTTTGTTGGTCAGTGACTTCCTGTGTCAGACACTGAAGAAAAAAGCTACCCTTTCATGTCACTGTTATTGTTTAATGGTGCCTGGCAGCATCAGGGGGAAATGCAGCGAGACAACTGTGAAACATAAGGTGACAGAAGTCCAAGTAGGGTGGGCAGGAGGGGTGATGAATGGGTCCAACAACCACAAACTTTCACCCGGGAGGCCGGCATTCACTTCCTGTAAGATTGCAGAGACAAAATCCTAGTGTTTTTTCCTAAACCCAACCACATGCTTTTGTCGCCTAAACCTAACCACATGTGTTGGCTAAACGTCACCATGTGCATTGTTGTTAAAGGAAAGAAATGCCAATCCACGGTGTTGTACTGATGTAGTGCATTTATTTTGAAAGAGACCGTATGCAAACTGTACATTTCCTGTGAAAACAGAAGTGTATTTTGAAAACAGACAATGCATGTAACGGGCTGAAGTTGACACGGCCTTCCAGAACGTCAGCAACCAGGGTACGTTGCTCGTCATATCTCGATGTGGAAAGTCCATGACCAGACGTTGGTATATCACAAGGTCAGTGTGACAATGTGTTGTCACAGTTTTTTTGAAACTAAGTTGAAATCAAAACAGTTTATAAATCCCCTAGAAAAGTAAATAAAAAAACTAAAGGATTGGTTAAGCTTGACATTTAATTTGTTGGAACCAGAAGTTGACAAATCAATCTACATTCAAGGTCGACATGCTTGCTTGTTCTGGTGCTTTCCAAGGTTCTGAAGCTCAACTTTTAAGCTTCTGTTGATGGGAAGTCCTCAAAATTCTCAGAGTATTAGAAAGTTTGAACATCTGCAATTACCTGACAACAGAGAACACCTGATGTGCGGATGTGATGGTCAAAAACTGAAAAAATGTGATAACATAAATGATCCGGTCTAGAGCCAGTGTTTGGTTTGTCCATTCTGGGCTACTGTAGAGACATGGTGGTGCAACATGGCGATCTCTGTAGATATAAACAGCTCATTCTAAGGTAAAAAAAAACACAACAAAACAAACGGTTCTTATTTTCGGGTGAATAAACACTGAAGAAAACATACTTATGATATTATTTTCCATCTCTTACCGTATATCCTCCTTAATCTTACAAATTGGACTTTTAAATAATCATCTGCACACGCACAATGTATTTCCTCATAGACACACATACCAATACCAATACATACTCACATACTGTGCTTTACACAGTTCCAGCTCAGGGAAGCTATGTTGTGATTGACATATTGTCTGTCTCTAAGCCATAAGCAGAGCACCTCATAGCTTGAACGGTATATTTTTGTGACTCAGTGTGATTGAGTGTGTGTGTGTGTGTGTGTGTGTGTGTGTGTGTCAGCTGCTGATGCTCTCCATGCTCTGTGATTTTATTGACATCACTTATTCATGTCCCTGCTGTCCCATACAGGTCCACTTACTGTAAGACCATTGTCACTACACCCAGTTTGAGTGGTACTGATCTGCAATTCACTGTCATGTGTGGGGTGTGTGTGTGTTTGTCAGTCTGTGTGTAGGCAGTTCACCTGTTGTTTTAATCAAAGCTCTGTTTTCTGTGTGTGTGTGTGTGTGTGTGTGTGTGTGTGTGTGTGTGTGATATCTGTGACATGGTCAAACATTGGATGTGAAAACAGACAGCAGGTCAATATCAGTCTATGCACTCTGTTATAAATATCAAGCCTACATCATTCCTCACTTGATCCCCTCTTTGTTTACTTGTCCTTTCATCACCCTCTGCACAGAAACATAATCTTTATCTAAATAACTTGTTTTGTTCTTTATCCCCAAACAGAAGCTCAAAGCTGGAGGCTGAGTCCTGATTGTGGACTTCAGACTGTCTCACATGACGTCCTTTTCTTTCTCTTCTCAAATCTGTGTCTGCAGCAGCCTCCCTCTAAGCCGGGGAGAGTGGTCTTCTTGATCCTGTGGAAGCTGTTTGAAGAGTTTCAGTCCCTCTGCCCGCTCTAACTGACAGCCGAGCTCCGCTGGCCAGTCGCTGGCCTGAATCCCCCGGCTTTGGGCCCCTGCAGCCGGCTCTCATCCAGGCCTGATCCCACAGAGGAAAGCCGCAATGCCGTCAGGACGGATTTGACAGTCCTCACTCATCCCAGGGATGTCCAAAGTGCTTTCACAGTGGGTGAACGAACCCCTCCCAACCTTGCTCCACACTGCCCCAGCCAAGTGGAGTGTGACAGGAAAGTGTGTCTGCGCCAGGTGTGTTTGTGGCTTGATTTTGTTACCTTCACCCATGAGGTTATGTCTTCAGTTCTGTATATCTGTTGTTATGGTCATTAAATAGTACCTCACAGGTTTCAATCAAATCTAGTGAAAAAGGACGAATTGTCAGTTGTTGGTATGGATAATGCCACCATGTGGCCATTTATACATATTCTCTAAAACACTTTGCTAAAAATTGAAATGTTGTCTGTTTTGGTCCAGGAACATTTAGGGGCTGAGCACCCTTCAGCGTCTATATGAGACGCACTGGGCTTTCAACTTACCTCAGTGCAACCCATTCTCATTCTGAAGTTCTCAAATACTGCCGCTTGGTCAGTATTTTCCGCATAAGATACTGATGGACAAAGGCATCCTTTTGCGGGGGTAAAAAACACCACGAGGCAGTGTCAGTTTGAGATGCCACCAGACAACGTAATTTAAGAAGATGGAAAGTCCCTATAGGGCAGGCGGGAGGGGTGGTGGATGGGTCCAACAAACACTGGAGTTCCACCCAGGAGCCCACTGTTTGCTTCCCGCATGAATGTAGAGCCAAACCAGGATGTATTTTGTTTTAAAAACCTAATCATGTACATTTGTTGCACAAGGAAATAAATGTAAATACGAGGTGTTTTGCTGAAGTTGTAAAGATAGTATGCACCCGATGAGCAGAAATCTGCAAGTGCATTTTGAAAAGACAATGCATGTAACTACTGTAAATTGACACGGTGTCCCAGAACATCAACAACAGACGCACCCAGAATATCTGCCACATCATATGTAGATGTCAAAGTCCACTGACCAAGCGCCAACATGTGACGAGTTGGGAGTGAGAGCATGTTATCTAGTGTAAACCCATCCATGGCAATACTTGATGCTGAGAGCAACTGACATAAAATGAAGAGTGAGAAAGTCAGCAGACGGCAGAAGGGAGGGGAGGTGGATGGGTCAGACAAAACTGGACTTCTATCCAAGAGATCACAGTTTGTGTCCTACATGAAACAAAAGTCACTATTGTTCTGACGTAACGCTATGTCAGTTATTTACCTACATTCTGTGTAAAACCAAAAGTCAATGCTGTAATGCCATGCAATTTACATGAGGTTAGTGCGCACTACTTACATTAGAAACATACTTATTTTGACCCAAAACATGACCTTTATTCTAAACCTAATCAAGTAGTTTTGTTGTCTAAACCTAACCAAGACCATCACACACTAGCCACGTTACAATGTGTTTTAGCTGTGTGTCACATGGATAGATGCTAAAGGATGGGCGTTACAAAACGCTGGTATTTTACAACCAGTGAATGAGAACGGGATGGCTGTGCAGTGAGAGCGCACAACAGTTTTGGGTGGAAAGGTGCCTGAATATAAATCAGTGAATCTAAATTTTGATTTTGGTCACATTTGTTTGATGTCTGTGTGCTCGCATTTCACTGAGTGTTGAAGAAGAGGAGGAGGGAGGTATTTCACTCAATCAGGCTTCTGTATCAAACGGTTGAGTGATTATCTGAAAGATAATCAAATAATAAATGAAATTTATAAATGAATCGAATGAACAATGCTCACTCTTTCCCTCT
Source organism: Epinephelus lanceolatus (assembly GCF_041903045.1). Classification (NCBI taxonomy): domain Eukaryota; kingdom Metazoa; phylum Chordata; class Actinopteri; order Perciformes; family Serranidae; genus Epinephelus; species Epinephelus lanceolatus. The sequence goes on from NC_135739.1 coordinate 38,727,049, forward strand.
CTCTCACTAAATAGTTGATAACATACTACTGTTACTCACAGTTATTTGTGGGCTTCAAACAAAAGGTTTTCTGCCTGTAGCTGCTTCGAGCTGCTGCATTAAACTGAAAGATGTCTGGCTCCAGGGAGGAGGATTTGACCCATGAACAAGGAAACACGTCAATAACGTTTGAGGGTCAGAGGTCAAGTGGCATAAACCTGTACGCTTCATTATGAAACACATCTCTGAGGTTTACAGCAGCACTCTGATCCACTTCCTGCCTCAAGCGATCAGAGCAAGAGGGGACAATGTCTTCAGGCAGTCGGCTGTGACTCCGAGCTGACCCTGTCCACTGCTTGCTCTCAGGTGCTTTTTCACTCTATTTTTGGAGCAGGCTGCTCAATGGTTTCCTGATTGATTGTGATCCTGATCAATGGCTGGCAGTGGCTGGACTCCTGTCCCAATACTGGATCTATAGCGTCTCCCTCCCTGCAGCCTGTTCTGCTTCCTTCCTAGTCTGGGACTGAAAGAGGTTTATCAATGAAGTTCAGCTCCCACTCCTCTGTCTACACTCTCCAGCCACTTCCTGACCCGGTCAATGTCCTGTCTGTCTCCTGACACACACGTTCACTATAATGATCCGGGAGAGGGAAAGTTGCACCAACAAAGAACCTTGTCCATTGCCTTTGAATAATCTTCAAAGGGGTTGGTACACTCACATGACATGTTTTCCCAGCTTATCTTCAGCGATATCTAGCCACGCATTTGCAGTTTTTGCCACCACCTAAACTAAAAAATAAACCAAGGAAATGTGCCTCTACACCACTCTTACACTATATACTGTTGGAGCAAACACACTGAAACCGATAATTGACTGTTGACAGAGTAGTTCTACACAACATTAAACGTGGCACATAACACACGATCAAGTTGTTCAATGCTGAGCGAATACCCGCACGCACGGGCTCACCTGTTTTATTGATTAGAGACAGCATACCTGTGGGCAGTTCCCTAATCAGGGTCACGTGACATGAAACGCCAAAATGAACAAAAAATCACAACATATCTTAAACAAACAAAATGAAATGAGAGCACATCAACACCCCCACTTGCTCACATTTTACAGAAATCATGTCAACACAAACTTCACAGGTTTTTTTTTTTTTTTTCAATGCTCACACAATAATCATAAGTTCAGAGTTCATTAGTTGTTCATAGTTCATGGTTCATTCACCAAACATAAAGGTCTCAAAGTTCATTAACTTCAGCTTACTAGCTGGTTTCGTTAGGATGTCTGCAACCATTTCATTAGTTGGACAGTACTCCATTGTCACATCATCAGTCTGTAAAGTCGATCTCACAAAGTGGTATTTAATGTCCACATGCTTACATCTTTGCCTATGTACAGGGTTTTTGGCTAGAGCTATAGCGCCCTGGTTGTCCTCGTAGACTAAACACCTGTATACCTGTTCATCAAAATACTTCAGAAGCTGTTTTAAGTACAGGTATTCCTGCATGGTCGCAGCTAAAGCCATGTACTCAGCCTCACAAGTAGAGAGTGCAACTGTAGGTTGTCTTTTAGTTTTCCATGAAACAAATGGCCCATTTTTGTTCAGGCTGATACAGTAACCTGTCGTGCTTTTTCGATCAATATCAGCGGCCCAGTTGGCATCACTATAAGCATGGATTATGTTTTCACCTTTGTGCTTTTTGAAACAAAGTTCTTTGTTTTGAGTACCTTTTAAGTATCTCAACACATGCTTTACCGTTGTCCATTGATCAGTGGTCGGTCTAGTGAAGTACTGAGATAGTTTACTCACTATAAAACTCAGGTCTGGCCTTGTACAGGTTGCTAGGTATATTAAGCTCACAACTGCCTCTCTGTATTTCTTCACATCATCCATTAATTCAGCATCATCGCTGTAGTCAAGTTTCTGTTCACAAGGGGTAGCTCTGGCCTTACAGTTTGACATGTCAAATCTCTTCAGTAACTTCTGTACATATTTGCATTGTGACATCTTAACACAATCTGCAGACTGTTCAAAGTCAATACCCAGGAAATGTGTTAGTTTACCTAGGTCTTTCATTCTGAACTTGGATTTCAACATTTCTTTAACACGTTGTAAGACATCGTCATCATTGGCAGCAATAATCAAATCATCGACCCATATGATCATGTGCACTTTTTCTTGTTCAGTAATTTTGCTATAAACACAATGGTCAGCCGGGTTCTGTACGAACTGCATCTCACACAAATAATCATGCAACATCTTATTCCAGTTGCGTCCTGACTGTTTTAGACCGTACAGGGATTTTTCTAGTTTGCACACTAGTTTGTCACCTTCTTTTGATGCAACTTCGTAACCTTCAGGTTGTTCAATGTAGATTTCACACTCGATTGGTGCATGAAGATAAGCAGTTTTTACATCCATCTGGTGGACAACTAGATTCTCTTGTGCTGCTTTCTGTGCTAATACCCGGATACTGGTCATATTAGCTGTAGGGGAGAAAGTCTCATCGTAGTTTACACCTTTCTTTTGGCTAAACCCTTTGGCTACGTATCGGGCTTTGTATTTGTCTGATCCATCAGTGTTCTTTTTCATTGCATAAACCCATTTACCCCCCACTATATCTTTGCCCTTGGGAAGAGTGGTCAAGGTAAAAGTTACATTGTCTTGTAGTGACTGCATTTCTTCATCCATAGCATCAACCCATTGTTTCGCATTGACTGAGGTGATTGCTTCTGTGTATGTTTGAGGAACATTACACAGGAGTCTGTAACAGTAGTCAATATTGGTAATATCCTCCTCAAAACCACATGCATGATCACCATAATAGTCAGGCTTTCTTCTCTCCCTGTCAGGATAACGTTTCTCAGCAGGTTTGTATTTTTCCTGTCTACCTATTTAATTTTCTGACTTCACTGTTTGAGCATTTTGCTCGTCTTTCACATCTGCCTCATTGTTTGTGAACACTTCCTGGCTCCCTATCACTTGTGGGTTAGCTAGTGGGATTGTCACAGATTTTCTCTCATTTTGAATGTCAAAATCATCTTCTGCATCCAGTACCTCCTCCTTCTTTTTAACTACAAACTCTACAAGTCTGTGTTTTTGTACTTTTCTGATGCTGGGATAGTACACCATGTAGGCAGGACTATTTTTATCATATCCAATGAAGATGCCCCTTTCGCATTTAGAGTCCAACTTTCCTTTTTGTTGTTTGTAAGCGTAACACACTTGTCCAAATTTCTGCATTCTGGCAATGTTTGGCTGCCTGCCCGTTAACATGTAGTAAGGTGTCTGTTTTGTGCGATTATTAAAGCACCTATTCCTCACCACAGCAGCTGTCTGGACAGCATAGGTCCACAGCATCTTTGGCAGCTCGCTCTCTATTAGCATACATCTGGCCATCTCAAACAGGGTTCTCCAATTGCGTTCTGCTGTACCATTTTGGTGTGGAGAATATGGGGCGGAAGTCTCATGCCTAATACCCATCCTGCACATTAATGCCTGGTACTCTTTGCATGTGTACTCTGTGCCATTGTCAGATCGCATACATTTTATTTGCCATAGGGCGCCACATCAGCAATGAATTTTTCTGTAGCTTGTACAGTGTCACTTTTGTGTTTCAAAAAGTAAACGAAAACCGCACTAGAGTAATCATCTGTGAAAGAAAGCGCATATTTATGACCATCTTTAGACACTGGATCTATAGGACCAGCTAGGTCAGTGTGTACCATGTCCAGAGGTGCTTTAGCCCTCACATCTGGCCCTCTGTTCCTAGTTTGGACAAACTTCCCCTGAGTGCATACTTCACACTGTGAAACAGGTTTGTTACCTTCATTCTTAATTTCCATTCCATCTACAACATTTTTCAGTTTCATTATATCTGCATAATTGCAATGTCCTAAGATTTCATGCCAGCTCTGCAAATCGAGGCTTTTCTTACACTGGTCATTAGTCTTACACGTTTTCTGATGTGTGCAGATAATAAAGCTTGTTGTGTACGTGTATGGGAAATTTGGTACCGTCTCTGTGCAGCAGCACATTTTTCTTCTCACTGAAGGTCACAGTGGCTCCGCTGGAAGTGGCAGCTTTCACAGAAAAGATATCCTGTGGGTACGTTGGGATGTACAGGGCACCCCTCAGCGTTGTTCGGAAGCTCCTGCCCCCGCTGTCGATGAGCCACACCTCCGCGTCACCTCTGCGCTTGGCCACTCCTTTGCACCTGGAGCCGTCTGCCAGCTCCACGCAGTGCGTCCCGGCTTGGAAACTGCTGTCAAACTTCTTGAACTTTGCGATGTCAGTGATTATGTGAGACGTCGCACCTGCATCCACCATCAGGCCCTTCCTCTTGACATCCAGCGCTGGTTCCTCAGAGTCGCATATCTGAAATGCATACTCCTTGCCCCCAGTCTCGTCGGCTGCTTTACGCGCGTCATCCCGCTGCTTGTTCCGTCTGCAGCTTGCACTGTTGTGTGTGTTGCTTTTGCAGTGATGGCACCATCGCCTGCGTGAACAGGATCTGGCTATGTGTCCACTTGCACCACACTTGTAACACACAATGTCCGTATAACTGCTGTCCTTTGCTCCGGCGGGCGCGCGCTTTGTGCCACACTGTGTTCTTGCCTTCATGACATTGTCCTCAGACACAGTTGCGCGCATGTTTTCAACATCCTCATAACTTCGGAGCTTTGTCTTAAACTCAGCAAAAGTCATTTTGGCTTCAGCCTCGCTCTGGGTTACATGTATGGCAAAAGGTTTAAATGTCTCTGGTAACCCTTTCAGCACCATTGCTATTAAAAGTCCATCACTGAGCGCTTCACCTGCGTTTCTCAGGGCTGTAATCGCAGTCTCTGCTCTGATGACATACTCTGTGACATCCTCGGTGGGCGACTTTTGCAGTGAGGTCAACTCTGTGTACAAGTTAATTATTCTGGGCTTTCCTTTTCCAGCATAGTACTCACGGAGAATCTTCAGCGCACCGCGTCCATCATCTGCGGCTTCACGCATCACCAGTGACAGGCTTTTGTCATCCAAAAACTGAATGAGCTCCACGTAGGCCTCAGCGTTTTTCCCATCCTCTTCATCGTCTGCATCGTCGGGCTCATTTAGGATTGTGTCTTTTAATCCTTGAAGACACATATGGCCCAAAAACTTGGTTTCCCATATCTCGTAATTCTTCTCGTCACCATCAAAAACGAGCCTCGCCCAGCGGCTACTTGTTGTCTCCCTTTCCTTTCTGCTCATACTTTCAGCTCTCAGGTGCACGCAGTTGCGACTTTCACCTGGCAGGTCACTCAAACTTTGCGTTATGGGATTATCCTGGGCCCATAACCTGTTGACAGAGTAGTTCTACACAACGTTAAACGTGGCACATAACACACGATCAAGTTGTTCAATGCTGAGCGAATATCCGCACGCACGGGCTCACCTGTTTTATTGATTAGAGACAGCATACCTGTGGGCAGTTCCCTAATCAGGGTCACGTGACATGAAACGCCAAAATGAACAAAAAATCACAACATATCTTAAACAAACAAAATGAAATGAGAGCACATCAACACTGACACACCTTATTTTATGCACGTCAACTGATGCTCCTATGCAGGGTTCGACATAAGCAATGGCCCGATGGCCCGGGGCCAATCAAAAAGTATGTCAGGCAAGTTGACTGACAGGTCACAGGCCCGCTTGGGCCAGTGACGCTGTAAGGCTTTTTTTTGTGAGGGGAACAACTCCAGCAGATTTTTATCCCACTTTTCTCGAGCCTTCACTGGATTTATTGGGCTTTTTGGCCAAAGGTGCACGCGCACGCTTGCCGACCAGATAGCTACTGTGTGTGGAGCGGTCTTACCCAGACTTTTACACAGAGGCTGTGACATCATCCATCAGCTTCTGTGAGGACTGCTGTATATACCATCACGCACTACGGTGAGGTATAATGGAGTTAAATGAAATTAAGTTAAATTAAATGAAGTTTTATAGACATTTTCTCTCTCTCTCTCTCTCTCTCTCTCTCTCTCTCTCTTTTTTTTTACTTGGGCCAGTAAGAATATACAAGGGGCCAGTAAAACTCTGAACTACTGGCCTGGGGGGCCAGTGGGGAAAAAATGTTATGTTGAACACTGCTCCTATGGCACACTGCAGACATCAGATGGCAACACCACAGAGCCAGCAGTATTTTGGGTAAAGGTCACGATTGTATATCACAGATATCCTCCCTGACTTTCTAAACATTTCTTTTCAAGTAATGTTTATATAAAATTCAAACACCACAAAACCAGCAGTATTTTGAAGAGGGGTTGCAATGTATATGTAGGCAGGTTTTATATTACATTATTCACTCTTAAGCATGTTTGCTGTGTACTTGCAAAATGACTGTTAAATATGCACTGAAGCTGTATTTGCCATATTTTGGTCAAAGTATGGTTGGGCATGTCAAACATGCTGACACACAAAATTATTGATTATTCTTCAGAACCACAGGGGATGACTGTTTGCCTCTCAATACATGTTTATTTTAATTGAATATTCCTTTAAACTAACTATTTTTTTTGTCATCTGCTGTTTTCAAAGTCAAGAATAAACTGTCAAGCTCTGTATACAACATCTAGAGCATTAATATAAATCACTATTTGCTATGTAAAGATATAGTTCAATAATGGCATCCTGAGCAGAGAATGAAGTCACGCTACCTCTGTGTGTTGTAATCAAGCGGCAACCTCAGAGGCTGAATAATGATGCCAATGCGGAAGGGCCAAAAAACTGCAGTTCGTCAAATGGCCACTTGAGGCTGGCTCCAAAACAGCGTAAATCCCCATAGACACCCGTGTTAAAATAAAATATTCACAGCCTGGTACAAAAAACAAAACAAAACAAAAAAACAGTTTTGGTCTCCGTAACTAATTCATGACAACTACACAGGGAGTGAATTTTATTACAACTCACACATTTACATTTTATTAAGGCCCAAAGTTACTCACATTTAAGGGCAGGGCAACTCTCTCAAGTGACAGGCAGTCTGCGAGGCTATAGTCTTTGAGTCAGATCCACCCCTTGCTCCTCCAGAGCCGCACCCTCTAGTCCCAATATGGCTCCAAAAACCAAGATGGCAACAGCTGAAATGCTAAACTCAGTCCATAAAACCAATTGGTGACGCCATGGTAGCTGTGTCCATTATATATTAAGTCTATGGTTGTGATCTGAGCTCCTCTGTGGTTCGTTGTTGTAAATCAGTCTGTGTGTATCCCACTGGCTAGCTCATCGCCACTGCTTTGCACAGTGCCCATTGGGTGGTTATTGCTGATATCGAGTAGGTGTCAACACAGAGCCATAGCACCCACCCGCTGGTTCCCTCTGGTTAGCACCGATAGCTCTTTCAGCACTGCTTTCATTGTTTAGCGCTGTTTATGGATTTAGCACCGTTAGCTGCTAGCCGCCAGCTCAGCCACCTCCATGTTAAGAGGTGTGTGCAGACAACTCATACACTCTGAATTTCACATAGAGCCAACATGGTCAAGAAGCGTACAGTAATCAAGTAAAGTTTTAACTTCTACAGTTGAACACCGAGAGCGCCTGGAGTTTGGGCTGTAAATATTCAGTTGAGGGGCAATCCAAGAAAAATGGTTATGCTTTCATCCTCCCCATCACAACATATCCTGCTGTTTTTTCCACCTTTAAACCTGAGCTCGCTAGAGAAATCTTTAGAAACCTTGGAGTAGAAGCAAAACTTTTTAAACTCATGAGAACACAGCAACTTACCCATGTAGAAACATATTTTTCCGTTCACAGCCCATAACATCTAGAGTTACAAGTGAGTCAGAAAAAAAAGCTTTAACACCGTCAATTCCTGGATATACCTGTGCAATAACAGAGAGAATAAAATGTTCCCCTGAAGTGAAATATCACTTTAAGCTGCTTCACTTTGTTTGGGAGCCAGCGAGCCAACGGTGGTGCCAATGTGGAGTAAATCTTCCTGGGTTTGTGTGTTAAAACCCCAGAGAGGGAAGGAGGAGGTCAGAGGAAGACTGCTAGGGAGGAGGAGGGCCGCGCAAGGCCAGCAGTAAGTCTCCTCGGTCCTGCCCACGGGAGATAAGTGCCTGTCCCCTTCCACTTCATACACCAGACCCTGAGAATATGTACAGTATGTATATGATATGGATATGCATGCACACACACACACACACACACACTATCCAGATTATCTGCTGGAAGAGGTTTACACAGACCTCATATCCTGAGCCCAACGTGCACACAAACACATTTTTAACACACATGAACATATCCAAAGATAGCGTTAAATGTGGCGAGGACAGCGCACATCCAGCGGTGGCTGTGTGGAGAATAGGCCTGACTAAGCTCTGAATTTACATGGCTAAGCAAAGTTGTTAACCCTGAGAGGCAGGGCCAGAGAGGGAGCTAATGGGATTTCTCTGTTAATGAAATTTATGAAAGAGAGTGAGAGAAAGAGAGAGGGAATGATAGTGAGGGAGGGGTAGAAAGATAGAAGAAGAAGAAGAAGTGGAGGAGAGGTGTGGGGAAAGCCCATAGCTCCTTCACATTGTTTCTGGCAGCAGGAGCAGAATTATACGTATGTTTACATCCACCCTTTTTTCACATTTTTATTTTTAAAACACCTGAGTGGAAATGCCAGACGTTCAATATAAAGCTGATCTCTGGCATTAAAAAAAAAAAAAAAGGTTTTACACTTGGCTGAGGTAGAGAAGTTGGCATATCAAAAAGGAGAAGATGCGATCAAGGCTGAGGAAAAAAATACTTTTTTGAAAACATAGTGATCATGCAATACTCATTTATTAAAAACAAAGCATTAACCTCGTGCTACAGCTCAGTGTTACAAAATTTAGGATAGAGAGGGCTGGAAGGTAAGTAATCACAAAGCAGGTGTCCTTTGGATGTCATCCCTGTCTATCACTGAAGCAGCTAATAAAAACCACCACAGGGGACAAATGGCTGAGAGGAGACAAATTCATTCATTCGAGAAAATTTGCATCTTTGGTGGGAGGCAGTGATGACTTGTCATGACATGATGTATCAGAGTTAATGGTGCAACATTAATTATGTAATCTTGTCACAACCTCTTGAATGTATTCATATGACAGCAGCTGATGGAAACACAGATACACATTTTGTTTTGTCAGACTTAAAGAAATTTAGAAAATCTGTGCAGCATTATGAAAGTTGTCGATAAAGAGACGATAAAGGATTATTCCACTGATCATGCTGGTCTAAAGGCCAGATAACATTGATCAGCCAAGGTAGGCAGATTTTCTTAAACTGCTCTGTGTCTCATGAAAAGTGTCTTTTTCTTGTTGTGTGAATAATGACTGTTCTCTATAACCAGGAAAGGAAGAAGCGTGTCATTTATTTCACCTTTAAAATGGATTAAGGAGAAGGTCTAGGTCAGGGGTCAATGACCTTTGCTATCAGAGAGCCATTTTCGATCAATACTTAAATTTTTTTTTAAATTTTTTTGGATGTGGAATCCACTGCTAGCCTAGCTAGCCTATTCAAGACTTACCACTGCTATTGAGGTTTGGCAAAATTTAGAGCAATAGGCACCAGGTTGTAGACATATGATGCACATTTTAGTTGACAAAATGTTAAAACATTTTTTATTAAGTATATAGACTACACATTTATACAGTTGGCAAATGTAAGAATTCCTTTAGGCCTGCAACAATGACAAATGAAAATTAAAAAGTTAGGAATAATGTTTATTAATTAATTTCCAAATGATATTTTTTGTCAAACCAAAGGGAGCCACTGCAGAGGGGCTAAAGAGCTGCGTGTGGCTGCAGGGCTGCAAGTTGCCTACCCCTGGTCTAGGTGGATGGTTGAGTGTGCAACTTTTCATCCAGAGAGTCAAAGTGGTCACATACAATACTGAAGACAACAGTTCACATCCTGTTACCTACCACAATCCAATAGCCAGAGTAAATGTTGATACTGAACGTTTATGCAGACCACCTATACATTACATATGTTTCATTTTTACATTTGTACATTTCATATATGTAACAAATTTGTTTGGATTTTACGTTTCTTCATGTTTCCATTTACAGTTTGATGTTGTGACACTGATTAATCTGTTGTCATGTTTAGGCACAAAAAACACTTGGTTATGGTTAGGAAAGATCATGTTTTGGCTTAAAATACCTGTTATTGTCACCACAACCACCACTGGAAATGTCATGGCATGTAGGTAGTTAAAAAACACAGCTGGTCTCTAACAGTGGTCTGCTGCTTGGCATTTGTCTCACCCAGACATCATTTTAACCTTAAAAGAGTACTCCACCAGTTTACATTGGAATCCTATATCACTGTGAGATTCCTTAAAAGCAGATGTGTCCAGCCACGTGCCATGGACAGCTAGCAATCTGCAGGTTTTTATTCCAACCAACTCCCACCGGTAAGCACTCCCTCAAGTAGAGGTAAAAATTAATTAACCAGTTAATAAAACCAGTCTTAACTGATCACCTGCTGAGTTGACTTTTGGGCCTCCATGGCAGGTAGTCAGCCATCTGATGCGTCACTTCACCTAAACTACCAAAATAAGTGTGTAAGTATTTAGCCATGTTTTCAAGGTAATGTCCTCTGAAACTTCTGCTTCTGCTACTTTTGAAAAACATGAAACACAACTTACATTTCCACAAGAAATGTTCTGGTTACTAATACTAATACTAATACTTAATACTTAAAGTACTCAATGGAGCTATTTTCATATGAAGCAATATTTGATCGTTCCTATAATATAACAAACCAAAAGGGAAGTATTTATAACAGAATAACTTCACTATCACGATCCCTGTCCCGCAAGTTACTTTAAATAAGACATAAAGTCTATTCAAACATACTAACAGATAAAGTTGACATGTTGGTTGATGTCAGTTTGTGTTTTCTCTCCGGGGTTCAGTGTTTGAGTCGACAGCTGCCCTCCGGCTGTGTGAGCTGCACCTCAGCCTCTCAACACAAAACCTGCAGCAGCAAGAAGGTCTCGTTCCCCCCGTTTGCCCCGGAGTGAGTGGGCAGAAGATTGTGATGAGCGGGGAAGAAGAAGAAGGGGGCAAGTGTGTGAGGAAGTGAGTGAGGGTGTGCTGATGGGGGAGGAAATTACCCCCGAGTCTGCACATTCTCCTGTGCAAACACACAAACACACACACACACACACCTACGTTTTCCTGGGTTTGGTTTGCTGTTTTAGTTTGATGCTGAGGCAGATTTCCTCATGAGCTGCCCCCCCCATCACACCACCACTTACACACACACACACACACACCCCCAACTCACCCCTTCGCCCCTCTCGCCCTCCGAACCCGGCACAGTCAGCATCGGCGTGGCGACGCCAATCGATGCTCCGCGCCCCGCTGAGCGTGTCCACACAAGGCCGAGCGAAGGGCCCCTCCGCAGGGGATTGTGGGAAATCTGATTTATGATGCCCGCGGTGTTGCTGACCACTAACTTTTGCTCCCTCTCTCCTCATCTTTCCCTTTGTCTCTCCATCTCCCTCCCGCTCTCGCTCTCTTTTCCCCGTGACTTACCTGTTTAACTCTCTCTTTCTGCAGATCGTCGTCGCTTTATGAAAATGAGAGCGGCTGTCGCAGAAGCACCTGGAACCTCAGAGAGAGGCTAGAGAGAAAAACCAGACATAAAGTGAACTCCACTGTGGGGCAACAAGACAGGAGTTTGGGCAAAAGGGACTGACCGGAGGATAAGAAGGGGTTTGTTAAGGAGGATGGGATGAGATAAAGAGGTGGAGAAAGAAAAGATGATTCCATTTCATAGGGATCTGCTTGCAGAAGGAGGAGGATGTAGAGAGGATTTTCACGGCTGCTTTGGTGCTCAGCCTTTCTCATCTGCTGTTGTCCCTGCCCTGGCACTCCTGGTGATGCTTTAACCAGCAAGCGGAGCACACACACATTCAGCCATCCATATTCCATCCATTCATTACATCACATATGTTCTGTGTTGGCATGCTAATTGTTGAAGGTCAGTTATGACAAAATGACTGGACTGATCCCAAAACAAGCTGGAGCACATTTAAGTCTGGAAGACCTGAGAGCATGCAGGGCTACATTTGAAGAGCAAGTTTCAAGAAGATGTAAACACTGATGCAGAACTAGGAGTGTAGAAGCTTTAGTCCTGCAAGACAAATGATGTCTGTAGGTTTGAGTGAGCCAGAAAACTTACATACACAGACATTGTATATCACCTGGGAGCAGAGCAAACTTCACATTTGATCTAAATGTTAAATGTCGTCCCATTAAATGCAGCCTTCTAAGTTACTTGAGACTGCTTTCCATCATACTCCACAGCATTCGTTTTTCTGCAGATATTGCTATGAAAAAATATGAGCCTTAAGGTGCATTCATGCCATGAAGGATGAATGGTAGAAGAAGATTTAAATGTACAATTAAAATAAGTGCAATTAGAATTCCTTCAGTGGTCATAGTTTATGAGGTTTTTCACAAAGGCTTCTTTCTAAACAAATGTACCAGGTGTTTAAAACTCATAAAAACACTGAATAAAGTGCTTTCACGTAAAATGTTTCCCTGATGCTGCTCGGCACAACAGGGGCTGGAGCCGAGTTGCCACTAATGGTTGCATAGCTTGTTTTGCTGATAACTTAAGATTCAGACGTCCAGTGACTATTATTCTTCATCTGGTTAAAAATATATAGTTAAAAACAACCAAGATCAAAAAACTGTTATCATACAAATGTGGCTTAAAACTGGATAAACAATCAGTTTACAACAGCATCTTGCAGACAACCACAACCCTGAGGCATGTGCAAAGGGGATATGATGCCTCTGACTGGTGACGGTGACCAAATGACACGTACCATGTCCTTGACTGGACCATTTGGGATAATGTAAGTACACAACTCAACAAAATATAGAACATAGGTCTGGTTGTTTTTAGACATTTTAATGCAGAAAGGTTACACAGCCTATTTTATCCCAAAATGGCATACTCATTTATATCTATTGGCAGAGATGGTATTTCATATTTATAACTATGTTTTCATTAGTTTGTAATCACATGAAAATAAGACTTGTTGTGTTTTTGTTACCATAGAATGAGCCGTTTATATCTACATACGGAGCGGGTCCTCTTCTACAGAGTCCGCCATATTGTTTCTACAATAGCCCAGAATGGAAAAATTAGACACAGGCTCTAGATAGGGCAGTTTGTTTTCGACGTCTTAGGTCTCCTAGATGCTTGACACACGGAGAAGTTTTAGTTCTGCAACCTCAGCAGTAGATGCCACTCAATCCTTCACACTGGACCTTTAAAGATTTTCCTGTGAAGAATATGTGTTTGCTGTACTTACAACAAGATCTGGCAAAAAAGGGAATCTTGTGCACAGACATATTGACACTACACCATTACAGCTCATGTCTGCACACTGTAGCCAGTTTACATTTTTCTTCACTTAGCACTACACCACATGTTTTGCTGCTCTGATTGACTGTAGGTCCAGAAGCATTTCGGTCTGCGGCAGTTGATAACGTCCCCTGAAAATCAAAAATGAATGGAGAGGTTCCAGACTAATTCTCATTTGTGATTTTGTGTGGTAATGTCAGGCTACACAGCCAAAACATCAAAAATATGGCATGTTCTGACTTTCAAAGAAACTTTGAAGTCATGCAAGACCAGCTAAATAGTTTCATTTCAGCTCAGTTTTCAACTTCAAGATCCATAATACAAATGTCTGCATGCAAACATGCACAAAATAATGTCATCACAGAGACACCCACTGTGTAGACCGAGTATGTATCACAGAGGCACTCAGACTGCCTGATTGTGTGTTGTGGCTGCAGGGGGCCTCCCAGCCCCTGCTGTGCGAGGGACTGGCTCCTCCTCAGGACGTTCACTCACTATCTCCTCCACTTGAGGAACACAGTAAATTAGAAAGTTAGCGCACTGATGGGGCGGAAGATTGCCCTGCTGGGCTGTTGTTTCAGTGTGTGGTGTGTGTGTGTGTGTAAGCAGTAGAAGCAGCTCCCCAAACAGCAGGAGATATGCATTAGACTAATGTGTGATTAAACACATCATGCATGTGATTGGTTAATTTATATGCTTTGACAGTGGTAACTGGTTGGTTTTATAGATCAATCATGAGGTGGCGGGGAAGGCGGAGCAGATGATACATGCTTGTTAAGATAGTGCAGGATCGTTATTGTACTTTTCTAACATGCATAAACCTCATACCCCTAATCCACCAAAATTAGTGGGCATGTGGGTTTTATAAACTCTGGAAAACCTTTTAAAACTAGGCAATCAGCTCCTTTCCAAATGTCAGTAGACCAGCAGACTGTGTCTATAGCTCTCAGCATCAGATGAGAATGCTTTTGAAAAAATTTTTTAACTGGTATGTCACGTTAGACATCATGAACAAGCCTGAAAACAGGTCAGTAAACATTAGGAAGTTGCATGGAGGCCAGTAAAATGTTCAGTGGTTACTTCTTTTTCATATCAGTTACTTATTCAGTCTCTTTCTCAAACTCAGTGTAGACTAAATTTTGAACAATGTGAGAGCACTGCTTGGACAGAGACCGACTGTATTTTGTGGCAGCTTGTTGTTGCATTTTGTTGGCAAAGGGCCTAAACTTTATGCGTCCACCAAGGTGTCATATTTCTATCACTGCTGACTGAAGTCAGTCGGAGATGGAGCCAATAAATACCTATGACTACTACAGAGACATTTGATCTGCGAGTAAATGCAGCTTGTAACCTTTCCCATTAAATACAAAGGCCAGACATTTGTGGGTGGTAGTGGATTTCTTCTTTGTGCAGTGTGAAAGGGACTGCAGTTTCACCTTCCATCCCCAGCTAGACATTAAATAATGTTAACTAAATGAAGCCCCTTAAAAACTAATGGTCCACTGCATCTCACTATCTTCCTTTGCTGTTAGAGTTTGCCCAGCTGACAGCTGCTTAGGTCACATCATGACAGTTGACCCAGGTTTTGGTCAAATGTAAAACTTTATGCTACACCCTTAGGGGTTTGCTACACTTGCAAAGTATCAGAAAATATAACACAGACTAAAATAAATAAAACATGCACACTGAAAACAAAGACTGGATTAGCCACCAGGCAAACTGCACTACAACTCAACTCAACAGTTGCTTGAAAACTGCTGATTTACAAGCAGCAACTTCAGGGGCTGAAAAATAAAGCCAAAAACAGCAGTTCATTGAACGGCCACTTGAGGCTGACTCCAGCAGCCGGTCAACCCCCACAGACCCCCATGTGAAAATGCTCAACTTTACAGCAGAAATAAACATGTTTACAGCTGGAAACAAAAAATAGTTCTGGTCTCTAATTTCAACATTCAGGACAACTGTTATATAACTCACCTGTTTACATTTTTATCAAGGTTTAAAGTTACACGTACAGCAAAGGCTGAAATGCTGAACTTGCAGAACAACAATCCACAAACCAATGAGTGACATCATGGTAGCTATGTACATTATTTTTGCAGTCAGATTATGCAGATGTACAATGTTGTCCATTACACCAAAGCAACTCACACAATGAGGTGGGTCTTAATCATGCTGACTAAACTTGAATCTAGTTGTAAGACTTTCCTTATTTCAGTTTGTGCATGTGCCTTAATTAAGGAGTTTAATGAAATTACAGCATATTAAATCTGGGATTAGGTTATTCTGCACAGAAAAACTGTACACACTGCACAGAGTGAAAAGGGGATTCATATGGCCAGCAACTTTTCTTTATTTGCCCTGCATCTCTTTGCAGACTAATCGAGCTATTTGTGGTAAAAATGCAGAAAATCCATTTCTGAAAAAAAAAAAAAAATCAACTAAAAAGCTTAAAGTCAGAAGCTTTAAGAGTCTTCTAATGTCTCACATTAACATTTCTGAAACACTGCACCATGATTTGCCAAATGGCTAACACTGAGAGAAATGATATAGTTCCTGGTTTGTAATAAATTGGCTTAAACATGCAAGAGCAGTAGCATGGTCCTGATCAAGTTTGCTGTGGGTACATATCTACTGTGAGGAAAAGAAAACATCATCATTAAATGGTTTTGGCTGCATCTCTCTCTCTCTCTCTCTCTCTCTCTGAGTTGTAATTCTATAATCACCGTGAAAGGAAGATGTATATTTAATACCTCATCTTGCTGTGCTGATGATGTGGCATGTTTTGAAACATTGGTTTCATAACTATATCAATACCTCATCTCTTTTTCATGCCATTGATGATCGTCTCTCTTCAGAGGCAACATCCGCCTCTGAGGCAAATAAAAGCACTTAGCTCGGCTTATTTCAATACCTGGTTGAAATCTGCTGCTTTGCTTTATTAAGACATCACCACTCATCAAGATGACACTGTCATAAAGTCGTGGGGGGGGGGGGGGGCGGGGATAGTTTGTGGTCAACTGTGTGAGGATGGATTTCACCGGACATTAAGTTGATGAATACAAAGCAGATTTGCAGATGACAGTTTTTTTTGTTCTCAGGGCTGTCATGCTTGTGGCGTGGTTTTTTTTGTGTGGGGTCGTTTACAGAATCTGGAAAGGAGGAAAGTTTGTTTTCATAGGCTCTGTTTTGAGACTAAGTAGCCCTGACATCTCTGCTACCCACAATCCCCTGCGGGAGGAGCTGGCTGTTAGCGATATTTCCCTGGTGACGGCTTGAGCTTGGGCTTTACACCGTGTTACAGCAATTAGATCTCAATTAGCTCAGGAGTAAACACACACAGAGGGAGAGAGACGGTGTGTGTGAGGTAGAGCTGTTAGCAGATGTAAAAAGGGCCCGTTCTCTCTGGGGTCTTGTTTGAACCTCTGTGTCCCACGTGTACAAACTGTAGCCCTGTGGGCACGATTCAATCTACAGCCGAACACACACACACACACAAACACAAACACAACGAGCAAGAGAGACAGCAGGGACAACAAACACACACAAACTGAAACCATGGTAATGCCTCGTGAGGCGTTCAGGTGCGTTCTGTGCTCTGTTTTAGAAAAGTTCAGAAAAATTCTCAGTGACTGACAGTCCTCCATTTTTACTTTCCTGTCCCTCTCCTTTCATTTCTCTCTCTCCTCTCCTTTTCCATCCTTGCGTCTTTATCCTCTTTTCCTCCTCTCTTCTTTCCTTCTCCTACCCTTCTTCACCTCCCCTCTTCCTACCCTCTCATCTTATCTGCTCTTCTCCTCTCCCCCTCTCATCATCACCTGTCCCTTCTCTTCTGTTTATCCACCTTTCCCTCTTCCATCCCTTCCTCCTCTCTTCTTCTCCCCTCTTGTCAACTCTCCCACTTTCCATCTTTTCTGTTCTCTGGTCTTCCTCTTTCCTCTTCTCTTCTCACTTTCTTTCTCCTCAGTTCCTCTCTTCCTCTCCTTTCTTCTCCACCTCTCTTCTTTCTTCCCGTCTCCTCCCCTTTCTTCTCTTCCTTTTATATCCTCTCCTCTCAACATCTTCTTTCCTAAATCTTGCCTCCCTCCCTTCCTCCTGTGCTCTTCTCTCTTTTTGTCTCTCCTTTATCACATCACCTCTCCTCCTCTTCTCTCCTCTCTTCCCCAGTCCCTTTTCCCATCCCCTTGTCTTGACTCCTTCCTCCCCTCTCCTCTGTTGTCTTGTTTCCCCCTCCTTTCCTCATACCACTTTCCCCCTCACCTTTTTTCTCCTCTCTGCTTCTCTCCTCTGCCTCCCTCTCTTCCACTCCTCTCCTCTCCTCTCCTCTCCTCTCCTCTCCTCTCCTCTCCTTCCCTCATTTCCTATCCAGCCACCCTTTGTCTCATATCCTTTCTTCCTTCCCTCCTGTCCTCCTTTCAACACCTCTCCTCTCTGCACCTCTTGTCCTCTTTCTTCCTCTTCTCTCTTCCTCCCCTTCTCCCATGTCCTGTTCTCTCCTCTCCTCTCCTCTCCTCTCCTCACCTCTCTCCCTCCTCTCTCCGCTGGGTCGCTGTGCTTGTTGCGGGTGATAATCCGTGTCACGGCGGCTGATTGGGGATTAGGACTAGCAGTTTATTCGCGGCAGGGAGAATGATACAGCGCTTAGTGGCACAGGCTCCCGCGGCAGCCGCTCTCTGCTGAATTAGCAACATGTTTGAATGAGATAAAAGAGACAGCTTACCCCACCGCACTCCACCACCTAATCCCTATACAGCTGTGAAATGAGCCAGGGCCAGCCGCACCACACCTATACCCACGCTGGCTGTCTCTCGTCCTCCTTCTCTCTCTCCCACATACACATGCCCACACTGTTTGTACTGTACCTGGCTGAACACACATACACACACACACACACACAGCAAACTCTAATTCCAAACTAAAAAGCCCTCAGAGAGCACATACCTCCACCAGGGCTGCACAGGCCTCTGAATGTATCATTTTAATAAGAGAAAATGCTCAGAATTTGGTTTTTATCTGACTCTGGAACTGCATCAACATACACACAGTTGTAGACAATTATGTTGACTGGCTGACACTGACTGTGTTTTTTGGACAATACCTAAATGCTGCATGGGAATATTAGGGTTCTGCATGAGGATGAACTTTCAAGCGTGTCATTTTGCTGTAGCGCTGCCTATAAGTCAAATGTGGTCACCTTTGACAGGATCACTCAGAGTCACAATTTGGCAGAAATTATACAATGTTGGATGACATTTGCAGGAACCTTTTTTCCCCCCATCATTTTCATTCAAAATTCTGGATCAAAAATGAATTAAAGTGATGTTCTCATTTTGACAATGCAATTCAAAAAGTAAAACTTTTCAGTAGTTCAGCTTTGGTAAACACTGGCATAACCTTTGCATCGCTGACCAACAGAAAACTGTCTTGACAGAGTTGACCTTTTAGGGTAAGGAGCAGGAGCATTGATGGGGTGTTGGAGATGGGGCCCAGTTAATTCCTGTGAAAGTTACTTAGTGGCGCATGAAGCCAAAAAAACTTGATTTCTGTGAAACAAGATTACCTGGATCTTTCGCATTGTGGGGCCCATAGAGAAAATGCAAAAGCAAACTCTTATGGACTTAAGAAATGTTAACAAAGCCTGATCGTGAAACTAGTCATTTCATGGGGGTTGTGACTCTCAAAGAAATGTATATCACAAATTTGTGGATGTCTCTTTCACAATGTGCCATGGAAAAAAGTCTTTTTGGGCCCAATGGCATCATGCGATGGATGTGGACATTGTAGTTCCATGTTTGGCCACTATATAAAACTAGCTTAAAAGCTGTTCCTGTGAGCTGGAACAGAGAGCTGAGTTTAAAATGGAGGAACTATCATATTAGCTGTGTTGCACCATCCAATTTTTATATGATAATACAGGCCTATATTAAAGCTGTACAGGAGTGTATACTGCTTTGCAACAGAGCATGGTAGGCAGTTAGAAGTAAGGCTGTCATTGATGGTACAAATCTGTCTCATGAATAAGTCATGTTAATTTATTGTCCTGTTAGTGAACTGGTAGTTAGCTGGTGGGCTATTGTGGCTGACTTGTGCTTGCCTATTCTCAAGTAGCTAGCAGGTTAACAGTAAGCTTGCCAGCTACAGTATCTTGCCAGGCAGCCCTGCAGAGAGTCACCACATCACATAGTCAGTCACACTTTAAGACATTTTCCATTTTCTAGTGTGTTAAACACTTTGATTAAAAAGATAAATTGTTACATACATTTCCACATGGTGGTACTATTGGGTGCGAATCAGCACCAAACCTTCTCATATTTTGTTCTGCTCAGTTCCCAACTTCCTTTTTGCTAAAAACCTTCATATAACAGAGGGTGACATGGGAGCGGATTTATTTGCTTCTGTTCCGTCCCACAAAAAAAGACTCCTGTCCCATCCCAGTCCCATAAAAATGAGTCCTGTCCTATCCTGTTCCTGTGTTGTATAATAGAGAAAATCGTTTTTATTCATATTAGAACTGCACTTTCATTATTAAAAAACTAAGCATATTCAATCAGTATGGCATAGTGCTGAAATAGCTCCTAAAATAACAGCTGAAACTGCTGTATTGTACTTATTTGGCATATTTCTTACAGTACTTTTTTTTTTCATTTAATTTTCTATTCTGTATTTATGTTTTAACTGTTGCTACTTTGCTTTCATTTTTATTTCCTCCTTATATGCTTGTTGTATACACAAAACACCAAGTTTTTTTGTGAGTGAAAACCTATTTTTATTTTGATTCTAATTGCTACAGCCATGTGAAACATGGCTCACGGACTAAGCACTATTTGTGCTTAGTCCATGAGCTTGATGCTAACACATAATGGAAATAACAATTAATGTGCTAAAGGAAATTAGCATCACGATTGCGATGTTATCTCAATAAGTGATTCATTTTACCTCACATGCTTGACGTTAAAATGACGTGTGCTCATACTCACAGGCATATATTCCCTTTGCTCTGTGAAACGCAGCCGCTGACTTCACATTGTTGGCCCAGTATTATTATATGATTATTATCCCACCTGCTCCCATTGACTCTTTTTCTTGTCCTGTCCCAGTCACATGATGAATAGTGAAATTAAGTCCCATCCCGCAGGAATCCGCCCAAAAATGTCTAAATTACTACAAAAAAACTGAACCAAAGCACAACTTGATGTAAAAAGAAAAAAAGAAAATTTAGAACTAGAAATGGCTACACATCATACCAGGCATTAATCCAGCTCAGTCAGTTGATACAATCTTGAAAATTCTATCTTTTTTTGTTGTCATTCAGACCCAGATATACTAACACTGTGATGAGTTCTGTAAGTTATGATGGAAATAGCAGTCACAGCTGCACATTATGGTCTACATCTGGGATCCAGTTGTCAGTGTCCACTTGTATTTAATTTTCACGGACTACCTTTGCAGAAATCTCCAGACAGCTGAAAGTTGAGTTGATTTGTTATTTGTTATTTCCTACATGTGATTAAGCCCTAAAAATAGCCTCCTTCTCAACACACGCCAATTTGAAAACCGCCAGGAGACAAAGTGTGGTCCATTTTGTTAATGGTTTTGGCCAGAGGGGATTGGCCATCTCCACCAATAAGCCCGGCCGTATATCTCACTTCATTTGGCTTGTGTTGTGTCAGCAAAATAAGGCAGGGAAATAATAATGTGCAGCTATCTACATATGGAGAAGTAATGAAGGAGAGAGGGACGGAGTGGAGGGAGGAGAAGTGAGGGGAATGAGCACAGGAGTGGAGAATTACAGCTGATATTAGAACTGGAGGATTTGCAGTCGTCTCTCTTATTCTGTGAGGTGAACGAAGGTGATTCACCTAAAGAAGCAAAGCAAGCATTTTACTCTTCACTGTCTTATCAGGAAACAGGAAACAGTGAGACATCCTGCACTCATACTTAATTTGCAGCATCTTTGTGTCTCTATATTGGCCTCTTGTAAATTCCACCATCACTCATCCACCAGATGCCAGTCCATCCTGGTCGCAGGTTTTATTTTTACCCTGACTGACGTGTGTGGAGTTGCTGTACATTTCGTCATATTAATAAACCCACAAGTTATCTGCCACTTCTTTTGTCAGCACCAGGGCTGACGAGAAGGGCAGAGATTTTCCCCAGGGTTTGTTTTTTATCGTCTTTGTCACTACCTGGTTTTTTTTGTTTTGTTTTTTTTTAGACTGGAAAAAAATGCAGAGGTTAATTTCGACAAAGATAATCCCTAGTTGCAGCACTATTTCATCAGCAAGTGTGAGATGATGTCCTGAACTGAAGAGGAGCGTCACGGGAGGCAACTTAACACAAGTCGTACTGGCAAATCTGCCCTGGGCCGCTGTTGATGAGAGACATGTGACACATTAGGATTGATTTGTTAGTGATAAACATTCAGCTTCTCAACACCTTTTAAACCCAAAGAGGAACAGAAATATATTCACCATCAAAAAGAAATGTTGCTCTTAGAGAGAGCAAGTACCAAAAATATATATTAATGGTTTGAAACAAGTCTTCAATAGAGTGAAGACAGTAAAACATAATTGTTTACACCTGGTTTTACTACATAGACAATACAACAAATATTACTCCTTCACAGAGAAAAAAAGGGGGAACCTACAGGATGTGTAAATCGATGCCAAGTTTGAATTTTGGGTGACATGTACAATACAATATTTTTCAACCACTGATTCAAATTGTATTAAATTAGCACCTAATTTAGCATAGAAAATATTTGTATGAATGATGTTAGACACCTCATACTATTGACATCATTGGATGCCAGATTTTTATTGGTTAGTATGGTGGCCAAGATATCTCAAACAAACTTCAAAACGCTCTGAAAATTTTGACAAAAACACAAACACATCAATGGAGAACACAAATGGCGAACAACACTTGTGCGACCAACCATAATTCGGCCATAATATTGCCATGTATCTATACGGGGAACTGCCCATTGGTTTGACAGCCCATTGGTTCGACATCCCATTGTTCCGACCATATTGAACTCATTGTTCCGAAGTCCGTTCCAAAATCATCATGATGCCCTGTGGTTAAGGTCTGGTTAGGTTTAGGCACAAAAACCACTTGGTTAGGGTCAGGAAAAGATCATGGTGTGGGTTAAAATGAAAAAGAAAGTGACAAACACATAAGCCGTGAGCCTGCTTCGCCTCAAGCTGGTCGTGGCGCATCATATGCCCGCCGCGAGCCGTTCAGCACCGCGGACAGTCGGACTAATGGAATGTCGAACCAATGGGCTGTCGAACCAATGACATGGACCCTCTATACAAGGGTACAGCTTATGCTGCATTCCACTTAACTCGGATGTCAGAAATTGGAGTTGTTTGCATCCCAGTATAAGAAATCAGAAAACCAAGATATTGTTTGTGATGCCAGTTTAAGCCAGGTTAGCCATTGTTAGCATTACCAGTTGATAACATGCATTAACACTGTATTTTGTTCATACAGACACTTTAGCAACATGTCAACAAGTTGGACAGGACTGTGTGTATGGGTGTTTCAGTGAGACACAAATAAGACAGAGGTGCTGATAAACAGTATACTACTACAGCTTTCACTAATGTTGATGCGTGGAGCAGCCATATTGGAATTTTAGGTCAGGGTTGGTGAGGTTCCTCCAACTTTCCAAGTTGGAAATCTGACTTCAGGGGGCATTCCAGTTGGAATTTCTGGCAGGAAACTTGGAAATTCTGACTTCCCAGTACAAACGGAATGCACCATCTGGTTACATTCATTTGACTGACCAGTAGTAGGCAAATTACGTATACTGATGTTACTGCATAGCTAGCTTTATATTAGCCTAACCTTCAATGGCAGAGTAGTTACAAAAATAACAAAAAATAAACAACATTGCTCATTTGTGACAATGACAAATGACAGCTATTGTAGTTGTTAGCTAGTGAATGTTTCACTTACTTCTCAGTTGGGCAAGTTTCATTGTCCACATCCAACGACACTCACTTTGGTTGTGGCTTTTGCATTTGTTCTTTCCATTAATGCGCTTGTGTTTTTCAAATTTGCAGTGTTTTGGATAAGCAGATTGTTCAAAATGTCTTGGCCACCGTAGCAGCTGCCTATTTAAGAGTAACTGAACAAAATGCATCGTGCAGTAGCAACCAAATTTAGATGACACATACACACCATCAACTGTATTACATTTTTCCTGTAGGTTGTGCTTCAGCTACAAGAAGACTTTAAAAGTGCACAGTTGTCATGAGTTGTTGTCTTTTGGTTTGAAGGTTTTACTATTTTAGTTCATTTTCAGTGCTCTCATCAGTATCAGCAGGCATCAAAAACACTGTGATGAACCCTCTGTACATTTCTTGGCAAATGGCAGACACAGTGAAAACTAAAAGAGATCCTTAAGTAGAATGAGTACTAGACACATTTGTTTAGTCACTAGAAACAGAACTCCAAATAAATGCAAATTTCAGTCAGTGTCTGCTGGATGCGTCGATGGACAACTGTGTGCTACCAAGTTTGCCATACATTAAAGTTTAACTTTATAAGTTGGTAACATGTTAATGATATCTTTACTGCTTGTTGTAATGTTCCCAAGTGGCAAAAATGGTAATGTTTAAATGGTCATAACTCAGCAATAAGTCCTGACTCATTTTCTGTTTCGTACATTTCATCACAAAACCTGAATAGCACTTTCCTGAGTAGCATTGAGGGATCTTCCAGTGATAGCCACCATAAGCCAATTAGCACAATTGTCTATCACTATGTGTATTCTGATGCAGATCCAGATCCAGCTGCAGACTGAAAAACATCTGTCAGAGGATCACACAATTGCCTCTGACTTTCTAGTAAAATGTTTTCGTTCCTGATCTCTGGCCGTCTGTCTCGGGGCTCAGAGGCCATGTCAGTGTCACCTCCATGTGCCGCCGCCTCACAGTCATCTTTGGTTACCAGCAGATAAGCACTTTTCCCCTGATTGGTTTAGCCAGCGTCTCTTAATATCATATTGATGATAATTTCCCTGTAATGCGCCATTTGCACTAATTGTGATGCAGGGAGTGAGTAATGGCATGTGACTGCAGCCGCTCCCCAGCCACTCCTCAACACTTAATCTCCTGATTGTCCCAGAGAGACGAAACGTGACAAGATCGCCATAAACAACCCACTCCCCCCAAACACACACACACACACCAACCACAGCCCCTTCCTCCACTTACTCCTTCACCACTGACCTCTGTGCTACCCTACATTCTCCCTCCTCCACGTTTTCCTTGCTGTTTTTGACTGTATCTTCTCTTGTCTTCTTTCACTCTTTCTTTCTTTGAGACCATTTCATTGCTCCCTCTGCCCCCTGGCTGCCAGGTGATCAGTGTTGAACAGTGCTGGGGATAGACAGCTATCCTGGTGGTCTCTACAAATACTTCACTTGTGCTTGTTCCAGTTTTTTTACAGTGCTTTATTTGTCTCTCTCATTACTACTTCTAGCTGTCTGCCCTTTCCAACCCAAAACAGACCTTTGGGAAAAATACCAGAACCCTGCATGCATTAATTGCTTGGCAAGAAAAGGAGAGAGAGTGGATCCAAAAGGGACTCGAGGACAGTCAGAATTAGACCTGATCCAAATTACTTGCCTGATATCAGACCATTTACAACACTTGACAATGGCATTTTAGTCAGGAGACTACACACATGGTCATATAAGTATGAGGAAATGTAAAAAAAGTCTTTGGCGATTAGACCCCATCGTGATGTCATGTATTCCAGAGGGGTGGTAAGGACATGGTAGATTAGGGAACTTCCCTATGGAGTTTAGATGCTGGTGGTGGTAATGAGATGAGATGAAGAGGGAGCTGAGGGTCTGGATGTGAAGAGGAGTGGGCTTTTGGTGAGCTTGTCCTGGACTCTGGATAAGGTGACTGGAGGGGATTGGGATCCTGTCCACATGTCGAAGAGTCCTTCGGCAAGACATTGAACTCCCAAAATGCTTGCAATCCTTAGGCCAGCACCTTGCATGGTAGCTCATTGCCATTGGTGTGTAAGTGTGAATGGGTGAATCAGGGGCAAACTGTGAAGCATTTTGGATCAAACCTGCTTTAAAAATGCAGCCATCTACTAAAAGCACTTTTTTTTATCCTATTATGAACCAAAAGGACCCGTGAACACCTCTACCTCCTGTGTATGTGACTGCTTTTCTACATGTAAACTAAATTAATCTCGATCCGTTACCAAATATGTAACCAGAAATACGGTCTGTCTCCTCATGTAGAGACACATATAACTAGATATATATGCTAATACCACTTAAGCAAATGAAATCATATAATTGGCCATAACAGTTTAACCTTTGAACAATGAATTACCGCGTGTCTGTACTCCATATGCAAACCATTTACATAAGAGTGCATAATTTAAATGCACTCTTTTTCATACCTTTCATGAGCCTACTAAATCCTCGTCTGCCTCAGAGCGGTTTTTGTTCACAGAGGTTTCATTTGCACACAGACACATAACACACTATCACACATGACAGTGGACCAGCTGATTTTCTCCTCTTTATCTGTGCTCTGGGTGTGAAATCGATGTAGGTGGCCCATCTCCAGCCCTGCAGGGGGGAGAACATCAACGGACTTCTACAGAGTGAGGGCAGGGGCAGGATGGATATCTGGAGAAATTATGATAATAATCATGGAAACATATAATTCTGTTGGTCATACTTTGAATCACAGAGAAAAGGAAATTGTTGCCTTTTTTTTATAAATGAATACAAACTGATTTATATCTCTATGCGAGAAAAAGAAATTAGATATTTGAAAGAAGAAAAAAGCTATTTTCTTGCACTGGATTGTTTTCTCCTCCTCCCTTCTCTCTGAGCTGGAAAAGAGGATGAGCTGCTGGTTGGGGGTGTAAAATAGAGTGCAGAGGGTTGAGTCAGGGACTGTTAACCCCAGGGGAGGTTCAGAGCATCGGACCTGATTCCCAGGCCATCTCATTGTTCCCAGCCTGGCTGTAATTTAGGAGGAAAGCGGCGTCAATGCGCCCATAAATCCTCCGTGTGCCGAAAGCGTCCCAATCTCAATCTGTCAGCGAGACACTGGTCAGCCGGTAAATACCTATCGCCTGCTCTTCTTCATGTGATCACACACAGGGGAACACACTCACACACACACCAAAGCACACATTTTGTTTGTGCGCATGTATATGTACAGTTCTACATGAAGCTACTTTTGCTGAGAAGGCAAGTTTGCAAGATGAGTGCTAAATGCACAGATGTGCAAACACACTCACACAGCACACTGTGAACATATGTACAGGTTACTGTACAGGCACTGGTCATGGCTGTTTTCTTTACAGTAGATATAAAAAGATTAAAGAAGATGATGCGTTAAACTATAAACTGTTTTATTAACATTCACAGATACATGAGGACTAAAACAAGCAACATAACAATGCAAAATAAAAACAATCAGCTACATACAAAAGTCCTGTGTTCAATTTTTAATTTTAGATAAATAAGAATGCGGTAGGTGGGGATTTTGATGCCTTTAGAGTGGCTAAAGAAGGAGGGAAGAGAGGAAAAGGGATGGAATGCCAATAACAGGGAAGAAAGAAGAAACAAAATAAAATGGGAGAGAAGAAAGAAAAGGGAAGAATGAAAGGAATATGGAAATAAATAAGAAAAATTACAATAAGGAAGAACAGAGAGAAATAAGACAAGAGAAGAACAGAGACAAGAATAGGAAATAGAGGAAGGAAATAAGGACACCAGAAAGGACAGATACAAGAAATAAGGAAAGAAGGACAAACATCAGAAACAGGGGTGGAGCCGTGGTCTGGTATTGTTTTCACTTTGTGAACAAATTTTGTCACTGGATAGTGTCACAACTGTGTAAAATGCAGTCAGGAAACTTTCCATGTGTGTAGCTGAGTTCACAGTGAAGGCCGTGTGTCCAACAAGGGCCTTGGAAGTAGAGGAATAAGAAGTAGAAAAGGGGCCATTGCTCCCCCCACTTTATATCCCTGGCCCATTCATTTTAAGTCACAGATAAGCGTTGTGGCTCATGTGATCCCATTGCAAAATGGTCCTTAGTTTCCCTTGGCAACTATCATGTATTTCTCAAATGACGTACAGATTTTTTGGCATTCTTGTATGTTAAATGGCTTGAAAAATGGGGAAAAAAATCTTCCTAAGGGAGCATGCCCCCGGTCCCCCCTAGGGTTCAGAAACATACATTATTATCATTGTGCATTAAACACAATGAAACTTGGGTTGGGCTGAGCCCCAACCACTGCCCCTGATCAGGGAGGAAATATGAAGCAAGGATGAAAAAGATTTAGGGCTGACGGAATGCTTTGAAGCTCCAATCATTGCCAATGTAATTGATGATATCCAAATCAACAATTTATATATATATATATATATATAAATTGTATTTAAGCAATATCACACGAGAGGGAGTGATGTTATACTCATATATCGTCACGGCTGTGATTTGGTCATAGGTCTGCCGAAGACAATCACAGCCATGACGATAATACGAGTATAACATCACGAGCTCAAGTGTGATATTGCTTTTATACAACAGTTCAACAGTTAAATAAGCAAGGCTGATTAAGAAATGTTGAAAAATGTGGACAAAATAGATAATTTAAGCATTTTATTTGTCTTCCGCCAACAAAAATAGTTCCCTCAGGACTCCGCTGTTACCGTTGCTATGTAACACAAACATGGTGCGCCAGGCACTTACTCTTTATACACATTTATCTGCACATGTCCATTAATTGTGCAGCCAGTGAAATAAGTCTGTGATGACTGCAGGTGGACTGTCGCTTCACAGGCACAGCCGGCTCTGCCTTCTGATCTGACAGTATGTTGCTTTTCTCCAAGTCATTGAGCTCCGCTGAGGAAACACTGACAAACCTGGATGTGTGCTCAGATGGATTCAGCTTCTCCTCTCCCTCATCTTCCTCTGATGACCATTCATAGTTCAATTCAAAACTTATTTTAGGAAATAAATCCATATTCTTGGCTGTTTGACAGTGGATGAATTAATTAGCCTACAACGCAACTGCTGACCTAACTGACACTAACCGTCAGTTTTGATTTGATTGTTGATTGCAATCAGCTGTAAGGCGGAGTGATACATACACAGTGAAATAACCGTGATGTTGTACTCCAATATTGTCACGGTTTTACTGTCTCTCGACCAATCAGATTGCAGGGCCGGAACAAACTGTTGTATAAATATATATATGTATATATATATATATATATATATATATATATATATATATATATGTACATACAGTCACCAGCAGTCTAGCTCTACCTGAACTAAGACAGTTTGATCACATGTGACAGGCTAACCGATATACTAGCAAGTTGTTAAAAAAAAGTCAAGCATCTGTGATAGTTTCAAAATAAACCAAGATGAATCCCTAAATATGGAGTGTCAGATACACCACAGGAACCTGGCATTTCAAAAATCAAATCTACAACAAACTTGGCAAATCACCTGAGAACTGTAAGTAACACTGAGCCGTCTTGCAAAGAATGTTCTTTTTCTATCTATTTTGGTTAATGTTACCCACCTGCATGCTAATACACTTAGTTGTTGTCAAGTTATTTTAGGTGCACTGACTGAAACTGATGTTTTAAAAAAGTCCAACTTATGACCTCGTCTCTTGTTAACTCCCAAACCCCACCACCCTCCCCCCATCCCACTGTCAAAGCTTCAGTTAGTTGCTGAAATTCTCACAGAAGCCCAAGACAGCCCATGACGGGAGGGCAGAGAGAGTCAAGACAGAAAGAAAATAGTTGCCTAACATTGCCGGACATCTCAACAACGTAAATACTTAGGTCAAAGTGCTAATACAAGCTGTATAGGATTAATAAAGTAAATTCAGTATGTTGTGTTGCGTTTGTGTGATCATTAAAATTAAGCAACGATGCACCCTTGTCTCTGGTTCTGGGTCTTAAATGTACTTGTGCAAGTTGCTTCAGTCCAAATATGATGTTCAAGCAGTCCTCTGGCTTCCTTCTTCTTTCTCTTCCTCTTCTTCTGGAACTTTCTGCATATTTCTGCTCTGAGGGAGACACCAGGGCAGTTTAGTTCAAGCAAGGTTACAATGAGACGACAGCTCCTCAAACGGGAAACTCCAGCGATTACCAACCAATCATTAAACCTCACCTGAACCCAGCATGCTGCTATGA
The DNA here is from genome assembly GCF_041903045.1 of Epinephelus lanceolatus. Taxonomy (NCBI): domain Eukaryota; kingdom Metazoa; phylum Chordata; class Actinopteri; order Perciformes; family Serranidae; genus Epinephelus; species Epinephelus lanceolatus. The sequence continues at coordinate 38,756,656 of NC_135739.1, forward strand.
CACACAGATAGACAGGCACACACACACACACACACACACACACACACACACACACACATACTTAAAGGTGAGTTTCTTATGATGACCTCGGGGTCTTTGTCCCTTATTTTTAACCTAATTAAAAGTCTCTCAATAGTCACACATAAACAGATAAACACACACGTCCACACGGTCATCTGTGTATAGAGACATCCTCATGTCGATCAATAATGCTCATAGATTGTCAATTACGCTCTGGAAGGAGAATGAATGGGATTTGCATATATATAGAGCTGGGTTTACCCATGCGCTCACAGGACGTCCTGAAACTGCTGCCCTCAGCACGCTGACCAGGGGGAGCAGGGGGGAGGAGGGGGAGGAGGTGACAGGATGTAGAACAGCAGAGCCCGAAATATGGGAGCAGACACCTGAGATATTCAGATTAATTCACTTTACAGACAATCGTGAGTTGAATATAGCCAGTCTTATAGCAGCCTTGTTGCTACAAATAATTGTGAGTTGATAATAATGATAGTTTTGTGATTAAGTTACTTTTTTGTAATAGAGAAAATTTTCTCTGGTGTCACCACTCACTGTCTGCATTAACACAAAAAATAAGACAACTGAGGACAGACACAAGAAACAAGACTTGCACAAGACATGTCCACTATTTCCATTTAATGTAAATCTGCAATTGTGGAATGGACCTACTGGGCTGCTCCCTGGTCTTTACCTGCAAAATGTCACTCTAAGAGACACGTACTGACCTGGAGGAGACTCAAGTGACCACAAAGAGACACAAACGGACTACAAAGAGATGCAAAACACCTGCAAAGAGACACAAAGAGACTCACAAAGACTGAAAAAGGACAAAACAACCACAAGGGGAATCACAGTGACTACATAGTGACACATAGCAACTACAAAGACACTCAAAACATTAAAGAGATGCACAACTACTATAAAGACATGCAAAACAAGAACACAAGAGGATAAACAACTATAAAGTCTGTCTGTCTTGCTCCTATGTAGGAGGGGTGGTGGGGCCCCTTTTGGATGCTTGTGCTTGTGTCTCATAATCCACCCATGTCTGCAACCATTAAAACATGGAGTTTCTGATATTTTTACAATGCTTTAGTGAAGAGTTACAACAGTGTTTATACAGTGTGTGATACATGTGATAAAAGTCATGACAAAATATTTTCAAAGTTTTAAGAAATTATTTTCTTGGTAAAAAATAGAGAATTTAAGAGGCTGGGGAAAACTTTTTGGTGTTCAGAAGTAAACAAAATAGGATTAGGATTGGGATGGGGGTTAGGGGTTAATGCTTTTTAAGGCTGTCTGATTCTCTTTATTCACCGTAGATGTCAGCCTCAATTGTTGTCTTTCTTTATTTCATTCTCATTTTAAATAAATACTACGGTTGGGTATCATTTCAAATTTTTAACACTGCCACTATGATATCTGACATCAAAAAGAAGCAAAATAGGAATATTTTGCCACAAAACATTTTTTTTAATCTACCAAAGGAAGTTCTCAAAAGTTATATGCAGTTGTAACACACGCAGCTGCACACAAACTTTGCCTCAATAAAAGATTCTAAAATTAGCAAAATGTTGTAAATTAGTAATGGGATTCAGATCAAATATTAAGTACATTTTGACCGGACATTTAATGCAAGTTTTAGCCACCCCACAGTTTGTGTACCAAAAGAATATTAGTTTGATTTACATTCTTCTGTATTTCAAACTGCGGTGTTAATTTCTGCTTTTACTCTGTCTTTCCTTCTTATATTGTTAGTCCCAGCATGTGTGTATATATGTTTGTGTGATCATTCATCTACCCTTGCATGTGTGTTGTGTGCACAGTATAGTGTGAGTATGTATTTCTGCCTACCTGAGTCACTACAGTGGCATCAGGGGCCAATTAGCAGGGCGGATTATGTGTCTGAAATCTGCTCCTGAGGGAGTGAACCAAACCACATTGTGAGAAGGTAGGGGGGCTGAGGGGGCTCGCCACACCACATGAAGTCACACAAATTACACCCGCACCAAACATAAGAGCTCACTGTACCAATACTGTATTAGCTGCCATCACAGTGGTGATATCTGTCCAGTGTTCAGAGCCACAAATGTGTACATTTACACCATTACACTACACTACAGTTACAAAGGCAGCCGATCCACAGTACAGTACATTAATTTGGCAGTTGTTTTTGTGAACTTACAATAATTGCATTAGAGCTGAAATAAGTTGATTAATTGATCAGTGGATAGAAAAATTATTGGCAACTAAAATTTGATAATTAGTTATAAAGCATAATTGGCAAACAAAGTGAACAAAGTGTGAAGGCAAGTTGAATATGTTTGAGTTTCAGACTGTTAGTTGGACCAAAAAAGTTATTTTAAGATGTAACATTAGTTTTTTTGAAATTGAAGTGATCATAATTTGACAATTTTTCAACATTTTACAGCCAAAGGTTTCATAAATAATGAAAATAAACATTAAATGCAGTTTTAAACTACATTTAAACTCCATGGGAACATCAAAACTCTCCCAAATGAATAACTAAACGTGTCTTTATTGCTACAGTATAAGTGCATAGATTTTGTTTTCATTTCTTTTTTTTTTTAAGGCTCTTATTGATTTATAACGTTTTGGCCATAGTTGGTATATTTTGGTATTGCAAAAAAGTATTGAGCCAGAATCATATGTTTTTATTAATAACTGTCGTTCAGTAACCGTACACACCCAAAGAGGACAAGCAGTGAGGGTTGTGGAACCTGTGTGTGTGGTGTGAGCTGGTCAATGGGGACATGAAGTGTTAGCTCGAGCATCAGCGTGTCCAATGGGATTGATCGATTTGTTGTTGACTGCCATAGCGACTCCCAGAGAGTGTGTTTAATATCTCTATTCTTTGGCAGGTGTTTACACTCAGACCACTGAGTAGGTTTTAGTTACAACAAAGCCTCGGAGTGAGCTTTTCTTTTACTCACTCAAGTCTGGATTTGTCTTTTTTTATGTTGGCTTACAACAATAAAAAACAAACCAAAAAAGTCAGCCGACAAGACGGCTTCCATGCGAGGCTGAGGTTGTGTCAGTGTTGGTGTAATGTTGTGGGGATGTTATCGCTCTCTGGCAGCATCAAGCTAATATTGTCACCCCGTTAGGAGGTCCTGCTACACTAAATCTGTGCCAAGCAAGCTGAAGGGATCAGACTCCCGGTGTTGGGGGGAGTCAGGGGTTAATATATGTGTCTGGGAGACGGCCTTTTCATCCCCCTCCTCCCTCTATTCCTCCCTCATTCTGTCCATCTCTCCCTCCCTCCAGGCACACCCCTCACTCCCTATCCAATCTGTTTCCTTTTGTCAACAGTCCTGGCCTGTGATGTAGGGAGGCTCAGTTCACCAGGACACACACACACACACACACACACACACACCATGGTGCATTAGCCTGGTGATTTCCCCTCCTTCATGCCTATGCTATGGCCTTATTTATCATAATTTATCATTTTACCATACCCACTCCCCTCGCTATTCACATGGGCATTATCATATTGTGGTGTGGCTGCAGGGTACACAGCACAGAAGGCTGGTATAAGAGTGTACACAGTGTGTCTGAATTAGAGCTCATCCCTTTAAATACCCTCCTCAAACAGATTCGAACAGCTTTACAACAGGATGTTTTGACAGGGAAATATGGATATGAAATGCATAAGAGTAAAGGAATATGATATTTGTGATAACATATGTTGGTCCTGGATTATTTGAGCTTGCGACATCCAGACCGGCCAGTCTAACAAATGGGATGTGTAAAAGAATGCAAGATATAGATTTTGCAAGGGAGTTCATATTTGTATGATATTTTAGTGATTATTGATTGTAAAAAGAAAAATAAATACTGCCCTTATTAGTGCCTATATACCAATACGTCAAAAAAAAAGGTTATGTTTTAAATATATTTTCCTTCAATATATGCTGAAAATGCTGGGAGTCAACCCACATCATACACTTGAAGTAGCTCAGGTGATTGTCATTTCAGCAGTTTTTATTCTTATTAATTATTTAAATGGATAATGATAATTTATTTATTTAATAATGCATATTCTAGAATATCAGAAATGGTTGCTTACAGTTTTGCTGTTATATGGGGAGGTAAGAGCTGTGAGTCACAACATAATGTGTGCTTTTACATTTTTCATTTTTCCAACCCACTTTAGTTGAAACCATGCCCACTTCAGCATGACAAAAATGGGCATCCTGACGTCAAGGCTTGATGACAGGCTGCCAGCTCATTGCTAGCCAGCACCATTGATAGAGATGGCTGCTAGTTAGCTAAAGACCAGTGGATGTACGCCATGGTCCCTCTGCCTCTCCCTGCTGCTCGGAGACTACAAAGCTGGAAAGTTTGCTCATCTAGCAGCAGTTGGCTCTGGCAGAGTTTGAGTTACGACAGCCACTGCAGGTCTGTCTAAAGGGAAACTCTGCTGATTTTCAACCAGCTCTGTGTCAGTGCAGTGTCTGCAGTGTGTGCAGATGAGCAGTGTTTGGCTTTTGCCGGCACATGAGTGGGGAGCTCCAGGTGTTGACGTCACAGCAGGGCGGGAGCCAAACAGCAGGAGCTACCCACTCATTTGCCAGCAAAAGTCTGGTGGACCACTGTTCATCTGTACACACTGCCCACTTGGTGATGACAGAGCTGGCTGAAAAGCATCAGAGTTTCCCTTTAAAAGCTGTAGGGACTTGAATTCAGCTAGCGACCAATAGCAAAAACAGATTTAACACAGGCGAGGCAACAAAGACACATAGATACATAAAGGAGGCAGAGGTGCATGGAAACCCAAGGGAAACCCAGAGATAAGATGGGGTAGAGTTTCTCAGTGTTTTTTGGCAAGGGTGGTGTGATGAACCTGACCTGTGTTGTTTCACAAGGTGCTCAGCTTTAGACACAGCCTTCAGCCGCTGTTGGGAAAAATGTTTGCCTCCAAACCTTTATGCCTCTGTGTTTTGCCTTCAAACCAAAACTAAGACAAGGCTTTCTTGCAGAATTTCCTGTCTTGGTTAGGTCTAGGAGAAAGATCACAGTTTGGGTTAAAATGTCTACCAGAAAAGGCTTTTGGACGAAGACAAAAAGCTGTGCTCTTGGATCATGTCCTTGTCGCTGCACTAGTGGTTGATCAGTGCACCGCATGGACGAAGTGCAGTAGAGTCTACAGAGTTTAAAGGACAGGGCTTTCTTGCAGGAGTGCAGTGGAGTCTATGGAGGAATCTCTCTTCAACAAACAGAGGTTCTCTGAATCATTTATACTGTAGAATGGCCAATAAGAGCTTTGAGAAAGAGAAACTCTTCTGAATAAATTATTGTCATCTGTTACACCGACAAAGAGGCAAAGAGGAATAATGTAGATTAGATGATTATCTCAGCTTCAGTAAAAAGATACGGACGCAGTGAGCAGATTAAATCCCCATCCAACAGACCACACACACACAACACACACACAATACACAATGCACATACACTCTCCCTCAGTATTACTTTGCTCTCCAGATCCTAATGAGAAGAGAAAAACCTAATTTGATCCATCTCAGCCCTTCACTCACCCTCCCTGCCCTCCCTCCCCACTCCTCGGCTGGTCATGGGCTATTCCCGCTGCTCTGATTATTGTTAATCTCATCATATGTCTCTTTCCGCTCAATAAACCCCCCCTCCTCCATCAGTGCTCCCCATTTTCACTCAAATCAAATTGTTACCGAACATAACCTGCCTGAGCCCTGGCGCGCCGCTGCAGTAATGCAGTTTGTCATAATTAAGTGCCGAGCCTAATTAATTAAATGGTCAGAGGGCTAATCAGTGCATTCTGTGGCCGTACTGCTGCATGATGGGAAAGACGTAAGGATGAATAGAGATTGAGTGACGGATATCGCTATTGACGGTTCGGGCTGAACAGGAATGACAAAGTTAATTGTGGAGGCATTGTGGTGCATCTTCAAGGTTTAGGACGGATTCAGAACACACACACACACACACACACACACACACACACACATTCTTAAACACACACAATAGGCTACAATACACATATGCATGCAAATATACACACAAGCACATGAATGTGCACAAATAAACACACAAAATGCAAAAAACGCCCATGCACATATACACCCCCACTTACACCCCCCCCCCCCCCCCCCCCCCCACACACACACACACACACATACACACACACAAACAAACACACCACTCCTTTCCAATCCAACCATCACATTATAGTTTTCATTGAATTGCTTGAATACACAGTGCGTATTGATTGAGTAAATGTGCTAATGAAAGTGATGCACAAAGACAGTTCATTAAAGTTGGGCTTGATTAAAAGAGAGAGAACCCAACAGTACCCCGAACACACACACACATATACACACACACCCTAACACACGCACCCTAAGACACACACACACACACACCTCCGGTTCAGTGGTCTGACTCGCTGCATTTTTTAATCTCTCAACTTTTACAGTGGTTTACCGTTACTTTGGCTCAGTTTTCACCTCAGAGTTTCAGAGGACAAAACTCTTAATGCAAATGTCCAGATTCATTATTCTGAATCCTCCACATTACAAACAGCGTGCAGAATAAATAAAGAACTTGGTCAAGTGAGGTAAGACATAATGCAAAATGTTCAGCCAGCCTCAGAACTCTGACATTTAACAGCTGCAGAGGAGCGAGAGAAAGAGACTGATATTTGGTTAAATCTGACACATGTAAGTAAAAATAAAATTAATTTATGCCCACACCTAAAAAAAGTGTTTAAAATTATTTATCAAGATAGGTACTAAAATGGAAAATGAGTGCAGAAGGTGTTTCTCAAATGCTATCAGTTTACTGTTGTTTATTGGCCTAATTGTTATGCACACCACATAATAAGGAATACATAATTCGTCACATTCCTGGGACAGTTTTGCACATTTCTGCACAAACTATCACTTCTGAAAACTGCACTAGCTCTTTTATTTTAATTCAGATATATTGTACACATTCTTTAATAGTATTTTTTCCTATTTTCATATAACTTTATTCTTTTCTATATTCATATATTCAACCCTTTTACTTTTAGTTTCATCTACTCTCACTGTGTTTATGTTATGCAACATTGCACCAAAGTAAATTCCTTGTATGTCAAAACCTACTTGGAAATAAATCAAATTCTGAATCTAATAAGATAAACAGCAACATTATCTTAAAATAAATGCACAATACATAATAATAACAAATAATTTGATGGATTCAGAAAATTAAAGATTACTTTTTCCAGCATTCTTTTGTTAAACAGATTGAACATTGAACTGACTACAAAAGTTACCAGTAATAAAGAAGAATGAAAGTTACATGTTAAGTTTTTAAGTTTTCAACTGACATCCTCTTTTAACTGACTCAAAAAATCCCTGAATGTGACATGGCAGTTTTTCGTGATATGTTTTTTGCCCAAGTTGATATTGCGATGATGATTAAAGAATATATATTGTGCAGCCTTACTTAACACTGATTTTGGGTACTAATGTGACCTCAGCAACGATCCTGTGCATACTTTTAGTACCACCTGTATTAACCCCTCTTGTCCCTAGTTGTAACTTTGAGATGAATTTGGGGTGATCTGATCTCAAAATGCAGATTTTGCATATTTTCCTCAGATGAAATGATCAGCACTCTGGAGGCAATAAAGCATGTTTTAAAACAAGTTGCCACCTTGGAATTATAAGCTCCTATCTGTGCTGTCAATGGTTTTGAGATACTGAGCTTCAAAGTTTTTGTAATCCAAATAGCACATATATTATGTGGAACTTTTTTTTTCTCATGAAAATGACAGACACCCCAAATTTATTCTAAATGTACAATATCAAAAATCCTGCCAGTTTTGTAAATGGCTAAGGATAAGTAAATGGCTAAGGATAAGGAAAAACTCCCCAAAAAAACCCTTTAACGGGGAAAAAAAACGGTAGAAACCTCTGGAAGAGCAACTGAGGAGGGATCCCTCTTCCAGGACAGACAGATGAGCAATAGATGTCGTACAGAACAGATCAGCATAATAAATTAACAGTAAAACAGTAATCCGTATGACACAATGAGACAGAAAGCGAGACAGAGAGAAAGAGAGAGAGAGAGAGATGCAGGACAGACGGTAATGACAGTAGCTTACAACAACATTAATGAAAGTAATAATATTATCGTTATAGTTCTGGCTACTGTGGTACAATATGTTGAAAGTATACCACGGCAGCAGCACAACCACACACGCCACACTGTCCAGGCACCGCTGCGATATGAGTTAATCTGAGAGACAGTGGAGCACAAAGGCTCTGGAGAAGAAGCCGAGTTAGTGACATCCAGAATGGCTGAGTTAGCAAGATGCAGTAACAGAATACGAGAGAGAGAGAGAGAGAGAGAGAAGGAGAGAAGGAGAGAAGGTGTCCGGTGTATTATAGGGGGGTCCTCCGGCAGACTAGGCCTAAGTCAGCCTAACTAGGGGCTGGTACAAGGCAAGCCTGAGCCAGCCCTAACTATAAGCTTTATCAAAGAGGAAAGTCTTAAGTCTAGTCTTAAATGTAGAGACGGTGTCTGCCTCCCGGACCGTAACAGGAAGATGATTCCACAGGAGAGGAGCCTGATAGCTGAAGGCTCTGGCTCCTGATCTACTTTTGGAGACTTTAGGGACCACGAGTAACCCTGCATTCTCAGAGCGCAGTGTTCTGGTGGGATAATATGGCACTATGAGCTCTCTAAGATATGACGGAGCTTGACCATTTAGAGCTTTATAAGTTAACAGTAGGATTTTAAATTCAATTCTGTATTTTACAGGGAGCCAGTGCAGAGAAGCTAAAACAGGAGAAATGTCTTCTTGCCTCTTAGTTCCTGTTAGTACACGTGCTGCTGCATTCTGAATTAGCTGGAGAGTTTTTAAAGACTTACTATAGCTACCTGATAATAGAGAGTTACAGTAATCCAGCCTTGAGGTAACAAAAGAGTGGACCAATTTTTCTGCATCTTTTCGGGTCAGGATAGGCCTAATTTTCGCAATATTACGCAGATGAAAAAATGCAGTCCGTGAGGTTTGTTTTAAATGAGAATTAAAAGACAAATCTTGATCAAATGTTATGATATATGTGAAGGTTGAATTTTATGCTTTATATGTCATTTTAATGACATGTATTTCTTGTTTAAGGACAAATCTATTTTTTTATTTTCACTTTTTACATTTTTTCTAAAAAGTATTGCAGTTTAAGTAACTGTCAGTGCTAAATATTTTGTCTTGTCAGTTTTAGGTAGGAATATGGTTGGTTATTAAACACATAATTCCAGGTTAATTAAAGTTTTCTGTGGGTTAGACAGCAAGCAGTTCCTGCTTATGTATATATATATGTACTGTACATATATATACATGTATGTATATAGAGATTGTCACAGCAAGTTAGTGTAGCAGGTCAGTATGAAGGCAGTATCAGGGTTTGTTTTATATCAGCACTGAGCAGTATGGCGACATAACAAAGAAGCTGAATTCAGTTGGTCCTCCTGTGTGCTTTCAAAATGCTGATTGGCCCACAAGTAGAACCTTATAGAACAAAGTTAGAGTTGGATTTTGGAGATAAAACCTTTATTTTTTCTAAATGAAAAGTCCAAAAATACACAGGCTATAACTTAAAAAAAAATCACCTCACATAATGTTAATATGTGACTCTGTGGGTTATAAGTGGCACAGCAGTGTGAGGGTATATCATTTATCTGTATCTGTAATATGTGTCTGGCTTATGTTGAGTAAAATGTTTTGTTTGTTTGATACTGTTTTCTTGTCTTTTTCATCATTTTAAATGTTACATGTATTGTGCATTCTCATATTTCAGTCTGTCATATTTAGTATCTTAGTTGTTGGGAGATTAGATGTCCAGTTTTGCATGTTTTTAAAGTTCTTCATGTGTCCTAACTTCCTCTCCTCTTCTCACCGAGGGCATTGTGAGAGCAGTAAGTGCTTGACCACGGAGGGGAAGTTGTCTTGGAGAATAGGAAGTGCTTGGCGCAGCAAGTCAGGGACTAAAACTTCGCTAAGTTTCTCTCCATCCATCCTCCCTGCATCCGTCTCTCTCTCCCTCCCTCTGTCTTTCTCTGTCTCCCACTCTCTCTCGCTCTCTTATTTCTTCCCTTGAAATTTCTCTTAGGAGATTATCCGCAGGTAAGCTTGTTACCTCTGCCGGCCTGCGTCAGCAGCTCTTCCCCCTGCACTGACCACTGTGCGATGAGGAGGGGTGGGGAAGAGAGGGGAGAGGGCTCGTGTCAAGGGGGGGGGGGGGGGGGTCAACGAGCTAGGAGGGAGGAATCGGCGGTGAGGCGGCGAGCGGCAGGGGGCGTGGGGAGGGCCGGATTGGCGTGAGGGCCTCGCCACTCGCCACTAACACACCGTGACGACATCATAAGACTGAGCAAATGACTCCGCTGCCTCTCCGGGGGGCTGGGGAGGAGGGGAGGGGAGAAGGGGGGACACAAAGCTGTCCCCTGGTGAAGGGAGCTTCATCTCAACGCTACCCCCCTCCCCATGACACACACACCTACACCCATCCTCACCGAAACACACAGTCCAGCCGTGGTGACCAGGTAGTCAGACACGCTGGAAATAGGCCTAAATTGATTGCATACACTCAATCACAAAGCACATTAATGGAGATGACAAACAGAAAAAGGATATTACCAGACTTCAGCTAAGCCATATTGACTCAGTGTGTGTGTGTGTGTGTGTGTGTGTGTGTGTGTGTGTGTGTGTGTGCTCATCTCCACGTTTTGGCAAACCACATATTTTTATTTAGCAGCTTGTTCAACCTCCAGTCTCTCAGGAGTATCAGACTCCAGATACCTGGATTCATTTTTAGCATCAGATGGAGAGATCCAAAATAAGCTTTGGTCCGTGTGTGAACACACATTTATGTAGGTTGTAGGTTCATTGTGTTGGTGTTAGTGTCAGTGTAGTATTGTACACTGTACAAGTGTACAAGACTACTACATTGTTCTTTCTTTTTGAGAAGGTTGTATAGCTTCAGAAGACATTTTTGGAAAGTTAGGACATTTTGGAAAGTGAAGACATTTGGGTTATTTGCAGGTACAGACTTGCAGTTAAGTTTAAAATGACTTCAATAGAATAATTCACCCACACAGACTGTTCTCACATGTTTTTCGTATTCGCTTGCTTTTCTATGAAAAGCAATACACCCAAATTCGTACATATCCCATGTATTGTGAAAGGCTGCGATCATGTCACCAATGTGGAGGAAGCAGTCCTGAGCACTTGTAAGCAGGCTTGTTGGGGTGGTAGGTGGATCACAAAACAATGACTTTTTCCCGGAGTCATGTGTTTGTAACCGTGGGGTGCAAATTTGTAGGATATCATACAAACTGTTTTATGAGAATACGTTGACCCACATGTTAACTTGAATTGGTGAAGAGAACTTTGTTTTTCTTGCATACCTCCATGGTAAAAACCTCCTGAACATCTGGATTAGAAATAATATGAGCACATAAGTTATCAGAGAAAATTAATACACATTGGCAGGCACTTGGCAAGCAGGCTGTTTGTGACGTGTCGAACAGATTATGAGAAACATTGATTTGTAACTTTAAACAGCTTTATTCAGTGCATTAGCAGTTTTGTTCACCTGGAGTTCCATTTATAGACATTGCATATGCACAAAATGAGGCCTGACGGAGGCATATGCCACTTCCCACACAGAAGTTGTGATTTATAAGAATAGACTTGATGGGAGAAACTTTGCACCATGCTTATGAACATTTTGGAGACTGGAAATTGGCGACGTAGAAGGTGAGGTGGAAGCCTGATTGTAGAAATTGTTAAATGTTTGCCGCACACCATTTTCAGCTTCTGTCAGTAGTAGTCATGTTTTTGTATAGATCCCATGCATTGTTTTATAAATGAGACCCCTGGAGGAAGAGATCTCTGTGGATAATTTGAGCTCCTGGTAAAAACCTTTGGAACAAAGAACACTAAAGGAATTTGAACCTCAAGAATTTTCAGCTGTTTACAGTCTTCAATCCTCACTTCTAGATGCCATTAAATCCCCCAAAATCTTTCACACTGGACCATTATAAGAGCCCTGTACTGATTTAGCATTACACTCCTTCAGTGTTTCATTGTTGGACTTATAATGGCCTGTTTGAAAGGAAACGGAACCACAGATATTTTTCAGGCTCATGAATTGTTTGTACATTTTCCTACGAAAAGTGATGTACCCAAATTTGTACATATCCCACATAATCACAAGTCAGTAATTTGTGCATAACCCAGACAGGAGGCAGGGTGGGGTGTTGGATGGGTCACAAACCTGACTTTCCTGGAAGACATTTCCAAGGACACACATGTTCGCAACTGTGTGAACTTTATTTTAAGGTACATCTTCATCTTGTTTCTTTTCCTAAACCTAAACTCCGTAACTTTATGTTAATTACTTAACTTTGTGTTAAGGACATAAAGTTATTCGTGGTGCTCTCATTCATAGGATATCATACAAACTGTTCTATGAGGATATGTTGGTTTTTTTATTACAATAATTTTTCTTTCTTGTCAATACCTGCTGCCTACATTACCCACAATTGAACTTGACAGCAGATAGTTTGGTCAGATTTTCAGGAGTGCTAAGTTAGCAGTAGTTTTTTTTTTTTTCTCAAACTTGTAGTCTCCAGCCCCAACCAGCGCCGACTCAAGTGACATCACTTGAAGCGATTTATCAGACTTCACACAGCTCCCTCTTCACACAAGCTTTACACTACTTCTTTCACATGACTCCGTATACAGACTTTGATGTGTAAAATTGGTGAAGTTTCCCTTTAAGGTCAGATTTAGGTTTAGGTAAAGGTAAAAGTAATGAGCTATAGAGCATGCATCCTGTCAAAACGGGTCCTCACAAGTATAGAGGTACAGTAAAAACATGTGTGTGCCAGCATGTAGGAGTGTGTGTGTGTGTGTGTGTGTGTGTGTGTGTGTATGTGTGTGTGCAGTGGGAGGCTTACTGAAGCCTTCACAAACAGGGTTTCCCTCTTCTCGTAGGCTTTGGGGGTGGGGTGGAGGGATTGGAGGTGCTCTTCGGAAGAGTGGAGAGATAAACGGGAGAAGTGAGGGGGATGAAAGGGATGTATTCCTCCAGACATGGAGGAGAAATCTGCTCAAATCTTCCCTTGTTAGAGGAGAGGAGAGAGGGATCAATACAGTCGCTCTCCTCTCTGGCTGAGCCTCCTCTCCAGCACAGCTGGAAAAACTCTTCAGCTCTGTCACCTGACATGAGTTTTTCTCTCTTCACCTTCTTTCCCATCTGATTATTTCTTTTTCATTTTTGTCTTCTCTTCTCTGTCATGTTCCCTTGATCATTGCAAATATAATTATAAAGCCAACAGTCCAGGTGGGCACGTTTGACGAGAGAAGAGTCCAAATAGCGAAGGGTATAAAAGACTGAAAATACAGCGTTTCATTTTCAGAAGTTTTAATTAATAAGCTGGTTTCCTTTTGTGTCACGAGGAGTCCCAGAGGAGGGAGAGGGAGCAAAGAGAGGTAGAGAGGGGGGTTGGGGTGTGTAACAACACCATGATCAGAACGTGGTACAGGTAGAGACTGAGGTGGGACTGAGGTCACAAGGGAGCCCTAGGGCCATGGGTATCAACTACCTGTCATGAATTAATCAATCTCCTATAGTTCACTCAAGTGAATTCATTAGCAGGTACAGCTCCTGCATCCTGGCAGTATGATATATTCATTAATTTCAAAAAAGGTGAGACAGAGTTATGCTCCAAAATAAACTCCACAGCTGGGGAGGATTGACAAGGCAGAGAGGGCATATTTAATTTCTTTGTTACATTTAATCTCAAACAGAAGGCTCCTTGATCTTTAGGAATAAAACCAATTGATTTCTGGGGGTCGTCTTCCTGCGTGCGTATGTTACATATGCACGTAAGACCAAATACTACTTTTTACACATAAAGAACATATTTCAATTTAACTTGTTAACGCACTGTTAACATTAAAATCGAAACAAAGTCTTCCACTGGCCGCCATGAAAGAGATGCTTGTTCTCCAAGCTGCACCATGTTGACGTCCCTGTCAAAAGGTATATTTGCAAACTGGCCTAAAAGCTTTTGTGGGGGAAACCATGCAACCCCTGGACACATCTGGCCACACTTTTCATACCAAATTCAAAAAAAGAGAGCGGTGACATGATGCTGATGCTATCAAGTGCTGCAGTGCCTCCTGAAAAACACAGAGATCTTCACTTTTAAAAACTATGCAAGCACATTGATGTTTTGCACATAGGTTAAATGTAGTTAGCAAGCTAACGTTAGCTACAGGTATGTTCATTTTTCATGTGTAACGTTACTCTTTATTGTTATGATAATGACATTAACTTATCGGCCATTAGATTTCATTAATCCTCATCAAAAGGTGTTAGGACTATTAATTAAAGGCCCAGTGTGTAAAATGGGTTAAAAACAGTGACATCAGAGGTCAAATTCTAGATTGCAGGGCTCACTCGCTCACCCCTCCCGTCGGGTAAATGACGGTGGCCTTGTAGGGACAAAAAGCCTTGCGCACGACTTTTTCAGGAGTAGGTCTATCTAGCGACGAGGTGAATGTTTATTTAGAAATCGAAGCCATGTTACGATATTGTAATGAATCCCTCACGAGCAGGAGACCAGAGGAGCGTTTGGGAAAAAGGCCCATTTATTTGAGCACTCCAAAAACTCTGGTAACACTCCACTCCGTCCCAAACTCTGACTCTTCTAGCGTAACAGACACACTTCATAACTTTACACACATACTCGTTTGCCATGCCGCGTGGGGACCCCCCTCCCCTCTCTGCTCCGCCAATCTTCAGCCCACACACTGACTGACAGCGTAGCCGGTAAACAGAGCTCAGCTGTTTATTTAGCCTAGCAATATCTCCGGACTATAGTAGCTGCAATGGACGACTTTGAACGCGATTTTGAAGAGTTTCTTGTAGTGGACACAGACCCAGAGCCATACCTGTTTGAGCCGGAGCATACAGATGAGGAACTCCATGTGTTTGATGCTGAGCGGGTGAGAAGAGAGGCTGAATGCACAGAATGGGATTCAGTGCTACTGCTACCATCATTGGGGAGATATATCACCAGGAGGAAAAGCGCCGCAGAGAGTGCATCACAAGGAGTGAAGTTGCGTCTTCTTTTCCTCGCAGATGACGGTTCGGGTTCATTCTCTCCTGTTGCGTGGTAAGTGTGGTCCATTCGCAAATTTTATAACTAAAAAACGTTTCACTACTCTCTATCGACAAACTACTAACTGCTGTTTCTTCCTCCTTCTTCCTTCCTTCTGCTGTCTCCGTTGGTTCATTTATACACGCGAAACGCGTTCTCTGGCTGGCTGGATTGTCCGCTCGGGCTGCCTTACATACATGGCAGCGCAAGATGGCGACCTCTCTAAAGCAAGGCCCTTGCTATATATATATATAAAAGCATAATTATAAGGCTATGAAAACCAAACGAATTTTATTTTATAGCGATCATGCACTTGTATAAACATATTAATGGGTAGAATATTCAGATTCAGATTCAGATTGACAAAAAACCATGCCAAATATTATACATTGGCCCTTTAAAGCGACACTTACCTTTCTGGAAATTTTACACTTTCCTTTGCTTAGGTTAAAATGCTATTAATAAGCTGATGGCATACTAAAATGTAAGTGGATTCCACCAGAAATAAAAACTCATAATTATACCATTGTCATATGGTTCTAAGAAAACTCCGACGCAGTGATTGCCACCTCCAGCGGCTCCAACAGGGAAATCAGTTGGCAAAAGAAAGAATAGTGCAGAAAAAGCTAACACTAAGAGAGAACTCGATGCTGAAAGAGCCAAAACTTGGGTCAACATCGGCTCTGCTTTCGAGCAATGGCAAATGGGGGCGGCAGTAGCTCAGTCCATAGGGACTTGGGTTGGGAACCGGAGGGTCGCCTGTTTGAGTCCCCCGTCCGTCCGGTGGCTGGAGAGGTGCCAATTCACCTCCTGGGCACTGCCGAGGTGCCCTTGAGCAAGGCACCGAACTCCCTAACCGCTCGAGGCGCCTGACCAAGGCAGCCCCCTCACTCTGACATCTCTCCACTTTGTGCATGTATAGGTCCTGTTTGTGCATGTGTGTGTCTTTCGGACCTGTGTGTTAATGACAATGACAATGACAATTTCCCCTCAGAGGGATTATATATATATATATATCTATATATATATGTATATATAAAAAAAAGAAGACTGATGCAGCTTCATCCTGAGCTAAAAAGGGATGAGATGGTCGCAGAGTTTCTGCTGGAAAGGTATTTTTAGTTTGCCTCTAAATTTGAATCAACATGGCAGTGCGACCAATGCTTGCTGCAGCCTCTGTGTACACTGGCCGGCGAAGTAAACATGGTGCAACAAAAAGTAAATTCTTCAGTGCAATACAGTCGCGAGTTTATAACAGACATTAGAAACCGCTGCAGAGATCTAACGCTACAACTGAGAGAGCTCAGGATGTGTAGCAAGCTTGGCCTGCTACGTTGAGCTAGCCCTGAGATGACTCATCAGTCATCACTGACTCCGGTTGAGTTTTAAAACTCCAGGGTTGCGCTTGGCTGTCTTGGTTGTAACGTTACACTCACTCTCCTCTTCCATGTATGTAACGTTACCTTGCCACGCCTACGTCTATCATAGATGTAATGAGGACGTAATGGAGGAGGGGGAAGTAGGCCTTGGGAGGGAGGTAGAGATGCAGGAGGAGGGGGATGGGACTTTGGAGGGAGGCGGGAGTTGTGGATGTTCAAATTTTTTCAAGTGCTGTGTGAAATGCCAGAACGGTAAGAGTAGCTTTAACTGACAAAAGATTTATCAACAAGTGCTGTTTTTTTTCATTATTATTCTGCACACCCTAAAAAATATTAAAATGGAAAGAAACATGTACTTTGAGAAATTTATTAGCCAATTTATTTTTACATAAGTAGGTTTCTCAGCGGTAACTTTCACTTTTACTTGTGTAAAGATTTTCAGTAGCCTGCTCTACCTACAGCTGCCTAACTGTCAGTCATGCTCATCCACGGCCCTGAAAAACAGAAAACATGTAAGTTTAGTAACAAATTTAGGTGACAGCAAAGCTCTGTATTGCAATTGATGTGAAGTTGTATCTGGCTTTGTCAACACAATCCCATGTCTCTGTAGTAAAGATGGCAAAAAAAATTACTAATTAGATTACAAACAGATTCAGTGTCAGAGAGAATACAAAAAGAACACCCGATTGTAAAACAACAACAGAATTTTCCTTTGACTCCTCAGATCAGTGCCATGGCCAAACTTATTCCCTGCCTGCCTTGTTTTTTGCTGACCACTGTGGATAGATTAATGAGCGTGGGATCTCAGGAATGTTAATTAATTTGATTATGTGCACGGAGCGGAGGGGTCTATGCTTAGGTGGAGTGGGATGTGGGCGTGTGGGGGCCGTAGTTTTATCGAGGAGGGGGGTGGGGGCTTGAGCATTCTGCAGAAGATGAATAGGTCCTCTGGCTTGAGGCTCTGGCAGGCCGGCTGTGCCTGCCCTTAATATATAGCATGTGCTGCCACATAGTCAATGCGCTTTTAATTCACCTCTTACTACACACACATGGACATTAACGGGCCTGTATGCACGTGCACACACACACACACACACACACACACACACACACACACTTGGTGTTTATTACCCCTTTTACTAATGGAAATCTAATCATTACTCCACCTGCTTGTTCACACACACACACACACACACACACACACACACACACACACACACACAGCTCTGTGGTTTATTTATCATTGATATCGCCTGATGTATTAATACAGGGCCACAGGGGGGTGTTTATGCTTATGAAGCCACAGAGCAAAGCCAGACTAATTGTATTAACCAACCCAAAGAGCAGCTCATGATTCTGACCCCAAGCTGTTTATGACCCGCAGATCAATCGACCTCCTCGCTCAGTTTTTCTCTGATTTTCTTCTCCAGCCTCTTTCAGTCCATCACTCCCCTTCGATATGTTTTGGTGTGGCTAAATCATCCCTGCAGCCCGCTGTCTAATTACCATCATCGTTAAGATACTGTATATGATTGAGCCCTGACCGTAAAAACACACCAGTAAAATGGAGAGGAGCAAACAAACATGAGCTTTACTGCTCCGGCCTGGCGATGCTGATATGGGACAGCAGTTATGGCCATTTGGTGTCTATTCCTCTGACATTTTCATTTCATATTTAATTGCACACTGGTGATTATGGCACTTATGGCTTTATTTTGCATTTACCTAATGGTTCTCTGGTGGCGTTGCGGTGACACTTTTATTTTATTTGGTGCTCAATCAGGCTGAATTTACTGCCACTTTGCCTCTTTCTATTCTGTACAGAATCTGCTAAATGAATGTTATATAGGGTGGATGGCTGTTTCCAGATCAGTGTATGACACTGTGTGTCAAAGCAGTCCAAGGCTTTGCTGTTGTACATAGGGAACAGGGGAAGGGTAAAAGTTTTTGAGTCAGAATGAAAAGTGTAAATATGGCTCTATGTAGGGTGAATTTTTTTCTTTGTTTACTTGTCTCTATTCATCTTAACTTATTTCTTTCCCCCTGTTTTCCTCTTTAATTTTATGTTTCCTTCATTACTTTCCCTTTTCCCTGCTTCCATTCTTTTGCCTGTCCAGGCTGTTATTACTCGCAACTTGTCAAATATCACCACTTTGTCTGTGGATCTTGGCGTCAGACACTGACGCACAGAGGAACCCTTTGTGGCAGTATAAGACGAGCAAGTGTTGGGAGTTTCTGACTCAGCAGGCAACAATCCTCTCATCAAATACCGCCACTTCATCAACCGATTTTGGCGTCAGATACCAACTGACAGAGGCACCCTTTGTGGCAGTATGATGCATGCCAGGTGGCGGCAGTTTGTGATGCTGCTGGGAACTACTGTAACATAAAGAGCAAGACAATACACAAAGGACAGGTGGGCAGGGAGGTTGTAGGGTCAAACAAACTCTGGACTTTCACCTGGGAGGTCGCTGTTTGTGAAACCTAAAGTTAATGGAGTTATTTTAATAACGTGTACCTGTATTTCTATCATGCTACGTTAATTACATATGTAACATGATGCATGTTATGTGATGTTACATTAGTAACAACTATACTTATTTTAAGGGATACTTAATCCTGGTGGGTTTTTTGTTGCCTAAATCTAAGGAAGTGAACCCTTAAAATAAAGTGTTTTACCTATGTTGTAACTTTATTTTGGAAAAGACACAACGCATTTAACAAGTGTAAATTAACATGTCCTCCCTGAACATCAAAAACTGACGCAGGAGGGTACCTTGCATGTAATATTTTGATATGTAGGTCCACTGACAAAGTGGCAGTATATGGTGAGTTTGGATGAGAACGTGTTGGTCGGTCCCTCTTAACACATTTCCCTTCTTTTTTCTGTCTTTCCATCCTGCTTTAATCTATTTCCTTTGGTTTCCTTTCTTTTGTCCATCCCTCTTCATCTAGTTTCTCCATGCTTTCTGTCCGTCTTTCTAAATTCTGTCTGTTCTTCGTTTAATTGTTTACTTGTTAATTTCCTTCTTCCCTTTCCTCCATCCATTTTCTTCATCATCCTTCCTTCCTTTTCTCAGTTTTTCTTCCTCTCCTTGCTTTTTCTATTTTTTTTCCATCCTCACCAAATTGGTAAAATTGAAGATTCACCTGACCAAGAGTACTCTGTGTCACCATGAAAATTATTCCCTTTTTAAGTTGAATGTTTGTCCATTAATACTTAAGTACTACATGTTGTTTACCACTGGTATGTGGTATTCTTCTGCACTTTTTAGAGTTTGGTTAATGTGACTTTCTGAGTCACCTGTAATGCACCATATGTCCTCAACCCTTCCCAGCACCTGTTAGGTAACAGGAAGGTGTTTCCTCTCTTACTAGCCCAACAGCCTCTGACAGCCCTGTCACCATGGACACGGGCAGTCGCCACAAACTTGCCGTCACCGCGGAGACAGGGCGAGGCAGGGCCAGGACAGCACTTGTCACAATGGCCCATCGTCCCAAACCAGCCGAGCTCGCAGTCAGAGCTCATTGCACAGCGGCGTCTCCGGCAGTCAGCGGCAGTCTGCGAGAACAGACAGGTGGTGGAGAAGAAGAGAGAGATGAGAGGAAAGAGGAGAGGACAGGTGGGGGGGTGCAGGGTGGGGAGATGAATCAGATGGAGGGTCTTTTGTTTACCAGAAGGAGTCATTAAAATATCTTCTCTTTGTCTTTTTATTGGCATTTTGTTATGATCTGTTAACACCAGTGTTCATCATCCACCTTATTTGTGTAGAGAGGGGATAGTATCTATTGTGCATCATGGGGCCTGAAGCTGTGATCACATTAGCCTTCTCACTGCTGTCCTGTCTAGAAAGAAGCGTGCAGTGTGACAGCTTCTGCTGTTTTATTAATAACAACTCATGGCTTTAAAGCAGACAAACACTCGTCTATAGGATGGGCCATTACCCCTTTGTTTCATACCTCTTTCTTCTTTACTCCATCTTTGTGAGAGGAGAGGAAAACAAATTCCTCTGACTGGAACCTGTAAAAAGAGAGAGGAAGAGGAGAAGATTTTTCATGATGACAACTGGTCCAGTGAGAACTCCTCAAACACTCTGTGTTTAACGGACAAGACTGACAATATTTTACATTTCTCTTACTGTCAACAAATCCCATGAAAAGACTAAAACCAACAATATGTTATACTACAACTTTCTGACTTCCTGTCCGTGGCCCTGTGTCATTGATTTCTGCTAAATACCAAAATCTTTTAAAACTGATCATGAATACATACTTTCATCTTAAAGAAGCAGCTCAGGCATTTTGACGTGCATTTTTTTGTTGCTCTCGTTAATATTTATGGCAGCTGGACCCTAGACGTATGTCCAAAGACTGGACCTCCTCTGGTTGGGGCCAACTGACTTCCTGTTTGCTCCTGGCACCCATGAATGGCATAAAAGAATTTACAGATACAGTGCTTCAGGATGCTTAAAATGTTATCCAACTGAATGGATAAAATTCTACTCACAGAATGTCATGTCATGTTTGCGGCGCTCTTAAACATGTTTTAATTTTTTTTTTTTTTTTTACTGCTTTCTAATACTGTAATTGTGAATGGGAAAAAGATGTATTAGAGCCATGTGGGCATCAGTGATCCTGTAATATTAAGTCTGGCCACTACACTAAAATCACTTCACAGCCCAGTGCCCTTCTGGAGGTTTGGGCAGGAGGTGTATGTGGGGCTGAATCAATATAAACTACAGTTCCCATGGAAATGGTTATAAAGTAACAGTGCAACAGTGTGGCTCACTGATATGCTTTTAATAGTTTTGTACAAAAAATGATCAACCTTTAGGTACACTGACAATACCTGTCAGTAGGATCAATTCATGCGATGGTTTCTGTAGCTACATGTTGCAGTGACACAGTCCTCCTGTTTTGTTTTTCCAATCTGAAAAATATTTTTTTCAGTGGAAACAAAGCTTTAACTTTGTTAAATTTCACAGATAAGAAACCAAAATTTGTTAAGACAATAGTGAACCCACAACATACATTTTTGGGGTCTTGTGTGTGATATATTCTGGCCTTATATGAGAACAGGAAATTCCGCTAGCCACTAGGCTAATTTATGCAACCGAGAATGTCGCAGGCCTGTGCTAATAACGTTAGCATGTTGCATATGTGGGGAAAGCATGTCTAGCAAAAGACAGTTGTTTCGTCTGTAAACCTTGACAGTGATAATGTAGTCCGTTTTTGTAATGTTACCTTTGTTAAATGTTGCTGTTGTTCCTGGCTTCAGATGAGTAGAGAAAAAGTCCGCTAGCTGCTAGGCTAATTTATGCAATGTAAACTGTCATAGGCCTGCGCTAATAACATTGCATGTTGTATAGCCTATGTGTGAAAAACATGTTTAGCAAAAAAACAACTGTTTTGTATGTGAATCTTGTGAGTAACAATGGAGTCAAATTTTGTACTTCTGTTCAATATTGTCACTATTAACTCTAGTTTTATGTGTGTTTTATGTGTTAGTTAAATCAATCAAACTTTGCTGCACTTCACAGAAAGTGAACACAGTGGCATAGAAACCCCAGCATCAACTAGCATTTTGGAGGATTACTGCAGTGCCACACAGACACACCACCACACAAGTACTAATGCTCACAACAGCATGGGCCTAACTAGAAATCAGCCTTTAAAATGAATGGTGAATAAGGTTGTTTAATGTAAATGGCATCTGGCCTGGCAGAACAAAACCACACAAATGAGATAAAACTATCGGAAAGGGCTTTCTGTGTGGGAGTAGCCATCACTTTGGAGCAAGCAGATGAGAAGAGACTAAATCTAATGATATATACATCATGGTGTGAGTGTATTATGCCCAGGCTCACCTGTGTTTCCCTCCCTCTGTTCCCGCTGTGTGCCTCTAATCAATGAGATAAACCCCCACACGACTTGTGGGCTTGTGCCCTACATCAGCGCTCAACCGCATGTCTGCAGAACTTGCTATAAACGCTCTGTAAGCACTTTATCAGAAACGCTTGTTCTTTTGGTCTTTTTCTGCTTTCTTGTTGTTTTGTTTTTCTCCCCCCCCCCCATCCTCCATCCCCTCCCTCCCCACGTCCTTTAAAAAAAGAAACCTGCATTCTGACACTCATTAAAAGAGAAAAGAGGAGAAAAACATCAAGAGATGGAAGCGAGGCACTCTCACGCTCGCCTCTCTCCAACCTGCGGTCACGTACAGCCGTCACGGCGCGGGGTGGTGCGCTTGTTATCTAGATCTGACTCCCTCTGTTTTCCACTCACCAGCCATCTCATATAAAGACGATCAATTATGGATCAAATGAGGGGCTTCTTTTTAATTCATTGCAGTTTTCCCTTCATGCAGTCTGTCCTCCCTCCTGCACTCCAAATGTGAAAACATCACGTGCAGGGCATCCACCAGGTCACAGGAAGTGTCCACCTGCACTTATACTAAAGTAGCCTCCAGGGCTCAGGGTCAGCGACGTACTGCAACACTACTGACAAGTACCTATGTACATTTCCTCAAGTACTGTGCTGAAGTACAGATTTAGAGTGTTTCCTTCCTGTGACACTTGCTACTAGATTTTTCATTTAGAGTGAGACAGACATTGTTAATTTTTCTTCTCAATCCGACCTTTTTCCATGTTTTCTTAGTCTCTTTGCCCTGTTTCTATTTTACCTTCTTTCTTTTCGTCTTGATGTCTATCCTCCCTTCTGTCTTTACACATTTTACTTATGTCTACTTATTAATTTCTTTTGCTGTTTCCTTGTTTTCTTCTTTCTTTCTGCACTTCTTATTTATTTTGTTATTCTGTTGTTACACATCCTTTTTATTTATTTCATTAATTGCTTTTATATATATTTTTAAATGTTTGCTTATTTTCCTCCCACTTTCCCCCTTTCCTTCATACTTTCGTCCCTCTGTTGTTAAAGATTTTCTTTCCTTTCTTCCATTTGTCACATTCTTTCTTCCTTCCTTTTTATGCTTGTCTTCTCGTTTTTTTCTACCTTTTCTTCTTTCTTTTGGATTTTCATCTGTCCTCGTTTGATCCTTCCTGTTGCTGTACAAATTCCTTTTTTGTCCTTTATTATTCCTTTCATAGGTCAGTCATTTTTTCTCCCCTCGTTCTCAGTTTCTTCCTTTCTTACATTTTCTCCTTCCATCCATTGTTTTTTCCTCCTATCATGACATATCTCAAATGTATTTCCTCTATTGCTTCTTTTCTTCATTATTACCTTTCTTTCTTTCTTTCTTTCGTAATTGATCCTTGTCTCCCCATTGTCTTTCTACTTTTCATCTGTCTTCTCTTGATCCTTCCTAATGTTATACATATTCCTTATGGAATTCCTTCAATCATTCATTCCTTTCTCTCCTTATTTTCTTCCTACTTTCTTTTATTTCCTCTTTTCTTCCTTATTTTTCCCTCCTGCCCTTACATGTTTCTGAATTATTTCCTCCATTATCTCCTTTCTTCTGCTTTTTTTGTCCTGTCTTTCCTTCTTTATGTCCTTACAATTCTTTCTTTCTTTCTTTCTTTCTTTCTTTCTTTCTTTCTTTTTCTTTCTTTCTTTCTTTCTTTCTTTCTTCAGCTTCTCCTATTTTCTTTCTTTTCCTCCTCCTGCCCTTTTTTCCTTTTCCTTCTGTCCATACATATTTTCTATTTTGCTCCTTCTTTCTTCCTGCTTTAATTTTTCCATCTTATTTTACGTGCATATTTTCTTAATTACTTTCTCTTAATTCCCTCTGTCCTCCGTTACTTCTTTCTTTCTTCCTTTATATTGTTCCCATTTTCTTTCTTTCCACCTTCTGGCCTTTTTTCTTTTTTCTTCCTATTTTGTTGCCTTTTTCCTTCCTGTCGTCATCCTTTCATCTTCTTGTCCTTACACATTTTTTAAATTTCTCTCTCTGTCTTCCTTCCTTCCCTTTGTCCTGTCTGCTATTTCCTTCATTGTTTCCTTTCTTTGTTATTACTACCCTTGTTAACGTGTTCTCTTGATACTTTCCTTCTTTTTGTCCTTACAAATCCTGTCTTTGTTTCTTTTATTCTTTTTCTTCTCTCTTTCTTTATTTACTCCCTTGTATTGTTCTTATTTTCTTTCTTTCCCCCTTCTGCCTTTTTCTTTCTTTCTTTTCTAACATATTCCCTCTGTTGTTTCCCTCTTTCTTCCTTTTTTCATCTTTTTATCTTCTTGTCCTTAAGCATTGTCCTGATTTCTCTGTATTTCTTTCTTCCTTCCCTCTATCCTCTGTGTGTTGATTCCCTTCTGTTTCTTCTGTAACGGACTTGAAAGTGCACAGTGCAACTTTAAACTCTGCTCTTGTTCACTTAAAGTAGGACTGTCTTCACAGTTGATATGTGAGAACATTTTACAGGTGATTAAAGTTTATTTGTACATTTTATTTAATAATTTTGAACACAGAACTTTAACGTGGGATGGAGTACTTTACTACAATGAATAGAAGGTCAGAAAACGAGACACTGCGCTGTGTGACTGTGTGTGTGTGTGTGTGTGTGTGTGTGTGTGTGTGTGTGTGTGTGTGTCACTTATCTCCCTCTCAGCTCTCCAGCTGTTTCAGTAAAACAGAAGATAACACTATAACGTCATACCTCCCCCCTTCCGTCTCTACCTCCCTCCTCCTCTTATCCCCTCCATCACTCTCATTCATAATTTATCCGGAGGCTGATTTTTTGCCGACACAATCCCAGCGTAGCAGTGCAAACACTCTCTCCAGTTTCACTCGGGCTGCGTGCTGCGTGGCCACTTCCTCCTGCAACAGGAAGCAGGTGTCGATAAGTACAGGAAGTGAAAACTGGCACCGGCCTCAGGTGAGTCTGTCCTCTTAGCTGTTAGATATCCCTTACCACCTATCCCTCTGACACACACACACACTGTATATGAACACTGCTGTACATGTAAAGCCTTAGAGGGCTGGATAATTTTACTCCTAAGCAGTCTATATATTTACTTCTTTTAAAATTAACTTTAAAAGTTATTTCACTTTTTTGTTATACAGTTAGTACGGTGTTTCCCATACACTGATTTATTGTGGCGATCTGCCACAGTATCAACATGGACTGCCACATACTGATTTTTTTTTTGTTACTGTAATAACTTAAAGTTTCTTTGCAGATTGTAGATTAACAATGCAAAATATAATCAACTAATGAATGATGTATTATAATTATAGATTAAACTACCCAGTACTTTAAATACCTCCACCTTTACCAGCTGCACATTAAAGTGATGATCACATTAATGCATGAATGATTTTAATCCAGTTATATATCTTATTCTGAAATGCATAATGAGCTCTTTTACTTTTGGTACTTAAAGTGTGTTTTGATGCTATTATTATTGTAATTTTACTTAATAGGCCTCTGCTCGAAAATTGCATACCCATAATGAAATGAATATATCTCTGCAACCACAAGGTCTATTTGAATACTTTTGGTGTCATGGTAAAGGGAACACTTGTGAGATGTGTTAAGATGTGTAAATATCAGTATATGTGTTATATGTGAAAAGTAAATGAAGATGGCACACAGCACAAATGAAACATTTTGAGGTTCGCCTAAAAAAAAAAAGCATTTTCAGGATGAGTATCCCTTTGGAATGATGCAGCTGCAGCTCTAAACCTCTATCACATCATAGTACAATATGTGAACATTAACTCTGCAAAGGTTGATTCTGATAAAGTGAAGCAGAACAATATTAGAGAAGTTTTAGTCCAGAAAATTCAGGCGAGCTCTCCAAAATTGCACCATATTTGCATGTGATTTTTGTCATGTATAATCCTATTTCTTTCATTTTTTGTTTCTGTAAATCCCTAATGATGTTTAGGGTATACACATACAACTGTCCGTTTCATTTTTTTCTTCCATTTCCCACTCCAAACTGACCAATACACACCTACTACATATGAAACTGAGTTTCTATTCTGAGATTTGGAGGCCTGTATCTCCGTGACGGCTTGGTCGATTTGAGTGATTGACACCTCGTTTGATTTGTTAGAGCCAATAGAATGACGCTATACCCACCAAAATGAGACTGACAGCACTGTAAGCCAATCAGAGTCAACAGAACGCGTTGTGGGGTGATGTCGGCTGCTGTAAGTGGTCATTGTTATGCTTACCCCTGGTCAAGTTTTTCCGCCCAGATTCATTCGAATGACGGACAACATCACGGTCAACGGGAATGAAGCATGATTTAATGGCAGAATGCGCTTTTCACAGCGAAAACAACAAGGTAAGAGAGATATTACAAATATATTTTCGCGAAAAGATTTCTGTTGTTGTTGTTCTTTGGCCTCTAGCTCTCTGATGCTTTGGGGTAGAGTGCTTTGGCACATATGCCAGAAACAGCAGAGTCTCAGCTTTCATTTGAGATGAACGGCGTGTGTTTTGAATAACATGTGGTCGAGTTAGAGCCGGAAATATACCGAGTGGGTCGGGAGTGGGTATGGAGTTGGATTTGTTGTTTATTTAGTTGTTGTTTGAACTGTGTTTGGGGCATGTACAAAGGGTTTATACAGCCTTGTAGCCCAGGTTCTGCTGTTTAATTTGATGTGCAACATCACTATATTCTTCGTGATCAGTGTATTGTTTCACACTGTGCTTGCAAAGTCGCTCTCAAAGTCCCCCAATTGAGGGACTTTCGGGCTTAAAGGTGCAGTGTGATCGAGGGTCTATAACTGTTTCCACTCCTGACTAAAAGAATTGTTGTGTTTTTGTTACCTCTGAATGAATATCTACATGTGGAGCAGGTCCTCTTCCATGGAGTCGGCCATGTTGTACTGCATTAGCCCAGAGGAGACAAAGTTAACACTGGGCCATTTACGCATTTATGTCGGCCACCTTCTTTCTTTTAGATGCTTGGCACATGGGAGGAGTTTAAGTTGGTTACAGCTGGCAACCTTACAGCTAGATGCCACTAAATCCAACACACTAACCCTTTAAGTAAAATTTTAAATGCATGACTTTTACTTCTAACAGAGTATAACAACTAGACACCTCCCTCAAAGCTTGTTTTTTTGTTTGTTTGTGTGTTTGTTGTTTTTTTCCTCAAGGTGCTCTTAGTACTCCTTTTCCATCAAAATTAGCACAAATAAGCAGTTTCTAAACTTGCTAAAAAATTTGTGATAGACTTGTTTCCCATTGCCAGTACAATGGTGTGGTTTTCCTTGAGTGTCACGTTCAGCTTCACAGACGAGCAGTAACTGGTTAGTAACCAGTTTAAAGCAGCATGGAGGACAGCAAAAATATTACAGTGGTTACGTCTTTCTTATATCTGTTGCTTATTTAATCTCTGTATCAAACTCTGTGCCAACTAATGTTGAATGATGTTTGAGCGCTGCTTGGATGGAAACGGACAGACTTTGTGGCTGAGATGAGAAAGAGTCGCAAAAGTTACTGCCCCTCTCTCCAAACACTCCAGGGTCGATGGCAGTAAAGTCAGCAAGGGGGTCCACCAGAGATGGACAGAGAAGGACAAGTCCAAACAAAAGAAAACTGGATGTTGTTGCTGTAGAGCATGACCACAAGTACTATGTTACACCACTTATAAACAAGAGCACAGAATGAGAAAGGCCCCCTGCTTGACGGAGGAAATTTGACTTACTGCAGCCTTGAAGGGCTTCATCTGAAAATTATGGCTTGATAAGAGTCATAATGTAATGTTGCTTTTTTTTTGCTTAATATGTACTACTTAATACTTAATATGTAGTACTAAAACAATACTGATATTATGAGAAAGCCAAAAATCTCACATGTTTAATTTCTGGTTCAAACAAGAAAAAAACTCTTCTTTTTTGGACTTATTTTTATAACACAGAACTTTTATGTCCTAATGACATACAGCTTTTTTGTTAGAATCAAATAAGTTGGTGTGTCATCATAATGAAAGGAAAATATTATATGAAAGTTTTTTTTTCATTTTTATGAAGACCTGAGTAATTTTGAAATTATGTTTAACTTTTTTTTAATTATTTACTTGTTTACCATTCATTCATTTTGTGAGTGGGGTTTGTTTAGCCTGGGAACCAGACAAATCTGCACGCTCATGTTTTATTTACTCTGGCAGATGGGTCTTGTCCACCTCCCGTTCAGACAGATTTCCAGCCACTTCGGGCTAATCACAACCGTTTATGGGCCAGGTTTGATATGATGACTGACAACTTGCAGGGACTTTGTGTTTAACACAAAATCCATGAGAAAACCCTTTTGCCAGGGACACTACAGCGACACTACAGCGAGCACTAACCTAACTTAGAAAATAGGAGCGCCAATGAGGCATTTTCTGTTCTGTTTTCTGTCTGTTTGCAGTTGTCTGTTGCTCATCTCTACATGTTTCATTGCTCATTCATTGATTGGTTATAGATCTATCCAGTTGCATTCAGAGGCATTTTGATCTATAGTCATTGATAATTCCCCTTGGAAATCAAAAATGAACTGAGAGGTTCAGATGCCGGGCTAGGGTTTCTTACTAATCTATTTCATTTGTTCTTATTGTCTACAGTCACTTCATTTTTATATTTTAATCATGACATTGTATGTCTGTGCATCATACTGAGCCGCATCTGTGTGTGAAAGTTGCCTCACATATAGAGTTATTAAAGTGAAGTTACTATCAAAGAATGTTATGGATTTAGGAAATGCAACACAAAAGAATGTAATAGCCTATGTGTACATGCACAGACCTAATGGCATGCTGAATATATTCACAGAGACACATTGCTGGCAGCAGAGGAGGCCGGCACACAGGTGAGAGTGTCCTACACGGTGTTAAATATCCCTTACCTGTGGGCTTCACCGGGTCTGCAGCACGCAAATCAATTGTTTCTAATAACAGGTGGAAAAGGTCTCTGTTAGACCCGAGTGTCATGGGCTACCTGTGAAGGAGGAGACTAAAGAGCAAGTAAGACATATGTTTTATATATTTTATTTCAGTCCACCAAATGCACATTATGTACCTTGGTGCACATCTATGTTGCAGACTGAGTCTAAGTTTCCATATAAAAACATTTTGTCAACCTTCACTAAAAAATGTGTTTTTCTAAAGTTGATGCCCCTTAAAATGTCTGGTCATGACTATACTTACTTGTATCTATGTAAAGTTTGTCATCAGGATGGTGTTTCTCATTCCTTAGTCTCGCCACCAGACCATCAGAGATCTCGGCCTTCTGATGGTCTGGGGACACTCCTTTCTAAAGTGTGCTTAACACACCGGCGAAAACGGCCGGCAACAAAGCAACGCCTCTTGCATTTTTTAAAAGGACACGCCCTCCCGGAAATGTGTGCTCCCCCTTTTCTCATCCGCAAGGAAACAAACACACAGAGAGCTTGAAAATGGATGCCGAGAGATTTAACTCCATTTTATCAATCGTGTGCTCATCCGTGAAAAAAATATTTTTCTTAGTTACAACATGATTGAGCTAACTGGAGTATTTTCATGTCGTATCCGACAACGGGAGGCTTTTAACAGATGACGTCCTGATGTTAGTTTTGCTGCTGCTGTTAGCTGTCCCTGTCAGCTGCAGCCACTGATGCTTTCTAGACATCGTGATTTCCCAAAACTGAATTACCTATTACAGACACCGCCAATGGCTAACAGGGCTAACAGCTAATGGTTAGCCCAGCTAATCTACGATAACCATGTTATTGAAATAGCAATCTTTGTTCAATCATTGTGTTTATAGACTTTACAAACATCAGATTGGTCTAAATGGTGATATAGTGATGTGAAAAATGTGATATATATATCGATATATAGAGATATATATATATAGCTAAACTCTGCTGGTTTTCTACCCGGAAGTATTTGTTAACAACAAGGCGGTTCCCTATATAGTCTGGCCGGACAGATGAGTCATGGTCTTGTAAAAGATTATGTTTGTTTCTTTTAGTTGGTGAGAGTCGCCACAAACGCGACAAACATCCACTAACTTTGATTTTGTACCGCTACACGTGTTTCTAGTGGGACTATGTTTACGAGCATAAAAGTTCAGTGAGCCACCGAAGGACCGCCCTGCGGATTTACTATTGGTTCTGCAAAGTAGGGAGTTTTTTTAAACTCTGAAATTGTATCCGCCCATCTAAACACAAAATCAGGGAGAAAGTCATCAGTCTTTAGTTAAGCAAAGCGTCTAAAGACTGACTTGTGAGCCTACTCATTCCTCTGAGGGTAGAAATGTGGAGAGAGGACAGATTTCCCTAAAGTCTGAGATTCAAACGTAGGCTGGGCAAGCTGACTTAGGTATGTCGCTGATACGAAAGCCAGTCACTGTCTAATACAGGAAACACATATTGACTGGGGAAAAGACTGCAACATAAAATTGCCAAAGAAACCTGAAACTTCCCGTGCAAAGCGGACTTGTCAGAGGTTGAGGGTTAGCACTGGCAAAGTGAAAGTTGATAGCAAACATGGTAGAGTGTGCAGTCTCTGGATGTAAACTGGACCCTGAAGCTTGCTTTAATTGTATAACAAAAACCCCACCGTGGTTGATATTACTGTATGTTTCACAAACAGTAGTGCAGTGTCAGCCATCCTGTTCTCAGCCACTGCCAGTTAGCCTACAAGCTAACAATCAACATAAATAAAAAATGCTACAGAAACTACACTTATCATTATGATAGGTCTGCAAATCACCAATTTTGAACACATCAGACTTGTCATTTGAGTCTGGGTCAGACTGAGGCTCAAACATGTATTGCTAGTGTTTCCTTATCTTGATGCACACTGCTCTTTAACTGGTCAACCTAGTGCAAGCAGTGCTGGAGAAAGTGGAGAACAGAAAGCAAAAGCTAAACCTACCGCAAGCAAATTTCTCATTGAAGGAGTGGAGCTAATTCCAGCCTCTTTTCAAAGTGTTGTGTTTTTTTTTTTACTTAAACTATTATGTGGGAAAACCATCCATCCATCCATTTTTTAACCGCTTACCCTCTTGAGGGTCGCGGGGGGGCTGGAGCCTAGAGGCGGGATATACCCTGGACAGGTCACCAGACTGTCGCAGGGCTGACATGTAGAGATGGACAACCATTCACAATTTAGAGTCACCAATTAACCTATCCCTAATCTGCATGTCTTTGGACTGTGGGAGGAAGCTGGAGTGCCCGGAGAAAACCCACGCTGCCACAGGGAGAACATGCAAACTCCGCACAGAAGGGCTCCCCCGGGATCGAACCAGGAACCCTCTTGCTGTGAGGCGACAGTGCTAACCACCATACCACCATGCCGCCTTGGGAAAACCATGTTAACAAAATATTTGTATTAGCATATGTATTTTTATATACTTTAAAATCTGTCTGGAGAGGGACTTAAATATACAATAAAATCCAGCAAACCAACTATAAATTATAAGACGAATTCTTACCTTAAAATCATTCCCTTTGACATAAACATGAACCAGTCACATACTTCCCTGTTGTTGTGCCTCGAAACCAGTTTGACAAAAACTTACTGAGCTCTTTTTTTTTTTTTTTTGTTCATCTTCTAAATATTCATGATATACTAAAAATAAAGGATTGTTTTATTTATTTATTTATTTGCAACAGAATTCACTTTTACAGACTACATCTTCTGTGTGGGTAACAACAGCCATAACAATGCTGCTTTAATCAGTGAACAGAAATCAATTCTATTGATATTTTAATTTAATGGTGTTTGGAACAGATTTGTTTTTAGTTGGCTTTATTATCTAATCATATGAT
Source organism: Epinephelus lanceolatus (assembly GCF_041903045.1). Taxonomy (NCBI): domain Eukaryota; kingdom Metazoa; phylum Chordata; class Actinopteri; order Perciformes; family Serranidae; genus Epinephelus; species Epinephelus lanceolatus. The sequence continues at coordinate 38,788,991 of NC_135739.1, forward strand.
CCCATCAGGTTAGAAAGTCCTTCAGAGAGCTTATGACATGTAGTATTAAGTTAACGTTAATATATTTGTCTGCACTGAAGTAACTTACCTCCCATCTTTGGTGAACGGATGTGTTGTGATGAGAATTAGGGAAAGAGGTCTCACAGATATTATTAAAGGGTGTGATTTATCCTCACTTTACAGTTTACACAGTGACACTGTAATTAAACAAGTCAGCTCCATTCCATTTGCCTCGATTTAGTGGTATCATATAACTGATTTGTAAATGTGCAAATCAGCAGTGCTTCAGACAGCAGCACTCAGTGACCACAGCCAGAGAAACCACTGAACACACACACACAGCTCCTTTTACTCCGTCACTGTTGGTATTAATAGTTCTGCTTTTCTTTGATGCGTATTCTAATAACACTAAACACTCAGGTAGTGTTATCTTGTCTAGACTTTATTTGAGATTCAGAATTTCACCAGTTTTAAATATGACCACAACAGAAAAGCTATTTTAGTTCAACTCTCAGTGTGCCACTGATCTAATGATACACAGGGTGGTTTATGTTTTCCCTTCCTGATTTGACAATTATGATTCTATTATTGAAAAGAAATCCATGTTATCAGGTAATTTTGTCTCATTTTTCTGCCATCAGAACAACAGCTTTATAATTCCATCCTGTGCAGCTTTCCTTGCTTCAGGAACTCTCTAGAGATTAGTTTCATTTTGTTGGAAACAGGTGAAATAATCCGACAATATTACCAGAGAACTTTAGGCTTGTTATAAGAAATCATGATTTAATTAGAACTATTAGGCTGAATAGCTTTGATTAAAATTACTTAAGAAATACTCAACCCAGATATCTCTCCCCTCCTAGATAGACCTGAATGGTTGTAAAGGTGCTTCTGTAACACAGCATACACAACAGGCTGTTCATTGCCCCACTGTTTACATTTAAATAAATATTTTGCTTTGTTTTGTCTGAGCTGAACACACCTCTGGTGTGTTTTATTTTAGAGGACCTGCCTCCTGCTCTGCCATTGGTCTAAAGCACTCCAAGCTCACTCATTGGTTGGTTTAATATACCTGCTTCCACCAGGGTTGGGCTCAGCCCCACCAAAATGTAGCAAAACATTTTTTAAACTGAAATGGTGCTGCATTGAATATGTGCATGTTATGCAAGCACACTGCCTTTTAGTAATACAGCAGGGACACACTCGTCACACAAGAGTTCATTTGTTTTGTTATGTATTCATGTTTATGTGTTCTGTACTGGTGCTCATAATGTGGCATTTCACTTAGAATCCCACCATTGCATTAACTATATATTTTATCTTCACTCGCTGTGTAATAAAGAGATTAAAATTAGAGTCAGTCCTGCTCTCCTTTGTTTAGAGGGACTAACGTGTCAGATCAGCCACCAAGTGAGCTTAGAAAGAACAGTTCTGACCAATCGAAAAGAGGAGGCAGGCACATATAATCAAATACCTGTTCATTCACTGATTGTGTGACTTTAGACTAAGGCTGTGTATTTACTCATTTTTGGTGAAACTATGAGTGTTTGGAACATACTGAGCATACAGACTGACAGAAATGAAATGAGCTTGCATGTTATTTTTTTTCCATTGTGAAAGCACTTTTCACACTCACTTTGGGGTTCTTGAGGTGAGTAGACTTCAGGATACTTAGTAAAATTGTGGATTTTGTGTGGCGCATCGTTACAGGATAAAGAAATGTTTGCAGTCTACAGTAATCACAGCTCCTTGACAGTAACACTGAGCTCAGACACAGTGTCTTGACTTTGACTGTCGCCCTGCAGCAGTCAGAGCAGGATGGTTTCATTCTCAACAGTCGATTGGACACCGACTCCCTGTTTCTCCTTGACCTCCTCAACACTCTGACAGGGGCATGTGTGTGGGTGTGTGTGTGTGTGTGGGTGTGTGTTAGCAAGACAGTCGATCCATGTTATGTTTAAATCAGACAAGATGGATTTTTGTATTGTGTCATATTCCTCTGTGGGCTGCAGCCTGTCCTGAGGGAGAGGAGACTGTGAAAACAGGGCCGGATCCCTGAGAGGGTTGTTAGTGAGCGGTTTCAATTAAAACAAAAGTGGTGCTGGAGAGACTCAAGGTGGGTGAGGAGCCTAAGTGATTACGAGCTTCCTCTTCTTAATGATGCGCAGGAGTCCTTTCATTTATTTACAGTAGAGGTCAGACAGTACGTGAGACTGATAGAGAGACAAAAGGACAGTGTCAGATTATTATCAGACAGAGAGTGAATGGAGTACTTGCAGCTTAATTTTATTGCTTGTGTCATTTTATTTTATTCACTTTTATTATTTGCTCTTGTAGTTAAGATTTTATATATCTATTAAATTGAAAAACTCATCATCCAATGTGTAATCCAAAGGCTGTATTTACCAGTCTGGCACTCAGTAATCAGATAATTGTATTATGATACACCCAATTGTCTTGTACCACTAAATCTAAATGACCAATATAATTTTTATTTACAGAATAAGAAACAGACTTGCGTGACAGTCAGGCTGCAAGAGGACTCTCTCTGGAGAAGCAACATAAGTTTAGACCTGGTTTCCTCCAGAGAGATAGGTCTGCAAACGTCAACTTTTTAGGCCTGCTAGAGTTTTCTGGAGGCTGCAATCTCATACAGTAATAAAGTGCACTAGAAAAAAGGTCATGCAGTCATTACGGTCCAAAAGATTTATCGACTAGCCTCAATGTACATTTCATGTCGATATAGATATAAATAACATTAATGATGCTCTGTTATATTTAGCTGTCCCAAGTCATGCCAGTAATTTTACATCCAAAATATCAGGGATAAAACTGAACTGGACACAGCCATTATTACTGTCATTGGTACTGTAATAGCATGTCTATAAGTTTGTCAGCTATCATCATACTAATTTCTTCCTCTTTTTGTGGAAATTAATCAGGACGCAGGTTGTAATCATGAGAAACTTTTCCTTCTCTAACATCCATTCCATATTTAATAGTTATTCCTGACCTTGTAGTCCAATCTGCCACAACCGCTCATGAGATGATTCTACATAATTCTGCAACACAATATTATGCTTTTTTTCTCTTTTTTCTTTTTACTTTTCTTCTTGTGATATACTTTGTAGTTTTACCCCTTCAGGTTTCTAGAAAGTGTTCAAATGAAACAACTTTTGCAACAATGAACTGGGGCCCTCCTCCAACTCTGTATCCAATTCTCTGTATATCTATCATACAACCATGATTCACACAAAGTTCTGTAGCAATTTGGTCAGTCATTGTTGAGATGGCTCATTTTGGGGTCAAACCACTAGATGAACTAACTGACATCACTACCATCCTCAGGAGGAGTGCCTCCAGCAAGGCATAAAAGCAGACTGCGCTCTCCCAAATTAAGTTCAGTAATCCTAGTATGAAGTACATTTGTCTTAAAAAGAAAGTGAAACAAGTCCTTAAACTGACGGTCCTTAGATGACCTATTCTGTGCTTCCCCAGCATGCAACAGCTCCTCCCTCTTCCCCGTCTCCATCTCTCTCTCTCTCTCTCTCTCTCTCTGTGTTTGTGGCGGCATTCCCAAGAGACAGTTTTCCGGACGGTTTTCCGCGAGCAGGATGGGATGAACTCCACATCTCTCACCCGTAAAGAGACAGAGCAAAAAGCAGCTGCCTCAGCACCTGCTGGCCCCCAGTGAAAATCAAAATATCAATAAGCTCTTATAGCATTAAGGAAAATGCCTAAATCTGACACTTTCTCTCCCTCCATCCCCTCCTCTCTCCCTTTGCCAATATCACTCAACCACTTACACTTGGCATGGGCCCACTGGAGAGTTTTACATGTACATTAAGAGAGGCTTTCTCCCTCTATTTGTCCTCCTCCGCCTCTTCCTCCACTCCACTATATCTATTAAAGTAAATATACACTGGCTGGGCGGTGACACATAGTCCATCCTCATTCATTTTTGAGCAGGTGATTGACAGGACTTGAGTTATTACCACAGTTAAGAAGAAGACGGCACTATAGAATTTCCCTGCCTGTCTGATAATAATGTTAATGTTTTATTGCATGAGGGAAATTATGGAAAAACAACACGGCTGGTTGTTCCTTTAGAATAAGGTAGGAATCAGTCTTATTTAGATAATCCATAACTTTAGAAGCACCGGCCAACCTCATGAAATAGTGCCTTGCCAAGGGAAAAAGGACGAAGATATGATACACATAAAAGGGCTGGAAAAGTGGGCCGAATAAGCAAAAAGAGATATCACAGAGCGAGAGGACTTTAAGTAGGGAATAAGGTGTGGAAGGGAAGAATGGCCTAGGGCAGGAAGTGGATAAAGAGAGGAAGAGAGGGATGAGGGACAGAGAGAGAGAGAGAGAGAGAGAGAGAGAGAGAGAGAGAGAGAGGTGGTAAAGCTGAATGATTGCTCTGTGAGAATTATTATTGATGATTCAGGCAGTGTGAATTATTAATGGGGAACGAAAAGCATCTTTGAACGTGTCTCTGACATTCAATACTGACAGAGATCAATGAGCTGGCGTGGACACGAAGAGGAGAGATGAAGGGAGGACTAGAGGAGGCAAGTTAGGGGGAGAGGAAAAATGAAAAAAGGAGAGGAGGATGAGAAGAGGGGAGGAAGGTGTGTTTGGACAAGTGGAGTCCTTCGGATGGGGGCTTGTCAGAATGGCTTAGGAAGAAGGAAGGATGAAGAGACGGCCAACTGCGAGGAGTCATGTGACAGTGTTGAAGGTGATTGGCTGTGACATTGTCTTGGGTCTAATGCTCCTCCTCAGATGCAGGAAATAGCAGAGCAGCTCCTCCCTCCCCCCACATCTTGGAAACTGTCTCTTCTTCCTGTCGGCCACACCGCCTGCCCGCTACGTGTATGTGTGTTTTTTGTAAATATATGTGTGTGTGACAGTCCTGCTTTTATCTATATCATAGAGCAAGGTTTCTCTCACATCTCACACACAAGGTAAAAAATGGTCCTCTCTTTTTCATCCCCCACAATCTCCAGCTCTGTAATTTCATCTATTGTAATCACCTCAACTTCTATGCTGACAATATACAGCTCTACATATCAGTTAAATCTATCATCAGTGCACGACTTCCATTGATGGCATATGTAGAGGTCTGTTTACAGACTTGGTTGGTACTATGGACAAAGTTGTATTAAGTCTGCCTCATGACGTCTGATAAAAGTGACATCACTTGAATCAGTGTCGACTGAGTCTGAACACTGCAAGTTTGAAAATGAAAAATATCAGGGGGTGTGGAATTAGAAAGAAGCTTAACCAGGGCTCTGTAGCCAGCTACTCGTCTCAGCTTGAGACACAAGGCTACATTAGTTGCTACTAATACACAAATCTCTAAATGAGCTGTTGGTGGTTGAGTTGCATTGTGGGTAACGTAAGCACTGTGTTTAAACGAGGAAGATGCTGTGTAGAATGAAAAAGGCTATATTACTGGTACTGCTGCTTCAGATTTCATCAGTAGTCCAACAATGGCACAGGAGTGTGAGGCTGCACCCAACTCAGAATAATGTCGGTTGAATTGGATTTGGCTCTTTCAGTATGAATATTCATCTCTTTGTTACTGTTTTCCATATTTTTTGCCGAAACTTGATAGTAGAGAAAAGCCAGAGATTATATTATATTGAGTTGCTGTGAGCTGTAAATTTATCACTTCCTCCAGGCAGTTGCCTCCATCTTGCTCAAACTTACCCTGGGTCTGGGTCTGCAGCTGCCTGTACCAGAGAGTAGCATGAAAACAAGGAGTGCTCACTCTGCAGCTATATCTGGGGACCAAAATGTCCCCAGAGGTACAATGCACACTGACCAACAGAAACAAATGAATAGAAAAGTCAACTGAGGGGTCTCCGACTGATGATTCAAATTTTCAACATTCAGGGGGCAGCGCTACAGGAGTGCAATACTAAATTTGACTTCTCTTTTAAGTGTCTTCTATCCAGACAAGACCCAAAAACCTTTCACTTACACTTACCCATATTTTCATCTTCGTTTACCATATCCCAAATCTGATTGCAACCTGTCCTGTGCTACATATAAATTAAGCTCAGCATTACTCAAATACAGGTAATGATGAAGCTGTTCAGTGACTGACAAAAACACAAAAAGAAGAATAAGTAATGCACTTTAGTAATTTAGTCACAACAAGAAGAGTTAGCCAGCTATTTACTGTAACAAGTATCCTTCAACAAACTCAAACACATGAGGGAACTGTAATTATAAACTACAAGTTGAGATAAAGAGATTTAATGTCTTTACAGGAAAAATCCATATCACTTCTTATTTATGTGCACCTTCTGTACAGTTGAGTAAAGTGGAAACCTCCACTGTGTGTGTATGTGTGTGTGTGTGTGTGTGTGTCGGTGTGTGTCTGTGTGTGTGTCTGTGTCTGTGTGTGTGCATAGGGGTCAGCAGGTCATGCAGGAAAGACTGATCCTAAGGGACAGACTGCCAGGGCCAGTCAGCGGCTTCCCCAAAACACAAACACACACACACACACACACACACACACACATACGCACTCATGCCATGCGTTTGGACTGACATGACATGGACATTGCCGGGGTTGACACTAAAAGCGGACAGAGCTCAGCTCCTATCGTCACGGTAACAGGCTGATGGGGAGACAGACAAGCTCCAGCCGCCACACCTGATCATGTAGCAGGACCAGAGTTTCCCTCAAACAATCAGGAGCCGCACATAGAGCATTCGCTTTGTCTCACTGTCACACGCTCACAGTCATATAGTCAGTGTGCCAACATGGACATTCCAACATGTGTCTTTGTTTGTGTGTGTGTTTTCAGTGACATTTGACAGCCATATTCAGCCATATTTTGATGTTGGATTAAATGCTGCAAGTAGTCAAGGAGTCTGGCACACATAAAAGCACACACATACATAAACACAGGCAGAGGGGCAGGATGTAAATAGGATAAAGAACTCCCACCTAAATCACCACTTCCCTAAACACTGACACAGTAAATCAAGGTTTATTTTGTTGTTGTGGGTTTTTTGCATCCCAAATATTCATGATCTCCAAAATCAGGAAGCTACAAAAGTTGTGCTATAACAAACCTATACAGCTCATTTAAATGAAGACAGGTACCTGACAAATTTAGTTGTGAGAAGTCCCACAAACAATTACACAGTTCTTATTGGGAATTTATTGCTGTGATGATGTTGGCCGGTCCGTCGACAAATTTGGTTGCAACTGCACAAATATTGGATGGGTTGCTATGACATTTTGTATGGACCTCCATGGTGCACAGGGGATTAATCTCCATGACTTTGGTAATCTCCTTTCTTTCCCCCTAGCACCTCCAATGGAATATCTCCACATATGGACTGGACCAACTCCACCGTGGATTGATGCGCTTCTATTTAGTGCTTTTTAGAAAATGTTAGGGTGCTAAAACCCTAAACCATGGCTGTATGATGTGAAAGATGTTGCTTGGCATATGAAGCAAATATGTTTGACTTTGCGGGTATAAAATTACCCTGATCATCCGCTTCCATGGGCCTTTTGGGTATGCACACTCACACTGGCTTAGCCAGTCAACTAGCCTACTGGTTTTGCCCCTGCTAACTTAAATGAGTATAAAATGATTAAATCATTTCTGGACTTATAACAGTCTAGAAATTAGCAGAGAAAAAGTTATCAGACCGAATGGATCAAATTCTGATAGTGAAACGAGTCATTTTGTGGAGGTACGTTGAAAAAAATATATCTGATTTACAGATGTCTCTTTCAGTTTGTAGGGAAAAGTATTTTTGGACCCTCTGGCTTCACATGACAACAGAAGTTGTTATTCCATGGTTTGGCCACCATGTGTAATTGGCTTGATAGCCCATTGCTGTTCCTGTGGTCTTGCCCTAAACTGAGATGGTGAACATGGTAAACATCATGCCTGCTAAAATTCAGCATGTTGACATTATCATTGTGTTAGCATGCTGACATTGGTATTTAGCGCAAAGATCTGCTGTGTGTAAGAGCAACCTCACAGAGCTGCTAGAGTGGCTTTAGACTCTCGTTTGAGTATAATGGTTGGAGGCTGAAGGGTCTCTGTTTTTATTGACAACATACCCTACCAACTATTTGGTAAAGAAAGTCTCTGTGGCGACAATTTTGGTATAATCAGGCATTTTCTTTATGTATATCCTCCTTCAGAGTTCAGAGTCATGGTACCTGAACAGATTATCTTAGAGAGATCTGTACCTTGTAATGTGTCCTGTTGTAAGTTACAGTCCTGTTTCTGTGCATTTGGAAGATAAAACACTTTAAGTGCTTGAGTGTCTGTACACACAACTGACTTTAAACATTAATTTACAATGAGGACATGGGGCAAAACTTTTCCCACCAGTTTTTATGTGTATGTATATATGTATGCTTCTGTGCATGACCAAAGATCGACAAGTAATAAATGGTCAGTTATCAGAGTAGTAAGAGCCCGTAGCTAAACCCTGGAGCTTATATTATCATGTTTCCTGAGGTCTGGTGTTAAGTTTATATTGCAGCCTGAGGCTGTTATACATTTATCTAATTTTGTTTGTGCAGTAGTGTGTCCTGCTCTACCTCTGTGTCTGGAGTGTGTCCAGGTTATGCACAGTTCCCATCACAAGGCAAGCCGAAACGCTGACGTATCTGTTTTTTTATCATCTGAGAGCAATGTGAGCAAAATCCAATTAAAAAAAACTGCATTGAGATGGCAAATATAGCCATAACTGAGGTTAGACTTCACAGAAATGTGTATTCGTCGTGTGAGTCAGATTAAATATTTATATTTGTAGTTGATCATCAAGCTGGGTGTTTTTGTCATTGACAGTATTTTTGGTACAATAAGCAATGATAAAGTATAATGTAACAACTTGCTGCTGATCAGTACTATTTAGCACAAAATGTTTGAACATCCATCCAAGTCAGCAGAAGACTTTGCAAGTGAATCCTGCTGATTTTTGTGGCACTCACCTGGTGCCACAAAAATCACCTGGAGCCAGGTCAGGTGAGTAGGGAGGTGTTTTAGGATTGTTTCCTTTTCCCCAAGCTCAAAGGTTTCATCCAGGGGACACGTTTAGTGGATGAGGAAGCATCAACAGGGCCGTGATGATGGAGCTGTGGACAATCACACTTTCCAGCTCTGACAAATTCGCCACTTAAAAGATGTCACAAAAAAAAGTATGTTGTCACAAAAACAACCTCTTAATACTTGTTATGATTTCCCAAAGCTTAGTTAACATTTCTCACCTGTGTGCTGGATGTATGGGCTCCAGCAGATTGACCCGACGACCGGACGCCATCATGCAAGCAAAACGGACACTACGCTGCGTTCACAGTGCTATGTGGAAATCGGACATATCAGAACTTAATATGTGGCTGTTGATCTGCAAAATCTGGCATAATTTATCGCTCTTATACCGCAATTGGTGCTCAGTACTGTCTAAAACAGATTTCTAAAGTTGGAAGTTTGTCACTGGCATCAATTTTTACACTGCCAGTCACGTGAATATGGTGTATGTAAGTGTTGAGTCAGAATTTTTTTAGTTCCTCCGTTCCCTGAAGGCACTGTCACTCATGATTCCACACCCCTCTCAGTTGATGCCACGCCCCCCACGCCACATCAGGGTCAAAAGTCTGAAACTCAAAAAACAGATTTGAAACTGAAAAAAAAAAGATCTGAAAGTGAAAAAAAGATTTGAAAATGAAAAAATAAGATTTTAAACTGTAAAAAATAAGATCTGAATCTGAAAAGATAAAACATGCAACTGAAAAAAATACGACCTCAAATGTTAAAATATATATGGAAGTGAAAAGTGAAAATAAATTATTCATTCAAAAGAATTACCAAAGTGAATCAAAATTATATTTAACCTGAAAAAACGTTTCATATACTTATTTTTATTTTGAATACATTGTTGTATTTTTCAAAATTCAAGATCAACACATGAATTTTCAGTTTCAAATTTTTATTTTTTCAAGTACAAAACATTTGACCCTAATGCAGCTCCATACATCTGCTCCTTTTAAAATACATATATTTCTTTCTGAATACTGATAAAAATTGGTAAAAGTTGAAAATGATGAGCTTTGTAGAACACATACATACATAAACTCACAGAAGTAAGTATCTGAGTGCTGTCTGTGACTTGTCTTATTTTTGTGTACAAACACTTGCCTTGTCACCTCATGATTTTGAAGCAATATAACATTTGTTTTACCTGCCTATGACTTAAAATTATGGCACCTCCTGCCCTGCCTCCCTCCTCAGTTCCCCCCTCGTCCCTCTCCTCCTGCTGTCCGTCACCTCTGAGCTTTAATACAAAGGGACATGTACGATTGACCTGGCGCTAAAGCACTAACAGACTGTCTGGGCCCTTTATGGCCAGTAAAGAGAGACGGACTATTAACCTCCATCGCCCCCTCCTCCCTCACCTTCACGCCCCTGTCACTCTCCCCTCTGTCCCCCACTCCCACTGCACCATCACTACCTGGAATTAGTTGGAGGTGAGGGGGTGGCAAGAGGGTCGACTGGGGTGAAAGAGAGAGGTTAAGAGCAGGGTCGGTGGCTTTATGTGACATGTCATCCGGGTGGTTTTATAGGCATGTACAGCAATGATGATCACTCTGCCTCAAAGTACTCAGTTATTGGATTGATACAGCCGCTGATACAGGAGTGCAATCATGTTATAGCATGTTGTAGCCGTCAGTGATGAAAACCACAAGCTCACAATATATGGTTTTGATGTGTATAGTGTGTGTGAAATGATGATGATGGAAGAAAGAGCATAGGGTGGTTGGACAGAGATGTGATCATCATTGGATGAGACACAAAATGCTAAACATGGACTGTGACTGGGTTTTTACTCTATCCAAAATCTTGTCCTGTTTTTGTTTGACTGTCTAAGATCATTTTATTTTTTTTAAAGGTGAAATTTTTTTTGAGGAATTCTAGATCTCAGTGTGTGGTGCTCCCCTAAGATGGCTAACATTAGCATTAGAGGAAACATTGCAGTGATTCAGCCATATGTGTTTGAGCCTCAGTCAGACCCTGACCTAGATGAGGAGTCTGTTATGCACCAAAATCGGTGACTAACAGTTGTATCATGATAAGTGTAGTTAGCATGGTTTATTTGTTTATGCAGTTTGTTAGCTTGTTAGCTTGTAAGTGGCAGTGACTGACACTGTGTTAGTAGTTTGTTAAACATACCGTAACATCTGCTATGATAAGGTTTTTGGTAGATAATGGGAAGCTCCAGGGTCCAGTTTACATCTAAAACTGCACATTCTGTCATGTTTGCTGTCAAAACTTTAACTATGCTAATGCTAACTCAGTGTTGTGTTAAAGTCTGTTTCCCCATCGAAGTGCCTGATCTAGCGTGTTCAGCAAACATTTGAATCTCAGATTTTAGGAAGAGCACAGACAACGCCCATTTTAAAGAAAATGTAAAAAACAAAAACATAGACTTACTTGTCTACTGACAAACTTTGTACAGATAAATATGAGAGACCGAATCCCTGTGACCTTGCGGTGACAATTGCTTCCAGGTAGACAACTGGCAGTTGACTTCAATTACAGAGATATGTGAAAAAAGCAAACTTGTTAATTTCTGTTGTAATTTTCAGCTATTACTGTCCGACCTGTCTGACATTTCTGTTATGCTTATTTTATGTACTGTGTTGCTTTGCTAGCATCTTCAAAAAAACAAAACAAATCTACCATCACGGAAGCTAAGCAATGTGCTGTGGAGGAGGGCAGAGCAAAATGTACTGTAGCCACCTTAAAAGACCCATAGCGTAGACTACAAAAGTCTATATTTTGAATATTTTTTCTGCTTTACCATACACACTAACTAGGCATCGGTACCAAGGCAGCAGTAGATGAGCAACTCCATTGTTCTGCAAAGTAAAGTTAGTGATTTTGTACTCTGAGTGGGCGGAAGTTCGCTGCAAAGATCAGCCTCTCATTGAGCGGAACGGGCCACCCGCTGAAGTCCCGCCCTACCACCTCCGGTTGCAGTTTTCAACACGTCCTTTACTAACTTTTGCGGTGTTTGATCTTGCGGGGATGTAGCCATTTTTCTGCTATGGTTCACGTCCTGTAGGCGATATTTTTGTGGGCGTGTTACACCAAAACCTGTTTCCCCCCGGCAATATTTTTGCAAGCGCACTGTTGCTGTGACATCGCCAAGAATGATTGTGATTGGCTGAAAGAAATACAAGCAGCTGGGGCGTTTTTTTCTCCAATCTTAAAGTGAGAGTCAGCCCAGCCAGACCTTTCTTTTCTTGAGAAAAGTCTGGTGAGCGAGACTAGTGATTTTGTGAATGGAGGCTGTTAGGTCTTAGATAATGACTTCAGTATCTCATCCAAAAAGGCTGCCTAACTACAAGTTAAAATGGTTAAAAATATTAATAAACTGTACACTAAACTGACATTAATTTTTTGAAACAGAACTTTTTTAGGTGGCTAACAAATAACCAGTTGAGGCAGCATTTTTTTATATTGTGATTTGGTCTGTATTTAATGTCAGACTGATGTTTTTAACCGGTTTCATAGTCAAGACTGCTAATGTCATAAATAATTACAAAGGTGTAGAAGTGAGACTCCCCGCGGTTGGGCGGTTGGAAGAAGTTGGGGGTTTTATTACAAAAGATAGTGAAAGAGTAAACAAGAGACCTTATTATTCTTGAAATGATTGATCAAAGTTGCTTATTTATAATATCTATCGCATTTGTCCACTGCCATCTCATGTCAAACATGTATTTGAATCTTGTCATCATGGCTACTGCCCTCTGTGTTTGACTAACTGCCTCCAGTTGAGGAGAGACAAATCGCTCCTCATTTGGAAGCAATCCTCAATATGCATCATTTGCCCTGTTCATGGGGCGTTCGCTAAGAGGAACACACACACACACACACACACACACACACTGAACAATCAAGAGAAAAGAGTCAGAGAGGCAAACAGGGATCTCAGACAGCAGTGGAGAGTGGCAGAGGAGTCCCCATAAAGCCAAGGTTAATTCCTCTGCCTCTCCATCCATCACTGAGCAGCTGAGAGTGGGGGGGTGAGGGGTGAGGGGGGTGATGGACCACTTTCAGCCATATACGTATATATATATATGTGTGTGAGGAAAGACAGAGGGGGGTGAAGAGAAATACAGTTGAGGCAGAAGCAGGGGGAGGAGGGTCTGCATCGCCCCATTGTCTCCCCAAGCACCCATAAAGGGCGTAGGAGGCGAGGGATCATAAGCCTCATTTGCCAGGAGTTATGGCTGCCAACAGAAGGCGAGTCGGAGGAGGCAGGCAGGCAGGCAGGCAGGCAGCCTGGCTGGACCAATAACTGCTCAGGATGTAGTTGTCACGGTAACCGGCAGGTACAGATGCCAGTGGGGTCAGGAGAGATCCTGGGTGGACAACACAGTGCTGTCTGAGAGCGCAGTAAAGACATCACTGTCACTGATGATCAGTGGTCAGTAGAGAGAGGAGGGGGGCAGTAGTGGTTAGCCACCCACGGAGAATGACAGGTAGAGTTTTGTTTTTTTACTGAGGAAGTGATGAGCACAAAAGAAGGTGGATGGGAAGGAACAATTTGGGCTGCTTGTTAGTAGAGGGGTCAAATTCTGTCCATGTACAGATGGACAGTAACACTTGTGACACCTGTAACACCTGTGACAAAACGAAGCCCCCTCATTCATTTCAGTAAGTGTTGGTAGAGTGAGGACTGTGATGCAGAGGGAAATAGAGGATGATCCAGCTAAAAAGTTTAACCTAGCTCAACTTTTTCACAATGCAACATCAAAACAAACATAAACATGCTAATTCACATTCCTGGTATATTACTTTCTCACATGAACAGTGTATTTCGAGATGGGAAATAAAATGATTCTTGCCATGCTAAGTTATATTATTATAAACCACTGTGCAGTGTTTTGATGATCTTTAATAAGTGCAACTCCCTACAAACATTGTGCAAGCAGCTTTTCACAACCTGTACTTACGTTTATTTTAAAGCTGTGCCCTTCTGTGGTGGTGGTAATCATTACAGGAGGAGGAAGTTACATGACGTAGCATAAAAAGTCGCTAAATCCGGGTATCACAAATTTCGAATAAGTCTGTGGTAGGTGGGGATTTGGGGCAGGGGTGGTCGATGGGTCACACAGACACAGGACTTTCACACAAGAGACCAGTGTTTGAGTCTCAAAGTCAATACTGACTTTCTTTAATAACAATGTAGCCTTTCATGCAAGTATTGTAGCTTGCTATGCTAGTGACATATGTGCCATCTCACGTGACATGTAATGTTACCTTAGTGACAAAAATATGTATTTAATGCCAAATCATGATGTTTCTGTGAACATTTCAGGACACAAGTATATGTTAAATAATTGCAACTGTTAGAACAGTAATAAATGTCTTTTTGAGGCCAGTCGCATAAGTCACTTTGGAAGTTAGTGGAAATCAACCTTATTCTGTTGTTAGGGTATGAGAGAGCATTGTGTGTCTTATATGCATTCTCACTGGCTCGCTTGGTTCATCTCAACACTATTTGGATTTAAATAGCAAAACCGTAACCTAATAATCTGTTTATTAATCTAATCTTTTCCATAACCCCCATGATTAAACCTGAGGAGACTGCTTGTCTAAGTCTGACTTTAAACAGAGATGATTTGTTTTTTATGTGATCATCAATTAATGATGATCAGTGTTGGGCAGTAATGCGTTACTGGAAATGTGTTACTGGTAATGTTACTAGTAACGCATTACGGTAATGATATTACCTTTTTCCAGTTACAATTAGTGTAACTATTTACTAATAAAGTTTGAGTGATAATATTAAAACAAAACTAAAAACTCGTTACAACATTACTTGTTATTACATCACTACTGACTTGAAATACATCATCACATCAGGGGATTCATTTTCGTAATCATCATGCTGTGCAGGCACTTCACAAAGCAGCAAGCTTCTTTGGAAGATGGAAACACTTACCGTAGCATCTAAAAATACTCCCATTACTTTGATTCTTTCAGGTGTAAATGATAAGAACACTGTTGCTGCAGGTAGTCATACTAAAACTCTTTCCACTGTGAAAAATTCTTCCTCAAACCTCTGGTCTCAAACACCTGCTACAACCAAGAGCACAACAACGTGAAGCTCCCGGAAATACATGTGAGCCCTCCTCGGCCGCGGAGATCAGCTGTAGCACTACACTGGCTAAACAACCTAAACTGAATTTTACTCATGGGCAGCTGCAGCTACAAAGAAGTAACTAGGCTTGTGGCTGGAAATGTGGTGGATGAAATGTTGCTCCACAAGTATCTCTCCATCTTTCAGGCAGAGCCCTGGGAAAATACTGTTCACAGGCAACAGAGGACCCCAAGGTAAAAAAACAAAACAAGAAAAAAACAATTGCACACTATTTAGCCTTAGCTATGCTTACCAGGGATTAGCCTGACATTCACACAGAGGCACACATCTAAATTTTTAAGGAGGTACGCGCTTACCAATTTTATGGGGTGGTAAGAGAAAAGTAATAAAGCGAGTAGTGAAACAGATTACCGTTGGCAGAGAGTAAAAAGTAAAGTAATATTGTTACTTTTGAAAAGTGTTATGAGAAATGAGTAATATATTACATTTATTGAGTAACGGGCCCAGCACTGATGACGATACACCAATCTTTGCTCCTTATACTGCTGTCACAGCTGCAAATGTGACTAGACTTCAAACAACTTTAAAGGAGAAGTCTGGTATTTTGCACTTTGAGGCCCATTTCTGGGTTGTTTATGATGAAATAGAGTGGCTAAGACCAAAATAGTGACGATTGCTCATTTTCAGAGAATTTGGCTTTCCCCTGCCTGACTCAACATTGCTGCCTATAGCCATGTGTACATCTGTCCTAAAACCACCCTAAATGTTCGTTTGTCAAAGCCATGAAACCGAGTAGTCAGTGGTGTTCATTCATGTTCTGACATAAAAATCGTAATCATATTCGTGCAATCGTATGATCGTAATCATAACTGATTGTGTGTTGTTTATGTATGAAACTGTGTTATTGTCATCTAGAGGGACAGATACACAACTCCTATTTGTTATCCATCTCATTGTTCCTGCAGATATTTCTTGTGCCAGGCAGGTGGATGTTATTAAAACCATGCAATGCTCATTTTACTCTCTTTCTTTTTCCACCTTCCTTTCTTTCAGTCTCTCCCTCTCTCTGTATGTCTCATAGGGTCATTTGCCTGTTCAGATGAGATTGTAAGCTATAATGGAGGAGGTGTGGAGTGCTGAGACAAGGAGAAATGGCCCGCCGTGCAGATAGGAGATTTGATGGTTAGTCGATAGCTCTTCTCCTTCGTCAGAGAGAGAGGAGGAGAGCATGGAGATGGGCATGCATGGACCTTGATATTATATAGGAAATGCATTATTTTTGAAGATTACCTGAAACGGCCTCAGAAAATCATTTTAGCATGAACTAACCTTGAACATTCCCATACTTATGTAAATGATCTCCATCAGTGGTAATCAATGGATGGAATAGCCTTGAGGGTCTTAAATGTTACTGAGAACGTTTTCGATTTAAACGACATTTCGTTGTCAGGCTGGTTATAATGGCCTTGTAAGACAAGACGAGGGGTCACATTGCTTTTTTTTCTTTCATAATGATCATTCAAAAGGGTTTGTTCAATTGAATATATCTCCTTTATGTAATATTTGAGTACTCAGCCTGTTACTCATTCTTATTGCAGTCAAGGAGGTTGATCCTGGAGTATAGAGTAGATAGTTCTTTTGTCCCTTTGCTGCAAATACTCAGAGTGCTTTCGTACATTACATTTTATTATGGCTCAAATGAAATCTGGTGCATTTGCCCATGCGGTGTCCTTTGTATAGGCTGATCTAAAGGCTGACAATCTAACTCTAGTGTAGACTGAACACCTGCACACTGCAGTCAACTCCATTATGAACCTTGGCACTGACCTTTGACACATAGCTTTTTACATTACATACTCAGTTTTTGGTGTGCTGCAGTCTGGATTTACTGGATTTAAAATAGTTTGCCCTGAAATACAATTCCTCAGCCTTTGTATGACCATTTGGTTTTCAGCACCTGGCAACTCTGCATGATAACAGCAGTAGATACTTTGTTTAGCACAAGAAGCAGCTTTGTGGGGATATTTTACACTGAGAAGCAGAATGTCATGTGCAACAATGTGTGTTTTGAGAGTCAAAACTACCATCACAAGATTTGACATGACCAACTTTATGAACACTTGGAGAACAGCCTGTGCTCACTCACAGGGCATCAAAAACCCATCGCTTAGTCATTGGCCCTTGGGGTCAGATACAGATGCACAATACACTCTTTTGCATCTGTAACACCACAGTAAACCCATCGGATTTATTATTAGATGGTCAGAGCAACAAAAGTAATTTAAGGAGCGAGAAAGTCCTCTTAGGACTGGTGGGAGGGGAGGCAGATGGGTCCAACAAGCATAGGACTTTGACCCTGGACACTGTTTTCATGTCCTGTGTAAAACTAAAAGCCAGCGTTGAGTTTTTTTGTCACATTGGTCATTAGTCATGTGAGATGTTGGTCACATAAGTCGTTTCCTAATCCTAACAAAGTATTTAACCTGACAGTCAACCTCCTCTGCATCAAGATACAACGCAAAAGGCTTCTGCTCAAACATCAAAATATGACAAAAGAAATGTGTGAGATTACAAAGTTGTGCAAGAAGCAAGGCAAGAAATGTGCCTAAGTATCAATGTTGGAGACAGATATAAATATGAGAATATTGTATCTCTCTGGATAGCAATAAAATAAATACAATAATAAATGAAAATTTTGAATTTACTTGGCCTGAATACATTGTGATACTCAACATCTTTAGCCTCACTACATGCTAAACCAACCTCTAAATTGGCTATCCCATGTCTGTGCAAGTTAGTGTATTTCTTCCAAAAGCTGCAGCTGGAGAGGTAAAAGATGTTTGTGAGCTGTCACTCCACATCTGGACTGTACTGTCATGTTGTGAGCTTTACTTTATGTCTGTCCTGATAAGCCTGCCGTCTGAGTGGAAGAAGGACATAGTGACATAAAACACCTGAGGGACACGCTCTCATCAACACTGACAGGAAGCATGAATGACACCTGACACACGGCTGAACTCAGTCTGCTGCTAACAGCTGCCTGAAAGGACTCTGACTGACCAGACCTGACACAAACACAAGTGAACACACATATACACCCACCCACACACGGAGGCATGATAACACAGCCAAGGGCAAAGGGTACAAGTGGCTCAATAACACAGTTGCATCAATCAATCTCATCCACGACTGTTGCCATTTTTGTTGCCAATTTTTATCCCTACATAGGTAGCTAGCTAAGATAGACTGATTGGTTGATAGTTTCTCCAACAACTGCAAATAACTCTTTATAAGCACAACACCAGATCTTTTTGTGCAGCTGACTAAATTGGAGATATGGGATATGATTAGGAGGTTGCAAACTGGCACTTAAAGGTTTGGTGTTGTGCTCGTTGACAGTTATTTCCATTTGTTGGAGAAACCATTGACCAATCAGAGCTTTGCAGACAGGACTCAGAATTTATGCGTTATCTACTTAGCTAGCCTAGCTAGGTTAGCTAGCGGCCCCCTATCACTTCAGTTTATGAAGAGTGTTTGCCTTTTTTAGATTCTCCGTTGACTGTGAAGGCATGTGAGTCAAGCTTTCTCCATGAATTCAAGGTAACATGTGGTGAGTAACTGACACACAAATGCTCATTTTGCAGGTGAAGTAGTCCTTTACTTAAGTGTAATTTAGTATTCTGGCCTTTTGATTAACTCTTCTTTACATTGTGATGTGTAGGAGGAATTGTCAGCTACTGTTTGTAACAGGAGCCAGAAAAAGTGAATGTTAAAGCCAGGGGGAGGAAGGGGTCCGGTTTGGGGACCTCAGAATTGCATCCGTGCTTTTCGCAGATGATGTGGTTCTGTTGGCTCCATCACACCGTGACCTCCAGCATGCACTGGAGCATTTTGCAGCCTAGTGTGAAGCAGTTGGGATGAAAGTCAGCACCTCCAAGTCTGAGGCCAAGGTCCTCTGTCGGAAACCGATGATTTGCCCTCTCCGGGTTGGGGGAGAGTTACTGCCTCAAGTGAGGGAGTTCAAGTATCTCAGGGTCTTGTTCATGAGTGAAGGTAGAATGGAGTGTGAGATGGATCGGCGGGTTGATGCGGTTTCTGCAGTGATATGGGCGCTGTGCCAGTCTGTCGTGGCGAAGAGGGAGCTGAGTCAGAAAGCAAAGCTTTCAATTTACTGGTCCATCTACGTCCCAGCCCTCACCTATGGTCATGCGCTCTGGGTAGTGACCAAAAGAATGAGATAGCGGATACAAGCGGTGGAAATGAGTTTCCTCCATGGGGGGGCTGGGCTCAGCCTTAGAGATGGGGTGAGGAGCTCGGACATGCGGAGGGAGCTTGGAGTAGAGCTGCTGCTCCTTCGCATCGAAAGGGGTCAGTTGAGGTGGCTTGAGCATCTGATCAGGACGCCTCCTGGGCGCCTCCCGCTGGAGGTGTTCCGGGCACGTCCCACTGGTAGGAGGCCCCGGGGCAGACCCAGAACACGCTGGAGGGATTACTTATCTCGTCTGGCCTGGGAACGCCTTGGGGTCCCCCAGGAGGAGCTGGAAAGTGTTGCCGGGGAGAGGGATGTCTGGGGTGCTTTGCTCGGCCTGCTGCCCCCGCTACCCGGCCCTGGAGAAGCGGATGAAAATGGATGGATGGATGGATGGATGGATGGATGGATGGATGGATGGATGGATAAAGCCAACCTCAGCTTGGTGTTTCACACCTTGTTATATTTGCGTTTTTTCGGCGCTGTGTCTGCAATTTTCGAAGCTTTCCCTTGGATGTGTGCTGCTTACTGTCTGGCACCTGGTTGCTAACTTTTCATAAAGTCCCAACCTAACCTATGCACTGTCCCAGGAACATCCTGAACACAACAAAAAAAGAAAATACAGGAAAAGGGCAGGGACTCTGCAACATAGACTGCTTCACACCTCTAGTAGGTCATACATGATAATTGAGAAGGATTACTTTTGTATGCGTCTGTACATTGTTCTTAAGGAATATCCTGTGTAGTAGACCTGTAAGTTAAAGACCTGAACAGTTCCTATACAGCTAATGATGACTTACAGACTTGCTGCAATAACAAAACTTCTCATGTGTGATCTAATTCAACCCTGGACCAGTCCCTCCTGTGAAGGCCACTGTGTTGTGCGTGCAGAGTTGTTAGTAAAGTCCTATGTGAGAATGTGTCTAAAATGCATGTGAATGTGTGCAATGAGCTGAGTGAATATGCATCGCCGCACCCACTTTAATGCATGAAGCCTATCTGCTGCTCATTCATATTTATCTGCAGCACACACATGCAGCCGGACACACAGCTGTTGCAGTGCGTGTAAGTCATACACTCACAGGATTCTAGTGTGCAGTGGTGTGTTCTGTTGTTTCAAGTGTTCGCAAACAGTTTGAGTGAATGTACTTATTGTTGTTATTCTGTATGGAGCACGGCTCTGTCGTTTAGGTGTGTGTGCTTCGAGTGAAACCACAAGAGACAGAAGCAATAAGAAACCGTCAAAGCTTTCAGTGTCAGGCTAATGTGCAGAGGATGCAAACACACATATACAAACACACACACACGCACACACGCACACACACACACACACTCAGGTCCTGTCATTGAGGATATTGACGTGGTGATCATGTGGAATCAGGGATTATCTTAACCTTTGCCCTGCTGCTCCTCAGACTCCACAAACATACAGGAGGCTGCATCACAGTGAGAATTACGGAGGATCAAACCTGACTTCATAGGGACAATAAAAATTGATAAACAAATGAATTTGATGCTTGAAGAAATAATTCAAATTTAAATTTACAAATGTGTGAATTTGAAAAATCCAACTAAAACATTGACATGACACCAAAAAAGAAACCCCCAAAAACATCTTTAATATCTAGGTCTACTTGTTTTATAACTTCCCGGGTTAGTTGTGCACTGCCAGATTCTTTTGTCATCTTTCCTTCGTAATACATGAAATACTTGTTGACTCTCAGTCACTTCAGATTTCTTTGTCAGCTTGCCTGTCTGTCAGTGGGAGAAATTATGAGTGAATAAAGAAGTAAGTGAAGCACTCACACTGTTAGGCAAGTGTCAGGGACCCCTCTGGCCATCACTTGAAAATTGTCAAATGTCAAATTAGAACATACGAACTAGGAATAGACTCAAAATTACCCTAAAGAGGCACAAAACAACCACAAGGTAACACAAAATTATCAAAAAGAGACACAAACCCACAAAAAGATGTATGGTGACTACAAAAAGATGCAAAACAACCACAAAGTCTGTGTCTTGCTTCTGTGTAGCAGATGTGGTGAGGCCCTTTGCATATCTGTGCCCAGGGGCCCATTTTCTCATAATCCACCCATGGCTATACACAGTTTTAGCATATTGTGCTGTATGTTTGTATAATGTATGTGGGAATGTCTTTGTAATAGTCCCTTGTAAACAATAGAACAAAGTTACAAGGCAGAAACATCTGTCATATGAAAATTCATGTTTTTTAGTGGTGTTGATTGGTTTTGGAAATGTGGTCCTTATGAATTCTGGTTCAGTTCATTTCGGTGGGGCTTAAAGATGTCTACACTCCGCTGTGAACCCAATCAATGGAGCAAGGCCCATCTTTCCAAACTGTCTTGGTATGGTAATCAGACTCTGGTGTGGTGGTTTGTTTGTGGTGTAAAAGCAAAGCAGTCCAACACAGGGTTATGTGGTCGCAGTTATGATATTTTATCTGCCCAGATTCCCTTGGAATTACATCAGATTGGATGATTCAGAACCTTACGATTTCTGCCCCTGTGAGTACCAGAGGAGGACGTACCCTGTAGAATTGTTGCAGTGTAAGAGATCAGGGTGGTGGATTGGCCTGTGCCATGACAAAAGGCCACAGAACACATCCTGACACACTGCTTTAATATTAACCATACCCACCATCTTTCCCAAACCATAACCATACTGTTGTTGCCCTACACTGACATTGCAGAGAGTGCAAATTATTTCAAAACAATTGCAATAAATGCAGATTTTGAAAGGGTGAGATTTTACCATGAAGTCAAAAGCTAAATATTATTTGATGCACAGAAATTGTGCCAATGAAAGCAACACAAGAAAGTGTATTTATTTTTTTTTCAGAATAGTTGATTTTGGCACCTCATGGCCACCGTACTTTTACCTCTCACTGTACACTGACTACTTATACAGAACACACCTAGAAATCACAGCAGGTGTTGGTCCACTTGATTATTTCTTTGTCTTTCTCTCTGTTTATTGCCCCTCCCTCGCTCCAAATACCCTTACATTATGTCAACCCTTCCCACCCTCTCTTCCTCTCCCACCATATCTCCCCCTCCCCATCTCACTCTCTCTGTCTCACTCCGCCTCTGACACCCTGATCAATTCCCCATCAAATCCTAATGCTGCGGTTTAACTCAAGTGTGGCATCTTAATTAGAACGATAACTGCACACTGTCAGGGTCATCGACTGCGCCGGCCGCCAACCAATGCTTCTCATCGACAGGCTGCCAGCGCTCAGAGAGGCTCTGAAAGCAGGGGACAGATAGACAGAGGGGGACATGGAGCAATGGATGGACAGGGACAGAGGGAGAGGAAACAGAGAGTGAGGGGTGAGTAAAAAGAAGGGAGTTCATATGTTTAAATAAGAGTGAGGTTTACTTTGGAGGGAGAGGACAGACTGAAGGTGACTAAGACTGAAGAGAGTGTCTTGAGGGAATAAAACAACCTGAAGACGTCTCACTGTTCTGTCAACCTCGTGTCCTCAGCAGCACATGACTGTCCCTGTCAACCTCTACTGCTTTGGGACTCAATGATGCCCCGTAGAGCCTCATATAACATCAAAATGAATGTTTTTTAGATTCAGGATGGTGGAGCAGGACACCTTCAAGGGAGGACAGAAAATAGCCTGAGAAAATGTGACAGTAGAGTTTGTAACAGCTAAGAGGAGATCAGTGTTTGAGAACATTTGGTTTTAACTAAAGACAAAGGGGAAAAAGGAGGAAATAAAAAGGACAGGAAAAAGAAGAAGAGAAAAATAAGACACAAGAAAGGCAAGGAAACCCTACGAAAGAATTTAGGTAAGAAAAGAAATGAATATAAGAAAAACAAATCACAAAACAAGACAGGAAACAAGCAATGCAGCAACAGAAATGAGGGAGAACATTAAAGGACACAAGAAAGAAGGGGAATAATACAAAAGAAGTAAGAAAAGCAAAGGAGAGGCAACAGAAGGGGATGAGGTAGGAAGTAAGGAAAGGAAAGTAAGTAGGGAAGGAATCAAGCAAGGGAAGAAAAGGCAAGGGAAGAGAAGAATGAAAGAGAGGAAGGAAACAATTAAGAAAGGGGAAAGGGAGGGAAATGAACTGACAGGGATGGTAAAGGTAAGGAGAAGGGAAGACAACAATTAGATGTAGAAAAGGAAACTAGGGAAAATGGAAAGGAAAGACAAGAAAAGGAAAGAAAGAAGATAAGAGGAACTGGGGATGGAGTGATTTGGAAGGAGCGATGTTGGGAAAAGAATAAAAGAATAAAGAGAGTTGACAATAAAAGAAAGGAAAAAGAAAGGTGAAGGAAAAATAGAAAGAAATTGTGGAGTAAAGCAAAGGAAGCAAGGGAAGAAAGAGAGGAAGAGAAGGAAAGGAAACTGAGAATGAAGGAAAGTAAAGAGTTGCAGGAATGAACAGAGGAAGAAAGTAAAAAAAGAAAACAAAGAAAGGAAGGTAGGAAAATATTTTAACCGTGTGCTGTATTTTTATTTTACATTGTAAAACACTTTGTGTTTGTTCTAATAATGACAAAAGAAGGCTCACTGTTAATTAATATAAAAGGAAAGAAATAAAATGAAATGACAAAGACAGTTTAACAAATGCGGTCACAGGTCCTTCACACACACACACACACACACACACAGAGGGAATTCCCTCTTGTTCGACCTGTCATGTGGCGATTTGTCCTTCCTTGTTTTTTTTTCTTTTTTGTCAGAGATGGTGGGATGAAGAAGACGGGTGAGAAATGGAGAAAAAAAGAGAGAAGCATGAAGAGCGAGTTTCTCTTTTTATGTGACAAATAAAGAAATCAATAAATCATTGTGGGCCTTTGACAGGTTGTGGTGAGGAGAGGCCGTTCGTTCCTCATGGACTATTTATGAAGCTGTCGCCGCCGTCTCTCGCTCAGAGTGTGTGTATGTCGGCTGGTTGGTGAGCAAGAGTACTGTCTGAAATATTAAAATGTTTGCGTGCGTTTCACACCGGACCTGTGGCCCCACAGAGGGGCCAGTGGAAACATAAGGGGGAGGAGGAGGAAAGTGACAGATTGAGTATGTTTGGTGTTGTGAGACTGCATGAGATTTATAGTCAGGACCACCAGCACTCACACAGATACAGATAAGGGTAATGTTGTTTGCTGAATTCTGTAAAGGTTTTCCACTTCACCTTTTTCATGTGTAGTTACCATAATTTTACTTTAAACTACATTGTTTCGCAATAGGTACGTCTGCTCTATCAGCTTTTTTTTCTTTTTTCAACCAAACAGCAACTTCCTGTGCTGAAGAAAGAAGCCATCGCTGAAGTGCCAGAAACTGTAGTTCCTAAAATGGCCACTTGAGGCTGGCTCCAAAAGCAAGTCAATCCCCATAGACCCCCATGCTGAAATGTCCAACTTTACAGCAGAAATAAACATGTTTGTAGCCTGCATGGTACAAAAAAAACAGTTTTCTTCTCAGGCTAATTATGTCATTTATGGGGTTATATCACTTACCTGTTTACATTTTATTATGGCTTCAAGTTACACAGATTTAAGGGCAGAGCAGCTGGCTGAGAAACAGGCTGTCTGCGAGGCGTAACTATAGTCTACAGCCCCTTTTACACTGCCTCTTCAAGGCGGGAATTTCCTACTAGTTTGCCACCTTGTTTTTCAGTATGAAATGTACAATCATGGAATGAGGAGACAGAGTAAGCTGGAATTGGAGGTAGTAACAGTGCTAAAACAATGTCTGTATGAATGAGACAGCCAGCAGGACGGGATCATGAGTGGCACAGGTGTGACATTTTGATGACATGTTACGTGTGCAACCTATCGCAGGAATTTAAAAGGTAGCTGCTAGCAGTTAGCAGCTAACTCAAAGTAGAAGAATGGCAGCTGGAAATGTCCACAAATTGCAAAAACAATGAAGAGCAGGAGCTCTTTACCCTCAGAGTAGAGGGCGAGATCAGTCGCCATATAACAGAGATGGTAAATGATTGCTGTCCCCACGTTATGCCCTTGTTATTGTTTATAAAGCGTTGCCGATGCATATGTTTTATGTCTTCCTAGAGGCCAACGCCGCTTTTGATTCTATGATGCCAGGGTGCTTTCTAAAATCACACACTGGAGCAGCATTATGCTGATGTTTGGCAGCATAAGGAAGGGACTTTGTAGCCGCCTATTTTCGGGAATTATTAAGTCATTTAAGTAATAAAATCAAGCTATATATTTTTTAAACTTTTATAATGATTTACATCTTCAGTAGGGACCAGTGGGCTTGGATTGAAACTCCCTCTGTCAGAGAGCTCTGCTGAGTCCCTCTGCGTCTCTAAGCCTTGAATGGGCATTAGTTGATTAATGAATTGAGTTTAGATCCAGAAGAGGGCTGTGCCAAAGAGTACAGTGTCCCTAACCTGCCATAATCCAGCTATTACAGGCAGATTATCCTGATTATTACATCAGTACAGGCTCACCAGGCCTTGAGCTCAAATTATCAAGAGGGGTTGGTTGAAAAATTTGTCAGTTTTAACTTTGGGATAATCCCTAAATGAGAGTCATTACCCTGTAAAACCTGCACTGGATGTGTTATAGTAACTCAGTTTAATTTGGTCCTGAGACGAGTAGTTAATCTGTTTCAAAATGTCACTTCAGACTCTGGGAGATTTTCACAGCTGTGGCGTGCTCATTCTGAAGCTGTCCTGGGTCTTTGCCAACATCCATGCCAGTCTTGGAGACGCCAACACCAAGAAGCATTTCCAGCCTTTCCATAACTATCCAGTTATTATTGTTGTTTAATATTTGTGGCCAGTTTACTTAGTTTGGTTTGCCATTTTCTGGCAATAACTTTGCTTCTTCATGTGTGGTTTTGCTTTTAAGTCAATAAAGAATTAAAGCATGGAGACTAAAGTTATGCTTGTGGAGGGTGTTCTGCACCGGGCTTCTTATTGTCATTAGTTACAGTGGTTAATAATGCTTATTTTCATGGGACTAATGTAAAGCTTTAAGTACCACATGCCAAAACATTATCATTACTTTGCAGGTTTGCAAAATCAGTCCCTATGGGCTCTGATTACATTGCTGTTACTGTTGTGTACTTTTGCCTACAGTTACAGTCTGTGGCCAAAATAAGCAGACGTCCTTCTCCACATACTCCAGTATGCTTTTGTTCTTGGTCTGTTTCTGGTTTGGTTAAAGGCTTTTAGTTTCAGCGAGGGGGAAACCTAAAGCTCCAGCATACAATTATATTTGATGAATATTTGCGTGCTTCCAGCTTTGTGTCAACAGTTTGTGTTTGTCCCTTTTTTGTTTCAGCATGACAATGTCCCCATGAACAAAGCCAGCTCCACAGAAAAATGGTTTTACCAGTTTTGTATGGAAGAGATTGTTCTGCAAAGAGCCCTGACCTCAACCAACTGCTGTTGTTGCTGAATGGGAGCAAATCCCTGCAGCCAGACTCTATGGTGTATAGAGTTAGAAAGCAGAAGAGTGAAGGCTCTAACAGCAGCACATTAGTTGCCCTTGGCGTTAAATTTAGTTCAGATATCACATATGAGTGTAACTGGTGTCCATATTCTTCCCTTTCTCTGGAAGAAGCACTTTAAAGCCATAAACCTTTCTGTAAAATACCATGCTTTTCTTTCTTACTTTTGTGTTGTCTATTGCACCTCTCACTTTTAGTGTGTGTGTACCTGTGATGCCCAGTATGTGCAGTGTGTATGTGTGTGTGTGTGTGTGTGTGTGTGTGTGTGTGTTGTATGCATGTGTGTGAGAGAGAGAGTGCAAACAGTAGATGAAGCAGTGCGAGAGCTTGCGGCGATGCTGAGATTTAAACTCATTCTGTCTACGGCTCCATCAGATAACGAGCTGAATCAGCACGCACTGTGGATATGCACAGAGTGGGACGCTCACACACACACACACACACACACACACACATACATTGAGTTAAAGTGAGCATGCATCTGACATTCATAGAGATACAGGAGGAAAGACAAAGACTGGCACCAGGCATTATAATGAGCAGGAGTCCTTTTAGAGACACAACTGTCACTTCATCTTCATCCCTCCATTGTTTTTTCC
Organism: Epinephelus lanceolatus; assembly: GCF_041903045.1. Lineage (NCBI taxonomy): Eukaryota > Metazoa > Chordata > Actinopteri > Perciformes > Serranidae > Epinephelus > Epinephelus lanceolatus. Next base: position 38,816,472 of record NC_135739.1, read on the forward strand.
TGCACTTTACTCCCCTCTGTTACATCTCTCTCACTCTCATCCTGTCGCCTCTCTCTAATGCAGGGGTTTCCAACATGGGGGTGGGGACCCCAAACAAGGTCATGAGATAAATGTGAGGGGTCACAAGATAATTAAATGTGCTCTGTGGAGTTTGTTACTAAAGTGCACACTACACACTCCACTATAGCTGGTGGTGTTCAGGTGTTACAACTAGTTTAAGGTGGCAGGTGCATGGGTGGGTTATGAGGCACAGATATGTAAAAGCCCCACCACCTCTCCTTTACAGGAGCAAAACGCAGATTTTGTGGTGCTTTTGCATTTGTTTGTGGTCATTTTGTGTTTACAGAGGTAAGTTTTGTGTCTTTTTGTGTTGTTTTGTGACTCTATGTGGTTGTTTTGCACATTTGGGTAGTTATTTGTGTCTCTTTGCAGTTCCTTCACATGTCTTTGTTGTTCTTTTGGGTCTCTTCCTGGTTAGCATGTGTTCATTTGAGTGACATTTTGCAGGTGAAGGCCAGGGGGGGCCCCCTGACACTTTGGACCCCTGGGCCTTTGTCTGTTAGGTCCGCTCAGTAATCCATCCGTGGGCAGGTGTCCTGTCCTTGCTGGTAATTGATTGGTTATTGTTACAATAAAAATACTGAAGATAAGAGTCCCATCAATTTGAAATCATTTTCATGTGTTAATATTTCCTAGAAACAAACTTGTAAATGTTTTGTCTTCTTTTTTCTTTATTTTTTCTAACCCAATCATATTTTTCATTGTTTTCAGATTACCTACGCCCAGTTTAGCTGCATTTAAAAGTTTTTTCATCAACATTGGTTGATTTTGAAATTGTGGTGTGGTGAAGTTTGCCTTTATGTTTACCTTAATAAAAGTTCTTTTTTGCTTTTATCTTATGAAATACTTAAAGGTTTTGACCTCTTCAGGTTCTAAAAATGATTAAAATGAGTACACAAATGCCGTAAAAGTTTGGAGCCCGTGCTCTAATGATTCCCATCCTCCATATAAACTATCCTGTTCCATCAGTGCTCCTCATCCTCTCTCCTTCCTCCGTCATTTTCCTCCTTCTCGTCCCGTCTTGTTTTCTGCCTCTCTGTTAGCACTGCTGCTGGATCGCTTTCAGAGCCCTGCTGTCAGTGCTAACCACACTGTGACCCCGCTGACCCCTCTTATATCCGCTGCCTTATCTCCACCAACCCACCACAGCACCCTGCACCTCAGCCCTCACCACATACTCTGCTGCTACCTCTCCCCGAGGAGGAGGAGGAGGAGGAGGAGGAGGAGGAAGGGGGAGGAGGAGGCGGTCAGTGACACGCTGGGCTTCAGGCCTGTCCCTGCTCATTTCAGGTTAGCCCGTCTGCATTAGCACCAGCCAAAGTGACAGCTGTCAGCGCCACTGAGCGCACTCCAGATGCTCCCCCTCCATCCGTCCTTGGAGCGTGGCCAGGACGAAGGAGAGGAGAGGAAAGGAGAAGAAAGAGGAGGAGAGGAAAGAGGAGGAGAGGAAAGGAGAAAAGGAAAAACAAAGATGTTAGGGAACATGATAATGAGGAGATGGGAGAGGAGGAGAGGAAAGGAGAGGATTTGAGAGAGATTAAAGAAGAGAAAAAAGGATGTAATGAAGGAAGAGGAAGACAGAAAGGAGAAAGAGTGACAGAAGAGAAATAGAGGAGAAGAGTTAAAGGAAGAAGATGGAGAGGGCAGACGAAGAGTTCAGGATGAGGGGAAGCAAAACAAGAAGACAGGAGAGAAAACAACTTGAAAGGAAAGTGAATGCATAAGAGGAGAGGAAGATAAAGAGAAGGAAATTGAGGAGAGGATACAAACATTGAGATGTGAAGAAAGGAAACAGTGTGAGGCAAACAAGGAGGTGTACTAAAAGGTGAGAGAAAGAAAGGAGAAGAGGAAATCAAGAGTGGGTAAAGGTTAGAAGAGAAAAGTAAGCGGCAAAAGAGGATGAGGAAGGAGAGGAAGAAAGGACATGGATGGATACCGAGGGGGAGCAAGGAGATGTAGTAGAAAAGAAGGCAAAGAACAAGAGGAAAGAAAGGAGGAGAGGACAAGAAGGAGAGGGGGAAAGTGAGGAGAGGAGAAAAATAAGGAGAGGTGTGAAAGAAAGGTCAGGGTGAGGATAGGAAACAAGGAGAGGTGTGAAAGATAGGGTCAAGGTGAGGATAGGAAACAAGGAGAGGCAGTGGAGAATATAACAAAAAATAAGATTTCAACTAAGTGCTGGACAAGAGGGAAATAAAGTGCTAACAAAGTAACAGTGAGCCTTTTTATCCACATTTTAGGAAGTTGCTGAAGAATAGGGACCAACTTAGTTTCCTTTAATTAATACTTAGTAAACCAAAATAACCTGAAGATGTGCTTGTTTTGTCTGTACGGACCGGTCTGACCTCTGTAGTGTCGTTATGTGGACCTGCTGCTCTGCTCTGGCCCTCTGTGGCCTCAGAGACCCGCCGGTTTTGTATGCGAGCAGCGCCGCCTGCTGGCCGGAGGTGGAGCTACAGCAGCAGCCCGGCGGCGGCAGCAGCAATGTGCCGCAGTGCTCTCTCGCTGCCCGGCGCTGATTTCAGCATCACACCGCTCCGTTTGCACCGAGCGCGGAGGAACGCGAGGAGGAAACAAAATGTTTAGGTGAGACTAAAAACTGGAACTGTTTCTTTACTCTGAGCATGAGTTTTATTTCTCTCTTTGATTTAAATCTGTGTTATATCTTTATGAGTTTTAAAAGATGTGACGAGAGTTTGAAAAAATGAATCGGAGCGAACATAAATTAAACTTGAATGGTCTTTGCATTTTTTTTCTCCTTGTTGATATGAAAAAGAGAATATGTGCTGTTTATGGGTTTAACATGATATTAGGCTAAGTTCTCATGCACGAAATGTGATATTTGCACGTGAAATAACAGAAACAAATATTATTCTGTCTGGTCCTGACATCTGCACAGTAGGTATTCATAGTGTGCCAGTCAATCCTGGACATTTAGTAAATCACTTTTTTTTTAATATTAACGCCAATAATTTGATTTTTAACAATGATTAAATTTAAAAATATTTTTAAATCTAATTTACAAAATAGAAATATGTTCAATTTTCATCTTTTATAATAACTTTCAAGTATGTTTTTTAGGTTAGTTCAATAATTGTAAAGGTCTCATTTTATTTTTTAAACTTAATCAGACTTTTTTCTTTTTATTTAGCCTACAGTAGTGAAATCAAACATAACCTGAATTTAAAAACTTCAGTTTTGTATCATTGTGATATTTCAGCATTTTTCGGCTGATATAAGATGTGATGTTTAATCTCACTTAAAAAGTGAAGAAGGTGGATGGTGCCTACATCCAACTTTGGTTAGGTACAGACATGCAGGACAAAAGTAACACAAAAATAAATAAGAGTTTTGACTTGACAAAGACCTTTGTCAAGAAAGAAAATGCCGAAGTCAGTGTGTGGACTGCTTCCCTCTCTCCTTAATTATCTCACTTTTCCCCACTGCATCCTTTACCATCCTCACACATTTCTCTGGTTCTGAATGTTGCTGGTTCTGTTTGAATCTTTTAATGTAAATGCAAAATGTTGAATTTTAGGTGCGAGCCAGAAAAAGCTCCTGTAGCCCTACTAAGTAGAGAGGATTGATCAGTGGCATAAAAATCCAGTGTATAAGCCCCTCACCTCACATCAATCCTGTGTGTGCCATTTCTTTTCGGGGTGATTTGATTTTGATTTAAAGATGTAAAGTTTGTGTGTGTTGCAGGTTGGTCACTGTGTAATCCAGAGTCAGAGGTTGTGTTAATAATCAACAGGAAGACCTGAAAACGCAAACCTGGAGACAAAGCTGCAAAATGTTCAGGTTTCATTCAACCTCCTGCTTGGTGTGACCAGCATAAAGTGAGTGATGCCCACCATAGGATGCCCTAATAACTCTGTGCATGAATAAGTAACACATACACACACACACACACACACACACACATACGCAGCTATCGGCTGAGCAGCAGAGCGGGTGTCTTGATTCCTAGACAGACACACTCATGCACTTTTAATGGGATCCCTCTCTAAAACGATGGGATTCCTCTGCCAAGCCCGAACCTTTCTCACTGAGTGTGTATGTGAGTGAGTGCTTAGCAGTGTGTGTGTGTGTGTGTGTGTGTGTGTGTGTGTGCAAGAGGTGTGGATAAGGGTCATCCACTGGCCCAGGGGTGCGATTTCAGCTTGCCGGAGAGAGGGTAAGTGAGTGGTCCCAAGACCCTGAAAAACCCCAAGGCTTGAAATCAAACCTCATCGCACACATTCCACACTCACTCCGATGCCAACATGGCAGAATGACACTACACATGGAAATATCACTGAGCTGCTATTACATGAGGCAGAATATATTTTTAATATCTGAAGGAAAAATCATACTCTTTGTGGGGTTTTTTTTTCCTGCCCCCCTCAAATTTCACCATATAAGAGGCTGTACACCAGCATCCCATATTCTGGGTCTATTTGTTCCCACACTTCTTCATGATTCTACTGTGTGAAATATTCAACCACTACTGATCCCTGAAAAAAATAATGCAGAAGACAACTGTAGAACATTTCCTTTATGAGGATAAGATGCAGTGATTAAAGAAACTCTTAGTAAAGAAACAACCTCTGGATAACATCCATTTAGCAGCTGTTTATCATAACACATGACCCTAGTCAGCAGATGGAGTTTGTGCAGTCATTATGGAACTGACTGAAGATTGGGATATTTTCACTTTCAGAAAGACAGAATTTAAGGATTTTTCCAGCCTCAAAGAAAAAAAGAAAGGGCTTTTTGAGGATAAATTATCTCAAATTTCAGGCATATGTAAAATATGTCAGAAGGTAGGTATTTAATACAGATATTAATATCAGGATTCTGGGCTGGCTGGTCTGGAGAATATTGCTAGTTTATCCCTGGCCATTCTGACATATTTTACCTTTTTCTTTCGCCTCAACAACTCTTCCCCTTTAATCATCCTTTAAGGGTTTTTACATTCAGGAAAAACATTTTCTTTCCAACACCACACACATATTTTGTATCTGCTTGTTCCAACACTTAGTCAGAGGAAAACAGTTTAACCTGGAGGTCTACTGTCAATTTAAAAAAAACATTTCACTAAAATTCAGACTGCCATATTTGGCATCTTTGAAAACTTTGGAGTCTCTAAAGTTGTGGATTTGAACAAAATTCGTGGATATTTGGTGCAATTTGAACTGGAGACGTTCATTCTTGATAAACTTTGAATAAACAAGCGAACAGAACTCTGTGTCTCTGTGCAGAGGTGGGGGCGGGGCTTCAGGGCTCTACAGAGAGTGAAGCATGTCATCATTTATGTAAGCAAGGACTTTCTGCCGCTCGCTACGGTATTGTTACATTCAACCACCAATGTTACACCCAAACTCCTCTTCACCTTCCTGGAGTCAACGAGCACGAGTGGAGAACCTACAGGATAAACGCCACTCTTGCAACTCCAAGTGTATAAGTTTGCTATACTGACTTATGACACTAATAACATTATCCGGTAACATTATTATACCGCCAGCAAATTACTCAGCTAATTAAATCCATGCTTTAATCTATAACCATGTTTGTAATGAATACAGTTTCCTACAGTGATTGTACCTTGAAGGCATCGGTACACAATAGCTACAGTAAGGAGATGATAAGAGATATATAAGGTCGCAGCTTACAAATAAATGCCGCAGAATATTCAGAGCTAATGGGTGTTCTGCATAGTTGTTGAATGTCAGGCAGGCATCACAGCGGTAGCGGTAGTTAAAACAAGCGACTAATAAGTCAATTCAGAAATTAATACATCTACTCAGTGTGCTTAAGCTTTGATTCGGGCCGCAAGTAGCCGCAACTTAATTTCTTTTTCAGGGGTTTTCAGTGTGAATGAATGCTTTTGTTCCCGGACCCAGCGTATGAGCGTGTCATAGCTTGGTGTTAGCATGCTAGTTTGTAGCGCGCTGCGGTGTGGACCAAAAGTTAACATAAACATGCTGCCAGACTATTTTCACTGCATGAGTAATGTTAAGCAGGATTTCACCACTGATTTCTGGTTGATGCTGAATGTCCAATTTGCCTGAATGTGTCAAATTTGTTTAAATATTTTGATGATTTGTTCAGTTGTAGCTCAAAAGAGAGACAATACTAATGAGTGCCAAGTAATTCTCCAAATTTATATTTCACTGGTGGGCGAAATATCGTCTACACAAAGACATAATTCCAATGTATTTAATGTGTAATATAAAATAGCATAAATATGGAACTATATAGTCTGTGTGCTGCCACCAAGAAGCTTTCAGGACATTTTCAGTTTCAGATCTGTAGATTCTACATCATTCATGTAAAATAACAGAACTTGCACTTATTGTTGTAATGCGTATGAGCCAGGTACTTTGCCGCAACAGCTTCGACTAGTTCAAATGTACAGACGGAGCTGACGGTACTTTGTAAGTACCTGTGCTACTGTATTTCAATAAAGCAAACCAGAAATTAGCGCTGTTAGTTTTATTTTATGCTGCTCGCGATGTGTCCTAGGCTGCTGTTGTGCTAAGCTAGCTTGGTGTTGCCGTGCTAGCTCGTAGCATGCTGTGGTGTGGACAAACCCTTGATGGACATTCACCCTTTTAGTACTTGTTTTATTTACAGGTTTTCACCATATCAAACTTCTTCCTCCAGCCAGAGACACAAACCAGAGGGACCTTTCCAACAATTATACATTTTTTATTTAATTGTAATTTTATTTCAAGAGTACTATTTTTCATGTTATATTGAAATTGTCACTTAATAAATACAAATTTATTGTAGCATGTGTCACATGGTCTTTGTCCTTTAAGTTGAAGCTGTAAATGTGTTAGTACTATCTTGTATGCTGCTGTTGTCACCCTTAAGTCAGAGCCACTTTTACAGTCTTACATTACAGTGAGCATTTTGAGGATCAGCCCACAAGACGTTTAAAAAATGGTGATGGTGAAAAGACATTCAGAATAGGTTCAAAAGTGAAAGATTTTTCACCGACTATTTGAAGACAACTGAATGTTCACATTTAGACCATATTTAACTGGGATTTGTAATGTTGACTTTAAACTTAGAAATTTTGATGCGATTTTCTAGTTAGGCCCCAAAAATGACAATAGGGTATTATTTGCACACTGTCAAGGATGAAAAATCTCATTGTTGCAAATTGCGGTCAAATATGGTCTAGATGTGAACGTTCATGTAAGGTGTTCAAATAGTCAGTGAAAAAAACGTTCACTTTTGAACCAGTTCTGAACATCTTTCACCAGTGACCACAGACATTTTTTTAAACATCTTTTCAACGGAAAAATTTTCTTTGCTGGGTACAAACTATACACAGTTGCCCTCTGGTGCTTTTTGCTGCATAAGAGGAGAACCTCTTGGCAGTAGGAATGGTAGCAATGGCCCTCATAAGGCTGTCTGAGTCATGTTCAGGTTTCTCCTAAAAATATGCTTTCATTGGAAAGCATAGCCTGATTTTATTTGAGCTGTCTATTTTATTGCAATCTTATTGTTTCTAATTCTCATTTATTATCTTAATTTTAGTTTTGCCTACTTGTGTTTCTTTTACTTTGGTGACATTTAATGATATTTTACTTCAGTACAATTAATCTAGTAAAACTCAACACATTTAAAACACGAGGAGAATGAAACCATTCTCCTCGTGTTTTAAATGTGTTGAGTTTTATTGTAAAGCACTTTGTGATTGTTTTTTGAAAGGTGCTATATAAATAACATTTCTTATTACATGTTTCTAATAATTGGTTATTCATTTCATATTTGTGTAAAATGTCAATAATAGTGAAAATGTCAGGGCTGTTTTAGAAATACTGAGGTCATGAGTCCAACTGTATCTGGCACTACACACACACACACACCTTATACTGTACATTTTTGACTTGTTACCAACTAAACTCTGTACAGGTTTTAGAGGTTTTTTTTAAAGAAACATCATTATCACATGTTACTTTGTCATTTAAATAATCAGTTATATTTTTGTAAACCTCTAAAGCCTTCTCTTCAGGTAGCCTATGTAATTATAGAATACACCACAATCCCTTTTAATTAATGTATTCCGTTTATAGCCTAAAAATTCTTACAATGTTATGATATTTAGTCTAAAATATGTACAACTCATCCCTAAAAGACACTCAGTATGCGTAAACTCTTCTTCCTGTCATTAAATTCCCCAAATACCAGAAATATTACAGAGGTCATGACCTCAGTGTCCTTATCTTTGCTGCAACCCTGTAATATATCCTTTGCAGGTTTTGAAAGCCCAGTTTCCTGTGATGTAAAACAAAGTAAAGCAGAACTTTGCATTGTAGAAGCTGGAACCAGAGTATGCTTGTTATTTTTGATTGATCTGGTTGACTTTTATAACAATTGATCAATCATTGTCAATTGTTATTTAATTTTCTATCATTTGATGTGTCATTTCAGCTCTGCCAAGTGGTAAAACATGAGTTTGTGATGATGGATTCAGTTTTTAAAAGGTTAAATATGTGTTTGGTTAACATCTTAAAAAAACATATTTGTACCAAATATTTCAGCTTTAAAAACTTTAATTTTTACACATCTATTGTTCTGAAGCTCTGTGTGTGTGTGTGTGTGTGTGTGTGTGTGTGTGTGTGATTTTGTGAAATACTTTGGGAGAAGCAGATTGAATAAAAAATGAAATGATAAAGCAGCTGTTCCATATTTATTACATGGCAGCAGGCACTTAAAGGCTGAACACAGAGGAAATCTGTGCGTGTGTGTCGGCTGTTGCTTTACATGTCTGAGCACGAAGGAGCAGAGTACCAAATGTTTGTGGTTTTTGCTTTTGCTTTATTTATTTATTCATTTATTTATTTGTTCTCTGGTGAGCGGGATTACCTCTGAATTATGGAACAGTCCCCTTTCTCTCCTTAAGTAAAAAATAACATCTGTCCGGCAAATGGAGAGCTTAGTGTTTCTCTATAATTAATGGTAAAAGCCTCCAGAGCCGCACATAAAATATACATCCTCCTTGCAGGACCCCCATAACAAAGAGAGCGAGAGAATGCAGAGAGAGAGGGGAGGAGGAGGAGGGGGAGGTGGAGGAGGGCAGCAGGTCAGTGAGAGGAGAGAAAGAAAAAGCAGAAGCAGAGAGTAGATTAAAGAAAGCGGTCAGCGTCTGGAGATGTGAGTTTCACAGGCAAATCTGCAGAGCACATGATGTAAAATAACATGAATTTATTTTGGTAAAATTCCCACGTGACAGTTATTAATTTTTGTCTTGATTTTGTCAGTGTTTGCATTGCTGTAGCGAGTTATTTCAACTATTATATGTGGATATAAATTTGTTTTATACATTTGTTACAAAGTCAAATATTTTACAGATCCAATCTCACAAAAAAAGTTCTTTTACCATTTTTATTTATTTTTATTACATTTTAATTCTACTTAAATAAAGGAAGTTAACATTTTTGCTCATATTTCAAGCTTGTGATTTGTTTGGGAATCTTGTTAAACAGCCGTGGGTCACATAGACAGTAACCACAGAGAAAGTCCTACCAACATAAAACTGACTCTTAGGCTCCCACCCTGTGTTTGACAAATTTAACTGGTGACATTTGTTTACAGTAGAGTCTAACTCAAACTGTAACTGAGGACTTTGCATTTATTACTCCCTTTGTGTTTTTTGTGCACTGAATCCACACCTGGACAGGTGCAGCTGATGTCTTGAAGACAGTGAGAGCATCTCATTCAGACCAGACTTCAGCCAGAATTGTTAAATCATGAGTCATGAGACCTACATGTTACTTTTTTGCCTGGTTTTCTTGAAAAAATGACTAACTAGTTGTCTAACCAACCCAGTCTTCAGAAAAGATGTTGGCCTCATATGTTTCTGCAAGCCATAATTATGTTACATTTGCACGTAGTTATGTAGTACATACAGTACAGGCCAAAAGTTTGGACACACCTTCTCATTCAATGCGTTTTCTTTATTTTCATGACTATTTACATTGTAGATTCTCACTGAAGGCATCAAAACTATGAATGAATACATGTGGAGTTATGTACTTAACAAAAAAAGGTGAAATAACTGAAAACATGTTTTATATTCTAGTTTCTTCAAAATAGCCACCCTTTGCTCTGATTCCTGCTTTGCACACTCTTGGCATTCTCTCCATGAGCTTCAAGAGGTAGTCACCTGAAATGGTTTCCACTTCACAGGTGTGCCTTATCAGGGTTAATTAGTGGAATTTCTTGCTTTATCAATGGGGTTGGGACCATCAGTTGTGTTGTGCAGAAGTCAGGTTAATACACAGCCGACAGCCCTATTGGACAACTGTTAAAATTCATATTATGGCAAGAACCAATCAGCTAACTAAAGAAAAACGAGTGGCCATCATTACTTTAAGAAATGAAGGTCAGTCAGTCCGGAAAATTGCAAAAACTTTAAATGTGTCCCCAAGTGGAGTCGCAAAAACCATCAAGCGCTACAACGAAACTGGCACACATGAGGACCGACCCAGGAAAGGAAGACCAAGAGTCACCTCTGCTTCTGAGGATAAGTTCATCCAAGTCACCAGCCTCAGAAATGGCAAGTTAACAGCAGCTCAGATCAGAGACCAGATGAATGCCACACAGAGTTCTAGCAGCAGACCCATCTCTAGAACAACTGTTAAGAGGAGACTGCGCCAATCAGGCCTTCATGGTCAAATAGCTGCTAGGAAACCACTGTTAAGGAGAGGCAACAAGCAGAAGAGATTTGTTTGGGCCAAGAAACACAAGGAATGGACATTAGACCAGTGGAAATCTGTGCTTTGGTCTGATGAGTCCAAATTTGAGATCTTTGGTTCCAACCGCCGTGTCTTTGTGAGACGCAGAAAAGGTGAACGGATGGATTCCACATGCCTGGTTCCCACTGTGAAGCATGGAGGAGGAGGTGTGATGGTGTGGGGGTGTTTTGCTGGTGACACTGTTGGGGATTTATTCAAAATTGAAGGCACACTGAACCAGCATGGCTACCACAGCATCCTGCAGCGACATGCCATCCCATCCGGTTTGCGTTTAGTTGGACGATCATTTATTTTTCAACAGGACAATGACCCCAAACACACCTCCAGGCTGTGTAAGGGCTATTTGACCAAGAAGGAGAGTGATGGAGTGCTGCGGCAGATGACCTGGCCTCCACAGTCACCGGACCTGAACCCAATCAAGATGGTTTGGGGTGAGCTGGAACGCAGAGTGAAGGCAAAGGGGCCAACAAGTGCTAAACACCTCTGGGAACTCCTTCAAGACTGTTGGAAAACCATTTCAGGTGACTACCTCTTGAAGCTCATGGAGAGAATGCCAAGAGTGTGCAAAGCAGTAATCAGAGCAAAGGGTGGCTATTTTGAAGAAACTAGAATATAAAACATGTTTTCAGTTATTTCACCTTTTTTTGTTAAGTACATAACTCCACATGTGTTCATTCATAGTTTTGATGCCTTCAGTGAGAATCTACAATGTAAATAGTCATGAAAATAAAGAAAACGCATTGAATGAGAAGGTGTGTCCAAACTTTTGGTCTGTACTGTACATTGAAACTTTACATTTCAGCAAGGCTGTGTTTAACATGTGGTTGGGTTTAGGGACAAAAACACTTAGTTATGGTTAAGAAAAGATCATGTTTTGGCATAAAACACCTGGGTTTGGTGCCACTATCCCAGCATAAAAAATGCAGAGATGTCTTGGTATAAAAAAAATTAAAAAAAAGAAAAATTGGCACTATTCCTGCTGGCGAAAAGGCGAGGAGCCACTAAAAATGTCCAAATCTGGGGTCTAAAAACATGCAGGAAACACAATGACGATTCCCTACCAAACACCCATGTTTGGTGCCTAAAAAGCTGCTGGAAAAGCAGTGATGACTCCATAAAAAAATCAACCAGTTTTGTTGATCACAAACTGGTCTGCAGCTTGGCAGGCGTCTATAGGTGACATGCCATCCACCACCCCCTCCACCTTCCAATAACAAGGTCAACTCAAATAATACTTCACTTTGGAAACATTAATATGATATGAAATGTACAAATGAAATGAATTAGTGGTTTGTGGAAACAAACAATGCCAGTGCCTGATGGTCTTTTTGTGTGTCTGTGTCTGTGTCTGTGTAAAAGCAGCTATCTTGAGACAAAAATGACTGTCTGATCATTAATCTGGTACACTAACTGCACTGACCTATTGGTACAAAAACATCACGGTAAATAGTTTGTGTCCTCAGTTTCCACCAGCAGGTCAACATGTATTAGGAGCAGAAACACTGCTGTTCCATCAAGTACTGCAACATTCACTGCGTGTGATGATTAAAAAGAAAAGGCAACTGTCTCCTGCTATTATGTGCACCTCACCATTAGACACATTTACACACACACACACACACACACACACACACACACACACGTTACACACAATAATAACCACTGAAAAACAGCACCTCCATGTCGTTCTGTGCTGCAAAGACCAACAGCTGTTTAGGGTTTCCAAAGCACCGGGGAAAAAAGGCTGCTGTAAATGTAAATTTATTTTGAGGTCTGAAGTCTGGGATGAGCAAAAAAGTGAAACTTTTCAGTTATGTTGGTGAATATACCTACAATGTACTTAGTCAAAATATTAAAAAAATATGTCTTTATGTGAATCTGTATTTCAAAAATACAGTGAGTTCCTAGTGATGGAGACACCCAAGAAACAACTCTGTATAGTCTAATTCACCTAAAATAAATGAAATATAAAAATAATATACACAACAGAGGAAAACATTGTTACTGTAGGTATATCCTACAACCCACATTTAGATATGTTTGTCCTGATCCAGTCATCGCATTAATCAATTCTGCTGTTCCACAATAACAAAACAAAGGCATTGTTGGGACATCAATGCCAGAAGACTACACACAAAAATCATGTGGAGAATGGTGTGTATTTCTGTGGAACACATTCAGGGATATTATCTGCAGTGAAGAACAGAACAGCTGCCATGTATACACACATAAACAAATACACACCAACCAACCAACATCGTCATCTGCTGGGACCCAGATGCTCCCAGCTGCTTTGTTTATTGATTTGTTATTGGAAAATAATTGGCCTCGGAAAGTAAAAACAGAAGCACTCAGATTGTCATCAGGGAAACACACATGTCATTAAATTTACAGCCAGCGTGATGTCTGTTAGTGTACACACACACACACACACACACTGAGGGAAAGATGAGTGCATCAGTAAGTGACTCTAGAGACTTGGAGCACATTGTTTACTCTACTTATCTGCTCATTTATTTATTTGTCAATCTGAGGTGTGTTTGTGGAGGTGCATAGCCGCAGTGATTCACAGTGTTAGGACACCGCTGAGGACCAGCTTTTATGCATGTAAAGATATTCAGGCAGTTCTCAGTGAAGAGATAGGGTGACCTCCAGTGGTCTCAACATGTCAGGACAACATTTAGATTTGAAGTTGCTCATTATTCACTTTTATTTCATTAATACATTGAAAAATATGTTTAAAAATCACTCACCGTCACAAGAGGTGGCAGAGAAAGACACATTATGTGGGCATGTGTGTTTCATGGTTTGGGCTACATAGTGTTAACTGAGGGAAATCTTATTGCTGCAGTGATGTTTCCCGCAACAATTGTGCTTCTGTCATGTAACACCTTTGGGATGAATTGGAACACCATCTGTGAGCTGAACCTGATCAGCTAACATCAGTGTTATATCTCAAATGCTCTTGTGTCTGAATGGGAGCAAATTCAAGCAGAGAGTTCAGCATCTGGTGAAAAGACTTGGATGAAGAGTGGAGGCTGTTACTGTGAAGCAGCTGATTAATGACCACAGTTTTGGAGTGAGATGTGATGAAGAAAGTCACTTGTGATCACAGCAAGACAACCTTGCTTCCTTGCAATCAGAGAATGATAACGTGATAACATTATGGTACACCTTATGGCCTAAGTAATAAAGTCTAAGTTATAAACTGTTTATCATTATTATTATTATTCCCATTATTATTTTATTGTTATTATCAAAAAATATTATTATTATTCATTCACTTATTTATTATTACCATAAAACTTCAATTAAATGCCTGTCTCAATTAGACGCCTGGTCTGGTTGTCAAGCAGTTCATTTCTTATATAGAGGCTCTTTGGGTGTACACAATTGGGTTGTAGACTACCTCACATTATGTGTCCATTCCTCTGTTACCCGGTAAATTATTCATATCCCTTCAGTCCTTAAGAGTCCTCAGATCAAATGAATTAAAAAGGGTTTTTCATAAAAATGAATCCAAATTTGGAGATTTGATGTAATAAGATAAAGCGGTGTTGTGTCAGTAGGCAGGGTGCTGTAATCTTTGAGAGCCATAACTCACCATCTCTGATGCACTTTCTTTCGGAGTTAGTTAAAATGAATGATTCATAATTCATATATTATCTAAGGCTTAATTTTTAAACAAGTTATATTCCTACTTAAATAAACAGTTTGATTGTATTTCCTGATCTTTACTTATTAACAGTTATGTGTGAAAGAAATTAAAGGCCTGTCCCATCTAGACGCCCGTCCCAAATATAGGCCTGTTGATATAAATAATCAATAATAGCCCAGATTATTATTTGAAATTTTATGGTAATTAATGAATTTATTTTTTTGTTTTTTTAACCATCTTTTATTCATTCATTCATTCATCTTCTAACCGCTTCATCCTCTTGAGGGTCGCGGGGGGGCTGGAGCCTATCCCAGCTGACATCGGGCGAGAGGCAGGGTACACCCTGGACAGGTCACCAGACTATAGCAGGGCTGACACATAGAGACAGACAACCATTCACGCTCACATTCACACCTACGGACAATTTAGAGTTATCAATTAACCTAGTCCCCAATCTGCATGTCTTTGGACTGTGGGAGGAAGCCGGAGTGCCCGGAGAGAACCCACGCTGACACGGGGAGAACATGCAAACTCCACACAGAAGGGCTCCCACGGCCGGGATCGAACCGTCAACCCTCTTGCTGTGAGGCGAGAGTGCTAACCACCACACCACTGTGCCGCCCCCATCTTTTATTGTTTCTCTATTATTATTATTATTATTATTATTATTGCTATTGTTATTGTTCTTATTATTCTTATTCTTATTATTATTATTAATATCATTATCATTATTATTAATAATAATAATGTTGTTGTTGTTAGCAGAGTTGGGTTTATCTAACGTTACAAAACAAAACAAAAAAAGTAAAGACTTTATAAATATCTAATATATTCGAATAAACTTTTCTTTTTTTGTTATCATGACAAAAAAAATTAAACTTACATTTAATGTATACATATATATATATATATATATATATATATATATATATATATATATATATATATATTTATATAGTGTAGTTTTATGTTGTGTAAACTTTTACACAATGTATATTTTTCTGTAGGAACCAATGTTTGAAAGACGCTCCCCGCCGGAGCTCTATAGATGTTGGACGGGAGCGATGAAAAGATGGCGGCGGCCGTGGTACAAATGTCATGTTTGTACCGGGGGATGTTAGCGGTGAGAGCCACCGGGATCAGGCCGCTGATCCCCGGGCTGGTCCCGGCGCAGTTCCGAGCCTTCTCAGTGCGGAAGGAACCGGAGCTGGAGGAGAACCCGTACTACAGCAAGTACCAGGACAAGATCCAGAAGCTGCGCAGGTCAGTCGGCTAACGGAGCTACTAG
This sequence comes from Epinephelus lanceolatus, assembly GCF_041903045.1. NCBI lineage: Eukaryota > Metazoa > Chordata > Actinopteri > Perciformes > Serranidae > Epinephelus > Epinephelus lanceolatus. The sequence continues at coordinate 38,832,232 of NC_135739.1, forward strand.
CCTCACAACGTTACACCCGCTATATCAGAATATCCTTTAGAAAAGTGTTATTTTGACAGTAGTTAGATTTTTGACAAGTGACAGTGCTATTTAGACTAAAACAAAGGAGTTCATCGAAATTCTGATCAAATTATCATGTATTCGGGATACATTTAAACCACCAAGCAATCTATGCATGTATGAAATTTTAATATCTAACGCTGACTCACCGGTTATTTTCTCATGTTTCACCAGAAGTCCAACGGCAGTAGCATTCTGACTTTAGTACTAGACTCTCCTGATTCACACGCCTGATGGCAGGACGGAGGGTTTTAACTTGAGGCTCATTTTTTAAAGCTAATCCCTCCCTTCTGTTATGTAGCCTAAATAATTTCATTTGACCCTCCGCTTGACAACCACTCCTAATCAATGGGTTTAACATACACAGGTGATGGCTTACTTTGCAAACAGGGCTTTTCATTATGACGAAACCTTTGCATTATTTTCTTGATTAATCATTGTTTGCTAATAAAATGTTAAAACATAGTGGAAAATGCATATTACAATATTTTGTCTGACCAACCAAAGTTCGTAACAGAAAGAGAAAATGTTTTGATTTTTGTTTGATAAATTACTTCAACAATTTACTGGTTGTCAGGACATTTAAAAGCAGAAACTCTTGAGAACCGTCCTGATTGTGTGTTAAAGGACACTGAGATTTGGAAGTGAGCTGCTGAAAAGCTTATTTAGGTCCACATATTGTGTGCAGCACCAGCATTTTGATTTTTATATGCCTTAAGCAAAGGCTGCAGTGGGTATTTCCATAACCACGTAAACTAAGTTAGACCCTCTCTGTTGTTAGATGAAGCTCAAGGTTCCCACAGACACAGTCAAGGAAAGCAACATGTTCTCCCTGCCTGTGAGGAAGCACTTTACTTTCTCACTAAAAAGAGAGGGAAAACACTGAATTATAAAAATGAACTGAATAGAAAAATGATTGTGCTTGATAGCTGGAAATAGTTCTAGAAACTAATGGTTTCAAAATAATTAGCAAACACAACTTGTGTTTAATGAGGTAAAAAACATGACAGACTACTGATTTGGTGCCTTATCAAGCTGAGGCCTCGTCTCTGCGTTAGTTACAATGCATTTTGGAAAAAGCTGGAAGTCATTAAGTGAAGTAGAAATGTACAAGGCTGGTTTTCGTAAACTGTATGTTCTTGCTGCATTTCACCTCATAACAGAATGAATGTGGATTTAGCCTTTGGAAAGTCACTGGTGTTTCACTGATTTGCTGTCCAACCTTTTTTCAGCACCAAGCCACAGGAGTACAAAACCCGGGTGGAGAAACGGCATGAGGCCAAGAAGGAAGTGCTCGGACACTCAAAGCAGGCAGAGTTCGTCCAGCTCATGGAGCAGGAGGTAGAGTATCAGCTGGGCTATGTACAGAGCAGAACACCAGGAATATATCCTGAATACCAAACAAATTAAAGTCAGAAATTTGAAGAGTGTGACATCACTGAGCCATTGTTACCAGTTATACCTTAAGCTGGCCACAGTGTGCACTGAAATGTCCTCAGGTGTTGGACAAAATATTTTCCTCTTTTTTCTCTTTTTTCTGGTTTCACTGGTTTTATTTTTGCTTTGGGAATCTTTGCAGTTGGAGAAAAGGGACAAGATGGCTGCCGGCAGTGGAGCATCTGGAGGTTTCACAAAGAACAAGGTGAGATGGCTGGATGTGTAGTAATGCTTTTACTGCACTTTAAATTCATTCTGTTCTGTGGAGTCATGTCTGATGTGTTGGTGTATATTTTAGAACAATCCTGGCTGCAAACCTTTCTACTTTTCATTCTGTTAGCTTTAACAGTGTCAGATAAAGTCAAATGTAATGTTTTATGATGATGATGATGATGATGCTGATAACAATGATGAAGTGGTCTCTGGTAACAGACTGAGTAATGTGTTTTTTCCTCAGACGCTGGACTCCATCCTCAACCTGGACTTGATCAAGGACAAGACAGGTGAAGAGATTGCAGAGGTGAGTCTGTGGGGAGGTGTGGTCAGCCTCACTCCAGTTTAACCACTGACAGTCACACTGCTTACTGTGGTGGAATCAATTTGTTCTTTGTTTCGACCTGTTGTGTTCTTCTCTCAGCTTTGGATGAAATATTATTCCACCAAGGACACAATCAGCGCCGTCATCCCGGTGAGTTAAACACCAGATACAGCCGCTACAGCACACAGTCTCCCAACATGTAAAGGTCCAGTGTGTAGGATTTAGCCAGATCTAATGGCACCCCAAATCTAATAATTTTTCTGTGAACCATGAGGTGTTCTCCTGGTTTCATTAGTTCAAATTAATCATACCCATTTTGTTTTTAGTTGGAGTCAAGTTGTTTCACTGCCCTTATTGCCATTTTTACTATTTGACATAATTAGGTGTGCACAAAAGATTGTGCATTGTTTGTGCACTGTAAATAGAACATTTTGGATAAACAGTAATGGTCTAATAACCCATCCTCCCTTATATTGCAGGCACAGATTTATGAAGTGATTTTGACAAGATCAAAGTCGAACCCAATGGTAAGCTCACTGCTGCTCACACTGAAGCATGTTGATGCAAAGCTGCAGGCTTAACTGGAGTATAAGGATTATCAGTCTATTAGAACTATAACCAACGGTTATTTCATGAGCCAACACAGCTGTTTAACATCAGCCTCCCTTCCTTCTCCTCAGTTCCTGTACGCTTTGCCTCAGAAAGAGGGTTACGAGTTTTTCGTGGGTCAGTGGTCCGGACACGAGCTCCACTTCACCTCCCTCATTAACGTCCAGGTAAACCACTTTGCACAGCCCCTTCACATGCTGCTGAGAAAGTTTGATGCTGTTTGGGCTTCTAACAGCACTGCTATCAAGTGATGATTTTCACTGCATACAAGCAACAATGAGGTGAAACAAGTTCAAGAGTGCAATAAAAGATGCTCCGTCATTTGTGCTGTAACTTGACCGTTCAGAAGTTATGAAGAAAGGTACCGGCAATCAAAACTACCTTTACAGAGGGAAAATGAAGATACATGCTTGAAGTAATAATCTTGAATATTTTCATATAAATAAATGTTCACTAACTGTCGCTGTATGAGATAACACAATGGTGACTGAGCCTAAGGCCCAACGATCATAGTATTGTAATATTTATATATTTTATGAACTGGGTGTCAAGGGTGACTTTCACAGAAAAAAATGCTGTATCAAGTTACTGCCAAAGCAAACCCAACATTTCATACTGCTGCAGCTTCACATTTAAAGCAATGGATCGGCAAAACACAAGTTGACTTATTTTGAAACAGTCACAAGTAATGCAGCATGTTTGTGAGTAGGATTAACACTTAACGCTGTCGTTCATCAAAAATGTGCGTACAGAACAAGACAACAGTCTTTTTTAGACAGCGGATCAGTGCGAAATATTTTTAGGGAGCAATGGAACATTTAGGTGCAGCAACAGTGAGCTGATAGACGAAGAGCTGCAGGAGACAGACTGCACACCTTCACAACAGCAAGGTGACCAACACCTTTCACTGTGCCCTGCTGCCCGCTGGACTCATGCCGTGTGCAGCGTTAAATCAGATCATGGTCGAATGCTAGTTTGTTTAACTAGCTGTGTGACCTGTAGTATTACACTGCATTTATTACCACCTGTAACTACAGGTGTCACCCCATGAACCAGGGTTGAAATCTTATTTTCAGAACTGTCCATTATATTGTAAATTATATATCTACATTATCAGAGAACTGCTTCATTGTTTCCAAATGGACAGTTGGATTTTTCTTCTTCTCAGTACGAAGACATTTGTCACCTGCAGGTGTTAATTGCAGTTTTCTCTCCCTGTTGGTGTCCAGACGCTGGGTGAGAACGCTCCCAGTCAGCTGATCCTCTACCACTACCCAGACCTTAAGGAGGAGAAGGGCGTGGTCCTCATGACAGCCGAGCTGGACCCCAAGTTCATAGTAAGTACCTCACCTGTGTGGACTCACCTGTATTACTGGACCTTATTACTTATTACTGGACCTAACTGGTGTTTACTGAGGACCCTGCTGAAGGCCACAAGCTGAAACATTTTGGTCTCACAAGTTGCTCTTGAGTTTACACCCCATATACTGGCTACAAATTAACGCATCTCTCCCTCCTCTTCACAGACCGTCCACCAGGCTCAGTGTTTGGCCAATCAGGTGCAGCTGTTCTACGGCACACAGAGGCAGGAGACATATCGATTGGTCGAAACATTTAACCACCACCCTGCGGACTTCAAACACATGTCAGTGATAGCGGAGCTGGAACAGAGCGGCCTGGGGTCGGCGGTCACCCCCAGGGGATCGTAGGGAGACCATTAATGGACTTAAGTCAAGCTCACCTGCAGCTGGAGTCCCAGGAACTGTTGGTGTTTATTTAAAGTGACAGAGAGATGCGTGCTTCTTTGCTCAGCACTGACTATGCACATACACCTGTTCTTCATACTGTGTATAAAGTTAGCAGCAACAGCAGCTGTGAGTTTGGTAAAAGATTTCAAAGGAGCATCAGTAGCATCTCATGAACTGTCGGAGACTGGATCATCGGACATCTGCCACACATCTTTTCAATGTGCATACATGTAACCACAGGAGGACAATGTGCTGTTGATCACTTCCATGATGAACAGATCACTGTATCCCACCCTCTATATTAGACTGGACCAGAAAGAGCCCAGTATCTATCCCTGAAAGCCAGTATGACATTTAATAAATCACCTTCAAAACCCTAATATCTTTGGCTCAGACCGATTTTATTCTAATGATGGTAATTGTTAGCATTCTGCCAGACTTTTCTTCTTGTGCTTAATATAAAAGCTTTTGGTGTGTCATTTACACAAAAGCTTTAAGCCAACACGACAGAATCAAGTACTACAGTCTGAGTTGATACACAGCACATTATTGTCAGGAGGCATAAGGGATGTGTCTTATTTATGTATTTGGCAAATTTTACCTCCAAATAATTGCAATCAAACATGCATGTAATTTTCAAAATGAGTGGAAGAGCTGAATGAACACCACACTGCTACTGCGCACCTCTCTGGTATGCAGTAGTTATCACACTATGTTCTGTGAGTATTTCTGCAGCAGACTACAGTTAGTGTGGCAAGGATGATAGAGAGTCCTCCTCTATCAGCAGTAGCTCAGTCCATAGGAACTTAGGTTGGGAACCGGAGGGTCACCCGTTTGAGTCCCCGTCGGACCAAAATATGGAGCGTGGACTGGTGGCTGGAGAGGTGCCAGTTCACCTCCTGGGCACTGCCAAGGTGCCCTTGAGCAAGGCACCGAACCCCCCAACCGCTCGGGGCCCCTCACCAGGGGCAGCCCACTCTGACATCTCTCCACCTTGTGCATGTATAGGTCCTGTTTGTGCATGTGTGTGTCTTTCAGACCTGTGTGTAATTGAAGCAAGAGTGAAAACACTGAATTTCCCCTCAGGGGATTAATAAAGTAAATAAACTTAACTTAAACTGGGCTTAAAGGGCTTCTAGCTCTGTGAGATTCTTGGGCTGTCTTGCATGCACTGCTCTTTGAGGCCTAGTCTCAGAGTTTTAATGATGTTTAGGTCGGGGGACTGTGAGGGCCATGGCTAAACCTTCAGCTTGAGCCTCTTGAGGTAGTCCATTGTGGATTTTGAAGTGTGTTTATGATCATTGTCCTGTTGTAGAAGCCATCCTCTCTTCATCTTCAGCTGTTTTACAGATGGTGACTACCTGTGAATTGCTCCCTGTGCCACTGGCTGCAACACAAGCCCAAAGCATGATCGATCCACCCCTGTGTTTCACAGTTGGACAGGTGTTCTTTTTATGAAATTCTGCATCCTTTTTTCTCCAAACACATCTTTGCTCATTGCCTCCAAAAAATTCTATTTTAACTTCATCAGTCCACAAGACTTGTTTTTAAAAGCATCAGGCTATTTTAGATGTTCCTTTGCAAACTTCTGTCGCTGAATTTCTGGTGAGGAAACAGGAAAGGTTTTCCTCTGATGACTCTTCCATGAAGGTCATATTTGTACAGGTGTCGCTTCACAGTAGAACAGTGCACCACCGCTCTGATAAATCTTTCTGCAGGTCTTTTGCAGTCAAAGGGTTGTTTGATTTGCCTTTCTAACAATACTATGAGCAGCTCTCTCAGAAAGTTTTCTTGGTCTTCCAGACGTCAACTTGACCTCCATAGTTCCTGTTAACTGCTATTTCTTTTATTATTCTTTTTTTTCATATATATTTTGGGACATTTTGCCTTTAATGGACAGGATAGACAAGTGTGAAGGGGGGAGAGAGAGGGGGGAGTGACATGCAGCAAAGGGCCACAGGCTGGATTCGAACCCGGGCCGTTGCAGCAACAGCCTTGTACATGGGGCGCCTGCTCTACCCACTAAGCCACCAACACCCCAACTGCCATTTCTTAATAACATTACGAACTTAGGAAACTGCTTCATGAAAACACTTTGCTATCTTCTTATAGTCTCCTCCTGCTGTGTGGGCATCAGGCATTTTAGTTTTCAGAGTGCTAAGCTGTTTAGCAGCTGTTTAGAGGAGCCCATGGCTGCTGATTGTTGGGACAAGGTTTCAGCAAACCAGAGCCCTAATAAGTTAATTATGGTCTGAGACCCTGGTAAAAGTTGTCTAAGAGCTAAAATATCTTGGGATGCCCAAACTTTTGCATTCTGCTCCTCTTTTTTTTTCTCTTCACTTTTTTGTACAAAACAAAAATAATACACTGATCTTGCTTAAAATGTTGAAAAGCATTTTCTTTAACTCTATGTCTTTTGGAGATTAGTTCATCTTCTGCTTCACAGTAACCCTAACCCTAATGAAATTTTGACCTGGAGTGCCCAAACTTTTGCATACCACTGTATACATTCAACCCGATTACATTAATGACAAGACACCAGAGTTCAAAAATTTCAGTGACATAGCAAAGGCCTACAAAGACCTTTACCAACAACCTACATACTCTGGAGATTTGTTTTCACCACTGTACTTAACAATTAGAACTGATTTCCAGGAGAATGAGTAAAAGGAGGAGATACCATCAAAAGTCCACATAGGTCTGGTGGCAGTGCAGCTGTGTGAATGAGACAGTGAGGACAGTCTTCATGTCAAAACCATGACAAGCTCCACTTGATAGTAAGAATGCATTTACATAAGTTATCAGAAAGTGCATTAGAGCAAGTAAGGCAAAATACTAGAAATGCTCTTTGTGGCTAAGGTGACATGTATGGGCTATTCATCTGTCAGCTGTTGTTGATGTTTTAATGCCCCCTAGTGGTAATAATTTACCATAGTAGAGACATCTGCCGTTGCATTAACTGGATATAACTACTATAAGTTTGAGGTAGTTTTCAGTGAGAGCAGAGTGAACTTGTCACAACATGTCAGGAGCATTCAAACAGATGCAGCTCACAGTCTTTATTATTATTCACTTTTTTTTATTGTATTTATACATGAAAAAATAGTGTGCAAATCCCCAAATGCAGTCAATAAGGGATGGTCAGATATCGAGTCAAAGACACAAACAGAAGGAAAAAAAATATTCCTTCACAACAATTTTGACAAATATTTACTCACTCACACATACAGAGTGCAGAAAGCTGAGCAGGAAAGATTGTACCAGTTTTTCGTCAACAAGAAGATACTTTGTTATCATACCATGTCAAACTTGGTTCCTTGAAATCTGATATTTATGTCATGATTATGAGGATTAAAAAGATCTTACTATTTGTAATGTTGGTGTAAACTGTCAACACTTTTTTGTGACAGTTGTGATCATGTTAAAAGAGAATGACATATAATTGTCTGTCCCCTCCGGCTTTCTGTACTCACCACTATGGACCGCCATGGCACAAACATTGTACAGAAAGAAAACAAAGACACACACAGGCCATGGCAAAACAAAAGAAAACACAGCATCAATTTTTAGCTGGACCAACGAGTAATGTGCTACAATTCTCACATTTCTAGATATATCAAAATCTTACAAAAAGTTCAAACACTGTTAATAATAAAAACATTTTCCCACTAACATCCTTATCTATTGTTCCTCATACTGGCTAACTGGAACACAGCACAGTGGCTGGACCACTCTCAGAAACCAGTAAGGACACAACAGATCTAAGACACTACATTTCAAATACACACAAGAGTATTTGTGTGTTTCATGGTCATTATTAAAACATCAAGTCAGGACTACATTATTAACATGAGATTTGTCCTTTTCAATATTCACAGTGCATTAAAAATATCAAAACTACCAAACATTGGACCAAAACCTCTGAAGTGCTTTTAATTATCTAAAAATGACAAAACTAAACACAAATATTTCTGCAAGAACATCATCGTCATATTCATTAGTAATGCAAAGTGGATGAGCTGATCCAAATGTGGAGCACTTTAGTGGTTAAACAGGTGACTGTTACAGTGTTCTGTCATCTCAGACACCACTTAGGGATAATGTAAGACACAAAAAACATGGTACTTGTTTCTAATTCTGAACTGCCCTTTCAATTCTTTCTCCATCAGTACATTAATGTTACAATACATATACTTTGTCTAAAGTTAAGCAAAGGAGCTTTCAGTGATTTACTTAATTTCACTGCAGATATTGCCAGCTGTGTCACATAGCATTGTGTCACCCGCAGCACACACTGGACACATTATATAGACAGAAGTAGTCCAGATTTGTTAGCCGTACTGTGCCGATACAGGAAGCGAAAGTGATTAAATATCTGCTTCTCTAAAGCATCAACACTAAGACATAGGATGGGGGTATATCTAATGTTGCTTGGGTGCGGTCTTAAAAAGATTAGATCCAAATAGGTTTGTTTGTGTCATAAGACATCCAGTGAGCATTAAACTTAGTCGATAAAGGTGGACTCATCTCATTTTTTGTTAATCCCGATTCCATATCAGAGTAATCTCCAACAGCACTGTACTAATATTGCTTATCTGAATCTGAGTTAGAACAAAAGCTGAAACCTTTTCTTTGTTGTCCCATTAGATCTCAACATTCACAAGTTGTAAGCATGGTTAAGACTTACAAGGTTGGGTTTTTGTTTGTGAGCCCTTGGCCCTGGACTTACTGTTAGCCTGTTAGTTAATTTATTTATTCACTAGTCTCTGGTTGATTGGAATGATTATTTTTAAAGTAACTGTCAGTTGTTTGCTTAAAAAAATCAAATCAAGTTCAGTAATATTCAAAATAATCCTTTGACTCTCAGTGGCTTCCTGTCTCACAGTGAAGTTCAACCACTGAAAGATGTACAACAAAAGTTGTGCGCATAGGGCTGGGCGACATGGAGACAATCAAATATTTTGATATCTTTGACCAAATACCCTGATATCTATATTGCGCCGACATTGTAGTGTTGACAATTAGTGTTTCATAACATTTTTGATAAATAATCATCATTAATGTGAATACAATGACCACGCACATACAGAATCTGTGCTCACAGAACTCTGCAGATTTTCCACAGATTTTAGGAATAAAGACGCTGCTTGTAAATCTCCGAATGTTGTCGCTGTCCCCTCCACCTCCTTGTGCATGAGTATGACAATCGTGTTGTATTCAGTTAGCATCACAATCTAAGTTATTGGTGTAGTGAGAAAATATGTCAAATTTAAGATTTACTATTAAGAGATTAATAGACTGGCAAATACATTTTTGTTTTCTCTGCTCCTTTCATTTTAATGGCCATGTGTCCCACATTTTGCTGATTGATATTTCCAACAAATGTTTACATTTTTTCTTCAAGAGAATTTCTGATTCAAAGATTCAGACTCTGTGGGTAAAGGCAAAAAGTAGAACAGCTATAGAGCAGTCTGGTAAGTTCAGAAAATGACATCACTTGACTGTAATGCAGCCTTTAGAACTCTGAAAAGATTTACAATATTACAATATCCAAAATCTAAGATGATATCTAGTCTCACATCACAATATCAATATAATATCGATATCTTGCCCAGCCCTGCATGTGCATCACACATTTTGTCAGTCAATTTTTGTAAATTTTTTTGCACAGAGTGATGCAGGAGCAACAGCATGGCAGTTTGTAATCTTTACAAACCCAGTCCTGTCTCAAAGTGAATTTAGAGCATCCTGCATCTAAACTTTTCCTTGCATTCTGTCTCAACACACTTTTAGGCTGCAAGGCAGTACACAGAGCTGCACAGAGGAGTACGGCATGCTCCTCAGAGGCAGGACTGTTCAACCCTTGAAAGTTATGGCATCAGCAATAGGCTCTTCACTTGAAAGGTAAAAATTAGCTAAAAGCTACATGTCAGAAGGTGTTCTACCTGGTATGTGTGCTTCCACATATTTGTATGGCCAGCAAAGCTGCCGGATACACTGGAATGTGCTGAAGCAAGAAGAAGAAGCCAGAAACAACTTTACTGGAGTAACCTTGTGCTTTTTGTCAGAGCTCTCTGCAGCTGCAGCAGCAGCAGCAGCAGCAGCAGCAGCAGCAGCATCCCCTGCTGATGCTTCTTGGTGCAGCACTACTGTCAGTCTGAATGCGGTCCTGATCGTAACCTGTGCTCCACTGCTGTGATTCCCTGAGTGGTTCCTCTGCTGTCATGTCTCAGTACATGGCCTCAGTGTCTCGGATGCTTCCGAATGACAAACTGAAAGTGCTTCCTAGTCTCTTAGTGACCCCGCCTCCTTCCCTCTTCTTCTTCCTGTTCCAGTTCAACAAGGAGGCGGAGCTCTGACCCTTAGCTCCACCCAGCAGACACTGCCGAGTATTTTCCTTATCACTGCTGTGTGACAGCATTATGGTCCTCCTCTCTACCTGCTGACACACACAGGTAATGTCTTAGTCACTGCACAGGTAAGCACAGACATGTTCAAACAGCAGTCACTGACATCCCAAACACACACTTACACTCACAATGACTTACCTGTGTATCATGTGAGTGTAATGTCACCACACTGAGCTCCACTCCTCTGTCGCTACAGCTCTTTAGCATGTGGACCACCTCGCTGTGTTTGGCCCATTTACAATCCTGTCCGTCAACTGCTACTATGTAGTCTCCTTCTCTTAGTCCAGCCTCCTGCGCAGCACACAAACATCAGCAAAGGAGTGAAGACTCACATTATTTGTTTATCACAGCATTGTTAGGAGTCTAACGACCCATCAGTCTGGTTTGATATATTGATTTAATGATCAATGACCTACTATCAGAGATGCAAAGTAAAAACATCAACCCATATCATCATTTATAGGATGCGCCTTTATTTTGAAATTCTGTATCACTGCCAAACAGTACCAGGCGGATAATGACAAACAGCAGGAAAACAAAGAGGATAATGTTATTTACTCAGGGATGAATCAGCAGTGTGGAAATATTTTAAATTTTGGAGAAAATGGGTCAACAGACAAAGCACACATTAACATTAACTGCTCTATTTAAACAATGTTCGGCTGAAAAAACATGCATACAGGCTGAAATTCAACCATGCTGTTCTGTTGGAAGACGCAGTGACTTAAACCAATGGTGAATAATAAAAAGTATAAATAACATAATTTGGTAAGCTATGCGCAGAGGTAAAACTGCACTAGCTGCCAGGATAATTTATGCAATATAAAGGTGCTTAGGCTAATAATGGGTGACTGACAAAAAAAACCCAATTGTTTATCCTATGAAAATCTTGTTATTAATCCATGTTTTATGACTGCTGGGAGAAGTTTGTCTTTAGGGCTTTAAGTCAGATAACTGTGACGTTTAAGGAAAAAGATCATAGTCTGAGGTAAAAACTTTACTGTACTTAACTATTACAATCATTTACATTATTTATGTATTGTTTTTATCTTTTATGGCCAAAAGTAAATTAGAAAGCAGTGAGAGCTTCCTCTGTAACAGACTGTGTTATATGGGTATATGATATTGTCTCATACCGATCACAGACCCCTGTACTGAATCAAACTGAATCGTATTGTGGCAGACTTTGTGATATCAGCAAATATCATATTGTTGTCCAAAGAATCAACGTAATATCACCACTAAACTAATGATTTACACCCTTAAACATAGTGAGGCATTTTTTATATCAACAACTACAAGTTATACTTGTGGTTTGCTGTCTGAAACTCCAGTTAGACTGTTCCCACCCACACAGGGTGCACTGTTAAAAAGCTTACATGAGTTTCTATTTACATGTTTGCTGTCTCCTCTAAGCTCTCTAGTGGTCAGAAATTAATTATTGCAGCTTTCATATACATTAATAACTGAAACTGTTACGATGATGATGATGATTGTAAGTTAGATTCAACAAAAGGCACACTGTTTCCAGGGTTTCCAGAAAAAGAGATTTAAAAAATACCCAGGAGCATATTTAATTTAATTCAGTTTAAACAGATTTGCAATGGATTTTATGTCTCCACGAAAAAAAAAAGATTATTGAGTTTCCTGCTGGCACAAGACACTCTCCACTGTTGTTTACAGAGAGATACAGCCCTTGTGCAACAAGTGCAGCTTATATATTTTTCCAGCATTAAAAGGAGATATAAATGGAGAGAAAACTCAAATAAGATGGATGGATTATGGATATGGATTAATACCTCAAAATAAGAAAGAAGGAAATTGGTTGGAAGATAGTGCTGATGCACTGTATGGAAATACCTTTGTCTCAGTATTAATTGTGTGAACAGATCAACAACCACTGAGTTACTGTGTAATAGGTAAGTATAAAACACCTTGCTCAAACACCAAGTAGATGTGTAAGCTCACAAAACTTTTTTGCAAATATATAACAGATCTGCTAATACACAAATATAGAGATAGATTTGTCTCGGTATCATTCATGTGAGCAGATAAACAATTCATGTGTTCACGTGTGATCTGCAAATATAAAACACCTTCCAGAAATTATTTGTAAATTCACAAAGATACTTAACAAATATAAAACAGATCTGCAAATATGCAAACAAATTCTAAAAATTACACACACACACACACACACACACACACACACACACAAAAAAACTTGCCACAAATTCGCAAGTATAGAATTGAGATTCACAAATGAAAAGTGGATTCACAAATAACTGTTTCCAATGCTGTAAATGTTAGGAGGATATTCATAAATGCTTTTCATGTATTTGTACTTGATTATTATTATTTTTCATTTGTGGAATTTGTTTGTGTAATTGCAGCTGTGTTTTATATCTGTAAAGTATTTTTTTGAATTTACAAATCATTTGTTGTATTTGTGGAAGGTGTTTTACATTTGTAGATCACACATGAACATACAGATTGTTTAACAATTGTCATCGTTGACAAATATAATACTGAGACAAATCCATCACCATGCATTGCATTTTTTGCTCTGAAAATCTGATGTTTACAAGTACAGTAATTGTGAGAGGAAATTTCTTGTTCCTGCTTCGAACAGTCTCATACCTCTATAGGATGTGGAATATGAGCAGCTGTGCTCTAAATGACGCACATAAAGGTCAGTGGAGTTTGTCTTACCGCTGCACACCCTCCAGGCACCACTCCAGCCACCAGGACAGGGGAGTCTCCTCTGAGTGTAAGACCTAGTCCGCCCTCCCTCCTCTGCAGGCAGATCACACGTACCGGACCCCAGCGAGCCCGAGCACAAAACACTGACAGAGGTCCCTGCAGCATAGTGAAGAGTCATTTTCAACTCAGGTACCAGAAGATGCTGCAGTTTTTTAAAATTATTTTAAGTCCTATTAGCACTGGAACAGTATTACCTGGGGATTTAGAAATTGTTTTGAGCTTGCTTTTTCTGCTAACAGGTATCCATGCTGTGTAGCCAGATGAACCTCCTGTATCCAAAATGCTGTCAAAACTTTCATTTATGATTGCCAGTGCAACCTCTGTAATTCTCGACTGAGAAAGAGGCAGAAACGAGGCGCAGAGAAAACAGAAAACATACATAGGACCCCAAATGACCAAGATGCCAAATCACATGGGACTAATATTATCACATGACCTCTGTGTTTGGCAAAATATGGTGGGTAATCTGTGGTGTCACAAATTACAGGCATCGCAGAGGTGCATGGTATAAGATCAGACGACCTCCACAACTATTACAAGTTACCAAAGGTCCTCAGGTAATACTAGTCCTGTGCAAATATGGCTTTAATTGGGTTTACAATTGATGTGGGGCAGCATGACTGTGCATTTCCCTGAATGCTAGACTGTTGTTACAGTGAATATGTCTTACCAGTCTTTGGAAGATATCAGTAACTTGAACTGTAGCAAAGTTGGTTGGAGTTATTTCTGGTTTCTGATGGGTTTGAGCTGTCAACAGAACAAACCACAATCACTTACTGTTACTAAACCACAGAATCACATGTACTGATATGACTTAAAACAGACACTTACACTGTATCTCTGGAGCCTCTGCAGTTTCATCAAAGTCGTCCTCTCTGTCCAGCTCCGAGTACTTATCCAAGGAGCGTTTGTGTGTGAGAGACAGCACGTCCTGCAGGATGTCCATCTTCCTCAGGATCTTACACAGACTGTGGACACGCATGGCCTCCTCATGTCTGATTACTGCACGCCGCAGGTGAGCTTTACCTGCATACATGTAGACAGACATTAATGTGTGTGCATATTACTTTGACCCAGAGTGGCACATGTGGCAGATAAAATTAACCAAATCGAAAAAAATGCTAGAAAATATTTAAATCCTTTGAACATTACATCCCTGATGTTTGCATAAAGTTGACCTTCACAGAAATGTACTTACTACTCAAAGCAACTACCCGGTGATGTTCTTTATAATGACCTCCACCACATTGAACTTTCTGAAAGTCACAGCTGAGTGCTTCTCTATGTCTGTCTCTCTGTGTCTCTCGCTCTCGCATATTCCATGAACTCACCAAGCTTTCTTCTTTTTTCAGGGTCTTGTAAAACCTGGCTGAGTGTTGACCCGGCAGGAACGTTGACATAGAACTGGAGATAAGCCTTCTCTGCTTCCTCATCACCCTCGTCCTCCTCAGCAGATACTACAGAACAAGATATTCCAAATCAACATGTGTAGATGCAATTGATACAGTTAGGTAAGAATGATCAAAGGGTAAGCATTGAATTCAGCGGCTGAATATAAGTCTAAGTGTGTACAGGCGCATTAGTCAAAATATCACCATCTGAACTGGGCAAAGTCTGTATGGATAATATGGATCGGGTTTTGTAGTGTTAACTGTTTTTGTCCTCCATTATTTATTATTATTGTAATTTCTTTATCTTGCTTTTAGTTTTAAGGAAGCTCTTTGTAGAAGGAGTCAGCTTGCCACCACTTCTGCACAGTGTATTTAAGCTGTACATGTACAACATACAGTATGTCTATACTGTAGGTGTGTTTTTGTATGTGTATGTATTCATGTATTAATCTCTTACTTTAAAGCATTCTTTTAACGTGGAAATAAAGTTCATTCAAATTAAAACATGCTTTGGTGAGACTTACATGTGTGATCGCAGAGTGCGACAGCTGCGTAGTAGTGTGAGAGGGCACGGAAGTGTTCAGATTTGACCTGAACCATGGATGCCCAAGAAAATGGCACATAGTCCTTCATCAGAGGCTGCGTCATGGTCTGCTGCACTAACAAGTAGACATCTGACACCTACAGGACACACACACATACAAACAGAGTGAGAATTACAAGATATCAACAGTAACAACACAGCACAACCAAAGACATGTTAACTCACCCGTGCAGCTTCCTGTGCCAGGCGGAGTTGGGAAGTGAAGTGTGTGTCCTTTGTGGTAAGTGTGACACGCTCAAACACACACTCCTGCACCTGGGCAACCATCAGACGTACCAGCATGCAGAGCGACGGACCACTCATGTCCAGACTGGGAGCGTTGGAGAAATTCTCTTTAAGGTAATTAAATGCACCTAAAAATAACACACACACAAGGAAAACACAAGTATGCAAAACAGCATTATTTTGTCAATTAAACAATCAATTACTTGATTGACAGTCATTTATCAGTAAAAAATCCCAGACATGCGCTTATCTCAGATTCTAATATTTGAGTATTTGCTGCTTTTCTCTGTTACATCATTGTAAACTGAAAGTTTTAGGCTTTGGTCAGACAAAACAAGCAATTTGAATATGTCACCCTCGGCTCTTGTAATAGCCACTACACTTTTTTTGACAATGGATAGAATAAATCTAATAACTGAGGAAAATAATGGACAGATTAAATGATGAGGAAAACTGTTTTTACTTCCTTGTGATCCAATTGTGGAGCATTCAGGTAAGTATCTGCTGTTTCATTACCTGCAGCTCTCTGAAAGGCATCTATGGCTCGGTCTATGCCAGCTGCTGCAGAGCGGTCCTGCCGTGCTCCGATCTGTGTGTAAAGAGCACCGATGTTGAACAGCACACTTCCTTTCTCAAAGGCCAACGTACGCTGACATGACGGAACGCCTGTCAGAGAATCGTACCTAAGGGACAGACGAGGAGGAATAAAATAAATTGGCATGCATTTTGCTTGTGTCATTATTAACTGTCTCATCAACCAGTCCACGTATACAGTATTTAGACAGGTGCATGTTACAGTTTGTCTTTGCAGACTATTACATCAGACTTGAATAGTATGAGATTTTATTTTTAGCCGCCTTTCAAGACCCTCAAGGTTACCTTACAGGCAAAGATAGAGAAAATAACAGTCAACGAGATAAAGCATAAAGTAACATAAAAATAAATAATAAAAATAATAATAACATAATAAATTAATAATCAGCAAGACAAGATTACAGTGAATAAAATTCAGTGTAAATAGCGGCTATGTGTGGCCAGACGGACAGGAGTCAAACTGAATAGGCTATAGTATGTCACAAAAAATGTCATTAAAAAGGAAATACAGCATGCAAAAATTACACAAAAACTTATAGTATATATAATGTCCTAAGAACTGCGTAATGCAGTATGCAGGGTTTCTAACACATTAATTTATTTGTTGTATCAGCATTTACACAAGTAGATGTTTTTTGTAGCTGTGACACCCCCATACATACAACCTTCAGACTTTTACATCTCTAACACTGTGCTCATGTCCTAGCCTTGTGATAGTCTGGTGACCTATCCAGGGTGTACCCCGTTCCTCATCCAATGAAAGCTGGGATAGGCTCCATTTCCCCATAACCCTGTATTAGGATAAGCAGTTACAAAGAATGAATGAATGAATAAATGCTCATGTCGTACCAATGGAAGTGTACACCCAGGTTCCTGTGTAGAGGGAAGAAGCGCTGGTCCAGGTAGTACAGTTGGTTGTAGTACTCCATCAGGAGCTCCAGCCCAGCCTGGTTACGACTGGGTGTACGCATGGCCTGACCCAAATAATAACACACATAAATATACATCTAATGTCAGACAATACTTCAAGGTGACCGCAATTTTATAACATATTTCAGACCATTTATACTTTTTCCAGTTGTATTATCTCTGGCAGCAATTCCAACTAGATCAAGATTCCGTTTGTATGGAGCTGTATGAGTGCATTTATTAACCTGTCTGAGCTCCATAAGCTCTTTGATCTCCTTGCTGTAGAGAGAGCTGTCCTCTCCGTAGTGCTCACAGATGAAGTCCTGTGAGGGGAGAGAGACAGTTACATGATGACAAATCTGTTTCACAGTTGAGATATTCTCTAATATTTAAACAAATTGTAGAGGACCTCAGTACCCTTTCAACAAATATGTAAGACAAAAACTAGAATTACTGCCCTGCGGTTGTATGCCTCCGTGCACCAGTTAAGTTTCTCTACAGTTTACATCCATGTCCAAATACTTCCCCTTCTGATCCTGAGATATGACACTGATTAATGGCCAAAAAAGTGTTTTAAGCAGAACATTATGATGTCCCGATTAAGCTGACCTTTGACCTTTTGGATATAAACTGTCCCAACATTGTCATTTTATCCTATTAGACATGTGTGTGATGTTTTGTCATAATTAGCACATGAATTGCTTGAGTTATGGCCAAAAACATATTTTGTGAGGTAACAGTAACCTTGACCTTTGACCTATGACCACCAAAAACTAATCAATTCAGTTCATCTTTGAGTCCAAGTGAATATTTGTGCCAAATTTGAAGAAATTCCCTTGAGGTGTTCTTGATACTGTGTTCACAGGGATTTGACAGACCCAGCCACAGATGTGTCAAAGCTGTAACACTTCTTGTAATATAAAGGTAATAGTGTTCCTCCTCTACCTTGTTTTAATATTTTAGAATACAATATTCACTGTTTCACTCAGATCTCTATGTTTGTATTGTTTATATTTGTAAATATGTTGTCTTCACCTGGATAGCGACTGTGAAGTCCACCTCTTTGGTTTCTTTTAATCCAAGTGGGATCATGGGAACGTTGATAGCATCACTGTGAAAAGAAATAAATACAGCGTGTGTGTGTGTGTAATCTTCCACACATTATATGTAAACACCCACATGTAAACACAGTACAGGTTATAGCAATGGTCAAGCCAGCACTGCCATCTGCTAGTCTTCAAACCCAGCAGGCTCACTGCACAGTGCCTCATCCTGCTAATAGGCAAAGCTAAAGCCAAGTATTAACCCTTACGCCCCTGACTCCCCCTACAGTCACACCCTTCCATTCACAATGAACCAAAACACGCACACACGCCACAGGGCCATTAATGACACTCTAATCAGGGGATTTACCCTTCCAATGACCCCGGGCTGCAGAAGGAAAAATCTCCTGGCCGTGAAGGACAGCACACATACACACATTTGTACTTCTATATTTGTAAGGACCCTCACTGATGTAATTACCTAGCCAACAACACTGACTGAAACCTAATTCTAACTTAAGATAAATCCCAACCTGCAAAAAGCTCAACAAAATGTCCTAGTTTTACAAAAATGTCCTTACTCTCCAGGTCTGTAACATAAACTGGTCCCCACAAAGACAGAGGTACAAGAGCAGACACACACAGTGCACAGTGTGAATACAAAAATGTAATGGATGCTTGTTTTCTCCAATTATAATTCTCATTAGACTAATGAGAGTGACCTGGAATTCATGGAGCAAATATTAAATGAGCCATGGTTTATAGACGGGCTGTGTGTGTGACTGTGTGTGCATGTGTGTGTGTGTGTGTATATGATACCTGTCTGTCTGGTAGACCTCCATGTTGCTGTTGAGCTCCTCCAGCTCCTCCTTCAGCAGCTGCAGGTTGGAGTTGACGAAGCTGAGCTCCAGAGCAACGGTTTCTTTCACCTTGTTGTTGGTCGTTGCCCTGCAGAAATTAACACATATCAGATCTCTTATTATTTTTGACTTCCATTTTCAATGTGTGTGAGGAGAAAAGGAGAGTTGTCATGACTCTACTCAAAGACAATATGCCACTCTGAGTCCTTGCCATAGACCAGGAGAAGGTCCCTCCTAAACTAAATGCATTCCATAATTAAAATGTCCTTAAATTAGGCCAGAATCCATCTTAACAGAGCTCTTTGGAGAACCTGAAGGTTTGCTGCTTTCTTCTCTATCATTAAAAACTGAATATCTTTCAGTTTTGGACTGTAGTCTGACAAAACAATACATTTGAGGATGTCAACCTCTGCTCTGGGAACTTGAAATTCTACATTTGCTAATTTCCCCGGAGTGGGATTAATAAAGGCTTGTGTTATCAAGTAAGTGACTAATCAATTAATCTGGAAAGAGAAATTATAATTTAAAAAAAACTAACTTGCAGATAAATGGATAGTAAAATGATCAGCAGTTTCAGAATTGAGGACATTATTTTAGAGACTTAAGTATTAATCAAACAATTCTTTGTTGTGAGGTTTAATAAAGTATACTGTAACTAAATTCTAGATTTAATTGGGCCCAGAAAATCAGGCCCAACCCTACATGAACCCACAGTTTTTGTCCAAGCCTGGCCCAAGCCAGAACTATGGCAGCAGTTTTGATCCAAAGCCCACTGAAAAACCAGAATTTCCACTGAAAAAATACATCTTTACAAACTATAGTCAACTATAGTCTTTAACAGACATATGGGATGCGTGGTGTGTTCCTGAACAGTCACCCCAAGTGCCAAAGCACACTCAAAGTGCTATTGGAATCTACCATGCAGTCATTCAGAACACCAGTGACAGAAGTTCTGGATGCTCTCTCTGAAGAGACAAAGCAACAAAGTGCCAAGCATAGTGAAAGTGAAATTTAAGTGTTCTTTAATTCACATAGAAAGAGGGAAATTAGCACGCACCCAACCCAATTCAAGCCAGGGGGAATGCTGAGAAATTACGGCCTGGCCTGGGCCTGTCAGGCCAGCCCAATCAAAGATCTAAACTAAATATACAAAACTGCACAATTATTCATAGTATATTGTGAATTTCCATGATTTTTGCAGTAGTTGCTTGCTTTCTTTCTTTATTCTTATGCACCAAACACCAAGGCAAATGTTTTGTATGTAAAAACTTACGTGGCAATAAACCAGAATTTTGATTCTGATTTTTATGTGCATCTACCTTATTCTTCTTCTCACCTTTTGCTCATATAACTGATACCTCTCATTTATCAATGGAAAATACAGAGATCTGAAATTGACCAAATATATGAAATCTGACATTCCTATAGTCAGGCTTATGCTGAAACAGTCAAGTGTGTAGGATTTACAGGCATCTATTGACAGAGATTGTATATAACATCATCTGAAAATATAGGACTTGTGGTGTTTTCATAACCTTATAATGAGCCGTTAATACTGTATCTACATATGGAGCAGGTTCTTTTCCACTGGTGTGTTTCTACAGTAGTCCAGAACAGACAAATCAATCACTGGCTCTAGAAGGGGCCATTTGCATTTTCACATTGGCCACCACAGTTCTCCTACATGCTTGGCACGAGGAAGAATTTTCAGTTCTGCATCCTCAGCTCTAGATGCCACTAAATCCTACACCGTGGAGCTTTAGCTTACCAACTTAAAGAAAACAAATGCTGGCACACGGCTATATAAAACAGTACTACATGTCAGAGGACATTGTCTTACTGTATGTCCTTCGCTTTATTACAGATACAAAGCTTAACATCACAAATATGACAATCCACCATGAAAAACTGAGAGGTGCAAGTCAAACTCTGCATTCATGGATGTAAGCATGACACTGTAAACACCCAAAGAGACGGACTTTTCTTAGACAAAAAGCCCGTCTTTAATTTATGCAACTATCTCATCTCTCCACCCTCTCTCTCCTCCATCATCCTCTGCTCATTCACTTCAAGACTCTCAACTCCTCCTCCAATCACATGGGGAGGGTGTTAGTGTTGAGTAAAGCCAGCTCACACTGCTGGGGGGAGTCTAAGGTCAACAACACACAGTGTTCCTGGAAGTCTGAGGCATCCCTGAGTTGTCGTGGTAACTAATAATATACACTTGCCCAGAAAACTTTCCTAATTATGCAACACTTAATTTCACTGGCTCAATGATATGATAGAAGTGTGTGTGTCTACAGCACAAAGTGGACCAAATGACCGTAGACATTTGTGATTAACAGACTTGAAAAACGGCCCTCAATTCACAGAATAACCGATATTTTGCACAAGAATGCATCATTCTGAATGGCTTCTCAATAAATCCACACTTTCAAAAGAGGAACAAATGAGGTAAAGATAAAAGAGACACAAATCAATGTTTTTTCTTTCTGTATAAAATCTTCATATTGAAAACACTGATAGACAGTTTTCCTGATTTCAGACACTCTCAGTTTGATCACATTTAAAGATTAAAGGTCTCTGTGCTGAATGAGTCATTAAATGCATCATCAGGTGGAAGATTTTGGGAGGAAAGATACACATCGGCTGTCAAGGCCAAAGGCAATCTGACAAGGTGTGAGTACATTTTGGGTCATACACAGCACACAAGTTAAAGATTAACACTTCACACACTCTGTAAACAAACTATAAGAGCTGAAGATATAATTTGTACACAAATCCAACATCTTGATCACAAGGTGTTTGCTTTTCATCAAAAGCTGTCAAGTTTCCTGTAAATTCTATTCTCTCTTTTTTTTCCTCTCACTTCCTGAGCGCATGTTTGCATCATAAGACCTTGTGTTCATGCAAAGGTCACTTTTGTCTCAACTTGCATGAAAGGAAGGTGATTAATAACAAATATTCTGTGGACAAACTATTCCTGTAAATTAGTATCATCACTTCTTCCAAGTTAAAGTTAGACACCTATTAATTCAACTGTAAGTCAAACCTGTCTTTTTTTTTTTATCCGGCATATACATTATTGATGTTACTTACAACATCAATAACTTTAGGTGCTGTTACTCCACTGCTTAAGCTTTTTTAAAACTATTTCTTACTTTATTTCTCAATCTTGCTAGAACTTCTCCTCTGAGTATGTTTCCATTTGTCAGGGTGTTTAACTATGCTGATCAATGCAGACACTCCAATTTAAAAATACTGGCAGCTAAAGCATAACTTGCAGGAAAGGAACAAAATGGAGAGTTAGTGCATTTTAAGACATGACTGGTTTCACGTAGGAAACAGTCTTTGCATATCTGTTTATCGATAAATTAATATTTGCACTCATCTGCTTTATCTGCACCCTTTCCTACTTTGTACAACTGCTACACAAACTGTTCCTAAAACAGTATTTTACATTGTTTCAGGGAGAACGCTTTTTGCTTCTGTTTGCTTTTTGTCATGACAGTCACTGGCTATTTTTATGTGCACACTTACTGTATATTCTACTATTATCTTGAATATGAAAATAATATGAAATTGATGCATATCATGTAAACAGTATATTATATATATATATATATATATATATATATATATATATATATATATATATATATATATATATACATATATGTATATTCAGAATTTGGACTTTGAATTTAGCATTTTCCAAATAAGATATGTGGGATATGCTGGTATTATGCAGGTTTTAATAGCATTATTTAGACATGTATACAGCGGTTTTTACTGCAGTTTGCGACACACGGCCTCTTGCTTTTCTGTGGTTGGCTCTGTGTGTTGTCATGGATATACTGAACACATACCATCTTGCCAACAGTTTGCAAGGCTGAGTAGAGATGCATGACCAAAAGAAGGATAAACACACATACTTTTAAACACTATAAAACATTTGGATATCAACAGGTTTTTGGATATGTGCAAATATCGCAACACTGACCTTTTCAAGAAGGTGGTTGAGGGAATGAAAAAAGGAGGCGTATGCATTGTCCAGCAAGTCCACCACTGGTAGGACACTTTGAAAAAATAATATTTCCATACAAAGAAGCAAAATAACAGCAGCTCCAGCCATTCCACGTTGCTATAGTTTGACGTAATAAACGACATGTTGGGAAACTTTTACCAGAAAATGCACGATCGCATGTAAACAGGAGTATTAGAGGAATATTTCTTTTCATTAGCCATGTGAACAGCTTATCAGGAATATTGTCTTTTTCAGAATAAGTGCAAAATATGTGATATTTTGTGCATGTAAATGTAGTCAATGACTGGTGGAGAAACTGAAAGTTGTTTATTCTTTGACACATGACACGTTTGACACACAGCTGAGCTCACCTTTGAGCTTCTGTAAATAATGTTAATCTGTCCAGTTAGACCACTTTACCTTCACCTCTCTCTTCATCTGTCACTCCCTCCCTCAGTGAAACACACACACACACACACACACACACACACACACACACACACACACACACACACCTATATCTAGGATCACGCCGAGGGCAATCTGATTAGTCAGCTTTAAATGGGCTGCCAAATACCCCCTTCACACACACCCACTTGCACGCAAAACATGCTGGAGCTTTTAAGGGGAAAAAATAAATCCCTTACTCTGAGTGTATGAACTGACTGAGAGACATAAGGTATCAGAGAAGCTGAAAACAATTGTTTTTTTCAGAAACTTGTGATATTTTTGTAATAACAGATCAGGATTAAACTAGTTACTGTCCCTCGGCTGAATTCCCACAGAGAAACACACCCTGCAGCACACAACATGACGTCTTCATCAGCCAATCACAAACCCTGATGAGTTACAACCCCTCTTTCATCTGCAATTAGCATCCCCCCTCCCATTCACCTCCCACCCACCAGCACTCATACCACGACCCAGTTCCACAACAGTTTCAGAGTGAGTGAAGTGAAAGCGAGACGTTTTGTGAGAGTGTGTATGTGTGTGTGTGTGTGTGGACTATTCCAGTTGACCGGAAAGGGGGAGGACAGAAAAAAGAAAAGGTCTGACAGTGCCAGACAAATAAGTGGGGGATGAGCTTGCCGGGGCTCCGTTGGGAATCTCTGCATGAGAACAGGACAGGAGGCGGACACAAAGCCGGCTGATTACAGGCCAGCAGGCTGTGTGTGTGTGTGTGTGTGTGGGGGGGGGGTCCTCTTTGTCTCTGTGACCCATCGTCCCAATATAAAGGGCAGGAGCGCTTGTTTTATTTCCCCTAAACTGAGTCATCACCTTTTAGAATAACAGCCCAAATCCAGTCAAAATGGAGTTGGGAAGAAAGATCCAAAAGAAAAACAGATCAATACCCATTACAGAATTAGGCCTATTCAAATCTGCCTGTTAGTGCTGATTACTTGATTAATCAATCAACAGAAAATGTACTGACAACTTTGAGAACTGATTAAGCTATTTCTCAAACAAAAAATGCCAGAAATTCACCAGTTCCACCTTCTCAAATGTGAAGATTGAATGCTTTTCTCTGTTTTACATAGGGCTGCAACTAACGATAATTTAATTCAATTATATTCTCAATTAATTGCTTGGTCTGCAAAATGTCATAAATTGGTAAAAAAAAAACAACTCACTGTCACTCACTATCACACAAACAAAGAAAAGCTGTAAATCATCACACTTAAGCTAGAACATGGTAATATGTGGGTGTTGTGCTTGACAGATGGCAATAAAGTGATTAACAAAAAAGCTGTCAATTTTTTGTTGACTAATCAGTGAATCAACTTATCATTTCAGCTCTAGTTTTATATATTTGTTTACACAATATTTTTGTGTTTCATACCGTTACGCATAAGGACTGATTAAGAGATGTCACCTTGAAATCTGGGAATGTATGGGGGGCACTTTTCACTTCCTAAATTTATCGAGTTAAATAACAAAGAGACTAAACAATAATGAAATTAATCTGAAGTGGTATGCCTGTTATCTCTTACCTATCTATCCCTGAGAAAGGTCTTTGTGAAACTTAATTAGCTGTACCCAGACAAACCCTGGCATAATAATGAGGGGTGCTCTTGGTTGTCGTTTAATTAAAGACACTGTTGTTTTCTGTGTCGGTCTTGTTAGATTCTGACATGGCACCACTTAGGGGGAAGAAAGTAGCTTCTTGCTTTAATTAAGTGGCTCCTCCTCCTTCTACTCCCAAGTTGAATCTTTATGAGTAAAGGAGTGTGTTTTTAGAGAGTTGTTCACAGTGCTTGCTTTAAATGTCTCAAAACTACCACAAAAAAGTGTAGAACAAATGCTTGCACATATATTAAATGTAAACTTTAAGGCTCAATAGTGATCTACCTCCAAGTGGATAACAAGCATGCAGAGCCTGAGAAAAAGTCAGAGGGAGAAAGCAAAGGCACTGAGACACGGAGAGAAGCTGGAGGGGATAAAGATGACGCTAATGTTCTCAGAGAGAATACTTTGATGTTCTGCCACCGTTTCTTTTTTCATTTCCCTCATTTCTTCACCAATAAAGCTCTTGTGTGCTGTGTGGATGACAGTTAACTGCTTTAAAACACAAAGCCAGCACAGTTCAGCTGGGTGATCAGCCGCACTGGTGTTAATGCTGAAAAGTTTGCATTATTCAATTATTGTTTTGTAAGAGTTAAAAACTAATAGTAGGGAAAAAAGGGAAGAGGAGACACAAACATACAAACATGCTTAATGTTCACACAAATAGAGCTATAAAACTGGGTGGCACTGGTGTGTGTGTGTGTGTGTTTTGGAGGGGAGTGATCTCTGACCTTTGGCCATCACAAGACACCAACACAAACGTGACAGAGCCAACAAGCTAACAAAGAGCCACCAACACAGAGGAGACCAGAATAGCATTCATCATCACATCTTAGAGAGGAAAAGCTAATGCAGGACAAAGTTTGCCCTTTCAAATCTGAATAAATGCCATGAATAATGTGTCCAGGTGACAACATTAGATACTTTTAAATAACCCAACACAAACCTTAAAGATACTTTACCCCTCTATTGTGTCTTAAAATCCATTTTCACAAACAGGTAAGAAACACAACACCATCCCAAATGTTGACTCATTTCCAACATAATTTCACTTATTTTAATGAATCAGGTGGCACTGTCTTGAAACAGGATCAGTGAAGTAGAGATGCACCTTGCTTAAAAAATGTTTCATGCAGAGAAAGTCCCTCAACACATGAATCTACACCAAAATTAACTTTTATTAACTTCCCAAAATATTATTGAGAAAAACATCCATTTGATCTGTCCCATGACCTCACCTGAACAGGTTCTCTGCTCCTGCTCTCATGCGCATCTCTTTGTTGATCTGCTGGTTGATGCGAGCTCGCCAGTGCTGCAGTTTACTGCGCTGAGTCTGGGCAAAAGGATCACATCCCTGCAGAAAAAATAAAGACACAGAGGAGTCAGAGTAAGTGATGAAGTGCTAAATTACAACAACAATTTTGACCATTTTAAGCCCCGAAGAAGTAAAGGCTGTTTCCGCAACAGGTGCAGAGGCAAGACGTCCAAAAAGACAAATCTCTCACAGTGGACTTCATTCACTACCAACTCAAAGTTTTAAATAACCAGTTACACTTTTTTAAAAACTCGCTGTTCATCATCTCACTTAGTGAGAATTGTTTGCTTTAGCCTATTTGTCGATACATTCAGCAAACACATTCTACATATACAGGGATAAATGAAAGTGAACCCTTAAGGGCTTTCTGAGTGAAGTTGAGCCTACATGGTAGACTTTACATGGCCTTAAAGAAGGATTTCGCTGCTGGAAGAATTGTCTTTTCATAAAACTGGGCTGTCTCTGCATTAGAAAGACACAAATACTTTTGAAATTAGTGCTGCATGACCAAAGAAAACAGAGGAAAAGGGTTGTGGCATTTGCTTAAGAGGTAGAAAACCTACAACTACCAGAATGCACTGTACCACACCGGACCAATAAACACCCCTGCTGGTAGGTGATGTAAGGCTTGGGCTTTTTGACACAGGAAACAATGTGGATGCTGGCTGGTAACAAACAATCTCATATTACAGTTTAACAGTTAGCTAATAGGCTACATGAGAAATAAGCAATGCAGTAACAAAATCTTGCTCTGCATTTCATCAGCGCTGCTTTGTTTTACTGTTCGATTTCAGTTTTTCAGCCTCTGTTTTTTTAAATGGAAGAAACAGTATGTCGCCCACTTACTATTTGAGGTTATAAATAGACAATACAGTCACAAAATCTCGATTTAAATTTGATCAGCCCTGTCTAATTTTAAAGTTTGATCTGAGTTTGGTCTGCTTTTAGAAGAGAGAGAGCACTTATAGCACTTTATTTGTAAAGCTTTTATGGTGGCAGTACAGCCTAAACAGAAAGCTCCCTGTGAGACTTGCATCAGAGCAAAAACTCCATGATGAATAGCATAGCATGCCAGAGATGATGGGTGTGTCAAAGAGCGTGTCAGAGACGTGGGCGCTCAGGAGGGGGAGAGCCTCGTGGATGCTAAACATGGTAATAACCTGGCATAGTACAGCAGGAGAAGACCCTTCTCCACAGAAGGATAATATGTTTAATAGAAAAAGGAACTGGTGATATGTCAGAGCTGTGTATCTATCTGAAGATTTAAAGGCCTCTTAAATCTCACTTCAACAGGCTTGTTGCCAACAACACCAAAACAGCTGGTTGTTAAACATCTACTCACTAAAATCACCAATCTATCATACAATGATCCACTGTTTCACACTTAAAGGGTAAACATATGTACAGTAACATGACAGATGGAGCTGCTGTACTGTAAACATGCTGAATACTCCCTTTCCTTATCCTTGTGGCTCCCTCCATCACCTTCTCTATCCCTCTCGCAGCCAACTTGCACAGCATATGGACGTTTCTCATTTTCTCTTACTCTTTCTCCCTTTATCTTTTCTTGTTCCCTCTCACCCAGTTAAGGTGTTTGTTTAGCATGCACACGTCAAGTAATCCTCAGAGTGCCTGTGTGGATTAGGATTCTGGCCGAGCTCCCACCTCTGCTCAACCATCAGGAGGGCAGGAGGATGGAGGCTGCTGCTCGACATCAGGGCAGATAAAGTCTAAAAGCCTGTGTCAAAAACCCTTCCGTGTCCAGGTGGCTTTCCCTAAGCACAGGTGTTGTTTTTCAGGAGCACAGATACAAACATGCAATCTTTTAAGGTGCCGCTACAATCTAATCTTACATCCATTTCAGCAAGGTAAAGTGCCTTGCTTAAGAGCACCATGTCTGTAATCATTCATTTCTCCATCAGTGTTTTCCCTATTCAAACCAGGGATGTAAACCAGAAACAATTCAACAGGCATACTGTAGGGATATGAACATTCTTATTGCCTGATATACTTTGTGTACTATACTATAAATGATATGATATCAGTGTCAGTACAATGGAAGTGCTGTTTTCTACTAGTGAAATAGAAAACAAGGCTAGGCAATTGTTGACTCTCTAAGACTCAATGTTGCTATTGTTGTGAAAATTACTTTTTGTTACTTTTATAATTTCTGTTATTGATTTATTATATTTTACAATGATGCAGAAGGTAACAAAATCAACCAAATACTCAGGAAAAATCATATGGAAGTGAGACTTAAAGCTTGTAGTTGCCAATACAGATATCATCTTTGAGGGTTAGGGGTTCTTTCATGTTTTTTATGTTACTGACCCCAAGTGTCCAGAGGTGAAGCCTCATAGCTCTTTTAATGAGGCTTCGAATTAACCTACTTGTAGGACCTACAGTAAAAAGAGTTATTCCTGTATGTACTTTGGCATAAAGTCCACAGTCTGCAGTCATCTATTTATGCAGATATTAAGGAGCCATCCAGAACTTATGGGGGATATCCAGACCCCTATCTTTCCTCATGTTTATCTCATACCCAAAGTGTGTGTTTGTCTATACAGTATGTGTGTGAGTGTGTGTTTGTCCAGGTTCCTCACCTTGCGGATGCTCCCACTGTGGCTGCCCTCTGAGGGTAACATTAAGGGCATGTCGTCGTCCGAGGTACCGTCTGACAGGGACATCTCCAACTCTCTGTGGACAGTAATGTCAATGTAATTCCGTTCCAAAGTGTCACTGTTTAGACGTACTTCCTATATATCGCCATGTATGTTTAAGACAGCTCCCAGCTTTACTAGACATCATTGAAAAGACAATATTGAGCTAAATTTGGTGAGTTAGGTTAGCTAATGAGTCGCGGTTTTACCACTTGCCTTGTCGCAGGTTCCTCCATCGTGAGGCAACGACAAAAACTGCCAAAAAGTCCCTACATTTCTTCCAACTTTGTATAATTCCAAGTACTGACAAGGCTCCACGGGTCAGGCAACACCAGAGTGAAATAAACAACTTTTTACTCCTCAAAACTACCCTGCTTCAACTCATTACATTACGCTAGCGCCTCCTCCGCCTGCTTTTTTCTGACTTGTGTGCAGCTGCAAGAGCTTATTCACCGAGGCGGGCCCCAAATGTGGGAGCTAGTCAATGACGTTGAAGTCTGTAAGAGCGACAGTAGATGTAACAAATCAGAGGGAGGATTAAGACCGAACGACAGCCCTGATCTGACCAATCACGAGTCACTGCAGGCGTCCCCCTACTCCGCGGGCCGTTGCTACGGCAACGTCAGGGCTGTGGCTTGTGTGTGGGCTCCGAAAAGATTGTAGAAGCTCCACCTCCTCCACAAGACTGAAAACATATATGTAAATGATTATGACTTCCTTTTTATTTTGTTTTCGTGGTGATTTTAATGCTGAATTACTTTTGCATTTCCCCTGATCTATAGAAATAGTTAGTGTGTTGGTCCAGCCCAAAATTCTGCCAGTTTACAGAAACGCTGTACAGATACTATGGAGAAGAGAGATGATGTGACACTTTATATGTGTTTATTGGTCCTAACTCCTTAAAAGGCAGAGAGGTTTTCCAGTTTAAATGGTTACATGTTTTTTCTTTCAACAGGCCATCACTCTATACGAGAGTCACAGTGTCAGGAACAATCCCCAAAACCCAGTTACACTTCACATCCACTGTACATGTTAATTGCATAGTTTTGTAGTTCAACACACAGTCTTTTTAACATCTGCACATCATTACTGTCAAAATCCATGCACGCTGTATACACTGTCATATCCTACCTCACTGTATAAAGCAACTTTTTACATTAATCTTTCAAGGCTGACTCTGATTCTGAATCTCCATCAAAGTGTAGGCTAAATACAAATTAGGCTAGGTAGGTTATGTATGAAAGGCAGCTTAGTCTATTCACAAAATAGGATTACAGTGATCTGTTTCCTAAATTTTAATGTAAGGTTCCAAAAGGGTGCATGCATGGTATTTGACAGTAAAAACCAGTCCAAGCCAGTATTGCTCTCATGCAAACTAGCCCTGTGCTCCTAGTAGCAGAGGTGGGACCAAGTCATTGTTTTGCAAGTTACAAGTAAAGCAGAATTTATAGCTGTGTGCAGACCCTACGCACATCGCCTCTGCCCTTTTGAGCATTTTTACTTGTGCAGTGGTGTCTGTGTCACTGCAGTTACACCTCCAAAACGCTAGTCAGCAGTGGAGGTTTCTGTGAAGTGCTGTTAAGTTTAGTTGATTCAAAACACACCCAAAACACATATTAAACATACATTAAACATGGCTTAACAGAGACAATTTCAAACACAAGTACACATATTGGCTTCACTTTAACTCGCAGCATTCACAGACAAATACTTGTGTTAATCTGGACACATTTTCCCCACAAATAAAACATGCCAACGTTATTAGCACAAGCCTATGGCATTTTACATTGTATAAAATGGCCTAACAACTAGCGATCTTTTCTCTCTTCTCATATAAAACAGGGACAACAGCAACATTTAACAAAAGTAACGACACACAATTTTGCTCCATTACAACTCACAAAGTTCACTGACAAAACAACTTTCTTTAACTAAACACGTTTTCCAAACAAATATGACAACGTTATTAACACAAGCCTATGGCATTTTACATTGTATAAATTAGCCATAGCGTCTAGCGATCTTTTCCTCTTCTCATTTAAAACCAGGGACAACAGCAACGTTTAACAAAGATAACGGTACACAATTTGGCTCCATTACAACTCACAAGATTCACCGACAAAACAACTGTCATACTAAACACGTTTTCCAAACAAATACAAAATGCTAACGTTGTTAGCACAAGTCTATGGCATTTTATTAGCCTAGCGACGAGCGGTGATTTCCTCTTCTCATATGAAAGCTAGATTAATCCCGAAGTAGCCTATAAATCCCTGAAGGATAAATCACACACAAGACTTAAAATGCTATTTTAGTGGAGGCTTTACTGTCTTCTCAATTTATTGTTTCTTAGCTGTGAAATAAGTGTAAATAAAAGCTTTGTTTCCACTGAGGGAAATTGTTTCAGCTTATAGAAACAGACAGGAGGTCTGCATCACCTCAACGGTGCAATTCTGGGGAGTTGCATGTCAGGCTACGGCGTACAGCGTAGACTCTAGTTACGGCATCGATTCAACGCAGAAGTAGCCTATAAATTTCCCATAAGACTCAAATCCCAAGTTGAGACTGACAAGTCCCAAATCAAATCCCAAATCCTAAATTTTGAGTTTCGAGTCCTAAACAAGTCATAATGTGCTGTTCACCAAATGTAATGCCACAACACAGTATTAATATATTAAATTTACAAAAAATTACAAATGCTTTTTAGAATTAGAATTTATTTGTAAAAACACATTTGTTGGAAGTTGTATGTCTGTTTGTAATTTAGGACACACATTTTGCATACTGTAATTAGTTTTTTCACATGAGCAAAATTATCTTTGGTAGAATTTTTTTCCAGCTGGTGCCTGGTAACATTAGTTCTTCATGATTCCCTCCTGCAACTTGACTGGATTTGTGGCACACTTTTTTAAATAACATAGTTTGTTATCATTGGATTTGGGGGAAGGTGTAAAGTATTTTCAAGTCAAAGGGCTCAAGTAAAGTTTAAGCCGAGTTTCAAGTCTTTTTTTGATACTGTCAAGTTGATTCTAAAGTCAAATTTGTAACTCGAGTCTGACTTGAGTCCACATCATGTGACTTGAGTCAATACCTCTGCTAAGTAGTATCACTTTCTTGGTTGTGTACAGATACAGCTGCCATTGAATTAGATCTACTGACACATTTTTTGTGCTAAAAATTGTTTTCTGCTTTTAAATCTGTCCGTACACAGCACACACTCTCAGATCATTTGCACTGCTTGGATTTGTTTTGTGATTCATCAATTAGAAAATAATAAAACAAAATTCACAGTAGACTTTGGTAAAAGGAGATGTGCTATATATTGATTTGGTCTGGCATTTTAAGGCCTTAAAAATAACCTCTATAAATTGCAAGTCTAACTCCTGGACAGCCCACATTCTCACTTACCCATTCCATCTCAGTTCTCTGTGTCTAGCTGATTATTATTTTTGTGGTTTATTTCAATTCTCACACAATGTCACTATTTTCATCATTTTGCCCAGCCAGACTTGGTCCTGGTTATTTACTGTCTCAGTTATTCACCAAACTTACACAGCATTATTGTCTGCTAATTCATCTTGATCCAATTTATTTTAGTTCCACGTGTTTGGACAAAACTAGATTGTTTCAGGGAGGTATGGACATAATGAACTGACCTGACCTTATTCAATCTTTCTGTACATTATTGTTGTCTGACTGAGGCTGCTGCTCATCCTCAGTGCTTCTCGATTTGTGTGGTCACATCTCCATATGGCAGGTTCGCCTGTCATGGTCCCTGGCCAATCAGTTAATTAGAGCTCTTTCCCAGAAATCTACGACTTTGTCCACATACGCAGCTGGTCAGCTCTGAGGTGAAGCCTTCCACCATTAAACTCTTAGGCTGCAACCTTGAACTAAGACCACCCATCTACAGCAATTTTGATGGGACAGAGGTCCTACATTGGAGATTAATGAGCAGTGGGTTGTAGATGAGTCGGTACCTGGGTTTCAGCTTAAGATGAAGAAAAAATGGGAGTTGAATGATATTTAATGTATTCACTCAGAGAAAATAAATGGAAAATGACAGTAGGATGATGTACACTTATGTAAATTTGTGTTTCATCAAGCTTTACTTTATTGTGCACACATTATCTGATGAATTGAAATTTAGTAGACAATTCAAACTCATTACATTGTGCTATTCCTACAGTCTGTTCATACAGTATTGGATCCTTATTACTAAATCTACTTTATCATGACAACATCAATCATTTATACTGCCAAATTAATTTTACTCATCCTCATGTCTGTGGTAGTAGTAGCAGCAGTAGAAGTCCTGAATTCAAAATTTTGTTTATGGAAAAGTATTCCTTGAATAAATAGTTATTACTTCTTTAGTATCAATACATTACATTCATCAAAAATAAGCATCTATTAAGATAAATGGCCCCTTCCAGAGTCATTTATCAATATTGGATTATTATTAACAACAGAGCAGACTTTAGTGCTGTCAGTGGATGTGGTAGATTAAGCAATGTGTAATATTTTGGAAACTTACCATATTTTGTATCTGCCATCAAACTAGAGATGTCATATAAATGTAGTGGAATAAAATATTTGATTACAGTATTTGTTTAGAAGGAAATTAAATAAAATGGAAAAATGGAAAAGAGAAAAGCACCTCAAAACTACAACTCAAAAATGTACTTATTCACTTTCCAACACTGACATCTGCCTCTGAAAACAAATCACTCACAACTGTCAAGGATATATGTGGATGGCACTGTAATCACACCAAAGTATGTTGTAGATAGACATATTTGTACAAAAACTGATGTGCTACAGAAAACTAATTTTTCAAATCGGTTTGCTAATCACAGCAATTAACAAATGACTACTGCTGCCTCTTTGCAGGTATTTTAATGTTTGGCCACTTGAGGGCACTTTTGCCCTTTCAATAAGCCTAAAAATATCATTGTGTTTCCATAGTACACCAATCAACCAAAATGTTAAAACCACTGACAAGTGAAGTGAACAACACTGTTAGAATACAATGTTCTGTTGGGAAACCTTGGGCTCTGACATTTATGTGGATGCCACCTGACGCGCTCAACCCACCTAAACGCCAGTGCAGACCAGGTACCCCCTCATGGCAACTGCACTCCCCAGTTGCAGTGGCCTCCCAGCAGGATGATGTGTCATGCCACACCACAAAAAATGCTCAGGAGTGGCCCGAGGAACCTAAAGGCATTGGCCTGGGCTCCAAATTCCCCAAATCTCAGCCTGATCAAACATCTGTGGGATGTGCTAGTACCCCACCTCACAACCCACAGGACTCAAAAGATCTGAAGCCATCGCCCTGGTGCCTGACATGCTAGTACCCTACCTCACAACCCAGAGGACCCAAAAGATCTGAAGCCAAGGTGTTGGTGCCAGACACTATAGGACACCCTCCAGAGGTCCTGTGTCCATGCCTTGGCAGGTCAGAGCCAAGTCAGATCCAAGGAGGACCCACCATGGATTGGGGTCCCTCTGGGGTACCAGCATGTCCCACAAATGCTTGATTAGATTGGGATTGGGGTATTTAGAGGCAAAGTCAACTCCTTGAGCTCTTTGTCCCGTTCCTGGAGTCATTCCTGAGCAATTTTCGTGGTGTGACATGGTGCATTATCCTGCTGTTGCCATGAGGGGGTTCATTTTGTCTGTAATGGTGTTCAGGTGGGTTCAGTATGTCAAGTAGCATCCACATGAATGCCAGGACCAAAGGTTTCCCAGCAGAACATTGCACTGTAACAAGATGATCAATATTATTCACTTAACCTGCCAGTGGTTTTAATGTTTTGGCTGATCAGTGTATATTTAAATACGTTTATTGTTTCATAGACACTTGTCTATCAAAGAGTGCATGTTTAATGTTTCAGCACATTTGAAATGTCACAGTAGCTATGAGAGACGGGGAAATGTTGGGAGTGTTATTTGGTTTAAGACACTCAGTAAAACACAGTTTATGAAGACTATTTAAAGATTGAATCGCAATAAAGATTTTGCATTCTCCTCTAAAACTGAGGAGGTCAAAGCCAGATTCAACTGATGGATGAAAATGGGTCATGTTCACACTGATAACTGTGATGAAGCTCACTCAACCTTTATCCTGCAATGAAAACTGATATCAGACAAAGTTATAACATTTACTTCAGAGTTGGTAA
Organism: Epinephelus lanceolatus; assembly: GCF_041903045.1. NCBI lineage: Eukaryota > Metazoa > Chordata > Actinopteri > Perciformes > Serranidae > Epinephelus > Epinephelus lanceolatus. Next base: position 38,867,674 of record NC_135739.1, read on the forward strand.
AATCAAACTTTTTGCAGCTCACACCAACATATTTCCCCGCTACGAGCCCGTGTGACATTTTCAAACAATCAATCATTTAGTGGGCTTTCAGCTCTCTTTCAGCACAAACAATGAGGAGGACTGCCTGTCACAGTGAAAAATGTCTCTGTTTAGTTAAAGCTCTCTTCAAAGTCAAGTGAGAACAATGAACATTTTATGAGGCCAAAAAGGATCATAAGAGAACAGATCTTCTGGATCATTTACAGTACAGTAAATAGCTTTCAAAACTCATTTCTTCCAAACTGTGTCATTATCTGGTTTCCCTCCAAAACCTCAAATAGTTTTAGCATTTCTGTTTGAACACGGATTGAACACACAGGACATGACATGTTAATCAGTGAGCTTTAGAGGTGTCGCTGCTTTAATTTCTGAACACTGGACAGAGCCAGGCTAATTTTTCCCACTGCCTCCAGTGTTAATGCTAAGCTAGGCTAACCACATCTTGATTCCAGCTTAACACACAGACATGAGATTGATACTGAAATAAGTGTACCTCCCGAAAATCAATTAATTGTCAATAGCATCATGATATTGTCATATATACATATATAATATACTTAACATTTTTTGGTTCAATTCTCTGTGCATAAAAAGTTATGACTAAATTTATAGTATGTTATGCAAAAAAAAAAAAAAAAACTTAATTACAATTTTGCGGTCTTTGTACTTTATTTAGTTTTTTTCCTTTATTCCTTTATACTTCTACTTAACCATATTTCAGACAGAAATAATGTACATTTTACTCGACAACATTTAAGGTAACTACATTTCCATTGCAGTTTTAGTTTGATAATGCAAAAAATAATCAACAAATAAATTACGATGTATTATCATAAGTTAAATAAGACTTAATTGATCCTTGAGGTGATTCACAAGATACCCAGTAGTGTATATAATTAAAATGAGCTCTATCTTCACCAGCTGTGACACTGAACTGATGAATTCAAAAATTCTAATCCAATAATATAATATACACTATTCTGAAATGAGACATTCTGCATGATGAATACTTATTTTTGGTACTTGAAGTATATTTTGATGTTACACTTTTGTACTATAACTTTTAAATTTTGAATGCAGGACTTTATTTGACTTTACTTGTGGCAGAGTTTTTCTGCAATGTGGTATTGCTACCTTTACTCAAGTAAAACTGATTTTCCACCACTGACTAATATGTCTGTGATCAAAAGAATTGTAAAGAAGGATCAAATATCAATTTCTAAACAATTCTGATGATAATTAATGCTTATAACAAAGGATCTAATACTGTATAAAAGACAAAGCATTAAAACCAATGCCCTAAAAATGCTGTTTGGGTATAATAAACTGAATGGATGATAATACACATGCTCACAGTAAGCATGTACAGAATGGTCCTGTCGGGTGATTGCAGAGGCTGGAGGCACTCAGTGAGTAGCAGGACTAGTCAAGCAAGGTGACAGCTCTTGGGACGAAGCTGCTGAGGTGACAGGAGGTCTCACTGAGCAAGCGAGGGGAAGCTCTTTGGAACAGATGGTTACCTAGGTGGGCAGGGTAGCTGGCGATCCTTGCTGCTCTTTCATTAGCTCCTGTGTCATGCACCTCTTTAATGGAAAGGCCAGCTGACAGGTAACAACAGGAGTGTGGGTAACACGCTGGAGTTTGTCCTCAGAAAATAGGAAGGCAGAAATACTTCAGACTGAGAAGGTGCAGTATGAGGTATGATGAAAAATGTAGACCAGGGTTAGTTGTCGTGTGTGCTGTCAAATTAAATACATCCTCTAGACATTTTCCTTTTTGCAGGAGGTGATTTATGCTGCTAATTTTGATAATATGGAGGTGAATGAATCTGTTGTAGGCACTGCTGAGATGCTGGTTTTCCATAAGGGTTCTGTCAGATGTATTTAAGTACAGTTGAGTAAATGTACTTAGTTACATTCTGCCTCTGCACACATTTAGGTGAAAAAATAGGTAGGTGTATATTTTTTAAAGCAGCATTTTTTATTTTATTTTTTAAAATTTAATATACTTTATTAATCCCCAAGGGGAAATTCAATTTTTCACTCTGTTGTCAATTACACACAGGTCCAAACACACACATGCACAAACTGGACCTACACATGCACTAAGTGGAGAGATGTCAGATGACAGATGACAGGCGCTCCGAGTGGTTGGGGGGTTCAGTACCTTGCTCAGGGGCACCTCGGCAGTGCCCAGGAGGTGAACTGGCACCTCTCCAGCTACCAGTCCACACTCCATATTTTGGTCCAGACGGGGCCTTAAACTGGCGACCCTCCGGTTCTCAACCCAAGTCCCTATGGACTGAGCTACTGCCGCCCCACATTGACCAACAGCATACAAAGTCTATCTCCACCACTAGCGCTACAGTGAAGAGAGTCAGCAGCTTCAGGCTCCTCGGGGTTCATATTAGTTTGAGAGGACCTGACCTAGACTTACCACACAGACACCATCACAAATGCTTTTTTCCCCACAGGCTGAGGAGGTTCAACATGGTCTATTCTGCAGGATATTCTGCAACTTCCAAAGGTGCACCATTGTGAGCATCCTGACCAGCTGCATTACCCTCATGGTACAGCAGGTGCACCACCCTCAAAACATTACAGATGGTGGTGAAAACTGTCCAGCACAATACCAGGACTGAACTGCCATCCATGGAGCACCTCTACACCCAGTGGTACCAGGAGAAGGTCAACAGGATTATCAAAGAACCAAATCACCCCAGCCACAAACCGTTCTGCCTGCTGCCATCCAGCAGACGGTACTGCAGCATCCCGTCCTGCACCACCAGGCTCAGGGACAGTGTCATCCCACAGGCTATAAGACTGTGGAGCTCTTGAGCTCTGAGCTCATCACTATTGTCCCTTTACATTATACTGTCACTTAAACTTTATTACTTATCATTATGCAGATGCATTCTGCATTCTGTTTACATTCAGCTCATACATTTGCAATACTGTCGACACAATTTATATGTCTTTATTTACGTATATGTATGCATTTTTATGTTCACAATTCAGCCCTATATTTTAACTTGCACTATTTCATGCCTTAGATTCAGATTTTGTTTTTACTTGTGTTATTTTCTTTGCCTGATGCCTGGAATCCTCCCTGTCAGTGACTCCTTCTCTGTAATTACTGACCATATGATAAGAACAAAGATGTATACAAGTCAAGTATTTCTCTAAATTGCAGACAAATACAAATGAATATAAATGTATAAACATACAAATACATATTAAATTAGTTATTTATTTTGTATACATAAAGTGGGTGGTTATGGGTTGTATGTGAACATGTATATGTATGTATGTACACTGAACAAAAATATAAATGCAACACTATTGTTTTTGCTCCCATTTTTCATGAGCTGAACTCAAAGATCTAAAACATCTTCTATACACACAAAAGACCATTTCTCACAAATATTGTTCACAAATCTGTCTAAATCTGTGTTAGTGAGCACTTCTCCTTTGCCGAGATAATCCATCCCACCTCACAGGTGTGGCATATCAAGATGCTGATTAGACAGCATGATTATTGTACAGGTGTGCCTTACGGCCGGGCTCCACCGGGCACGTCAGCGGCGCAACACGTCTGCAGCTCGATTCCCGTAGCAGCTCGCCCTCCTGTTAGTCAATTACAGCGGCTCCACCGGCAATGGGAGCGGTGCGACAACCACTGTCTGTCGCGCGACAACTCTCTACTTTACGCGGCTCTTCTATTTTTGTCGTGCTACGCTCCCCTACGTGACCCTCCAGCAGATAAAAACTACATGAAATAGTGTGCTAAACGAGCACAGTGGGTTTTTAAATAAACAAACCATTATCAGAGGTGATATGTGATGATTTTTTTTCATGCATTTACCCATGTTTATCAGTGACATTGTGTAAATGTCCATGGCGGATTACAATCAGTACAGTAAACTTGTAGATAACTCAAATATATGTAATAACTTAGGTGGAAAATGCTTTAACATTTCATGCAGCCTACATCCAGCCTCTCGGCTTGGCAAACGGTAAACAACCCCTCTGGCTTCTCTACGTGTCGCTTCCGTATGTAGTCAGTGGAGCCCAAATGAATAGCCTACGCTGCGACGCTACGTTGACATGACGCTTACGTTTGCAGCCGGTGGAGCCCGGCCGTTAAGCTGGCCACAATAAAAGGCCACTCTGAAATGTTCAGTTTTATCACACAGCACAATGCCACAGATGTCTCAAGTTTTGAGGGAGCGTGCAATTGGCATGCTGACTGCAGGAATGTCCACCAGAGCTGTTGCCCGTGAATTGAATGTTCATTTCTCTACCATAAGCCGTCTCCAAAGGTGTCTCAGACAATTTGGCAGTACATCCAACCAGCCTCACAACCGCAGACCACATGTAACCACACCAGCCCAGGACCTCCACATCCAGCATGTTCACCTCCAAGACCAGCCACCCGGACAGCTGCTGCAACAATCGGTTTGCATAACCACAGAATTTCTGCACAAACTGTCAGAAATCATCTCAGGGAAGGTCATCTGCATGCTCGTCGTCCTCATCGAGGTCTCAACCTGACTGCAGTTCGTTGTTGTAACCGACTTGAGTGGGCAAATGCTCACATTCGATGGCGTCTGGCACGTTGGAGAGGTGTTCCCCAACGTGCCAGACGCCATCGCATGTGAGCACGTTGGAGAACACCTCTCCAACGTGCCAGACGCCATCGAATGTGAGCACGTTGGAGAGGTGTTCACATTCGATGGCGTCTGGCACGTTGGAGAGGTGTTCTGTTCACGGATGAATCCCGGTTTTCACTGTTCAGGGCAGATGGCAGACAGCGTGTGTGGCATCGTGTGGGTGAGCGGTTTGCTGATGTCAATGTTGTGGATCGAGTGGCCCATGGTGGCGGTGGGGTTATGGTATGGGCAGGCGTATGTTATGGACAGCGAACACAGGTGCATTTTATTGATGGCATTTTGAATGCACAGAGATACCGTGACGAGATCCTGAGGCCCATTGTTGTGCCATTCATCCACGACCACCATCACCTCATGTTGCAGCATGATAATGCACGGCCCCATGTTGCAAGGATCTGTACACAATTCCTGGAAGCTGAAAATATCCCAGTTCTTGCATGGCCAGCATACTCACAGGACATGTCACCCATTGAGCATGTTTGGAATGCTCTGGATCGGCGTATACGACAGCGTGTTCCAGTTCCTGCCAATATCCAGCAACTTGGCACAGCCATTGAAGAGGAGTGGACCAACATTCCACAGGCCACAATCAACAACCTGATCAACTCTATGCGAAGGAGATGTGTTGCACTGCGTGAGGCAAATGGTGGTCACACCAGATATTGACTGGTTTTCTGACCCCCCCAGACCCCCCCAATAAAGCAAAACTGCACATTTCAGAGTGGCCTTTTATTGTGGCCAGCCTAAGGCACACCTGTGCAATAATCATGCTGTCTAATCAGCATCTTGATATGCCACACCTGTGAGGTGGGATGGATTATCTCGGCAAAGGAGAAGTGCTCACTAACACAGATTTAGACAGATTTGTGAACAATATTTGAGGGAAATGGTCTTTTGTGTGTATAGAAAATGTTTTAGATCTTTGAGTTCAGCTCATGAAAAATGGGAGCAAAAACAATAGTGTTGCATTTATATTTTTGTTCAGTGTACATACATACATATACAGTAGCTCAAGTTAATGTTAATACATATACAGTAGCTCAAGTTAATGTTAATACATATACAGTAGCTCAAGTTAATACAATTTGTTACTTAATTTACTTTCACCTTTGGCTAAATGCTATTAGCACACATGCACACAATGACAATGTTAACATGCTGATGTTCAGCAGGTTAAATGTTTTGTATGTTGGCATACTAACACTTAGCTTTTCAGCATTAAACACAACATATGTGAGGCCAATAAAATCATAGTTATTTACCTGATCCGCTGGAAAAAGTATTATCACCAAAGTGATGATAATTCATCCTGAGGGGAACATGAATGAATGACATATCAAGGCAATCCATACAATAGTTATTGAGATATTTCACTAAAAAACACAAATGTCAACCTTATGGTGGAAATAAAGGAAAGGTCTGGGTCAGTTATGTTAGTAGGATTCATCCTCTGTGCACCTGGGATATAGCTGTACTATATCTGTGCCAAATTACACATCAGTCTATCCAACAGTTGTTGGAATATGTGGTGAACACGCACTAGCGTTGGCACAGGATGCATTGGAGCCTTAAGTCGAATTCCATGACACAGATGTCCTTTCTCCACTGATTTCGTATTACATGTGTGAGCCGTGCTCATTAGTATTTTCACTGCATCCTCACAGCAGTTGGTCCCTGCATTGAAGAACCTCTGAGACTGGAAGTTGGGGAGGGATGGATATAGGAAAACACACTGCAGCATGCCTCCTCAAGGTCATGTTACACAGGTTCCATCTACAGATGTTGCGGATTTATAATAAAACTTGCAGTCGGTGCCTCAGTGATTTTCTCCTCAGTTCTAAGGAAACGTTATTTTAATGCTTTAGTGCTTTTTGTCCTGTTGTCCCTGTGACCTTACGTAGACATTTTAGACTGCCCTTCACTGTTACTGTGAATTTAAATTCAGGTGAAGAAAAGCAAAAAGCAAAGCAAAATATTTTTTGCAATGCTGAGTATGATTACCAATGTTAATTGATCAATCAGTTTTACTGATTCCAATCAAAAATGTTTATTTAGAATTAAAAAGATCAATTAGCAAACCTATGTAGGTATTACACAGATTTAATCCACAATATGTAATAATTTTACCACAAAAAAAGATCTGGAAAACAAAATCTTCAGTCAAGGTACCTACTAGCTTTTCTTGATGTTTTTCAACCAGTATCTGTTTGTGTTCAGGAAGTGTTTGCTCATGTGATACTTTAGTGTGAAGTTGACAGCCATCTCCATGGCAATTGAACTAACTTCATCTATTGAGGAAGACAGTGAGATGTAGTTTAAAGCTCTTGAAATGGCTATTACATGGACATTGACTTAAGATTTTTACCATTATCAAGAATGTATGGTGGCCAACCTGACAAACATGCTACAAGGGCTCCAACCATTTCCATTAAGAGAGACATGCTGCAGCTTCAGAAATGATGCCAATTCAAAAACACATAGGATAATCCAAAACAAATACAACAAGAAACATGCTGCAAATGAAAAAAAAAACATGCTGCAAAAAGCCCAAATAAAACATTAACAGCAAAAATGCTGCAAATACAGAAACAACGCAAAGTCAGGAACACAAACACAGATGCAACAAAACACTGCATATCAAGTCAACACAATGGAAGTTCAGCTCCAGAGGCAGCAACTTGGGGCAAACACACTACAGCTGCTTTAAACGTTACCATCAGGAAAAACATGCTGCAGCTTCTGAAATGATGCCAATTCAAAAACACATCAGCCTACAAGAGAGTTTGTGTGTAAAGTGAGAAGAAAAGTTGAGTAAAGAGAATACATGCCTTTTCATGTTGTTTTTTAGTTTGCTCTTGTCTCCACACTCTCGTCTGGTCTCTGTTCCACTTAGTGCTCCCCTAGAGGCCTGGAGAACTTCCACTGTGTTGACTTGATATGTATGGGGTGCTGTTTGTAAAGTGGCTCACGCTGAAAATAACATCAACATTTTGCCACATTTAGCTTCAAACAATGTTTAAAAAAGTGTTGTGATTTTTTTAACGTCACCTTTTACCACATTTACAGCAATATTTGTTAACTTAGAAATATATTAAATAGTTAAATCTAAATATTAAATATGGCACCTAAATGTTAAATGTTAAATCTAAATATTAAATCTAAATATAAATCTAAATATTAAATCTAAATGCTAAATTTAAATCTAAATCTAAATGTTAAATCTAAATATTAAATCTAAATGTTAAATCTAAATGCTAAATCTTAATCTAAATCTAAATATTAAATCTAAATCTAAATGCTAAATCTAAATCTAAATGTTAAATGTTAAATCTAAATGTTCTGGGTGATAATTAGTTTCACCCAGAACATTTAGATTTAACATTTAACATTTAGATTTAGATTTAACATTTAGATTTAGATTTAATATTTAGATTTAACATTTAACATATTTCTAAGTTAACAAATACTGCTGTAAATGTGGTAAAAGGTGACGTTAAAAAAATCACAACACTTTTTAAACATTGTTTGAAGCTAAATGTGGCAAAATGTTGATGTTATTTTCAGCGTGAGCCACTTTACAAACAGGACCCCATAGATATGCAGCGTTTTGTTGCATCTGTGTTTGTGTTTCTGATTTTGCATCGTTTCTGTATTTTAGAGTTAGGTGGTATCCAAATTTTGTTACCGTTAAACCTTCCCCACATTTTCCCGGGGTATACGGTATTACCGTGACTAATTAAAAATCATTTTAAAGGGCTCAGAGGGAGTCGCCAAAATGTCGGCTTGTGCCTATACCGTTCTGAAACATAATAACAAATGTGACATAGGCCTAAGAATACTGAAAAAATAACAACAAAACATGTACAACATTAACTGTTATTAATAAATATTTAAAAAAAAAGTGCAACTGCAGCAGTCAACCAAACAGAATAAAATAACAACACTGTATGTGGGCTACAGTCAACTTCCAAAAAAGTATTAATAAATAACAACAGCAGTAATGATAATGTGTGCTATGCAGCGTATCTGACCGCAGCAGCTACTGTCCGATGGTTTATTTTTAGAACCTATCAACATACAGTACAGGCCAAAAGTTTGGACACACCTTCTCATTCAATGCGTTTTCTTTATTTTCATGACTATTTACATTGTAGATTCTCACTGAAGGCATCAAAACTATGAATGAACACATGTGGAGTTATGTACTTAACAAAAAAAGGTGAAATAACTGAAAACATGTTTTATATTCTAGTTTCTTCAAAATAGCCACCCTTTGCTCTGATTACTGCTTTGCACACTCTTGGCATTCTCTCCATGAGCTTCAAGAGGTTGTCACCTGAAATGGTTTTCCAACAGTCTTGAAGGAGTTCCCAGAGGTGTTTAGCACTTGTTGGCCCCTTTGCCTTCACTCTGCGTTCCAGCTCACCCCAAACCATCTTGATTGGGTTCAGGTCCGGTGACTGTGGAGGCCAGGTCATCTGCCGCAGCACTCCATCACTCTCCTTCTTGGTCAAATAGCCCTTACACAGCCTGGAGGTGTGTTTGGGATCATTGTCCTGTTGAAAAATAAATGATCGTCCAACTAAACGCAAACCGGATGGGATGGCATGTCGCTGCAGGATGCTGTGGTAGCCATGCTGGTTCAGTGTGCCTTCAATTTTGAATAAATCCCCAACAGTGTCACCAGCAAAACACCCCCACACCATCACACCTCCTCCTCCATGCTTCACAGTGGGAACCAGGCATGTGGAATCCATCCGTTCACCTTTTCTGCGTCTCACAAAGACACGGCGGTTGGAACCAAAGATCTCAAATTTGGACTCATCAGACCAAAGCACAGATTTCCACTGGTCTAATGTCCATTCCTTGTGTTTCTTGGCCCAAACAAATCTCTTCTGCTTGTTGCCTCTCCTTAGCAGTGGTTTCCTAGCAGCTATTTGACCATGAAGGCCTGATTGGCGCAGTCTCCTCTTAACAGTTGTTCTAGAGATGGGTCTGCTGCTAGAACTCTGTGTGGCATTCATCTGGTCTCTGATCTGAGCTGCTGTTAACTTGCGATTTCTGAGGCTGGTGACTCGGATGAACTTATCCTCAAAAGCAGAGGTGACTCTTGGTCTTCCTTTCCTGGGTCGGTCCTCATGTGTGCCAGTTTCGTTGTAGCGCTTGATGGTTTTTGCGACTCCACTTGGGGACACATTTAAAGTTTTTGCAATTTTCCGGACTGACTGACCTTCATTTCTTAAAGTAATGATGGCCACTCGTTTTTCTTTAGTTAGCTGATTGGTTCTTGCCATAATATGAATTTAACAGTTGTCCAATAGGGCTGTCGGCTGTGTATTAACCTGACTTCTGCACAACACAACTGATGGTCCCAACCCCATTGATAAAGCAAGAATTTCCACTTATTAACCCTGATAAGGCACACCTGTGAAGTGGAAACCATTTCAGGTGACTACCTCTTGAAGCTCATCGAGAGAATGCCAAGAGTGTGCAAAGCAGTAATCAGAGCAAAGGGTGGCTATCAAGTACCATTCTGAGATCATCAAGTCATCTCCTGACAACAGTTATGAGAAACATTATAGCCTATTATTAGTTTTAAATTGTAATAGTATTAAATGGAAAACTCAACCATACATACATAAGTGCTGGACAAACAGTCATTATTTAGACATTAAATAAATTATATTTAATATTATATTAGGCCACTGGAGGCCTATCTGGGCGGCGGATTTTTTGAATGACAGTAATGAAACTGATACCATTGCTATTTTTAGATACCGCGGGATTACCGTATTATCGCCCAACCCTATCAAAGAATATTCTGAAGTCATCAAGTACCATTCTGAGGTCATCACGTACCATTCTGAAGTCATCAAGTACCAATCTGAACTCATCAAGTACCATTCTGAAGTCATCAAGTACCATTCTAAGGTCATCAAGTACCATTCTGAAGTCATCAAGTACCATTCTGAAGTCATCAAATATCATTCTGAGGTCATCAAGTACCATTCTGAGGTCATCAATTGGGGTCATCATGAAGTCATCAAGTACCATTTTGAAATCATCAAGTACGATTCTGAAGACATCAAGTATCATTCTGAGGTCATCAAGTACCATTCTGAGGTCATTAAGTACCATTCTGAATCATCAAGTACCATTCCAAAGTCATCAAGTACCATTCTGAGGTCATCAAGTACCATTCTGAGGTCATCACGTACCATTCTGAAGTCATCAAGTACCATTCTGAACTCATCAAGTACCATTCTGAAGTCATCAAGTATCATTCTAAGGTTATCAAGTACCATTCTGAAGTCATTAAGTCATCAAGTACCATTCTGAGGTCATCAAGTACGATTCTGAGGTCATCAAGTACGATTCTGAAGACATCAAGTACCATTCTGAGGTCATCAAGTACCATTCTGAAGTCATCAAGTCCCATTCTGAGGTCATGAAGTCATCAAGTACCATTCTGAGGTCATCAAGTACCATTCTGAAGTCATCAAGTACCATTCTGAAGTCATGAAGTCATCAAGTACCATTCTGAGGTCATCAAGTACCATTCTGAGGTCATTAAGTACCATTCTGAGGTCATTAAGTACCATTCTGAGGTCATCAATTGAGGTCATCAAGTACCATGCTGAGGTCATCAAGAACCATTCTGAGGTCATCAATTGAGGTCGTCAAGTACCATTCTGAAGTCATCAAGTCCCATTCTGAGGTCATCAAGTACCATTCTGAAGTCATCAAGTACCATTCTGAGATCATCAAGTACCATTCTGAGGTCATCAAGTACCATTCTGAGATCATCAAGTACCATTCTGAAGTCATTAAGTACCATTCTGAGGTCATCAAGTACCATTCTGGTCATCAAGTACCATTCTGAAGTCATGAAGTCATTAAGTACCATTCTGAGGTCATCAAGTACCATTCTGAAGTCATCAAGTACCATTCTGAGGTCATCAAGAACCATTCTGAGGTCATCAAGTACCATTCTGAGGTCATCATGTACCATTCTGAGGTCATCAAGTACCATTCTGAGATCATCAAGTACCATTCTGAAGTCATCAAGTACCATTCTGAGATCATCAAGTACCATTCTGAGGTCATCAAGTACCATTCTGAAGTCATCAAGTACCATTCCGAGGTCATCAAGTATCATCCCGAGGTCATAAAGTACCATTCTGAGGTCATCAAGTACTAGAGTTGGGCGGTATCCAAATTTTGTTACCGTTAAAACTTCCCCACATTTTCCCAGGGTATATGGTATTACCGTGACTAATTAAAAATCACTTTAAAGGGCAGAGGGAGTCGCCAAAATGTCGGCTTGTGCCTATACCGTTCTGAAACATAATAGCAAACAGGTCTCAATGGTGTACATGGTGTAAAATTCCTCCTTGTATCCTGCTGAAAAGGATACAAGGAGGATACAATTTTTGATCTAGAAATCTAGAAATCACTTTTGCTTTCATATGTTACAAACTCTGTAATGACCATACTGACTTAAATAATGTTAAGTAGTATCTTATGGAGTCACTGCATTAAAGTTTTGGTACTGAAAATAAAACTTTGCCATTAAACACACTGTATTGTATTGGCACTGAAAAATATTACACAGGCATTAACATATGTAAAAACATGAAGAAGCCAGCAACACTCAGTGTCCTTCGTTTAAAACTTTTATTACCTCACTGGTAGGCTACAGGTGATCAAACACACAGACCGGTTTCGAACAGCGTCTTTCTCAGTGTGTGAATGACAGACAGTGGGTAAGACATGCATAAATAACCTGCATTCCCAATCTCACAGCTGCATGGCATTAGATAATTAACACAGAGCACCAAGCAGGATCCAGATTATCATAGAAAATCATCTCATAGAAGAGAAAGAGTTTACTGCATGTATCAGTAGGCATCAAATAGACAAATATGAATAAAGTTAAAAATATCTAGAATATAAAGTGCCTTAGAGCAATAAACATTTATAGAGTATACCCCCCCCCACCCCCCCCACCCCCCACCCCCCAAAAAAAATGGCATTAACATAGACACAGGCATTAAAATAGATAAATAATAAATAAATAAATAAATTATTTTTGATATTTTTTTGCTTTATCATGTGTTTTCTAGTATCTCTCTAACACACAAACACCATGCTGGGCAAGGTAAGCTAACTAACGTCGAGAACGACACGGGGGGGGGGGGGGGGGGGGGGGGGGTACTCCTGTATTTTTGTTGTTAAAATATTACGTTGCAACCAAGTACTGTATGGTTTTGACACTTTTCTAGCTTGTTAAAAAGGGACATACAGTAAAAAAAAAATTAAAAAAAAAAATCTCTCAAATTTTAGGGGTGTTGGGATTCAATTTACCCCCAAAAATGGCTATAAATGCCTATGGTTATGAGAAACATTATAGACTTTTATTAGTTTTAAATTGTAATAGTATTAAATTGAAAACTCAACCACACATACATAAGTGCTGGACAAACAGTCATTATTTAGACATTAAATAAATTATATTTAATATTATATCAGGCCACTGTAGGCCTATCTGGGCGGCAGATTTTTTTAATGACAGTAATGAAACTGATACCTTTGCTATTTTTAGATACCACGGGATACCTTATTACTGTATTATCGCCCAACCCTACTGTATTTGCAGCATTTTTGTTGTTAATGTTTTATTTTGGCTTTTTGCAGCATGTATTTTTTCATTTGCAGCATGTTTCTTGATCTTGTATTTGTTTTGGATTATCCTATGTGTTTTTGAATTGGCATCATTTCTGAAGCTGCAGCATGTCTCTCTTAATGGAAATGGTTGGAGCCCTTGTAGCATGTTTGTCAGCTTGGCTACCATACATTCTTGATAAGGAGGTGTCAGTTCACCTACTGGGCACCTACTGAGCCCTTGAGCAAGGAACTGCACCCCCCAACCACTCAGGGTGCCTGACCAAGGCAGCCCCCTCACTCTGACATCTCTCCACTTTGTGGATGTATAGGTGCTCTTTGTGCATGTATGCATGTGTGTGTGTCTTTCGGACCTGTGTGTTAATGACAAGAGTGAAAAATTTGAATTTTCTCTCAGGGGGATTAATAAAGTTGATAAAGTTAAAAAAAAAAAAAGATGTCACGGTGGCTACGTCCATTACTTTACACTGTCTATGATTTACCCTTGCCGGTCACTGTATGAATGAACTTTCACGCTCTTTTCTTATTTGACATAAGATGTTCAAATAAAATAGAGGTCAGTAATGGATATGAAAACAATAAGTAATTAACAATAACACTTGCGTAGTTTCATGAGTAGTTTATTAGATGACTTGAAAGTGATTGGCGGCATCAAGGTAGTGAAAAAAAGAGCTTTTTTGCAGGTTCAGATTCTGAGCCTTCACACTTAGCATGTGGAAAATGATCACTGCTGCTGACTTAAACACCATTTAACTATATTGTCCTCTGTATTCCAGTACCAGTTTATTCTGGTTCACCCCAAGTATGTCCAAGTGTATAAATCTGAGACAAAAATGCAGTTTATTAATCACTGACTTCAGGTAGAACAGCCTGCAAGTTGTGATTCTGTTTTCACTTTCCTTAAAGAGAGCTATCTACCCTCTCCAGCGTTTACTGTATCTCCACTGCAGTTCAGCATATCTTCCCAAACACACAGTTTACACTAACTGTGGTGCAGAGGGTAATGATCACAGCATGCACAGACAAATAAGCCCCATTAGCTGTAGCTTTGAGTGGTGTCACAGACTCATCCGCAGCAGTACATATAGCCCTTAACAGTGAGGTAATAAAGGCAAACAAAGGCTTTGCCATTGAGCCGTTTAACACATAATATTAAACATGAGAAAGATGAAAAAGCAATGAACAGTTTTTGCTTCAAAGGTGATGCCATGTTTAGACATTTAACCAGAAAGGTGAAGAAATCATAAACTTTTGACAACTGAAATTACTCAGTATTTTTTTCGTCTTCACATAACAATGGCTTCGGTACTTTTATGTTTTTTGCAACCAGGTGTAACCAGAGGTCTTAAAGGTGATTTAGCACTTGTTCACATCAAGCTAATAACATTAAACTACAAAATACTTTTATTTTATCATTGTGTAGTGAGTTTTTTTGCCCCCTGTAACTACAGTGTTATTACACAAAAAAGAAGAAAGCGTTAATGTATTGTATCATTGTATCTGTGTCATATGAGGTGCTTGATACACATTTTACAGTCATTACAAAAAATGTTTAAGTGTCTCACAGCACCCAGGAAAATAAAGAGTTGTTCATGTGACTGTTTTTATCAAGGTGAAGTGTTAAACTGTGCTCGCAGCAATATTACAATAAGCACTGACCAGCGTGTATTTAGAGTGAATATAGACTGTGGTGCACTGCATGTGTCACGTTTACAGGGTGGTGATTTCACAAGGGGTCACTTGAAAAAGAGGGCAGAATGACGAAGACAAAAACTAAGAGAGAGAGAGAAAAAAAAAGATCCCTCTGTCTGCTTGTCCAAAAAAAGCCACAGCTGTCCTCTCATCCTTATCATCTCCACAGAAAGGAGATACAAACATTGGCGTCCGATACCTCCAATGTTCCAGCACAGGCTGAAAACTCAAAGTCCCCTCAGGCCCAACATTACACAGGTATTACAACCCACCTGCAGGTGATAAAACAGTGGATAGAGCTTCAATTCATGACAGACTTATAAATCCACTTGAACAAGAAAAGCAAGCAAATACGCTGCTTTATTTCTCTTAGGGAAGATCAGAAGATCACAGGTTAAGTCCCAGAGTGAGTGTCTGGAGGTCGTTGCTGTAACATCTCATCTATTGTGATGACTGTCTCCTCCAGTCTGTTGGAGCTCAGGCAGTTGGTGTGGTTCAGGGATATATAGCTCATTTCCACGAGCCGGGGCCTCTCGCCCAACTCACTCATCTCACTCAAGTTGTTGGTGATGCAGTTTATCTCAGTCTTGTTGCGGCTGGTAACTCGACGAGAGCCAAGCACCCAATCTAAAGAGAGACAAAGAGATAATCAGGGGACAAAAAGGGGACTGGTGGAGACCAAACTAGAGCTATAATGCGAGTGAACACTCAGGTCAGACTGACTGCTCTCATGCACTGTTCATATGCATACCTACAAAAAATAATACATCATAATTTGTATATAACCCACATATTCATGAGCCAGTGATTCATGTAATCAGGAAGGCTGCAATCATGTGACTGACGATGACTGACGATGCACGAGAGTAAAGAAGGAGGTAGTATGAAGAGTGAGAGTCTGCGTAAGGAGGCAGGTTGGTGTGGTGGAAGGATCAAACAAACACAAGACTTTCCCCCCAGAGACCTGTGTCTGTAACCATGTCAAATTAGAGCCCCTTTCCAACTGGACAAAAAACCCACTAACACTTGCCAGCATCTGTCTTTTTATATTTGATGGGAAAGGTTGCAATCGGCAATCACTCCGGCAGTAGTCATAGGTATTTATTGGCTCCAGCTCTGATCGGCTTTGATTGGCGAGATGGAAATACAAAACCCAGGTGATTGCCCTAATATTAGCCTCTTTGTCAGTGCAATACAATGGCTACAATGACAAAGGCTGCCACAAAATACTGTCTGTCTCCGTCCAAACAGTGTTCAAACATCATTAAAAATGTAGTCAGCACTGAGTCAGAGGAATAGACTGAATAAGTAAGCGATATAAAAGAAAAGTAACCAACATAATATTTTCACTGGCCTCCATGCTACTTTCTAATGTTTACTAAACTGTTTTCCAGATCATCCATGACATCAAAAGTGAAACATCAGAAAGAAAAAAAAAAGGAAAGGCACAAACAACTCAGAGACTCTTTATCTGATGACATAGTTTCTCTAGACGGCATTGCTCTGGCCTCTAGCAGTACCGTAAGAAACCTCGGAGTAATATTTGATCAAGATTTGTCTTTTAATTCTCATTTAAAACAAACCTCACGGACTGCATTTTTTCATCTGCGTAATATTGTGAAAATTAGGCCTATCCTGACCCGAAAAGATGCAGAAAAATTTGTCCACTCTTTTGTTACCTCTAGACTGGATTACTGTAACTCCCTATTATCAGGTAGCTCTAATAAGTTTTTAAAAACTCTCCAGCTAATTCAGAATGCAGCAGCACGTGTACTAACAGGAACTAAGAAACAAGGTCATATTTCTCCTGTTTTAGCTTCTCTGCACTGGCTCCCTGTAAAATCCAGAATTGAATTTAAAATCCTACTGTTAACTTATAAAGCTCTTAATGGTCAAGCTCCGTCATATCTGCGAGAGCTCATAGTGCCATATTATCCCACCAGAACACTGCGCTCTGAGAACGCAGGGTTACTCGTGGTCCCTAAAGTCTCCAAAAGAAGATCAGGAGCCAGAGCCTTCAGCTATCAGGCTCCTCTCCTGTGGAATCATCTTCCTGTTACGGTCCGGGAGGCAGACACCGTCTCCACATTTAAGACTAGACTTAAGACTTTCCTCTTTGATAAAGCTTATAGTTAGGGCTGGCTCAGGCTAGCCTTGTACCAGCCCCTAGTTAGGCTGACTTAGGCCTAGTCTGCTGGGGGACCCCCTATAATACGCCGGGCATCTTCTCTCCTTCTCTCTCTCTCTCTCTCTCTCTCTCTCTCTCTCTGTCTCTCTCTTGTCCTATTACTGCATCTTGCTAACTCGGCCATTCTTGATGTCACTAACTCTGGGGCCTTTGTGCTCCACTGTCTCTAAGGTTAACTCGTATTGCAGCGGTGCCTGGACAGTGTGACGTGTGTGGTTTTGCTGCTGCCGTGGTCCTGCCAGATGCCTCCTGCTGCTGCTGTTATCATTAGTCATACTTCTACTGTTATTATACACATATGATTATTGGCACATACATATACTATCAGATGTTAATATTTACTTTCAACATATTGTACCACAGTAGCCAGAATCATAATATTATTACTTTCAGTAATGTTGTTGTAAGCTACTGTCATTACCGTCTGTCCTGCATCTCTCTCTGTCTCTGTCTGTCTCTCTTTCTGTCTCATTGTGTCATACGGATTACTGTTAATTTATTATGCTGATCTGTTCTGTATGACATCTATTGCACGTCTGTCCGTCCTGGAAGAGGGATCCCTCCTCAGTTGCTCTTCCTGAGGTTTTTACCGTTTTTTTCCCCCGTTAAAGGGTTTTTTTGGGGGAGTTTTTCCTTATCCGCTGCGAGGGTCCTATGGACAGAGGGATGTTGTATGCTGTAAAGCCCTGTGAGGCAAATTGTGATTTGTGATATTGGGCTTTATAAATAAAATTGATTGATTGATTGATTGACTTGGCCTCCTCTAGTCTACCGGCAATGGGAAAGGAATCTATCGTCTATTTTAGCGTTTTTTCGTGGGTTTTAAAAACCTACATACACGGTGGAAAAAGGATACATTTAACTTTAAGTTATTGGGTACATCCCACCGTGTTTCTTTTCTTAAACCTAACCAAAGTAATTTTGCATGCCAGAAGCTAACCTATGTAACTTTATGTTAAGTTCATATCTCTACTTTACATATGTAACATCATTCTTGGGATGCTAATTTTTTAGATCTCACATGAATCCACTGTACGTGCATTTTTGTAAGATACACATACTGTTGTTTGAGGATTAAGAAAGCAATACACCCAAATGCATACATATCCCAAGTATTTTAAAAGGATGCCATCAGGTGACCAATCCGCTGATGGCAGTAAACAAGGAAGCATTCCTGAGCGCTTGTACCAGGTTGAGGTGGTGGATGGGTCACAAAAAAGGGACTTTCCCCTAGAGTTGCATGTTCAGATCCGTGTGAACTTTGAGTGAACTTTGAGTCATTTTAAGGTACGTCCTCACCATGTTTCGTTTCTTAAACTTAACCACAGTTACTTTAACTGCCTAAGCCTATCCTACGTAACTTTATGTTAATTGTGTAACTGTGTGTTAAGGACGTAACGTCATTTGTGGGGTGCAAATTCATAGGATATCATACAAACAGTACTATGAGAATACGTTGGTTGTACAGGTGGACACAGACGTGATGGAATGATAATGTTCTGTGTTTGCAGAATGTGCAAATAGACCAGTGTTTGCTAACAAATGATCCATGGCAGCATTATGAAGTGGTATCCTAGGATCTGTGTTTTTTTCAGTTTGTTGTGTGGTTCTTCTGACCCAGGCTGGCCAAAAAATTCAGTGAGCTTTAACATTCAGAATCTGGCACTGTACTCAAGTATTAATCATTTAGGAGACTTCTTACTTGTCCTGCACTATGTTTTAGATTTTACATTCAACATGAGATAAACTTAAAACATGATAGCCTTTCTTTCACTGTTTTTTAAGTTCTTGTTTCTTTCCAAAGAGAACAGATCCTTTGTGAAGTCTTATTGTCTAACCAACAGTTCAAAACCCAAAGTTGTACAAACCAGGAAGTCCTCAATGGCAAATGTTTGACATTCCCTCTACAGCTGCTGGGCAGGTAAACAAACACTACAAAATATTGTTCTTTTTCTATCTTACTGATCTAGTAACACAAAATTTCCCCAAACTCCAATGGAAAGAATCTTTTTTACTTATGAAACTTGAGAAAATGTATAAGCTAAACCCTGAAATGTTTCGTTTTGTCATATAGGTTTTTACAGGCAGGACTGTAGTACTACTTTCCTTTGAATAAAGGAATTGAGAAGTGTTTCCACCAAGTTTATGACAAGCCTTCACAGATGCAGCTTTAGAGGAACGAAGGTACAAAGCTGAAACATTCATGCATGGGGCAAAAACAAGCAAGCTGAGTATTTAGAACATCCACAGAACAAGGCTGCAAACTTCATCTGACAGAAAGTTATGATGGGTTCAGCCTCTGTAATTCCATTAGAGGCAAAGCACCATAAAATTGTTTCTGGGGGAGATGTCTGCTGCACAGCAGCCCCATCATGAGTGGTGGAGCCTGTTTGAATTGGGACACATCAATCATTGTTGTGTCAGATGAGGAGCTGAGATTAAGGCTGACAGTCGTGAGTGTGAAGAACAGACAGAAGGCAGAACGGGAATCCTCAGACCCACAGAACTGATAGGCGACCACAAGGGACCACCCCACTTTCCACAACTCTATTTTTGTACCCTTACTTTGATAGTTTCAGGTTGAAGTCTGATTTTTTTTTAAATCTTTTTTTGATTTCCTAATGCTCCTATAACTCTAAATGCTATTACTAATAAGTGACTACTACTGTACTAATAATAATTATTAATGATACTAATAATCATACCAGAATAACAGGTATTTAAAGGATAATTCTGTTACATCTTTGATATTATTTTCATGAGTAGTTTGTTTCTATCAGCTAAGATATTATTGTACTAATCAAACTTACTGCTGAGACTGCAATTTTGAAATTTCTGGCGAGCTGGGTTACTGACTTAAATATCACAATACGATAAAAAAAACAACTTTACATTATTAAAGAATTTAAGCCCAAGCAATATTCTATAAACAGTACAATACAATACATGCAATGTTGGACTTAGAGAATGCTAAGTTGTACTAAACCTGAGTTATCCATTAAAAACTATTTTTAAATGTGTCCTTACTCTATTCATTCTAATGTAGCTTTTCCATTGTTTTTGTCTTTATATGTGGACTGTAACATGTCCACAATAGGCTTTTTTGCTCCTCTGATGTTGCACCATGTCAGAGGAGTGAAGCATCTCGCTGTGAGCAGGAGACTTGACAGTGTTTTTTCAACCTTCTTCAGGTGAGAAGGAAAGCAGCCATAAAAAAGAACACACATTCTCCACATTTACACCTCAGTCAAATGCCCAGGAGCCCAAGCAATGTGTCGCCTCTGAGTTTGTGTGAATGTGTATGTGTGAGTTTTCATACAAAGGTGGGAAGGTCAGTTGAGGTGCAGGTAGACAGACAGATAAGCTCTTACTGCTGACCAGTTGAAGGGGGGGTTGGCATGTCTCTGTGGCAAAGCTAAGTGCTGTGGACTGTGACCCATGTGAGCTGTGGTTTTTACCTGGTTCACTGGTTTCACCACCATCACCTTCAGCAACCATAGACCTGCCCCCACCTATACATGCAGTGAGCAAGAGAACAGGCATGTTAGAGACTGTGAACACAGACTCTTTCCTAGTCTTGTGAAATCATCGAGCAAGACAGCAAAGAGCATGAACAGAATTTCTTAAAACTCGAGAAGACGTGTTATAATGTGACTAAGTGTGATGTAGATATCCTGGTACAGGGCTGGCTCAAGCCTTTCTCAAGCCCTGAGCAATATTTGTTTAGCTCTCCTAAGTATGTGAACAGCAATAAAGCCAAAACCGCTGGTTTAACTGTTGATCAGAACTGTTTGAGGTGTCCTATTACACAATTTTAACTGACACCTGCCAACCCATTAGAAAGTATTCTTTATGGCAAATGTGCAATTCTACTTAAAAAGACATCCCCAGATTTGTTTTATAGCCCCCAAACTTGTTCTATAGGCACCTCAAAACTGTCATTGCATCATTCTTCCTGATCCTGTCTTTTTTTCCCCAATTTTGGTGTAATCACCCCAAATTGTTGTCATAATCCCAAAATTCATTTCAACACTCCAAAACCCCAAATTTCCATGATATAACATCCCCCAGTTTTTTGTTGTGATTCCAAAAATTTGTTTTTAAATGCCCACATTTCAAATAGTTGCTGTGATCACAAATTTTTATCATCATGCCCTACAATAACAGTCATGACTAAGAATTTGTTGTCATAGTCCCAAATTTATACATTTGTTAAAAAGTACCCAAAATTTGTTTTAGTTCCCCAAAGACCAAAATTTTGGTATTATGTAAATCTTGCCAAAATGTGTAGCTGCAACATCCCAATTTGTTGTAGCATCCACACATTTAAAAATGTGTTATCATATTCTAATCCAAATGCACTCAAATCCAAGGAAATGTGTAATACCGCCACCCCACTTTCATTACCTCTACCACAAAATGTGATATATTTGGTGCCATAAATCCAAGCTTTATTATAAATAACCCCCAGTTCCAAATTTCATGATTCCAAAATGTATTGATAAACCTCATCCCAAATTCCAAAATTTGATAACAACCGCCAAAAAAATAAAGGTCAGTGCTGCAAATTTGCTGTCATAGTCCCAGATTTAACAAGAAAATGTTGTGATGTCCCTCCAATTTGTTGTTATGATCCCAATATTTGTTTTAGTTCCCCAAAATCCCAAAATTTGGTATAATGGCAATGTCTCCAAAATCTGTAGTTGCAACCCCAATTTGTTGTAGCACCCACAAATTTAACTGTTATCATAATCCCACAATTTGTTGTGATCCACCCAAATCCAAAGAAATGTTCTTCCACCACCCCCAGTTTTGTTAATTCTACCCCAAAATGTGATATTTTTGGTGCCATAATTCCAAGCTCTATTATAATCAGCACCAAATTTTCATGATGTAACATCCCCCATGTTTTCATGATTCTAAACATTATCATTAAAGGGCCACTGTGTAAAATGGGTTGAAAACAGTGACATCAGTGGTCAAATTCTAGATTGCAGGGCTCACTCGCTCACCCCTCCCGTCTGGTAAATGACGGTGGCCTCGTAGGGACAAAAAGCCTTGCGCAGACACGAGTTTTTCAGGAGTATGTCTATCTAGCGACGAGGTGAATGTTTATTTAGAAATCTAAACCATGTTACGATATTGTAATGAATCCCTCACGAGCAGGAGACCAGAGGAGCGTTCGGGAAAAAGGCACGTTTATTTGAGCACTCCAGAAACTCCGGTAACACTCCAGGGGGTAAAAGACTGCGTCCCAAACTCTGACTCTTCTAGCGTAACACACACACTCCATACACACATTCTCATTTACAATACCAAG
Source organism: Epinephelus lanceolatus (assembly GCF_041903045.1). NCBI lineage: Eukaryota > Metazoa > Chordata > Actinopteri > Perciformes > Serranidae > Epinephelus > Epinephelus lanceolatus. The sequence continues at coordinate 38,890,270 of NC_135739.1, forward strand.
CGGGTACCCCCTCCCCCCTCTGCTCCACCAATCTCCAGCCCGCACACTGACTGACAGCGTAGCCTGTAAACAGAGCTCAGCTGTTTATTTAGCCTAGCAATATCTCCGGACTATAGTAGCTGCAATGGACGACTTTGAACGCGATTTTGAAGAGTTTCTTGTAGCGGACACAGACCCAGAGCCATACTTGTTTGAGCCGGAGCATACAGATGAGGAACTCCATGTGTTTGATGCTGAGCGGGCGAGAAGAGAGGCTGAATGCACAGAATGGGATTCGGTGCTACTGCTGCCATCGTTGGGAGATATATCATCAGGAGGAAAAGCGCCGCAGAGAGTGCATCACAAGGAGTGAAGTTGCGTCTTCTTTTCCTCGCAGATGATGGTTCGGGTTCATTCTCTCCTGTTGCGTGGTAAGTGTGGTCCATTCACAAACTTTATAACTAAAAAAACGTTTCACTACTCTCTATCGACGAACTACTAACACTCTCTGCTGTTTCCTCCTCCTTCTTCCTTCCTTCCACTGTCTTCGTGGGTTTATTTATACAGGCGAAACGCGTTCTCTGGCTGGCTGGATTGTCCGCTTGGGCTGCCGTACATACATGGCAGCGCAAGATGGCGACCTCTCTAAAGCAAGGCCCTTGCTATATATATATAAAAGCATAATTATAAGGCTATGAAAACCAAACAAATTTTATTTTATAGCGATTATACACTTATATAAACATATTAAGAGGTAGAATATTAAGATTCAGATTCAGATTTGACAATAAACCATGCCAAATATTACACACTGGCCCTTTAAACCCCATTCCAAATTCCAAAATTTGATAGCAACCACCAAAATTCTTGGCCTAATACACCCTTTTTTTTAAAAAAAAAAAAAAAAGCAATGGTATAATACCTCCCAGATTAGTTGTCATGATGCCAAAATTTGTTTTACTTACCCAAAGTCCAAAATTTGGAATAATGGAAAATCTATAGTTGCAACCCCAAAATTTGTTGTAGCACCCACAAATTTAACTGTGTTATCATAATCCCATAATTTGTTGTAATGCACCCAAATCCAAAGAAATGTGTAATACCCCCACCCCATTTTTGTTACCTCACCCCAAAATGTGATATATTTGGTGTCATGATTCCAAAATGTGTTGTAAAACCACAATATCCTAAATTTGGAATAAACTCACTAAAATACTTGGTCAAGACCCCAAAATTTGTTGTAGCATTCAGAATGCTGAAATTTGGTAGCTTAAAATGACCACATAAATGATCATAATAACAAATGTTCTCATGGCACCCAAAGGACTAAAAATTCAAAACCTCAAGAAAAGTTGAATTTGTTGTTGTGCCCTAGACCTAAAATTTGTTATTAAAAAAATTGTTGTCATAATCACACAATTTGTTGTATTACACCCAAATATATATAAGAAATGGTTGGCTATCCATAATTTTGCTGTCATTAACCACAAATGTTAGTGACAGCAAAAAACACTCCCAATAAAAATTGGTGTAATAATTCCAACATTTGTTGTACCACCCTAAAATCCCAAAATGTGCAAAACCGTTGTCACAACCTTAAAATCTGTTGAAGTTAAGCTGCTGTGCCCCCATGCTGATCTGCCCCCGGTGAAATGAGTGAAATCCTCCACTTTGCTTTAAATCACCAGATGTAATGAGCTGACTATCAGGTCTAGTCAGCACTATGAAATGACAGTGTCCTATAAATAGACTCATTGTTTCATTCATTCATTCATTATGTATCACTCACAGGACGCTCTTCAAAAATAGAGAAACAGCAGACCTCCTCTCCATTTCTCACACAGACACTTGCTGATAGTGTGGTTTGTCAGAACGTCTTCTTTACAAGGTCATCGGCTGATCTAAGAGCAGAGCTACAGGGATTTTACTACTTGGGATGAAAAAATATTCTCCATAGTTTACTGGTTACTGTCAGTGTAAATATTGAATTAATAAAGAGCCTGTCTGTCCCCAAATGTCTTCACTCATCTATTAATTAGGATGTTTGAATTCTGTGCTGTCAGTTTTGGGCAGCAGTTGTTCTAACAGTAACTCTCAAAGTGGGCTCCAGGGGCCCACTGGCCCTTGACTGGGATCCAGGGGTCTAACTGCAGCATTAGTAAATGGTCCATTTCACCAGTATTTTACTACAAGTTATCCAATTTATTTATTTGTTCTAATTAAACATTTTATTTTACTTCTATACATTCACCTCCTTTTCTTCATAGAAATTATTTCCAGTACTTTTTAGTAGGAATGTACACACACACACACACACACACACACAGTAGAGGTCACATACCGACAAACTCATTAACCACATCCTTGACCAGGTGTCCAACTATCGCATATGCCACCGCCACCACCACCAGCGCAGCCATGACCAGGTAGAGAACCGCCTTGGGCAGCGGGATGGAGTCTCGCGCAGGTGTCCGGTAGTCCGTGTACAGCAGGTCACTCTCCGAATAAGAGTACTGCAAAACATGTTCCATGCCCGATGTATGGTTAGAGTTGAGAGGCGGGTTACTTGCGCTCATGGCGCTGTCCGGCTGCAGAGCTGTCACCATCGTGGTCGTCACATCCTCCGCTTTGTCGATGTTTACCAAGCCTGTGGTTTTATTCACCAGAGGCAATATCTGAGACAGAAAATAGCTCCAGTCCTTTATTGCACTCGTGTTACATAAAAACATTGTTTCTACCATGTAATCACCACAGGAAGGATTGAATTCACAGGGTCACCAAGGCGCACAAAATCCGCTGAAGACGCACCAGAATGACAAACACCAGACTCTCCAAAATTGTCGTCTTTGAAAGAAACAGGTTGTGTTTTTTATAATCCAACAGGTTCCCTCGGATGCCAAAGTCTCCGTCTGACAGGAGCTCATCGGTGCCTCTGAAAACTTACCCAGCTTTCACTGACGAAATGCACAACGCGTCATTCATTGACAGGCAGCGCAGCTTTTACGCACGGATATAGAAAGAATTGTGTGCGCCCACTCTTTGGTTTATCACCCGAAGTGGAATAAAAACTATATAGTGGTAGAGCACAGCAGCCTAAAAAGTCATCCAAAGAAAGAAATGTGCCAGAAAATGTGTCACCATTCTATTCCCGACCTTAAAAACGCGTAAATGTTGGATGAAGGAGCCAAGAATCTGTGACTGTATCCGGCGTCCCCGCGGTTGTCACATGCAGTGATGATGATAATCACACATGACAAACTGCAGGAGTCACGACGCCTCCTTCGCTCCTCTCAGAGGTGTTCGGGGATGAAATCTGCGGCTGGTGGGAGGACACGGACACCAGGACCCACTTGCTCACCCTTCCTGTCGACCTCACGTGGGACGATGTTCCTCAGACTCCGCAGCCTGAGGTGAGTTCATGTCATTTCTGCCACAGATCGGTTGTTAGACCTCACTGGGTTGTTTGTGAGCTCAGAAATGAACCGACAATGACTGCTGATGTGATTTAAAATGAGCCAAAATGGAGTAAGATGAGAGAGATGGCGCCCTGACGGGGTCTTTTAAATGCAGCGGAATCTAAATTACGCACAAACGTCAAACTAGACTTAATAAAAAAATAAAATTATAACAAAGTGAACAAAACAAAAACTGAATGCTGTGGAAAAATAAAATACTATAAAAAATGTTAATCCTCCAAATGACACAATAAAGCAGAGGAGCAGCTCAAATATAGGCTCTAATTGGCAGAGAAAAAGTAATGGTACCTGGTTTATAACATACTGATTATGCAGTTATTTCCTTAGAAAATATTCTATTTATTTCTAAATTAGATATTTAACCCATTTCCCAAGGAAGTTCTCCAATCCTTGACCCAAGCAAAGATGGCAACCAGTAAACAACAACTGCTTAATTTTCTGTCTGTCATCTTTTATTTGGTCAAGGAGTTAACCTTTGTGAAACGAGTTGAAATTGTACACTCGAGGGAATGTTCTCTGAGATTAATTAACATGTCTTCATGCAATGTATTCTCATACAACGGTTTGTAATATTTTACCAAAATGCACACACAACAGTTCATATCATAGACTGTAAAAATAATGGAAGTAGCCACTGTGACATCCCCATTGGTTTGTGGTGTCCTGTTTGGAAGCCTCAAGTTTGGTATCTCAGATGTCGCCATCTTGATTTTTTGGAGCCAGAAGTGACCATCTTTGGGCCAGAGGCTGGAGCTGTAGAAGAGCGAGGGTTGGATTTGACACTTTTTGCAGATGGCCTGTCTCTAAAAGTGGCCTGCTCTTAATGATGCCTGACTTTAAGCCTTAATAAAATGTAAACAGGTTGATTTTATAAAAAAATCCCCCTGTACAGTTGTCATGAATGATGAAATTACCTATAGAGACCAAAATTGTTTTTTGTACCATGCTGTTAACTGCTGTTAAGTTGGGCATTTTAACATGGGGGTCTATGGGGATTTACTGGCTTCTGGAGCCAGCCTCGAGTGGCCATTCAAAGAACTGCTGTTTTTGGCACTTCCATGTTGGCTTCATTTTTCAGCCTTACTGTACGTTTACACCAAAAGCTGCCAGAGCTGCAAAAGCGTCAGGTCTAATTCATTTTCAATGGATAGTGTCGACCAGAGGCGTTTTGAGCTGCAAAAGCGATGAGCGGTGGCGTTTGGTGAATTGAGCTGCAATTGAAAGTTGAAGACTGGTTAACTTTATGCCAATTAGCTGTAACGCGTTTGAGCTGCAAATGACCAGGCACCAATCAAAAATGAGATGTTATCGCTTGTGTGGAACCCAGAGAACATCCTCGGAAACTTTTAGTTCCTACCACACATTTGTTCCTACTTCAAAACAAGAAGCAAGCTGTCAAACTGATATGTTCAGCCTGAAGTAGTGCTGGAACCGAATAATTTTGCAGCTCTGGCAGCTTTTGGTGTGAACGTACAGTTAGAGGTTGCAGCTTGGTTTGTATAATTAGCAGCCCACAGATGGGATATTTTATGTACTTAACATTCAGTTACACATTTAAGGTTTTTGTGTAACTCTGGAGAACGATAGTTGATTGTTGAGTCTCATTTCCAGATCCTAAAATACCACTGCTTTGGGTTGGTGGTTCAGTCCAGCTACCAACCCGAAGCACTGGTGTTTGACAGCCTGGGAAAGAGACTCAACAGTCAACTGTCTTTTCCAGAGTTACATATAGCACCTTTAATGTACATGTATGTACATAACACAAATTTGCATAGGTTAGGTTTAGCCAAGTAAATAGGCGACATTTACTGTAGGCAGGTAAAGTTATAGGTTAGGTTTACATAAGTTCTATGGGTTATGTTTAGGCAGGTAAAGTTATGTAAGTTAGGTTTAGGCAGGTAAAGTTACTTAGGTTAGGTTTAGACATTAAAGTCACTTAGTAACGTCTAGAAAGGTAAAGTTACGTAGGTTAGGTTTAGGCAGTAAAGCGACATAGGTTAGGGTTAGGGTTAGGGGGGTAAACTTACATAGGTTAGGTTAAGAAAGAGAAATATGGTTGGGCATCATTATGTTACATACTCAACGTAAAGTTTCGTAGGCTAGGTTCATAAAAAAAAAGAAACGATGTACCGTTAAAATGACACAAATTTCACTTGGTTTTACACAGGATTTAATCACTGGGGAGAAAGTCCTCTTTGTTTGACCGATCTATGACCCCAACCTACCTCCAGACGCAGAGTTTTGTTCTTCATACCTTCTAAACTCTGTCAGCACATTGGTCACTTGATAGCAGCCCTCCAGATTATGAGGGTTATATAAAAAAACTACTGGCTCATGATAAAGTGAATTATATATAAATTCTGGTGCATAACTTTTCATAGGTATTCATATAAACAGTTCATGGTAACAGCCTGCTTCAAAAAATCTAATAGAAGAAATGGCACTGGATGAAAAGTCAGAGGATCACCAAAGTATTACAATTAATCCGTAAGAAGACATGAATGTTTGTGCTAAATTTCATCATAGTCCACTCAATAGACATGGACACATTTTACTAAAACCCATGAATGTCAGCCTCATGGGCTAGAGACAAGCAGGAGGATCACCAGTTTAGTTGGATTCATTGTCAGAGAATCATCAATGTCTGAGTTAGAGGACTGCATTGTGATTAGAACCCTGCAGGCCACACTAATTTCTCAATTGTAATGAGACTGCACAAGCATAAAACAGAGATTTGATGCTTCTTTTGTCGTCTAACAAGAGAGGAACTATATTGTTTTTTTTCCATCTGAAAAGGGAAAAGGAAAATGTACTTGGACTGAGAACTACAGGAAAACTACATGAGCACACTTGCGTTTTGATCTGAGTGTTGTCTGTTATTTCTGTGAGATTCCCTACACCTCTGTGAATCTGAACACTGTGTGTTTCTCCCTTCCTTCTCTTTTCCTGGGAAGACAAACTAGACTCAATTAAGATCACATCAGCCGTTCAAAGATCGGCTCAGAGGAAATGTATTGGACTCGCTGACCCTTAAATCAATCATGGCATCCAGTGAGTCACTGCAGACGCCAACCATGGCCTTCAGAGGTTCAGCTGTCACAACTGAAGAGGACAGTCTTTAGGATTTTCAAATTTGTCCATCAACAGTCAGAAAATGGAGGTCATTTTAACTTTGCTTGTTCATTGATTTAATTCATTTAATGAAGATGCAATATAGAATATATTAAAACAATGTTCAACTCAGAATTATAGTCAAATTCACCATGAACCAGGATCAGACTACATGAAGTAATGTGTCAATATGTGAGGTTAGGTGATCATTGATCCATAAATTCCTGCTTTAACTGGTCCAGACATGTTAGATTCCTACAAGTTAAACTAAACTAAACAAGCTAATCATAGCTTGTGATCTTTCACGACAAAGGTAATCAGGCAGGAGACGGCAGAGACAAACCAGTCATAGAGTCCAAAATGTCACAGACCACTTAATGGATTTTGAGAAACAAGAGTCCAAAATAATTGGATATGCTTGTTTTTCTTTCGGGGCCAGAATCAGTTGTCTTCCACTGCAACACTACTATGCATGTGTTATAATGACAAACTGATATTGTGTAAGCTGACCCCAGTGTTGATAGTATAGCAAAGTGGAAAGTATTTAACCACATTGTAAGTTTATATTTGAAAGTTTATTTTACTGTTTTTCAACACAGAAACACAGGTAATTTAACAATACAACCTGGTCTCATTTCTAAGTCATTGAATAGCGGTGCTTGGGCAGTGACTTCTGGCATCAGACACCAACGAAAAAAGCCTTCCTTACTGTCAACATGATATGTGGCTGGGTGCTGTTATTGTGTAACAGCGCCTGGGGCATCAGGGGGCAACGTGGCCAGACAACAACATAAGTTAAGAGGGCAAAAAGTCTGAGTAGAGTGGGTAGGAGGGGTGGAGGATGGGTTTAACAATCGCCGACTTTCACCCGGGAGGCTGGTGTTCACTACCTGTATGACTGTAAAGCCAAACCCTGTTCTTTTTTTCTCAACCCAACAACGTGTGTGCTGGCTAAACGTAAGCATATGTGTTTGTTGTCAAAGGAAAAAAACTTCAATTTACAGTGTTGTACTGACGTAGTAGGTTTATTTTGAAAGAGACTGTATACCAACAGTACATTTTCTGTGAAAATGGAAATACAGTACAGGCCAAAAGTTTGGACACACCTTCTCATTCAATGCGTTTTCTTTATTTTCATGACTATTTACATTGTAGATTCTCACTGAAGGCATCAAAACTATGAATGAACACATGTGGAGTTATGTACTTAACAAAAAAAGGTGAAATAACTGAAAACATGTTTTATATTCTAGTTTCTTCAAAATAGCCACCCTTTGCTCTGATTACTGCTTTGCACACTCTTGGCATTCTCTCCATGAGCTTCAAGAGGTAGTCACCTGAAATGGTTTCCACTTCACAGGTGTGCCTTATCAGGGTTAATTAGTGGAATTTCTTGCTTTATCAATGGGGTTGGGACCATCAGTTGTGTTGTGCAGAAGTCAGGTTAATACACAGCCGACAGCCCTATTGGACAACTGTTAAAATTCATATTATGGCAAGAACCAATCAGCTAACTAAAGAAAAACCAGTGGCCATCATTACTTTAAGAAATGAAGGTCAGTCAGTCCGGAAAATTGCAAAAACTTTAAATGTGTCCCCAAGTGGAGTCGCAAAAACCATCAAGCGCTACAACGAAACTGGCACACATGAGGACCGACCCAGGAAAGGAAGACCAAGAGTCACCTCTGCTTCTGAGGATAAGTTCATCCGAGTCACCAGCCTCAGAAATGGCAAGTTAACAGCAGCTCAGATCAGAGACCAGATGAATGCCACACAGAGTTCTAGCAGCAGACCCATCTCTAGAACAACTGTTAAGAGGAGACTGCGCCAATCAGGCCTTCATGGTCAAATAGCTGCTAGGAAACCACTGCTAAGGAGAGGCAACAAGCAGAAGAGATTTGTTTGGGCCAAGAAACACAAGGAATGGACATTAGACCAGTGGAAATCTGTGCTTTGGTCTGATGAGTCCAAATTTGAGATCTTTGGTTCCAACCGCCGTGTCTTTGTGAGACGCAGAAAAGGTGAACGGATGGATTCCACATGCCTGGTTCCCACTGTGAAGCATGGAGGAGGAGGTGTGATGGTGTGGGGGTGTTTTGCTGGTGACACTGTTGGGGATTTATTCCAAATTGAAGGCACACTGAACCAGCATGGCTACCACAGCATCCTGCAGCGACATGCCATCCCATCCGGTTTGCGTTTAGTTGGACGATCATTTATTTTTCAACAGGACAATGACCCCAAACACACCTCCAGGCTGTGTAAGGGCTATTTGACCAAGAAGGAGAGTGATGGAGTGCTGCGGCAGATGACCTGGCCTCCACAGTCACCGGACCTGAACCCAATCCAGATGGTTTGGGGTGAGCTGGACCGCAGAGTGAAGGCAAAGGGGCCAACAAGTGCTAAACACCTCTGGGAACTCCTTCAAGACTGTTGGAAAACCATTTCAGGTGACTACCTCTTGAAGCTCATGGAGAGAATGCCAAGAGTGTGCAAAGCAGTAATCAGAGCAAAGGGTGGCTATTTTGAAGAAACTAGAATATAAAACATGTTTTCAGTTATTTCACCTTTTTTTGTTAAGTACATAACTCCACATGTGTTCATTCATAGTTTTGATGCCTTCAGTGAGAATCTACAATGTAAATAGTCATGAAAATAAAGAAAACGCATTGAATGAGAAGGTGTGTCCAAACTTTTGGCCTGTACTGTATATTTTGAAAGGACACAATGCATTTAACAGCCTGAAGTTCACACGGCATCCCAGTACAACAAAAATAGATGCACCCAGGGTAACTTGCACGTCCAATGTGGGCATGGAAAGTCTGTGACCAAGCCCCGATATGTGACGAGGTCGGAGTGAGAATGTGTCTAACAATATAGATATATTTCATTGACTAGATATAATTGTTTCACCTTTGTTGACAAATCAGTAAGTCAGTCAACCTGCATGCAAGCAGCACAAACTGAAACTACTGTTCACACTAAGCTTTTTCTCTCTGTTATGGGTTTCCATGTACAATAAAGATGCTTATTTTTACTGACTAAAACTTTTTAAAACCTTTTCAAATACATTCTCAAAGTTGGAAAAAATCTGAAAACACCAATGTCACATTGTGTCCAGTCAGTCGCCAAATCAACAGTAAAATGGACTAGGCTTTCGTATCCAAGCATCTACTGACAAGATATTTGCTGCTGGAGATATATTAGTCTGATAATCCAGAGGGAATATGAAAACAATTTATGCAAAAATGTAGGTCCCCTGAAAAGTTTGTTAATGTGTCCTCAGGGCTTTCTGTGTGTCTGGCTCCTGTGTGCTCTGGGGAAAAAATGTAAAAAATACTTTGCAGATATTGTATTTATAGAAGGGAGAGGAGCCTGTGTCTAACTTATCTAACATAGTATTAGGTATGTACAAAGGTGCATACGGTATATTTAAGGGATAATCCACAACAAGGTTGTAACGGATTATCCCACTAATGCCATCATTCACTCAAACCAGGGCTGCTGTCAAAGGGCGACTCTGAGATGAAACATGGAGTCAAGACAGTCAGTACAGTCTTTTGGATTTAGAAAAGGACGATATATTCCTGCACTATATTAAGAGCCAATTATGAAATTATATCTTCAAAAGGGTGGTCATGGCTTAGTGCTCCCACAGCAACAGCGTCATCATAGGCAAACCTCCCACATCTCATCCTGAGGAAGACATGTCCACAGTTTCCGTGACAACGCTGTGACACCTGGAATTGTTTCTGCCTTGTGAGTCTGATAGTGTCATCATGGTGAAATATGGTCCTGATGACATCAATTGTAGCGGGAGCTGTTGAGTATTTTGACAGGTGTTTATAGGTCTCTATCTATCAATGGACAGATTTTGTCAACGCAATAGCATCAAAACTGTGCAAAATGCAGTCACAAAACTTTACAGGTGTGTATTAAAGATCAAAATAAGAGTCGACTTTGAAGATAGGTGTGGTCCAAGTATTGGGGCTGGAAATTGAGTGGTAGGAAGTAGTAAGTATTGGTCCCTCACTTTATGCTCCTGGCTCCTCAAACTTTACAGCTGAGTGGTTGAGATCACAATTAAGCTCAAGTTCGAAGATGGGTTTGGTCTGAACAAGGGGGCTGGAAGAAGGTTGGTAAGCTGTAAGGAAGGAGCCATTGGCCCCTCACTTTACACTCCTAGCCCACATTCGTTTTAATGTGTAGAACGTTTTACGACGTATTGTCACAAGATGGTCTCTAGTTTTCCTGGTTTTTATAACCTGTGAACAAGTTGGCACTTTTTTGTGAAGATTCTGTTTTTACCACCAAAACATGATGTGTGTATGCCTGCGGACTAAATGTGTCTATATCTTTTCTCATAAAAAATTTGCAAAGCTCATTTCCTAAATAATTTGAATAATAATAATTTGTCATTGTTTTTGGCCATTTCCATCACTAAATTTTTCATCACTGGTCTGTAGTGTAGTTTGTCATCTTATCTACAAAGCTGTTTTTGGTTAATTGTTTCTAAAAACCAATTGCCACTAGCACATTGAACACTTGACCTGCCTCAAAAAAAAAAAAAAAGTTTAAAGAGATCCAGAGGTCTGGGACTCACCTGGTATTTTGATGGTAGCATATAGATTATTAATTTGAGATAAAGAATTGAGTAATTCATTGGTACAAATGACTAAATTGAGAGAATAAAATATCCACATTGAGCACCAAATCAATTGAAGGGAATTAATCTTGGTTTGAGGGAACAATTTATCAAAACATTCCCTCCCTGACACCTACCACGCTCTGTATGATAAAGAGAGACACAAAGGAGGCTGAAAGGGAATAAAAAGAGAGAAAAGGGGGGCAATAGAGAGAGAAAGTGGAGCAGAGCATCCTCTCGATTCCTGTGTTAATCAGCAGGGATTGTGACGGCAGCGGAGGACACACGCCTGTGATCGAGTCCTGCTGAATAACAAAGAATCTCTGTCTGTGCAGCTCTGGCTTATCTGACTGCCTGATGAAAATTACCCCTCATACTGGACTCATATACTTTAATCAGATATGACCCTAGCCAGACAAATGCTCGATTCCACCTCTTCGCTCATCCATTCTCTGTATCCTCCAACCCCTCCCTTCATCCTGCAGGCTGAATTAAGCTCTCTTGTGTCACTCGTCGCCCCTCATCCTCGCAGCCAGTGTGGATGGAAAAGTCATTTTCTCTCCCTAAAACCATCAAGGTCACACTCTCCCTCTCTCATGTCAGATCCTGATCCTCAGAAACCCTTAGGTGAGCTGAGTCTCAGGAAGTGGATTCACTTTCAGTACACATTCTCCATGATCCTTATCCTCGACCCTTCGCCCTTTTACGTGACATTTTCCATGAAATGAACATCTTAGGGCTCAATGGATCTCCTGTTTCAACACATGTGGCACTGGTTTTATGAAAACACGTTAAACATTTAATTTACACCTGGACAGGGCATGAATAAAATCTTGAGTAGACCTTATTGTAGAATAATCAATTAATCTAATCTTAAACAGTGGCTTTATGAATTCATTTTGGATTAATTTCCTTCTTGACTATGGAGTCCTGTACTAACACAGATAATTAATTTCAATAACCTTTGTTCATCTTATTTATAGTGTGAGTACATGCACACGGCACTGGCCTAAAGCATATCTTAAAACACTCACAATTTGGTGTAATCTGATGAGGAAAAAATGGAAGAAGGAAGTGTATTTATATGAATGAAATCATATTTATGACTAAATAAGCAACAATCAAAGTTAATGGTTCGAATAGGTACATTATGAGCTAATTTTTCTGTTTGGTCAGAGTTTAATGTTCAACATTTTGAATATTTGCTCTGCTTTATCTTACACACTAACCAATCGAGGCCGCGGTGGACCAGCAGCTCCAGTGCTCTGCTAAGTATATTACTGTTTTTGTTAATGTAAATGGCTTAAATTCCCCCCATTAGAAAAAAGCTGACAGCAAGGTAAAGGGGGAAATATTCTGAATATAGTGTACCTTAAGCTGCTTTTGATTTTTTTAGGTATGCCTTTGTTTAGGTGGCTAAGAATTAACCAACTGAGGCAGCGTTTGCTCAGCACCATTTGATTTTATGTACGTGATGAGAGGTTTTTTGCTCTGAAGTTATTGTAAATAAACATTGTGATTTAGTGTGTAGTAGCACCCCCTACCAATAAAAGCTTCTAAACCAAAATCTTTACAACCAACATGTTCCAGCAGAAAAATACATTCTTACTCTGACCTTGTCAATATGGACGTTTGGTCATGGACTTTCCACGTCCAGATATGATGTGCAAGGTACCCTGGGTGCGGTGATTGTTGTCATTCTGGGATGCCATGTCAATTTCTACCTGTTACTTGCATTGTCTTCTTTCAAAATATACTTCCCTTTTCAGAGGATATGGACAGTTTACATACAGTCTCTTTCAGAATAAACGCTCTATTTCAGCACAACACCGCAAATTGACTTTTTTTTTCTATCAACAACTAACGCAGGTGGTTGGGTTTAGGAAAAAAGAACAGGGTTTGGCGTTATTATCTTGTGGGACAGGAAAACCGCTCTCCTTGGTGAGAATCAGTGTTTGTTGGGCCACACCTCCCACACTTCCTACTTGGACTTTCGCCGCCTTAACTTTCGTTGTGCTGCATTTCCCCCTGATGCTGCTGGGCGCCATTAAACTATAACGGTGTATCATGCCAACGTTAAAGGACAGCTTTTATCAATGGTGTCTGGCGCCGGAAGTCACTGCCCAAGCGCCGGATTTCGACAATTTGGGAGTGAGACCGGGTTGAGCAGGAATCTGATCTGAAATCTGGGAGAAATTAACAACATCAGCAACCGAGATTACGTTACCCTGACGTTAGCATGTAGCTGTGTATGTAATGTAAACAACTGCAGCAGTGTGCCTTGGCCAGATGACCATATATAGAAATCCATTGCAAGCTGTCGTCAGCTTTTCTCAAAGTAGAAAAAATATTGGAAACAGAGTATTTAGAATGGATTTAAAACTCTGCTTTTGCTCACAGGGGTTACTCTTATATACATACCTTATTATTTTTTAACTTTGGCGATGTTTAACATGAACGTCCAACAGTATAACATAATGGAAAATAAAGAAAAGCTTAATAGGTCCCCTTGAACAGTATTATAATCCAAATCAAATACAGTAGTTTAACTGTTAATTACTCTAAATTTTAAATAATTTCAACTTCAGCACTGTTCTTCTTCTCGCCACAATTTTTATTCTAAAAAGCAGCCTTGTAGCTTGAGGCCTCCTGAGTCATGTGGAGGATATCTGTGTAATCATGTCAGGAGCAAGTCAACCTTCATCTGCACCTCCATTCTTCCCTAGATATTCTGCAGGTAAATAGGACACTGGGATATATTGATTTTCCACTAATGAAATTAAATTGGCTTGATGTATTTTGAGACCCTCTATCAAATCCACAGCATCCCCCAGGTCAAAAGGACATTTGTCTCCTTACTTGTGTTTACATTGAAGCCTGCTCTGTAATTTGAGATGTACAATGCACGAGCACATCAAAATAACAGTAACATAAAATAACAGCAGGGTGACATTTATATAGATTTTTATGTGTTGGGTTTTATGTAGGTTTTGTTTTTTTGTGGTTCAGCATCACAGTGCTCTGTCAAAGGATTTGTCAGAGTCCATGTCCCCACTGGCTGTCTGTCTGCACGTCTACTGCTGGAAAGAAACAAAACAGAATATATACAGTCTGTACTTTCCCCAGTCTTGACTCATGTTTGATCAGAGTTTATCTGCGTAATTATCCATAATTCTTTTAACATAGCTTCAGCAGCTAATGCTATGTGGAGATGTATTTTTTTGTCATTATCAGTGTTGAGGTTTTTTTGGTCACTAAAACACAGCAGTAGGGTTAAGTAAACATGTCCTGTTTTGTGCTTCAAGTTAACAGTGCATGCTTACAGAGAAGCATTCACTCCATTCACATTTACTCCTAGAAATAAAGTTTTTATATTACAAACTTGTTTTCCTAATTACATTGTGGAAGCTAACATAATATCTAGCTGGATTATGTTCAAAAGTAATGTTTTTTGAATGAATGAGGCGCTACATTCATCTGCACCCAACTCTGACTGGATCACATTGTAAGTTCTCATTTAATATGAAAAAGAACTTTGGTTATGGTTAGGGGGGATATTGTAATTATGGTTAAATGTTAACAAACTCAAATCCACAACAGCTGTGACCACGTACATGCATGCATTCTCGCGTTGCCCCTTTTTGCTGATTGGCATAAACAGTTAACAATCGAAATTCCATAAGCTTTTTGATGAGGAAACAAAGATGATGCTGACTTCTGCATCGGACTACAGAAAAATGTTATCCCTGTAGCACTTAAGTGGCACAAACACAAACACACATTGTCACACAGACAAACACACATGCATTCATGCTTGACCTTCATGCCAAATTTCAACCTCCAAGGACAAAAACTGTGGCCATCAATGGGTGGGGAAAATTTTTGTGGACTGACCGTCCAACCGACAAAGTGAGCTACAGAGCTGCTGGTTGCAGCTTATAAACACGTATCTCAAGTCACTTCAGACCTTTTCTTCATGAAACTAAGACTGTGATTTTTTTCCTAACCTTTACCAAAGCTGTGAATACCTAAAGAAAATCACTACGAGAGGATATTGTCTAGTTATAAAATTATATTTTGTTGTGAAATCATATATACCTAATGAATCAGATATACCTGATGGAGGTTGGACAGAAGGATACGTTCTAATCAAATGAATATTTGATCAAGGGCAAGACAGTGTGCAAAGTTCCTCTCATTGTTTTCAAGATTGTACCTTCCTCCTCCGCACCTGTCACACATTCAGGCATGCAGAGATTTTTCTCCCAAAGAAAATAGTGTAAAATCAAATGAAACACATTGTCAGTCAACATTTTAATAATTTTAATAGATAGATAGATAGATAGATAGATAGATAACACGAGTAAATAAACCACAAAATCTATCTCTTTTTGCATTTAGCAAAAAAGTATTGTTAGTCTTTGAGGTGAAATGAGGTCTTGTGTAGAAACTGGCTTTGTGTGGCTATGGAGGGATGAGGCAGCTGACATGAGGCAGATGTTCCTCTCTCCCTCCCCCCTCTTTACAACTTAATTGGAAATATCAGAGTGAAATTGATGAACGGATTAAACTTTCTGTAAATATAAATCAGTTCATATGCAGACTTACATTCTGCTTTAGATTCTGTAAACACACCCCTATTGATAGTGCATATTTGTGTCTCTGACAGCACGTGTCGGTTCTGAACAGCTACAGGTGACACAAAATCTGGATTTAATTCTCATGATCGTTATCCTCTGACATGACGGGCAGCGACTGTTTCCATCGCATTAATCATACAGAAGAGATCCCCTTTCAACAGGAGATTAATTTAAAAAATGGACATCATTGTTTGTATTATGATCTCAATATTTCAAATGGAAAAAGAAAGGTGAGCATGACTTTAGGAAGTGAATTTATTTTTTAGATGAAAACTCTGTTTAGTGGATTGTTTTTATCTGTCAGAGGGAGGTCACGCTGCCTTTGGTATTGCATTCAGTTTGCAGTCTGACAACAGTATTTTCAGTTGTGGTATTTTAGTTTTCAGTGTCCTGCTTTTACTTTACTGCCAGGTGGTCTTTTTATGTGGAGAATTAGCTGACATTTGGCAAAGACTAACTCCCAGTTCACCTTTGAACTTTTGTATCACTGTGAACACCTTCGACCTCATGCCAGCTGCAGCGGCTGCACACTGAGAGGTCAGACGAAAAGTACCACCAGAATGACCATAACTGAGCCTGAGACCGCTTCATATCACAGTTAAAGATTTACTGTCTGTGATGTAATAAATGATACATTAAACGCTGATTAAATTCATACACATTATACATGTGTCAATAATCGTGAGTATTCACTTTGCGTGCTTAAATCTTCTGAGCCAGGACATGTTTGCAGATGATTTGCAACACAAAAATTATTTTTACATACCTTTTATGAACTCAAGGAGATCTTTATTTTTGTTTTAAACATACAGGATGTAATATCTGCCACTACGGGGTCTCTCAATTGAAACAATAGCAAATGACTTTGATGATGTCATGAGGTAGCAGAGGAACATGGGAGTTGTTGTCCTCATTGTTAAACAACCACATTTGGCATTCCAAATGCCACAGCGGTGGTTAGTGCCTCTTTGAAGCATCAACTGTGTGAGGACAAAAATCATCAGTATTAAAGTCACTTCTTCTAAAGGTATTTTTTATCTCTAACAACCACAACAAAAAATAGCTTAAAGGCTAAGTGGCACAGGAAAGTTTATCTGCATGTCTCTGAAATAGGTGGTGCTGGTGATAGTGATGACTCATGGCTCTTCAGTCACAATGGCTGTCTGAGCTAGCTTCAGTTTGCAAAGTAACTAACACTATGTCCAGTCTCGTCTCGGGTACAATTTATACTCTGTCAGAGCAGGTTATGTAAAATTGTGCAACACAGCTAACAAATAGTTTCACTTATTTATTTATTTTTTTACAAAATATTTTGAGGTGGTTATATTAGAGACTGTGTTAATGAAATTAAATAATGAACCAGAGAAAGATAGCAAGTAAAGATCATTAGTCTTTTCCTGATATCAGACAGAACTGTCAATTCGTTACATTCTGTTTCCGTCTTTAGTCTGGGACTGTGTCCACTTTAACCGATAACCGTTGGGAAAGGATTCCCTGTTTGATTTAAAGACCAGTGAATCTAACATAATCTAAAGTCCACACTGATGCGTAGTCGTGCCAAGATACTGGGTTTTCCTGGGTTTAAAGGGTGGAGTGAAGCAAAGTAAAAACAAGCTACGATGTCAGGGTGATACTCAGGAAACGTAGATTTAGCCTTGATAGCAGCATCTTGTCTATAGTGTTCAACACTGTTGTTTTAACTCCTCAAAGGTTTCAGCGCACCGCCTGACAACAGTTTGACAACAGCGTTAGTCTTATGTGTGATGCTGACTGGCCAATTGTTAGTCCCTTTGCATCACTAATTGGTAGTTCTTTGTTTTGTTTTTATTTCAACCGAGACAATGCTGCTCATGTCACGATGCCATATGAATCAGCTTGGTAGAGTGGGCAGATTCCAAGGTCTGGACAAGCAACATTAGTCTGTCTTTAGCTCATCCTGTAGCTGTAATGTTTTATCTCATCAACTGGAGCTATGAAAGTTGAAACTGAAGCCTAAAGAAAAACTTTGATTATGAAAAAAATTATATGAATTCTACCTGATGAAGGTCTGGAGACCGAAGACTTTCTGATGTCCAAGAACTTACCATGTTACCAGCATGTTACCAGTCCATTCCCCCATTAAATTACATAGTGGGGAATAGTGTTGCACGGTATACTGGTACCAATGGTAGACCGCGGTACTTAACCACCACGTACATATGATACCATAATGTTGGAGTTCAAAGTCCAATCGCAAGAGAGTGAGTATCCATGCGCCGTCCAATAATGGCACGCACTAGCCACCTGGCACTCAATATGCTGCTGCAGTGGTTTGTTTTCCAGTGACATTTCAGGTATTAGCTGAGCTACTGAGTATCTTTGAGCAGTGAGTTATTTTTTATTTCTTTTTACTTGTAAGCAGTGATTTGTTTATATATGCTACAGTGATTTGTTTTCCACATGAGCTCTACAGTGCGAGCATTTTACTCACATGTGCGACTAAAAATAGTTTTGTGCGAGCAAAAGAAATCATTCAGGAGCACGCTGTGCGAGTACAGATTTCAACCAGCAGCAGAAACGAAAGGCGAATCCTGCCGGTTGTGGGTTGAACGGGGGTCACAGACAGGAATATGGCGGAATGCTATGGTCACCGCCGCAAGATACCGGCAACCGAGAAGCTTGGCTCCAGGTCCAATAATTTCCTCTTCGTTGGTGTCATGACTGCCCAGAGGTACCTGAACAGCTGAGCCTGGCAGCACACAGGTATGTGACGTGTCAGAGGAGAAACGAGCTGCTCACATTTCTCTCTTTGTGGCAGGTAAAGGCCCACAAACCTCACCGCACTTTAGGAAATGTTCTTTACTTGTTAGGGGAGGAGGGTGGCTGGTTGATTTTTATTTTATTAATTTATTTTATTTTGATCCCCCCTATGTTAATCACTTATTGATGCTGTTTTTGAAGTATGAATAAGTCAATAAGTAATTTATTCCATTGAAATATCAGTGATGTATTATAGAAAAGTGATTTATCTTTTTATAAATGACAAAAGGCACATCTGCCTAATTTTTGCTGTGGTATCGTGATGCTACTCAGAACCGTGATACTTTCACTGGTATCGTAGCGTGGGTCCCAGTTTTGGTACCGTGACAACACTAGTGGGAATCTACTATGAATTTTTGTCTGCCGCTGGCTACAGAAAGTGTAGGAACTTATGTTGTATTCTGGTGCTGTCTTCAGCTCGGACGTGACACCAGGCAGAAACAGGTTTTTGCCTGAACAATAATGGGGATTCACCCGTTTTTCCTAAATGAGTTCCCAGAGGATTTTCCAGAACAGCAGAGCTAATTACTCTCAGTGATGAGCAATAAAGAGATGCTGTCAGTGTGTGAGTTAATGTTGGGATGCGTCTGTCCCACAGCTAAACCAGAGGCACAGCACATCTGGCACAGGGAGTCCCCCTCAGCACGCCTAATGATCCCAACCACTTCTGTTTAATAACTGATCTGTAGCACCAACAGTTTGTGTTTCCTCCAGTGGATGAGGGATTGTAGTTTCGTAAGGCTCACAGGAGCAGGCAGCCTTTATGTCTTTCCAGGTTGACAGCAGGAATCAGAGGAAGCACAAGACTCTGTAGACTCTTTCAAAAGCTATGCTTTGTCAAAAAATACAACACAAGGTCAGAATGTAGCTTCCAAGGTCTCTCAGACAAGACAAAGCCAACAGGATGAGAGGAGCATTCTGTCTGTATCCACCTCTGTCCTATCGAATGATTCTGCAAAACCCCATGTCACGCTCAGCTCAATCTGGGCAACTAATGGTAACTGCTTTGTTTTCACCTCCAAATAATGTGGTTTAGATACTGTAATTGGGTTAAACCTGTGATGAACTATGTCTATTCTAATAGATTCTAGTTCTCTGCAATCAAACTAGTGAGTCAAAAGTACTAAAAATCAATAGGAGTGATGATTAAAACTCTGAAAATAAGACACAAGCTGTAACACCTCCTCCTAATTTGCAATGTGTTACATCCCCCCCAGACAGGCTCATGACAAAGAGGTCTAACATAATCACAAAGAGTCAAGAATTAGCAGAAAAACAACATTCAGTTTAACCGAAAACAATGAGGGGTCATAGGATGGGCTCTTCCCTCCAGCCTAAACCACTATAACAGCTACATCTAACAGAAATAATGCCACAAAAATAGGACTATCAGACCCATCAAAAAACCGAAAGGCAACAATGGTAAAGGAATCTTAATCATATCTGTCACCTCCATGCTGCTGCTGTCAGCGCTGGTGAATGGAAGAGAGTGAGCCAAAATCCCTGCCCCCTCTTTGGAGATTTTTTCCCTCAATCGGGCCAAGCAGATACACCTGAAAAGAAAACGACACACACACACACACACACACACACACACACACACATACCACTCACAAGCATATGCAATACACACCATAACCAATGGAAGGGGGCATGTAACACAGCGAGTGAGCCAACTCTGGAAGATGGCGCACAAAAAAGTGTCAAGATATACTTAGAGCGAGAATAACATTCAGGGAGCCTATCAAGCCCCTGTTACATGGGATTTATGGTTGTGCGTAGACCCTACGCACGTAGGCTACGCACATCGCCTTCGCCGTTGTGAGCATTTTTACTTTTGTTGTGGTGTGTCAATAGCCATGTTTCCATCCAAAAGTGATTCAAATCATTGGGAAATGCGCATTAAAAGAAATACGAATCCTGTGTATTTCCATTAAATGTACGGACTTAAGTGAAAACTACGAACTCGTGCGAGTTTTGCGCAGAACCGGAAACAAAACAAGTCTCGCATTCTTCTTCTTCTACGTTTTCTGGCGTTTGACAACCACCTTGTTAATGCATTACCGCCTTCCCGACCCGGAGTGTGGATATCACCATGGAGAGAGGTGCGCTACGTCAGACTTAATTCAAACACAACTGTTTCCATCCCCCGTTTGCGAATCAACATTTTTTCGAATCAACCAAAACCCAGCTAAAGCGAGCGTATTTTAGTTTGTGCGAATCAGGGGATTTTAATTTGAATTTTGGCGTTTCCATCATAATTTTCCGATGTGATACTTGCACCTCTAAACAGGCTGATGGAAACATGGCTTTTGTCACTCTGCAAATACCTCCAAAATGCTAGATGGCAGTGGAGGTTTCTGTTGAGTGCTGTAAAGTTTAGTTGATTCAAAACACACATTAAATATGGCTTAATAGAGACAGTTTCAAACACAAGTACACAGATTGGCTTCACTATAAATTGCAGAATTGACAGACAAACACTTGTCTTTATCTGGACACATTTTCCCCACAAATACAACATGCTAACGTTATTAGCACAAGCCTATGGCATTTTACATTATATAAATTAGCCTAGCAACTAGTGATCTTTTCCTCCTCTCATATAAAACCAGGGACAACAGCAACATCTAACAAAGGTAACGGCACATAATTTGGCTCCATTACAACTCACAACTAGGGCTGGGCGATATGGACAAAAATTGATATCCCGGTATTTTCAGGCTGAATGGCGATACACGATATATATCCCAGTATTTTCTACAAAATGGGCTACATGTTCCGTTGCAAGCTGATCCACAACTGAAGGCCCCTGTTATTTTTGCTGCATGTGTTTTTTTCCACAGCATGGCAGGTAAAACAAGTTTACCTGTTGGAGGTGATCTGTTTGCAGAGATGCCGTAAGAGCCTGTTGTCTGCAGCTCTTCATCATCTCACTGTTTCTGCTTTTACTCTTCCTCCCTCCCATATCATTAGACTTGCCTTAACTGAAGAAAAGCCGCTAATACAGTTCAGCTAATTCTGTAATAAACATATTTTAATTCCTATAAGGAATAAAAAATGAAAGTCCCCCGTTATTTTGTTATGTAAAAACTTTTATTGTGAAGCAGCAAAATAAGGAAATATGGAGTTTTTTCGAGCAGCAACTTCACACAACTTCTAATACGGAGATTCAGTTAGAAGCTACAAAACTACTGAGAGCTGAACACAGAGAGACTTTTAAAAACATTTCTCTCTGGTCTCCTGCAGACAGAGATGAGGAGTCTCCCAACACACGGCTTGTTTGAGGGGGAGGAGCGGGGAGGAGTGGGGAGAAGCGGGGTTCGCTGCGGTCAACTAGATGCCACCGCTACCCGCTTGATGGTGGGCGGCCCGGCTTTTGGATTTATTCCGGAGAAGGAGCAGGTGCACACATAGATATATATAATCAGTGGTGTAGTCTAGTTTATTGTAGTGGGCATACTGTGATGATTCCCTCCCAGCCTCATAGAGAGGCCTGGCAGTGACCTATTCATGGGTACCAGTGACGTCACGTCAACGAGACCGCTGTCATATTTGTGTCCGATTTGACCGTACCCCTAAGTTTCGCTATGGCAGTCCACACCTCACACTTAAACGAGACAGCGAGATGATATTTGTTAAAAATTTCCATTATTGGTTGCGACCCATATTTATTAGTACCCTCAACAGTATTTTGTCCGCTAACCTCTGCAACACGCTGTGTGTGTGTCCGTCCGTCCGTCCACCGGCCACTTCATTAGGTCCACCCGTGTAATCTAATCCAACAGCTCTGTCATACATTCTACTTTATGAAGCTTTTTACATTTTCAGTTTTTGCTGACATTGTCAGAAAGGTGATAATTAAACTTTATGTTTATTATTAAGGTTGTACTGGGTGGTGCTGGCGTACTGGAGTGTAATATATTAAAGTGTTCCTAATATTTTGTCCCCCTCAATATATGTTAATGGATTGGGCAAAATTATGAGAACACCACACAATATAATGCACTCCAGTACACCAGCACCATCCACTATGACCTCTATAATAAACATAATGTATAATTATCACCTTTTTGACAATGTCAACAAAAACCCAAAATGTATAAAGTTAAGCTTCGTAAAAATAGCATTTATGGCATAACCATTGGATTGGATTGCATTAGACTGCACAAGTGTTACCTAATGAAGTGGCCGGTGAGTGTGTATTACACCACAACAATGAATAATAGTTAATTAGTGACTGACATCAGCTCAAACCACAAGCTTTTGAGTGTACCGTAATTAGATAACGTTAGCATAAGACAATGTGAATCTCCATTGAGGTAGCTAACATCACGTTAGGTAACGTAGTGTCGGGCTGTAGAGCGGTAGAGCGCACAGGGTGAATTTTATGAATGGAGGGGAAAAGAGGAGACGCATTCCCCTGCAAAATGTATTTTATTGCAGTTATTTACCTGGTATTTGCGAAACAAAATCACCGAAGTTAAAGTTCTGTCACAAGACTATATTGTTACGGATCTTTGCACGTTTTTAAGTGGGTATACGGAAATCCTGGAGCTTTCTTAGTGGGTATACGGCGTATACCTGCGTATCACGTAGACTACACCACTGTATATAATCATAGATGACTCATTCCTGTGGCTACTGTGCGTCAACATCGCCGCCATCTTGGGGAGGTCACTGCCGGCTGGCTAGTACTGCTGTATGGAGATAAGTCTTCAGCAAACTCGGCGTGCTCACTCAAAAGTCTCAAAGTGTAATTGGGTGCCGGTCCAAAAAATTACAGCAAAGCAGAAAAACCTGACAGCACTCACTAATAAGTATACTTTTTAATATAGTGGATTGAACAGCAGCAGTCGAACAGACGTGTTTCAGCTCATAGCTGTCCTCAGCGTTAGGAAATGGCCACTTTAGAATGAAAATACAGACAGTACTTGCTGACCCTCATGCCGACAAGAAGTCCAGTGTAGTTTTTAATCCACAAAACTCGTTCGGAGTATCGGAGGATAACTAGACTCTTTGCTTAACTAAAGACTGATGACTTTCTCCCTGATTTTGTGTTTAGATGGGTGGATACAATTTCAGAGTTTAAAAAAACTCCCTACGTTGCAGAACCAATAGTAAATCCGCAGGGCGGTCCTTCGGTGGCTCGTTGAACTCTTGTGCTCGTAAACATAGCCCGACTAGAAACACGTGTAGCGGTACAAAATGGTCTCTGTGTGTTTGTTTCCTTGCGGATGAGAAAAGGGGTAGCGCACATTTCCGGGAGGGCGTGTAAGAGGCGTTGCTTTGTTGCCGGCTGTTTTCGCCGGTGTGTTAAACACACTTTAGAAAGGAGTGTGCCCAGACTATCAGAAGCCGGAGAT